>NW_028288560.1:2073473-2764631 GCF_059628265.1 Tinamus guttatus | reverse complement strand
GGGACAGAGCTGGGTCCCGGGGCGTCAAGGGCGGAGTGCGGCTTTGCGTGACACCGAGGACACAGGAGCTTCTGCTCTAGCAACTGCCACGGCAGAAAGCTGGTGCAGGCGCAGCTCTGTGCCAGCACAGGTGGGCTCCACCCGGCCCAGCGAGCACCATGGCCCAGCCTGGAGAGCTGTCTGCTGTTAGCCCGTGCTTATCCCGGGAACTAAATGAATGAGGATGCAATAGCCAGTCCAGGACCCATGTGCTGCCCACCGTGAGACTGGTGCAGGCACCCGTTGTCTTCCCATCCCTTCTCTTTCCCCCGCAGCTCCTGCTTTCCCTCCCCACCACAATGCTAGAATTCTCCTCACAGAGGGTGACCTCATCGTGCTCCTTCTAGAATGTTCCTTGGGAAGCCCTGTCACCCCCAAACGCTGCTCAGCCCCGTTGGAACAAAGCTCCAAGCCCAAAGTTCCCTGACTCTCAGGTCCCACCGGTGCCCTGGGCTCTGGCACAGCCGAGCCGGCCTCCTGAGGCCCCCAAGGCCAGAGAAACGGGGCCGAGGCCCTCGCCAGCTCCGGAGATGGTTTTGCCAAGAGCGGGATAGCAGACAGCCCCGCTGCAGCCCTCCTGCAAAGCAGCTGACGGGAAAGGTAGCGGCGGAGGAGGCCGAGGAAGAGCAGGCTCATCTGCCAGTGCGTGGAGGACAGATAGAAACTTTATTGTGCAGGGGGCAGGGCACCGGTGCCACAGCTGGCAGTGGGCACACGGCTCGTCCCGCGGGGCTGTCAGGGCCGCCTGTACGGGTGGCGGGTCCGCTGTCCCGGTGGAACCAGGCCCCTCTGCACGATGGGCACACCATGGTCCCAAAGGTGAGGCTGTCCTCCAGCTGCTCGAAGCAGATGATGCAGAGCGTTTCTGCACCAGGTGTCACGGGCACGCTCTGCTGCGGCCGGTGCTCCGAGCAGTAGGATCTGGGGCGAAGGCGGCAGAGAGGAGCAGGGTGAGGAAGCGCTGGGGCTGCCAGGCTCCGCAGGGCAGGCAGAGGGACCCCAGGAGCCCTGCGCAGCCTGACCCTGGCCCTGGCAGCCCCCCGCAGGGTCACGGGATGCACGGAGGCTCCTGCAGCCCTTACCTGTACTGCTTGAAAAACTGCGTCAGGCAGCTGCTGTCCACGGCGCAGGGGAGGTGGAAGCTGCGGCCGCAGCCCTTCCCCCGGCAGTTGATGGAGGTACCGCGCTCACCGCACACGAAGCAGCTCTGCAGAGAGCGCGGCAGCCCCGTGGGCGACGTGCGCTGGGCCTCCCCGGCCAGCCCCGCGTCCCCAGGAAAGGCCCCGGCGCCTCCCGTCCCGCAGAGCCTCCTCGCGCACGAGGTCGCTGCCTGCGCTGGAGCCGCCGGAGCTCCCGGGAGCGTCGTCGGAGCCGCTCGGAACGCGGCCTTTGTGTCCCGCGCCCCCGGCTGAGCCCTCCCGAGCCTCTGCATGCATGGAGCTGCCGGCCCTGTTCCGGCCTCACCTTCTGGCTCGCAGCCTTAACACTACACTTGATATCTGCCGGGAGGAACCTGCACATACCCTCATCGTCCACGCCGCGCTGCGCCAGCCCGGTGGCGAGATACTGCAAACGGGACAGCACCGGGGCTCAGTGCGGGCTCCGAGGGGCTGTTCCTGGGCCTGCTGGACATGGCTCGTCCCGCGGGACTGTCAGGGCCGCCTGTACGGGTGGCGGGTCCGCTGGGCAAGGCGGGAGCGTCCTGGGCGCCGCTCCGGTCCTGGGCGCCGCTCCGGTCCTGGCCGCGCTGCCTGGGGGCTGCTCTCGGGAGCCGGGGAGCTGGAAGCCGACGTGGATTCCCCTCGGCTGCTGGTTACGGAGCTCGCCGCGTCTGATGGCGAGCTCGAGGGTGTCACAGAGCCGGAGGGCGACGCGCGTGTTTGCCGGCTTCTCACTCTGGAGCTGGGAGCACGAGCAGAGCCGGGAGCTGCCGCCGCTCCTGCGCTGGTGCTGGCGGCATCGGGCGGCTGTGGCTGCACCCTGGGGGCTGTGAGGGCAGAGGGACAGTGAGCGGCATGGCCGCGAGACCCTGCCTGGCCCTGGCCCGAGCCCGGGGCCGCGGGGCTTTGCCTCTTACCGGGGCCCAGGCCGGCACACTCATCGCACTCCCAGGTGTCCCTCGTTAGTGCGGAGCAGCGCCGGTGCGTTCCCCTGGCTGCGCATGAGCTGCACAGGATGAGCTCCCAGGGCCTGGGCAAGCAAACGGGCTGGTGCTGTGGCAGCCGGGGCTGGCCGCGATGCCGGCAGGGCGACCAAGGCCAAGGGAGCGGATCAGGGCAGCGCCCGGCCCCACTCCGGCGCTGAGCGCCTGCTCGCGGCGCGACGGCCTCCGCAGCCATCCCGGCGGCTGCCAGAGGCAGCTTCGGTGCCCTACCCTCTTTCCTCCGCCCGCTGCCTCCCTCTACGATAGAGGCAGCGGCTGGCGTCACACTGGCTGTGCCGGTCGTACAGCTCCTCGTACCGGCCGTCCTCCCAGGCAGGGTTTCTGCAGGAGAAGGAAGGGGAGCTCGTGAGCCTTCCCCGCTCGCCTGGCTCCCATCCCGCCTCCAGCTCCGTGGGGAGCCCGGCATGAGGGCAGCAGGACACCAACTTGAACTGGACCAGGATCCCCATTCGGAGCATTTCTGGCAGGAATCTCCTCCTGTCATTGCACCCGGGGCAGCGGAAGTGCTCGCGGCCCGCGCTGGTAGCCAGTCCCTGTGCAGAGAGCCAAGCGGCGCTAGCAGCAGCTGCTGCTGGGCCCTGGCCGTGCCCCGGGACAGGCGAAACCTCCTACCTGGATACAGTCCCGGTGGAACCAGGCCCCTCTGCATGATGGGCACACCATGGTGCCAAAGGTGAGGCTGTCCTCCAGCTGCTCGAAGCAGATGATGCAGAGCGTTTCTGCACCAGGTGTCACGGGCACGCTCTGCTGCGGCCGGTGCTCCGAGCAGTAGGATCTGGGGCGAAGGCGGCAGAGAGGAGCAGGGTGAGGAAGCGCTGGGGCTGCCAGGCTCCGCAGGGTGGGCAGAGGGGCCCCAGGAGCCCTGCGCAGCCTGGTTCTGGTAGCCCCTCGCAGGGTCACGGGACGCACCGAGGCTCCTGCAGCCCTTACCTGTACTGACTGAAAAACTGCGTCAGGCAGCTGCTGTCCACGGCGCAGGGGAGGTGGAAGCTGCGGCCGCAGCCCTTCCCCCGGCAGTCGATGGAGGCACCGCGCTCGCCGCACACCAAGCAGCTCTGCAGAGAGCGCGGCAGCCCCGTGGGCGACGTGCGCTGGGCCTCCCCGGCCAGCCCCGCGTCCCCAGGAAAGGCCCCGGCGCCTCCCGTCCTGCAGAGCCTCCTCGCGCACGAGGTCGCTGCCTGCGCTGGAGCCACCGGAGCTCCCGGGAGCGTCGTCAGAGCCGCTCGGAACGCGGCCTTTGTGTCCTGCGCCCCTGGCTGGGCCCTCCCGAGCCTCTGCGCGCACGGAGCTGCCGGCCCTGCCCCGGCCTCACCTTCTGGCTCGCAGCCTTAACACTACGCTTGATATCTGCCGGGAGGAACCCGCAGATACCCTGGTCGTCCGCGCCGCGCTGCGCCAGCCCGGTGGCGAGATACTGCAAACGGGACAGCGCCGGGGCTCAGGGGCGGCTCCGAGGGGCTGTTCCTGGGCAGCGCAGGAGCCCCCGGGCAGCTCACCAGGCAGCGCTCGTGGACGCAGAGGCCGTGCTTCCTGTGCCGCTTCCCGACGACGGTCTCGGGGACGTCGGCCCGGCGGCAGAGCACGCACGCTGCAGGGAGAGCGGAGGCGCCCGCCGCTCAGCACCCGGCAGCACGCGGGGCGCAGGGAGACGTGGGGACGGGCACGGCGCCCTCACCCTGCTCGCGAGAGTCAGGCGCCTTCCTCTTCATCCTGAAACTTGGGATTGTGATCCACCAAACGCTCTGGAGAGTCCTAGCACTGACGCGCCGGGGTTCTCTTCCAGACCTTCTCTGGTGACCCTGCGGTGACAGGGCTCCCGGGTGAGAGCGGGGCAGGGGAGCCTGGAGCCGCCAGGCAGAGACCCCGCGGCTGCCTCGCGAGGTCCGCGCCACCCCCGCCTCCCCAGCCCTCCGCTCGCGTGGCCTCCTCTCGCGTCTGCTCTCCGCTCCCCGCCGCCATCCGCTCGCATCCACTCGCCGACCTTCCCAAGCCGCTCGGAGGCGCTTCCTCCGAACTCAGCCTTGCTGGCGTCCAGCGGCCCCTTATGTGCTGCCCGCACGGCCGTGTCACAGGGTACCGCTGTGACACGGTGCTCGTGCGGCAGAGTCATGACACGGGCAGCTACAGGAACGATGGCCCCTGTGCCACAGGCAGTGACACCCATGCAGCCGGCCGGACAGCACCGCGGGATGAGCCCTGTGCCAACCGCTGGCTACGGCACCGGTGCCCTGCTGCCTGCAGAATAAATTCCCCCTGCCGTCCATGTGCAGGAAGATGAGCCGGGTCTTCCTCGGCCTCCTCCACCGCTGCCTGTCGCGGCGGCTTCTCCAGCGGGGCTGTCCGCTCTGCGGCTCTTGGCAAGAGCTCTCTCAGCAAGGCTGGGCTGCCAGGGTCCATCTTCCTCCCCAGCCTTGGCTTCTTTGCCTCTGCCCACAGGGTGCTCCTGGCTGGGGCTTTTTACTTGGAGGCCATGGCTGAGGAGCACCTGCGGGGCCAGCACAGGGTTACCGTCTGCCCCAAGGCCCGGGCAGAGCAGAGCAGGAGCCCAGAGACACAGAACTGTCCTTCCCCCATGTCCCGCTGGCCTGCACCTCCCTCTGCCCTCTCCTATACCCCATGGCCCCTGCCATGAGGGAGTGAGGCCAAGGCCGAGCAGGAAGCAGCACCTCTCTGCCAGCCACGCTTGCTCCAAACCATCTTGTCCCTGTCCCTCTGCTCGGCGGGGGCCCGAGCCCCACAGCCCCCTCTTGTTAGAGGGGATCCCTTCCCCAGAAGAAGCAGGGCTTGCCCAGGAGATAGATCCTGCTTGCCCACAGGAGCCATCGGGAAAGGCCTAGGGTGAAGCAATGTGGGCAGCAAGCTCTAGGATTCCAGGCTGCTAACCACTAAAGCAGGCATTTCCCCAGCAAGAGGCCCTTCAGCCTCACAAATTGTGAACCGCTTGGCACCGGTTCAGAGCGGCCGCGGCCTCCCGGCGCGGCTCGTGGGGCTCTGCCGCCCTCCCGCCGCCGTCGCCGGGCTGTGGCGCCGCGTGTCTTTGCGTTTGCCCTACAGAGACTCGGGTTTCCAAGCCGTGTGGCCCGTTCACCTCCAGAAACGCTCTCTGGGCCGTTACGTTGCATGGGGAACGCCTGGGCCATGGTACTGTGGCCATGCGGAGAGTGGCGGCTGTGCCTGGAGAAGCCCTGCGTCATGGGCAAAGGCGGCCTCCGGGGCAGGCACCAGCAACGTGAACAGCTCCCTGTGCGCGACGGCGGCCTGGGCTTCCCTGGCTCCTCAGCTCCCGCCGGCGTTCCTCAACCATAAAGGAGAGGGTAAAAGGAAAGGTGGAATTATTGCTGCAGGCCTTGAGGGCAGATGCTGCCTCCTGCAGCCATCTCTCCCTCCCACGCACCACTAGTGAGCCCGAGTCGAGCTTCTCCTCGGCACGAAGGGATCGTCCCTGCCAGGCTGGTTCAAAGCACTAAAGCCCTGTGGGCCGACAGCACCTGGTCGGTGCGGCAGACACTGGAGAGCTCAAGGCAGCTCTGAAGCTCCCAGATGTAGAGAGGGTCCAACGGAGAGCCACAAAGATGATTAAGGGGCTGGAGCATCTATCGTATGAGGAAAGAGTGAGCGAGCTGGGCCTGTTTAGCCTGGAGGAGAGAAGACTGGGAGGGGATGTGAGCAATACGTACAAGTACCTGAGGGGAGAATGTAGGGAGGATGGGGCCAAACTCTTCTCGCTGATGGCCGGTGACAAGGGGAGCAAGTTGAGAGCCAGGCAGTTCCATCCCCATGTGAGGAAGAACTTCTCTGCTGTGAGGGTGCCAGAGCCCTGCAACAGGCTGCCCAGAGAGGCTGTGGAGTCTCCTTCTCTGGAGACCTTCAAGACCCGCCTGGATGCCACCATGTGCTCTGGGTGTGCCTGCTGGAACATTGGGGTTGGACTAGATGGTCTCTAGAGGTCCCTTCCAAGCTCAGCTGTTCTGGGATTCTGTGAAATATCCCCAGCTGAGCTCGGCAGGGTGCAAGTGTGCGGTCGCTCCAGGCCAGCCGCAGCCGCTGGTTTCTCCGCAGCGGGACGGGAGGTGACGGAAGGCAGAAGCACCCACACCACCTCCCTGTGAGCGCCCGAGGAGCCAGAGGCTGCCCGGAGCACAACTGCCCTCCCAAAGGCTCACGAACCCCTCGGGATTCACTAAGGACCCCAGCTCTGAAAGGCACCCAGCGAGGCCAGGGGCAGATGGGGAAGGGAGGGACGGGACTTGCAGAGGTTGGGTCCACCCCACTGCCCTCTGGTCGCAGGGCTGGGGACGCTGGAGCAGCAAGAGCGAGATGTGGCCTCCCGCCGGACAGGCCGGGGGGAAGCTGTGTGAGGCAGGGAAGCTCACTGAAAACGTGGGCTCTGCTGCTGGGAACGGGCTGCAGCTGGGCCTCGTGCTGCGGAGCCGGCTCCAGCCCTAGCCCCCACAGGCATTGCGCTGCCCCCAGCTCCCTCTGAGCTCCTCTTCCTGCAGCCAGGACCTCAGCCTGCCAGGCTGGGCGTGCTCCACGGCCAGGGGACAGAGCTGGGTCCTGGGGCGTCAAGGGCGGAGTGCGGCTTTGCGTGACACCGAGGACACGGGAGCTTCTGCTCTAGCAACTGCCACGGCAGAAAGCTGGTGCAGGCGCGGCTCTGTGCCAGCACAGGTGGGCTCCACCTGGCCCAGCGAGCACCATGGCCCAGCCTGGAGAGCTGTCTGCTGTTAGCCCGTGCTTATCCCGGGAACTAAATGAATGAGGATGCAATAGCCAGTCCAGGACCCATGTGGTGCCCACCGTGAGACTGGTGCAGGCACCCGTTGTCTTCCCATCCCTTCTCTTTCCCCCGCAGCTCCTGCTTTCCCTCCCCACCACAATGCTAGAATTCTCCTCACAGAGGGTGGCCTCATCGTGCTCCTTCTAGAATGTTCCCTGGGAAGCCCTGCCACCCCCAAACGCTGCTCAGCCCCGTTGGAACAAAGCTCCAAGCCCAAAGTTCCCTGACTCTCAGGTCCCACCGGCGCCCTGGGCTCCGGCACAGCCGAGCCGGCCTCCTGAGGCCCCCAAGGCCAGAGAAACGGGGCCGAGGCCCTCGCCAGCTCCGGAGATGGTTTTGCCAAGAGCGGGATAGCAGACAGCCCCGCTGCAGCCCTCCTGCAAAGCAGCTGACGGGAAAGGTAGCGGCGGAGGAGGCCGAGGAAGAGCAGGCTCATCTGCCAGTACGTGGAGGACAGATAGAAACTTTATTGTGCAGGGGGCAGGGCACCGGTGCCACAGCTGGCGGTGGGCACACGGCTCGTCCCGCGGGGCTGTCAGGGCCGCCTGTACGGGTGGCGGGTCCGCTGTCCCGGTGGAACCAGGCCCCTCTGCACGATGGGCACGCCATGGTGCCAAAGGTGAGGCTGTCCTCCAGCTGCTCAAAGCAGATGATGCAGAGCGTTTCTGCACCAGGTGTCACGGGCACGCTCTGCTGCGGCCGGTGCTCCGAGCAGTAGGATCTGGGGCGAAGGCGGCAGAGAGGAGCAGGGTGAGGAAGCGCTGGGGCTGCCAGGCTCCGCAGGGCAGGCAGAGGGACCCCAGGAGCCCTGCGCAGCCTGACCCTGGCCCTGGTAGCCCCTCGCAGGGTCACGGGATGCACGGAGGCTCCTGCAGCCCTTACCTGTACTGCTTGAAAAACTGCGTCAGGCAGCTGCTGTCCACGGCGCAGGGGAGGTGGAAGCTGCGGCCGCAGCCCTTCCCCCGGCAGTCGATGGAGGCACTGCGCTCACCGCACACGAAGCAGCTCTGCAGAGAGCGCAGCAGCCCCGTGGGTGACGTGCACTGGGCCTCCCCAGCCAGCCCCGCGTCCCCAGGAAAGGCCCCGGTGCCTCCCGTCCCGCAGAGCCTCCTCGCGCATGAGGTCGCTGCCTGCGCTGGAGCCACCGGAGCTCCCGGGAGCGTCGTCGGAGCCGCTCGGAACGCGGCCTTTGTGTCCCGCGCCCCCGGCTGAGCCCTCCCGAGCCTCTGCGCGCACGGAGCTGCCGGCCCTGCCCCGGCCTCACCTTCTGGCTCGCAGCCTTGACTATGCGTTTGATATCTGCTGGGAGGAACCCGCAGATACCCTGGTCGTCTGCGCCGCGCTGCGCCAGCCCGGTGGTGAGATACTGGAAATGGGAGAGCGCCGGGGCTCAGCGGGGGCTCCGAGGGGCTGTTCCTGGGCCTGCTGGACACGGCTCGTCCCGCGGGACTGTCAGGGCTGCCTGTACGGGTGGCGGGTCCGCTGAGCAAGGCGGGAGCGTCCTGGGCGCCGCTCCGGTCCTGGCCGCGCTGCCTGGGGGCTGCTCTCGGGAGCCGGGGAGCTGGAAGCCAACGCGGATTCCGCTCGGCTGCTGGTTGCGGAGCTCGCCGCGTCTGATGGCGAGCTCGAGGGTGTCGCAGAGGCGGAGGGCGACGTGCGTGTTTGCCGGCTTCTTGAGCTGGAGCCGGGAGCACGAGCAGAGCTGGGAGCTGCCGCCGCTTCTGTGCTGGTGCTGGCGGCATCGGGCGGCTGTGGCTGCACCCTGGGGGCTGTGAGGGCAGGGGGACAGTGAGCGGCACGGCCGCGAGACCCTGCCTGGCCCTGGCCCTGGCCCGAGCCCAGGGCCACGGGGCTTTGCCTCTTACCAGGGCCCAGGCCAGCACACTCATCGCACTCCCAGGTGTCCCTCGTTACTGCGGAGCAGCGCCGGTGCGTCCCCCTGGCTGCGCACGAGCTGCACAGGATGAGCTCCCAGGGCCTGGGCAAGCAAACGGGCTGGTGCTGTGGCAGCCGGGGCTGGCCACGATGCCGGCAGGGCGACCAAGGCCAAGGGAGCGGATCAGGGCAGTGCCCGGCCCCGCTCCGGCGCTGAGCGCCTGCTCGCGTCACGACGGCTTCCGCGGCCAGCCCGGCGGCTGCCAGAGGCAGCTTCGGTGTCCTACCCTCTTTCCTCCGCTCGCTGCCTCCCTCTACGATAGAGGCAGCGGCTGGCATCGCACTGGCTGTGCCGGTCGTACAGCTCCTCGTACCGGCCGTCCTCCCAGGCAGGGTTTCTGCAGGAAAAGGAAGGGGAGCTCGTGAGCCTTCCCCGCTCGCCTGGCTCCCATCCCGCCTCCAGCTCCGTGGGGAGCCCGGCATGAGGGCAGCAGGACACCAACTTGAACTGGACCAGGATCCCCATTCGGAGCATTTCTGGCAGGAATCTCCTCCTGTCGTTGCACCCGGGGCAGCGGAAGTGCCCGCGGCCCGCGCTGGTAGCCAGTCCCTGTGCAGAGAGCCAAGCGGCGCTAGCAGCAGCTGCTGCTGGGCCCTGGACGTGCCCCGGGACAGGCAAAACCTCCTACCTGGATACAGTCCCGGTGGAACCAGGCCCCTCTGCACGATGGGCACACCATGGTGCCAAAGGTGAGGCTGTCCTCCAGCTGCTCGAAGCAGATGATGCAGAGCGTTTCTGCATCAGGTGTCACGGGCACGCTCTGCTGCGGCCGGTGCTCCGAGCAGTAGGATCTGGGGCGAAGACGGTAGAGAGGAGCAGGGTGAGGAAGCGCTGGGGCTGCCAGGCTCCGCAGGGCGGGCAAAGGGGCCGCAGGAACCCTGCGCAGCCTGGTTCTGGTAGCCCCTCGCAGGGTCACGGGACGCACGGAGGCTCCTGCAGCCCTTACCTGTACTGATTGAAAAACTGCGTCAGGCAGCTGCTGTCCACGGCGCAGGGGAGGTGGAAGCTGCGGCCGCAGCCCTTCCCCCGGCAGTCGATGGAGGCACCGCGCTCGCCGCACACGAAGCAGCTCTGCAGAGAGCGCGGCAGCCCCGTGGGCGACGTGCGCTGGGCCTCCCCGGCCAGCCCCGCGTCCCCAGGAAAGGCCCCGGTGCCTCCCGTCCCGCAGAGCCTCCTCGCGCACGAGGTCGCTGCCTGCGCTGGAGCCGCCGGAGCTCCCGGGAGCGTCGTCGGAGCCGCTCGGAACGCGGCCTTTGTGTCCCGCGCCCCCGGCTGAGCCCTCCCGAGCCTCTGCGCGCACGGAGCTGCCGGCCCTGCCCCGGCCTCACCTTCTGGCTCGCAGCCTTGACTATGCGTTTGATATCTGCCGGGAGGAACCCGCAGATACCCTGGTCGTCCGCGCCGCGCTGCGCCAGCCCAGTGGCGAGATACTGCAAACGGGAGAGCGCCGGGGCTCAGGGGGGGCTCCGAGGGGCTGTTCCTGGGCAGCACAGGAGCCCCCGGGCAGCTCACCAGGCAGCGCTCGTGGACGCAGAGGCCGTGCTTCCTGTGCCGCTTCCCGACGACGGTCTCGGGGACGTCGGCCCGGCGGCAGAGCACGCACGCTGCAGGGAGAGCGAAGGCGCCCGCCGCTCAGCACCCGGCAGCACGCGGGGCGCAGGGAGACGTGGGGACGGGCACGGCGCCCTCACCCTGCTCGCGAGAGTCAGGCGCCTTCCTCTTCATCCTGAAACTTGGGATTCTTGTCCACCAAAAACTCTGGAGAGTCCTAGCACTGACGCACTGGGGTTCTCTTCCAGATCTCCTCTGGTGACCCTGCGGTGACAGGGCTCCTGGGTGAGAGCGGGGCAGGGGAGCCTGGATCCGCCAGGCAGGGATCCCGTGACGGCCCCGCGAGGTCCGCGCCACCCCCGCCTCCCCAGCCCTCCGCTCGCGTGGCCTCCTTTCGCGTCCGCTCTCCGCTCCCCGCCGCCATCCGCTCGCATCCACTCGCCGACCTTCCCAAGCCGCTCGGAGGCGCTTCCTCCGAACTCAGCCTTGCTGGCGTCCAGCGGCCCCTTATGTGCTGCCCGCACGGCCGTGTCACAGGGTACCGCTGTGACACGGTGCTCGTGCGGCAGAGTCATGACACGGGCAGCTACAGGAACGATGGCCCCTGTGCCACAGGCAGTGACACCCATGCAGCCGGCCGGACAGCACCGCGGGATGAGCCCTGTGCCAACCGCTGGCTACGGCACCGGTGCCCTGCTGCCTGCAGAATAAATTCCCCCTGCCGTCCATGTGCAGGAAGATGAGCCGGGTCTTCCTCGGCCTCCTCCACCGCTGCCTGTCGCGGCGGCTTCTCCAGCGGGGCTGTCCGCTCTGCGGCTCTTGGCAAGAGCTCTCTCAGCAAGGCTGGGCTGCCAGGGTCCATCTTCCTCCCCAGCCTTGGCTGCTTTGCCTCTGCCCACAGGGTGCTCCTGGCTGGGGCTTTTTACTTGGAGGCCATGGCTGAGGAGCACCTGCGGGGCCAGCACAGGGTTACCGTCTGCCCCAAGGCCCGGGCAGAGCAGAGCAGGAGCCCAGAGACACAGAACTGTCCTTCCCCCATGTCCCGCTGGCCTGCACCTCCCTCTGCCCTCTCCTATACCCCATGGCCCCTGCCATGAGGGAGTGAGGCCAAGGCCGAGCAGGAAGCAGCACCTCTCTGCCAGCCACGCTTGCTCCAAACCATCTTGTCCCTGTCCCTCTGCTCGGCGGGGGCCCGAGCCCCACAGCCCCCTCTTGTTAGAGGGGATCCCTTCCCCAGAAGAAGCAGGGCTTGCCCAGGAGATAGATCCTGCTTGCCCACAGGAGCCATCGGGAAAGGCCTAGGGTGAAGCAATGTGGGCAGCAAGCTCTAGGATTCCAGGCTGCTAACCACTAAAGCAGGCATTTCCCCAGCAAGAGGCCCTTCAGCCTCACAAATTGTGAACCGCTTGGCACCGGTTCAGAGCGGCCGCGGCCTCCCGGCGCGGCTCGTGGGGCCCTGCCGCCCTCCCGCCGCCGTCGCCGGGCTGTGGCGCCGCGTGTCTTTGCGTTTGCCCTACAGAGACTCGGGTTTCCAAGCCGTGTGGCCCGTTCACCTCCAGAAACGCTCTCTGGGCCGTTACGTTGCATGGGGAACGCCTGGGCCATGGTACTGTGGCCATGCGGAGAGTGGCGGCTGTGCCTGGAGAAGCCCTGCGTCATGGGCAAAGGCGGCCTCCGGGGCAGGCACCAGCAACGTGAACAGCTCCCTGTGCGCGACGGCGGCCTGGGCTTCCCTGGCTCCTCAGCTCCCGCCGGCGTTCCTCAACCATAAAGGAGAGGGTAAAAGGAAAGGTGGAATTATTGCTGCAGGCCTTGAGGGCAGATGCTGCCTCCTGCAGCCATCTCTCCCTCCCACGCACCACTAGTGAGCCCGAGTCGAGCTTCTCCTCGGCACGAAGGGATCGTCCCTGCCAGGCTGGTTCAAAGCACTAAAGCCCTGTGGGCCGACAGCACCTGGTCGGTGCGGCAGACGCTGGAGAGCTCAAGGCAGCTCTGAAGCTCCCAGATGTAGAGAGGGTCCAACGGAGAGCCACAAAGATGATTAAGGGGCTGGAGCATCTATCGTATGAGGAAAGAGTGAGCGAGCTGGGCCTGTTTAGCCTGGAGGAGAGAAGACTGGGAGGGGATGTGAGCAATACGTACAAGTACCTGAGGGGAGAATGTAGGGAGGATGGGGCCAAACTCTTCTCGCTGATGGCCGGTGACAAGGGGAGCAAGTTGAGAGCCAGGCAGTTCCATCCCCATGTGAGGAAGAACTTCTCTGCTGTGAGGGTGCCAGAGCCCTGCAACAGGCTGCCCAGAGAGGCTGTGGAGTCTCCTTCTCTGGAGACCTTCAAGACCCGCCTGGATGCCACCATGTGCTCTGGGTGTGCCTGCTGGAACATTGGGGTTGGACTAGATGGTCTCTAGAGGTCCCTTCCAAGCTCAGCTGTTCTGGGATTCTGTGAAATATCCCCAGCTGAGCTCGGCAGGGTGCAAGTGTGCGGTCGCTCCAGGCCAGCCGCAGCCGCTGGTTTCTCCGCAGCGGGACGGGAGGTGACGGAAGGCAGAAGCACCCACACCACCTCCCTGTGAGCGCCCGAGGAGCCAGAGGCTGCCCGGAGCACAACTGCCCTCCCAAAGGCTCACGAACCCCTCGGGATTCACTAAGGACCCCAGCTCTGAAAGGCACCCAGCGAGGCCAGAGGCAGATGGGGAAGGGAGGGACGGGACTTGCAGAGGTCGGGTCCACCCCACTGCCCTCTGGTCGCAGGGCTGGGGACGCTGGAGCAGCAAGAGCAGGATGTGGCCTCCTGCCGGACAGGCCGGGGGGAAGCTGTGTGAGGCAGGGAAGCTCACTGAAAACGTGGGCTCTGCCGCTGGGAACGGGCTGCAGCTGGGCCTCGTGCTGCGGAGCCGGCTCCAGCCCTAGCCCCCACAGGCATTGCGCTGCCCCCAGCTCCCTCTGAGCTCCTCTTCCTGCAGCCAGGACCTCAGCCTGCCAGGCTGGGCGTGCTCCACAGCCAGGGGACAGAGCTGGGTCCCGGGGCGTCAAGGGCGGAGTGCGGCTTTGCGTGACACCGAGGACACGGGAGCTTCTGCTCTAGCAACTGCCACGGCAGAAAGCTGGTGCAGGCGCAGCTCTGTGCCAGCACAGGTGGGCTCCACCCGGCCCAGCGAGCACCATGGCCCAGCCTGGAGAGCTGTCTGCTGTTAGCCCGTGCTTATCCCGGGAACTAAATGAATGAGGATGCAATAGCCAGTCCAGGACCCATGTGGTGCCCACCGTGAGACTGGTGCAGGCACCCGTTGTCTTCCCATCCCTTCTCTTTCCCCCGCAGCTCCTGCTTTCCCTCCCCACCACAATGCTAGAATTCTCCTCACAGAGGGTGGCCTCATCGTGCTCCTTCTAGAATGTTCCCTGGGAAGCCCTGCCACCCCCAAACGCTGCTCAGCCCCGTTGGAACAAAGCTCCAAGCCCAAAGTTCCCTGACTCTCAGGTCCCACCGGCGCCCTGGGCTCCGGCACAGCCGAGCCGGCCTCCTGAGGCCCCCAAGGCCAGAGAAACGGGGCCGAGGCCCTCGCCAGCTCCGGAGATGGTTTTGCCAAGAGCGGGATAGCAGACAGCCCCGCTGCAGCCCTCCTGCAAAGCAGCTGACGGGAAAGGTAGCGGCGGAGGAGGCCGAGGAAGAGCAGGCTCATCTGCCAGTACGTGGAGGACAGATAGAAACTTTATTGTGCAGGGGGCAGGGCACCGGTGCCACAGCTGGCGGTGGGCACACGGCTCGTCCCGCGGGGCTGTCAGGGCCGCCTGTACGGGTGGCGGGTCCGCTGTCCCGGTGGAACCAGGCCCCTCTGCACGATGGGCACGCCATGGTGCCAAAGGTGAGGCTGTCCTCCAGCTGCTCAAAGCAGATGATGCAGAGCGTTTCTGCACCAGGTGTCACGGGCACGCTCTGCTGCGTCCGGTGCTCCGAGCAGTAGGATCTGGGGCGAAGGCGGCAGAGAGGAGCAGGGTGAGGAAGCGCTGGGGCTGCCAGGCTCCGCAGGGCAGGCAGAGGGACCCCAGGAGCCCTGCGCAGCCTGACCCTGGCCCTGGTAGCCCCTCGCAGGGTCACGGGATGCACGGAGGCTCCTGCAGCCCTTACCTGTACTGCTTGAAAAACTGCGTCAGGCAGCTGCTGTCCACGGCGCAGGGGAGGTGGAAGCTGCGGCCGCAGCCCTTCCCCCGGCAGTCGATGGAGGCACTGCGCTCACCGCACACGAAGCAGCTCTGCAGAGAGCGCAGCAGCCCCGTGGGTGACGTGCGCTGGGCCTCCCCAGCCAGCCCCGCGTCCCCAGGAAAGGCCCCGGTGCCTCCCGTCCCGCAGAGCCTCCTCGCGCATGAGGTTGCTGCCTGCGCTGGAGCCACCGGAGCTCCCAGGAGCGTCGTCGGAGCCGCTCGGAACGCGGCCTTTGTGTCCCGCGCCCCCGGCTGAGCCCTCCCGAGCCTCTGCGCGCACGGAGCTGCCGGCCCTGCCCCGGCCTCACCTTCTGGCTCGCAGCCTTGACTATGCGTTTGATATCTGCTGGGAGGAACCCGCAGATACCCTGGTCGTCTGCGCCGTGCTGCGCCAGCCCGGTGGTGAGATACTGGAAATGGGAGAGCGCCGGGGCTCAGCGGGGGCTCCGAGGGGCTGTTCCTGGGCCTGCTGGACACGGCTCGTCCCGCGGGACTGTCAGGGCCGCCTGTACGGGTGGCGGGTCCGCTGAGCAAGGCGGGAGCGTCCTGGGCGCCGCTCCGGTCCTGGGCGCCGCTCCGGTCCTGGCCGCGCTGCCTGGGGGCTGCTCTCGGGAGCCGGGGAGCTGGAAGCCAACGCGGATTCCGCTCGGCTGCTGGTTGCGGAGCTCGCCGCGTCTGATGGCGAGCTCGAGGGTGTCGCAGAGGCGGAGGGCGACGCGCGTGTTTGCCGGCTTCTTGAGCTGGAGCCGGGAGCACGAGCAGAGCTGGGAGCTGCCGCCGCTTCTGTGCTGGTGCTGGCGGCATCGGGCGGCTGTGGCTGCACCCTGGGGGCTGTGAGGGCAGGGGGACAGTGAGCGCCATGGCCGCGAGCCCCTGCCTGGCCCTGGCCCTGGCCCGAGCCCAGGGCCACGGGGCTTTGCCTCTTACCGGGGCCCAGGCCAGCACACTCATCGCACTCCCAGGTGTCCCTCGTTAGTGCGGAGCAGCGCCGGTGCGTCCCCCTGGCTGCGCACGAGCTGCACAGGATGAGCTCCCAGGGCCTGGGCAAGCAAACGGGCTGGTGCTGTGGCAGCCGGGGCTGGCCGCGATGCCGGCAGGGCGACCAAGGCCAAGGGAGCGGATCAGGGCAGCGCCCGGCCCCGCTCCGGCGCTGAGCGCCTGCTCGCGTCACGACGGCTTCCGCGGCCAGCCCGGCGGCTGCCAGAGGCAGCTTCGGTGCCCTACCCTCTTTCCTCCGCTCGCTGCCTCCCTCTACGATAGAGGCAGCGGCTGGCATCGCACTGGCTGTGCCGGTCGTACAGCTCCTCGTACCGGCCGTCCTCCCAGGCAGGGTTTCTGCAGGAAAAGGAAGGGGAGCTCGTGAGCCTTCCCCGCTCGCCTGGCTCCCATCCCGCCTCCAGCTCCGTGGGGAGCCCGGCATGAGGGCAGCAGGACACCAACTTGAACTGGACCAGGATCCCCATTCGGAGCATTTCTGGCAGGAATCTCCTCCTGTCGTTGCACCCGGGGCAGCGGAAGTGCCCGCGGCCCGCGCTGGTAGCCAGTCCCTGTGCAGAGAGCCAAGCGGCGCTAGCAGCAGCTGCTGCTGGGCCCTGGACGTGCCCCGGGACAGGCAAAACCTCCTACCTGGATACAGTCCCGGTGGAACCAGGCCCCTCTGCACGATGGGCACACCATGGTGCCAAAGGTGAGGCTGTCCTCCAGCTGCTCGAAGCAGATGATGCAGAGCGTTTCTGCATCAGGTGTCACGGGCACGCTCTGCTGCGGCCGGTGCTCCGAGCAGTAGGATCTGGGGCGAAGACGGTAGAGAGGAGCAGGGTGAGGAAGCGCTGGGGCTGCCAGGCTCCGCAGGGCGGGCAAAGGGGCCGCAGGAACCCTGCGCAGCCTGGTTCTGGTAGCCCCTCGCAGGGTCACGGGACGCACGGAGGCTCCTGCAGCCCTTACCTGTACTGCTTGAAAAACTGCGTCAGGCAGCTGCTGTCCACGGCGCAGGGGAGGTGGAAGCTGCGGCCGCAGCCCTTCCCCCGGCAGTCGATGGAGGCACCGCGCTCGCCGCACACGAAGCAGCTCTGCAGAGAGCGCGGCAGCCCCGTGGGCGACGTGCGCTGGGCCTCCCCGGCCAGCCCCGCGTCCCCAGGAAAGGCCCCGGTGCCTCCCGTCCCGCAGAGCCTCCTCGCGCACGAGGTCGCTGCCTGCGCTGGAGCCGCCGGAGCTCCCGGGAGCGTCGTCGGAGCCACTCGGAACGCGGCCTTTGTGTCCCGCGCCCCCGGCTGAGCCCTCCCGAGCCTCTGCGCGCACGGAGCTGCCGGCCCTGCCCCGGCCTCACCTTCTGGCTCGCAGCCTTGACTATGCGTTTGATATCTGCCGGGAGGAACCCGCAGATACCCTGGTCGTCCGCGCCGCGCTGCGCCAGCCCAGTGGCGAGATACTGCAAACGGGAGAGCGCCGGGGCTCAGGGGGGGCTCCGAGGGGCTGTTCCTGGGCAGCACAGGAGCCCCCGGGCAGCTCACCAGGCAGCGCTCGTGGACGCAGAGGCCGTGCTTCCTGTGCCGCTTCCCGACGACGGTCTCGGGGACGTCGGCCCGGCGGCAGAGCACGCACGCTGCAGGGAGAGCGAAGGCGCCCGCCGCTCAGCACCCGGCAGCACGCGGGGCGCAGGGAGACGTGGGGACGGGCACGGCGCCCTCACCCTGCTCGCGAGAGTCAGGCGCCTTCCTCTTCATCCTGAAACTTGGGATTCTTGTCCACCAAAAACTCTGGAGAGTCCTAGCACTGACGCACTGGGGTTCTCTTCCAGATCTCCTCTGGTGACCCTGCGGTGACAGGGCTCCTGGGTGAGAGCGGGGCAGGGGAGCCTGGATCCGCCAGGCAGGGATCCCGTGACGGCCCCGCGAGGTCCGCGCCACCCCCGCCTCCCCAGCCCTCCGCTCGCGTGGCCTCCTTTCGCGTCCGCTCTCCGCTCCCCGCCGCCATCCGCTCGCATCCACTCGCCGACCTTCCCAAGCCGCTCGGAGGCGCTTCCTCCGAACTCAGCCTTGCTGGCGTCCAGCGGCCCCTTATGTGCTGCCCGCACGGCCGTGTCACAGGGTACCGCTGTGACACGGTGCTCGTGCGGCAGAGTCATGACACGGGCAGCTACAGGAACGATGGCCCCTGTGCCACAGGCAGTGACACCCATGCAGCCGGCCGGACAGCACCGCGGGATGAGCCCTGTGCCAACCGCTGGCTACGGCACCGGTGCCCTGCTGCCTGCAGAATAAATTCCCCCTGCCGTCCATGTGCAGGAAGATGAGCCGGGTCTTCCTCGGCCTCCTCCACCGCTGCCTGTCGCGGCGGCTTCTCCAGCGGGGCTGTCCGCTCTGCGGCTCTTGGCAAGAGCTCTCTCAGCAAGGCTGGGCTGCCAGGGTCCATCTTCCTCCCCAGCCTTGGCTGCTTTGCCTCTGCCCACAGGGTGCTCCTGGCTGGGGCTTTTTACTTGGAGGCCATGGCTGAGGAGCACCTGCGGGGCCAGCACAGGGTTACCGTCTGCCCCAAGGCCCGGGCAGAGCAGAGCAGGAGCCCAGAGACACAGAACTGTCCTTCCCCCATGTCCCGCTGGCCTGCACCTCCCTCTGCCCTCTCCTATACCCCATGGCCCCTGCCATGAGGGAGTGAGGCCAAGGCCGAGCAGGAAGCAGCACCTCTCTGCCAGCCACGCTTGCTCCAAACCATCTTGTCCCTGTCCCTCTGCTCGGCGGGGGCCCGAGCCCCACAGCCCCCTCTTGTTAGAGGGGATCCCTTCCCCAGAAGAAGCAGGGCTTGCCCAGGAGATAGATCCTGCTTGCCCACAGGAGCCATCGGGAAAGGCCTAGGGTGAAGCAATGTGGGCAGCAAGCTCTAGGATTCCAGGCTGCTAACCACTAAAGCAGGCATTTCCCCAGCAAGAGGCCCTTCAGCCTCACAAATTGTGAACCGCTTGGCACCGGTTCAGAGCGGCCGCGGCCTCCCGGCGCGGCTCGTGGGGCCCTGCCGCCCTCCCGCCGCCGTCGCCGGGCTGTGGCGCCGCGTGTCTTTGCGTTTGCCCTACAGAGACTCGGGTTTCCAAGCCGTGTGGCCCGTTCACCTCCAGAAACGCTCTCTGGGCCGTTACGTTGCATGGGGAACGCCTGGGCCATGGTACTGTGGCCATGCGGAGAGTGGCGGCTGTGCCTGGAGAAGCCCTGCGTCATGGGCAAAGGCGGCCTCCGGGGCAGGCACCAGCAACGTGAACAGCTCCCTGTGCGCGACGGCGGCCTGGGCTTCCCTGGCTCCTCAGCTCCCGCCGGCGTTCCTCAACCATAAAGGAGAGGGTAAAAGGAAAGGTGGAATTATTGCTGCAGGCCTTGAGGGCAGATGCTGCCTCCTGCAGCCATCTCTCCCTCCCACGCACCACTAGTGAGCCCGAGTCGAGCTTCTCCTCGGCACGAAGGGATCGTCCCTTCCAGGCTGGTTCAAAGCACTAAAGCCCTGTGGGCCGACAGCACCTGGTCGGTGCGGCAGACACTGGAGAGCTCAAGGCAGCTCTGAAGCTCCCAGATGTAGAGAGGGTCCAACGGAGAGCCACAAAGATGATTAAGGGGCTGGAGCATCTATCGTATGAGGAAAGAGTGAGCGAGCTGGGCCTGTTTAGCCTGGAGGAGAGAAGACTGGGAGGGGATGTGAGCAATACGTACAAGTACCTGAGGGGAGAATGTAGGGAGGATGGGGCCAAACTCTTCTCGCTGATGGCCGGTGACAAGGGGAGCAAGTTGAGAGCCAGGCAGTTCCATCCCCATGTGAGGAAGAACTTCTCTGCTGTGAGGGTGCCAGAGCCCTGCAACAGGCTGCCCAGAGAGGCTGTGGAGTCTCCTTCTCTGGAGACCTTCAAGACCCGCCTGGATGCCACCATGTGCTCTGGGTGTGCCTGCTGGAACATTGGGGTTGGACTAGATGGTCTCTAGAGGTCCCTTCCAAGCTCAGCTGTTCTGGGATTCTGTGAAATATCCCCAGCTGAGCTCGGCAGGGTGCAAGTGTGCGGTCGCTCCAGGCCAGCCGCAGCCGCTGGTTTCTCCGCAGCGGGACGGGAGGTGACGGAAGGCAGAAGCACCCACACCACCTCCCTGTGAGCGCCCGAGGAGCCAGAGGCTGCCCGGAGCACAACTGCCCTCCCAAAGGCTCACGAACCCCTCGGGATTCACTAAGGACCCCAGCTCTGAAAGGCACCCAGCGAGGCCAGAGGCAGATGGGGAAGGGAGGGACGGGACTTGCAGAGGTCGGGTCCACCCCACTGCCCTCTGGTCGCAGGGCTGGGGACGCTGGAGCAGCAAGAGCGAGATGTGGCCTCCTGCCGGACAGGCCGGGGGGAAGCTGTGTGAGGCAGGGAAGCTCACTGAAAAGGTGGGCTCTGCCGCTGGGAACGGGCTGCAGCTGGGCCTCGTGCTGCGGAGCCGGCTCCAGCCCTAGCCCCCACAGGCATTGCGCTGCCCCCAGCTCCCTCTGAGCTCCTCTTCCTGCAGCCAGGACCTTAGCCTGCTAGGCTGGGCGTGCTCCACGGCCAGGGGACAGAGCTGGGTCCCGGGGCGTCAAGGGCGGAGTGCGGCTTTGCGTGACACCGAGGACACGGGAGCTTCTGCTCTAGCAACTGCCACGGCAGAAAGCTGGTGCAGGCGCAGCTCTGTGCCAGCACAGGTGGGCTCCACCCGGCCCAGCGAGCACCATGGCCCAGCCTGGAGAGCTGTCTGCTGTTAGCCCGTGCTTATCCCGGGAACTAAATGAATGAGGATGCAATAGCCAGTCCAGGACCCATGTGGTGCCCACCGTGAGACTGGTGCAGGCACCCGTTGTCTTCCCATCCCTTCTCTTTCCCCCGCAGCTCCTGCTTTCCCTCCCCACCACAATGCTAGAATTCTCCTCACAGAGGGTGGCCTCATCGTGCTCCTTCTAGAATGTTCCCTGGGAAGCCCTGCACCCCCAAACGCTGCTCAGCCCCGTTGGAACAAAGCTCCAAGCCCAAAGTTCCCTGACTCTCAGGTCCCACCGGCGCCCTGGGCTCCGGCACAGCCGAGCCGGCCTCCTGAGGCCCCCAAGGCCAGAGAAACGGGGCCGAGGCCCTCGCCAGATCCGGAGATGGTTTTGCCAAGAGCGGGATAGCAGACAGCCCCGCTGCAGCCCTCCTGCAAAGCAGCTGACGGGAAAGGTAGCGGCGGAGGAGGCCGAGGAAGAGCAGGCTCATCTGCCAGTACGTGGAGGACAGATAGAAACTTTATTGTGCAGGGGGCAGGGCACCGGTGCCACAGCTGGCGGTGGGCACACGGCTCGTCCCGCGGGGCTGTCAGGGCCGCCTGTACGGGTGGCGGGTCCGCTGTCCCGGTGGAACCAGGCCCCTCTGCACGATGGGCACGCCATGGTGCCAAAGGTGAGGCTGTCCTCCAGCTGCTCAAAGCAGATGATGCAGAGCGTTTCTGCACCAGGTGTCACGGGCACGCTCTGCTGCGGCCGGTGCTCCGAGCAGTAGGATCTGGGGCGAAGGCGGCAGAGAGGAGCAGGGTGAGGAAGTGCTGGGGCTGCCAGGCTCCGCAGGGCAGGCAGAGGGACCCCAGGAGCCCTGCGCAGCCTGACCCTGGCCCTGGTAGCCCCTCGCAGGGTCATGGGATGCACGGAGGCTCCTGCAGCCCTTACCTGTACTGCTTGAAAAACTGCGTCAGGCAGCTGCTGTCCACGGCGCAGGGGAGGTGGAAGCTGCGGCCGCAGCCCTTCCCCCGGCAGTCGATGGAGGCACCGCGCTCACCGCACACGAAGCAGCTCTGCAGAGAGTGCAGCAGCCCCGTGGGCGACGTGCGCTGGGCCTCCCCGGCCAGCCCCGCGTCCCCAGGAAAGGCCCCGGTGCCTCCCGTCCCGCAGAGCCTCCTCGCGCATGAGGTTGCTGCCTGCGCTGGAGCCACCGGAGCTCCCGGGAGCGTCGTCGGAGCCGCTCGGAACGCGGCCTTTGTGTCCCGCGCCCCCGGCTGAGCCCTCCCGAGCCTCTGCGCGCATGGAGCTGCCGGCCCTGCCCCGGCCTCACCTTCTGGCTCGCAGCCTTGACTATGCGTTTGATATCTGCTGGGAGGAACCCGCAGATACCCTGGTCGTCTGCGCCGTGCTGCGCCAGCCCGGTGGTGAGATACTGGAAATGGGAGAGCGCCGGGGCTCAGCGGGGGCTCCGAGGGGCTGTTCCTGGGCCTGCTGGACACGGCTCGTCCCGCGGGACTGTCAGGGCCGCCTGTACGGGTGGCGGGTCCGCTGAGCAAGGCGGGAGCGTCCTGGGCGCCGCTCCGGTCCTGGGCGCCGCTCCGGTCCTGGGCGCCGCTCCGGTCCTGGCCGCGCTGCCTGGGGGCTGCTCTCGGGAGCCGGGGAGCTGGAAGCCAACGCGGATTCCGCTCGGCTGCTGGTTGCGGAGCTCGCCGCGTCTGATGGCGAGCTCGAGGGTGTCGCAGAGGCGGAGGGCGACGCGCGTGTTTGCCGGCTTCTTGAGCTGGAGCCGGGAGCATGAGCAGAGCTGGGAGCTGCCGCCGCTTCTGTGCTGGTGCTGGCGGCATCGGGCGGCTGTGGCTGCACCCTGGGGGCTGTGAGGGCAGGGGGACAGTGAGCGGCATGGCCGCGAGCCCCTGCCTGGCCCTGGCCCTGGCCCGAGCCCGGGGCCGCGGGGCTTTGCGTCTTACCGGGGCCCAGGCCAGCACACTCATCGCACTCCCAGGTGTCCCTCGTTAGTGCGGAGCAGCGCCGGTGCGTCCCCCTGGCTGCGCACGAGCTGCACAGGATGAGCTCCCAGGGCCTGGGCAAGCAAACGGGCTGGTGCTGTGGCAGCCGGGGCTGGCCACGATGCCGGCAGGGCGACCAAGGCCAAGGGAGCGGATCAGGGCAGTGCCCGGCCCCGCTCCGGCGCTGAGCGCCTGCTCGCGGCGCGACAGCCTCCGCGGCCAGCCCGGCGGCTGCCAGAGGCAGCTTCGGTGCCCTACCCTCTTTCCTCCGCTCGCTGCCTCCCTCTACGATAGAGGCAGCGGCTGGCATCGCACTGGCTGTGCCGGTCGTACAGCTCCTCGTACCGGCCGTCCTCCCAGGCAGGGTTTCTGCAGGAAAAGGAAGGGGAGCTCGTGAGCCTTCCCCGCTCGCCTGGCTCCCATCCCGCCTCCAGCTCCGTGGGGAGCCCGGCATGAGGGCAGCAGGACACCAACTTGAACTGGACCAGGATCCCCATTCGGAGCATTTCTGGCAGGAATCTCCTCCTGTCGTTGCACCCGGGGCAGCGGAAGTGCCCGCGGCCCGCGCTGGTAGCCAGTCCCTGTGCAGAGAGCCAAGCGGCGCTAGCAGCAGCTGCTGCTGGGCCCTGGACGTGCCCCGGGACAGGCGAAACCTCCTACCTGGATACAGTCCCGGTGGAACCAGGCCCCTCTGCACGATGGGCACACCATGGTGCCAAAGGTGAGGCTGTCCTCCAGCTGCTCGAAGCAGATGATGCAGAGCGTTTCTGCATCAGGTGTCACGGGCACGCTCTGCTGCGGCCGGTGCTCCGAGCAGTAGGATCTGGGGCGAAGACGGTAAAGAGGAGCAGGGTGAGGAAGCGCTGGGGCTGCCAGGCTCCGCAGGGCGGGCAAAGGGGCCGCAGGAACCCTGCGCAGCCTGGTTCTGGTAGCCCCTCGCAGGGTCACGGGACGCACGGAGGCTCCTGCAGCCCTTACCTGTACTGATTGAAAAACTGCGTCAGGCAGCTGCTGTCCACGGCGCAGGGGAGGTGGAAGCTGCGGCCGCAGCCCTTCCCCCGGCAGTCGATGGAGGCACCGCGCTCGCCGCACACGAAGCAGCTCTGCAGAGAGCGCGGCAGCCCCGTGGGCGACGTGCGCTGGGCCTCCCCGGCCAGCCCCGCGTCCCCAGGAAAGGCCCCGGTGCCTCCCGTCCCGCAGAGCCTCCTCGCGCACGAGGTCGCTGCCTGCGCTGGAGCCGCCGGAGCTCCCGGGAGCGTCGTCGGAGCCGCTCGGAACGCGGCCTTTGTGTCCCCACGCCCCCGGCTGAGCCCTCCCGAGCCTCTGCGCGCACGGAGCTGCCGGCCCTGCCCCGGCCTCACCTTCTGGCTCGCAGCCTTGACTATGCGTTTGATATCTGCTGGGAGGAACCCGCAGATACCCTGGTCGTCCGCGCCGCGCTGCGCCAGCCCAGTGGCGAGATACTGCAAACGGGAGAGCGCCGGGGCTCAGTGCGGGCTCCGAGGGGCTGTTCCTGGGCCTGCTGGACACGGCTAATCCCGTGGGGCTGTCAGGGCCGCCTATACGGGTGGCGGGTCCGCTGGGCAAGGCGGGAGCGTCCTGGGCGCCGCTCTGGTCCTGGGCGCCGCTCCGGTCCTGGCCGCGCTGCCTGGGGGCTGCTCTCGGGAGCCGGGGAGCTGGAAGCCGACGCAGATTCCCCTCGGCTGCTGGTTACGGAGCTCGCCACGTCTGATGGCGAGCTCGAGGGTGTTGCAGAGCTGGAGGGCGACGCGCGTGTTTGCCGGCTTCTTGAGCTGGAGCCGGGAGCACGAGCAGAGCCGGGAGCTGCCGCCGCTCCTGCGCTGGTGCTGGCGGCATCGGGCGGCTGTGGCTGCACCCTGGGGGCTGTGAGGGCAGAGGGACAGTGAGCGGCACGGCCGCGAGACCCTGCCTGGCCCTGGCCCGAGCCCGGGGCCGCGGGGCTTCGCCTCTTACCAGGGCCCAGGCCAGCACACTCATCGCACTCCCAGGTGTCCCTCGTTACTGCAGAGCAGCGCCGGTGCGTTCCCCTGGCTGCGCACGAGCTGCACAGGATGAGCTCCCAGGGCCTGGGCAAGCAAACGGGCTGGTGCTGTGGCAGCTGGGGCTGGCCGCGATGCCGGCAGGGCGACCAAGGCCAAGGGAGCAGATCAGGGCAGCGCCCGGCCCCGCTCCGGCGCTGAGCGCCTGCTCGCGGCGCGACGGCCTCCGCGGCCAGCCCAGCGGCTGCCAGAGGCAGCTTCGGTGTCCTACCCTCTTTCCTCCACCCGCTGCCTCCCTCTACGATAGAGGCAGCGGCTGGCGTCGCACTGGCTGTGCCGGTCGTACAGCTCCTCGTACCGGCCGTCCTCCCAGGCAGGGTTTCTGCAGGAGAAGGAAGGGGAGCTCGTGAGCCTTCCCCGCTCGCCTGGCTCCCATCCCGCCTCCAGCTCCGTGGGGAGCCCGGCATGAGGGTAGCAGGACACCAACTTGAACTGGACCAGGATCCCCATTCGGAGCATTTCCGGCAGGAATGTCCTCCTGTCGTTGCACCCGGGGCAGCGGAAGTGCTCGCGGCCCGCGCTGGTAGCCAGTCCCTGTGCAGAGAGCCAAGCGGCGCTAGCAGCAGCTGCTGCTGGGCCCTGGCCGTGCCCCGGGACAGGCGAAACCTCCTACCTGGATACAGTCCCAGTGGAACCAGGCCCCTCTGCACGATGGGCACACCATGGTGCCAAAGGCCCTGGCCCGAGCCCAGGGCGGCGGGGCTTTGCCTCTTACCAGGGCCCAGGCCGGCACACTCGTTGCACTCCCAGGTGTCCCTCGTTACTGCAGAGCAGCGTCGGTGCGTTCCCCTGGCTGCTCATGAGCTGCACAGGATGAGCTCCCAGGGCCTGGGAAAGCAAACGGGCGGGAGGCACCGCACTCGCCGCACACGAAGCAGCTCTGCAGAGAGCGCGGCAGCCCCGTGGGCGACGTGCGCTGGGCCTCCCCGGCCAGCCCCGCGTCCCCAGGAAAGGCCCCGGTGCCTCCCGTCCCGCAGAGCCTCCTCGTGCACGAGGTCGCTGCCTGCGCTGGAGCCGCCGGAGCTCCCGGGAGCGTTGTCGGAGCCCCTCGGAACGCGGCCTTTGTGTCCCGCGCCCTCGGCTGAGCCCTCCCGAGCCTCTGCGCGCACGGAGCTGCCCGCCCTGCCCCGGCCTCACCTTGTGGCTCGCAGCCTTAACACTACGCTTGATATCTGCCGGGAGGAACCTGCAGATACCCTCATCGCCCACGCCGCGCTGCGCCAGCCCGGTGGCGAGATACTGCAAACGGGACAGCACCGGGGCTCAGTGCGGGCTCCGAGGGGCTGTTCCTGGGCCTGCTGGACATGGCTTGTCCCGCGGGGCTGTCAGGGCTGCCTATACGGGTGGCGGGTCCGCTGGGCAAGGCGGGAGTGTCCTGGGCGCCGCTCCGGTCCTGGCCGCGCTGCCTGGGGGCTGCTCTCGGGAGCTGGGGAGCTGGAAGCCGACGCGGATTCCCCTCGGCTGCTGGTTACGGAGCTCGCCGCGTCTGATGGCGAGCTCGAGGGTGTTGCAGAGCTGGAGGGCAACGCGCGTGTTTGCCGGCTTCTCACTCTGGTGCTGGGAGCACGAGCAGAGCCGGGAGCTGCCGTCGCTCCTGCGCTGACGCTGGCGGCATCGGGCGGCTGTGGCTGCACCCTGGGGGCTGTGAGGGCAGAGGGACAGTGAGCGGCACGGCCGCGAGACCCTGCCTGGCCCTGGCCCTGGCCCGAGCCCGGGGCTGCGGGGCTTCGCCTCTTACCAGGGCCCAGGCCGGCACACTCATTGCACTCCCAGGTGTCCCTCGTTAGTGCGGAGCAGCGCCGGTGCGTTCCCCTGGCTGCGCACGAGCTGCACAGGATGAGCTCCCAGGGCCTGGGCAAGCAAACGGGCTGGTGCTGTGGCAGCCGGGGCTGGCCGCGATGCCGGCAGGGCGACCAAGGCCAAGGGAGCGGATCAGGGCAGCGCCCGGCCCCGCTCCGGCGCTGAGCGCCTGCTCGCGGCACGACGGCCTCCGCGGCCAGTCCAGCGGCTGCCAGAGGCAGCTTCGTTCTACCCTCTTTCCTCCGCCCGCTGCCTCCCTCTATGATAGAGGCAGCGGCTGGCATCGCACTGGCTGTGCCGGTCGTACAGCTCCTCGTACCGGCCGTCCTCCCAGGCAGGGTTTCTGCAGGAGAAGGAAGGGGAGCTCGTGAGCCTTCCCCGCTCGCCTGGCTCCCATCCCGCCTCCAGCTCCGTGGGGAGCCCGGCATGAGGGCAGCAGGACACCAACTTGAACTGGACCAGGATCCCCATTCGGAGCATTTCCGGCAGGAATGTCCTCCTGTCGTTGCACCCGGGGCAGCGGAAGTGCTCGCGGCCCGCGCTGGTAGCCAGTCCCTGTGCAGAGAGCCAAGCGGCGCTAGCAGCAGCTGCTGCTGGGCCCTGGCCGTGCCCCGGGACAGGCAAAACCTCCTACCTGGATACAGTCCCAGTGGAACCAGGCCCCTCTGCACGATGGGCACACCATGGTGCCAAAGGCCCTGGCCCGAGCGCAGGGCGGCGGGGCTTTGCCTCTTACCAGGGCCCAGGCCGGCACACTCATTGCACTCCCAGGTGTCCCTCGTTACTGCAGAGCAGCGTCGGTGCGTTCCCCTGGCTGCTCATGAGCTGCACAGGATGAGCTCCCAGGGCCTGGGAAAGCAAACGGGCGGGAGGCACCGCACTCGCCGCATACGAAGCAGCTCTGCAGAGAGCGCGGCAGCCCCGTGGGCGACGTGCGCTGGGCCTCCCCGGCCAGCCCCGCGTCCCCAGGAAAGGCCCCGGTGCCTCCCGTCCCGCAGAGCCTCCTCGTGCACGAGGTCGCTGCCTGCGCTGGAGCCGCCGGAGCTCCCGGGAGCGTTGTCGGAGCCCCTCGGAACGCGGCCTTTGTGTCCCGCGCCCTCGGCTGAGCCCTCCCGAGCCTCTGCACGCACGGAGCTGCCGGCCCTGCCCCGGCCTCACCTTCTGGCTCGCAGCCTTAACACTACGCTTGATATCTGCCGGGAGGAACCTGCAGATACCCTCATCGCCCACGCCGCGCTGCGCCAGCCCGGTGGCGAGATACTGCAAACGGGACAGCACCGGGGCTCAGTGCGGGCTCCGAGGGGCTGTTCCTGGGCCTGCTGGACACGGCTAATCCCGTGGGGCTGTCAGGGCCGCCTATACGGGTGGCGGGTCCGCTGGGCAAGGCGGGAGTGTCCTGGGCACCGCTCTGGTCCTGGGCGCCGCTCCGGTCCTGGCTGCGCTGCCTGGGGGCTGCTCTCGGGAGCTGGGGAGCTGGAAGCCGATGCAGATTCCCCTCGGCTGCTGGTTACGGAGCTCGCCGCGTCTGATGGCGAGCTCGAGGGTGTCGCAGAGCCGGAGGGCGACGCGCGTGTTTGCCGGCTTCTCACTCTGGTGCTGGGAGCACGAGCAGAGCCGGGAGCTGCCGTCGCTCCTGCGCTGACGCTGGCGGCATCGGGCGGCTGTGGCTGCACCCTGGGGGCTGTGAGGGCAGAGGGACAGTGAGCGGCACGGCCGCGAGACCCTGCCTGGCCCTGGCCCGAGCCCGGGGCCGCGGGGCTTCGCCTCTTACCGGAGCCCAGGCCGGCACACTCATTGCACTCCCAGGTGTCCCTCGTTAGTGCGGAGCAGCGCCGGTGCGTTCCCCTGGCTGCGCACGAGCTGCACAGGATGAGCTCCCAGGGCCTGGGCAAGCAAACGGGCTGGTGCTGTGGCAGCCGGGGCTGGCCACGATGCCGGCAGGGCGACCAAGGCCAAGGGAGCGGATCAGGGCAGCGCCCGGCCCCGCTCCGGCGCTGAGCGCCTGCTCGCGGCGCGACGGCCTCCGCGGCCAGCCCGGCAGCTGCCAGAGGCAGCTTCGGTGTCCTACCCTCTTTCCTCCGCCCGCTGCCTCCCTCTACGATAGAGGCAGCGGCTGGCGTCGCACTGGCTGTGCCGGTCGTACAGCTCCTCGTACCGGCCGTCCTCCCAGGCAGGGTTTCTGCAGGAGAAGGAAGGGGAGCTCGTGAGCCTTCCCCGCTCGCCTGGCTCCCATCCCGCCTCCAGCTCCGTGGGGAGCCCGGCATGAGGGCAGCAGGACACCAACTTGAACTGGACCAGGATCCCCATTCGGAGCATTTCCGGCAGGAATGTCCTCCTGTCGTTGCACCCGGGGCAGCGGAAGTGCTCGCGGCCCGCGCTGGTAGCCAGTCCCTGTGCAGAGAGCCAAGCGGCACTAGCAGCAGCTGCTGCTGGGCCCTGGACGTGCCCCGGGACAGGCGAAACCTCCTACCTGGATACAGTCCCGGTGGAACCAGGCCCCTCTGCACGATGGGCACACCATGGTGCCAAAGGCCCTGGCCCGAGCCCAGGGCGGCGGGGCTTTGCCTCTTACCAGGGCCCAGGCCGGCACACTCGTCGCACTCCGAGGTGTCCCTCGTTACTGCAGAGCAGCGTCGGTGCGTTCCCCTGGCTGCTCATGAGCTGCACAGGATGAGCTCCCAGGGCCTGGGAAAGCAAACGGGCGGGAGGCACCGCACTCGCTGCACACGAAGCAGCTCTGCAGAGAGCGCGGCAGCCCCGTGGGTGACGTGCGCTGGGCCTCCCCGGCCAGCCCCGCGTCCCCAGGAAAGGCCCCGGTGCCTCCTGTCCCGCAGAGCCTCCTCATGCACGAGGTCGCTGCCTGCGCTGGAGCCGCCGGAGCTCCCGGGAGCGTTGTCGGAGCCCCTCGGAACGCGGCCTTTGTGTCCCGCGCCCTCGGCTGAGCCCTCCCGAGCCTCTGCACGCACGGAGCTGCCGGCCCTGCCCCGGCCTCACCTTCTGGCTCGCAGCCTTAACACTACGCTTGATATCTGCCGGGAGGAACCTGCAGATACCCTCATCGCCCACGCCGCGCTGCGCCAGCCCGGTGGCGAGATACTGCAAACGGGACAGCACCGGGGCTCAGTGCGGGCTCCGAGGGGCTGTTCTTGGCCTGCTGGACATGGCTTGTCCCGCGGGGCTGTCAGGGCTGCCTATACGGGTGGCGGGTCCGCTGGGCAAGGCGGGAGCGTCCTGGGCGCCGCTCCGGTCCTGGGCGCCGCTCCGGTCCTGGCCGCGCTGCCTGGGGGCTGCTCTCGGGAGCCGGGGAGCTGGAAGCCGACGCGGATTCCCCTCGGCTGCTGGTTACGGAGCTCGCCACGTCTGATGGCGAGCCCGAGGGTGTCACAGAGCCGGAGGGCGACGCGCGTGTTTGCCGGCTTCTCACTCTGGTGCTGGGAGCACAAGCAGAGCCAGGAGCTGCCACCGCTCCTGCACTGATGCTGGCGGCATCGGGCGGCTGTGGCTGCACCCTGGGGGCTGTGAGGGCAGAGGGACAGTGAGCGGCACGGCCGCGAGACCCTGCCTGGCCCTGGCCCGAGCCCGGGGCCGCGGGGCTTCGCCTCTTACCGGAGCCCAGGCCGGCACACTCATTGCACTCCCAGGTGTCCCTCGTTACTGCGGAGCAGCGCCGGTGCGTTCCCCTGGTGCGCACGAGCTGCACAGGATGAGCTCCCAGGGCCTGGGCAAGCAAACGGGCTGGTGCTGTGGCAGCCGGGGCTGGCCACGATGCTGGCAGGGCGACCAAGGCCAAGGGAGCGGATCAGGGCAGCGCCCGGCCCCGCTCCGGCGCTGAGCGCCTGCTCGCGGCGCGACAGCCTCCGCGGCCATCCCGGCGGCTGCCAGAGGCAGCTTCGGTGCCCTACCCTCTTTCCTCCGCCCGCTGCCTCCCTCTACGATAGAGGCAGCGGCTGGCGTCGCACTGGCTGTGCCGGTCGTACAGCTCCTCGTACCGGCCGTCCTCCCAGGCAGGGTTTCTGCAGGAGAAGGAAGGGGAGCTCGTGAGCCTTCCCCGCTCGCCTGGCTCCCATCCCGCCTCCAGCTCCGTGGGGAGCCCGGCATGAGGGCAGCAGGACACCAACTTGAACTGGACCAGGATCCCCATTCGGAGCATTTCCGGCAGGAATGTCCTCCTGTCGTTGCACCCGGGGCAGCGGAAGTGCTCGCGGCCCGCGCTGGTAGCCAGTCCCTGTGCAGAGAGCCAAGCGGCGCTAGCAGCAGCTGCTGCTGGGCCCTGGCCGTGCCCCGGGACAGGCGAAACCTCCTACCTGGATACAGTCCCAGTGGAACCAGGCCCCTCTGCACGATGGGCACACCATGGTGCCAAAGGCCCTGGCCCGAGCCCAGGGCGGCGGGGCTTTGCCTCTTACCAGGGCCCAGGCCGGCACACTCGTCGCACTCCGAGGTGTCCCTCGTTACTGCAGAGCAGCGTCGGTGCGTTCCCCTGGCTGCTCATGAGCTGCACAGGATGAGCTCCCAGGGCCTGGGAAAGCAAACGGGCGGGAGGCACCGCACTCGCTGCACACGAAGCAGCTCTGCAGAGAGCGCGGCAGCCCCGTGGGTGACGTGCGCTGGGCCTCCCCGGCCAGCCCCGCGTCCCCAGGAAAGGCCCCGGTGCCTCCTGTCCCGCAGAGCCTCCTCATGCACGAGGTCGCTGCCTGCGCTGGAGCCGCCGGAGCTCCCGGGAGCGTTGTCGGAGCCCCTCGGAACGCGGCCTTTGTGTCCCGCGCCCTCGGCTGAGCCCTCCCGAGCCTCTGCACGCACGGAGCTGCCGGCCCTGCCCCGGCCTCACCTTCTGGCTCGCAGCCTTAACACTACGCTTGATATCTGCCGGGAGGAACCTGCAGATACCCTCATCGCCCACGCCGCGCTGCGCCAGCCCGGTGGCGAGATACTGCAAACGGGACAGCACCGGGGCTCAGTGCGGGCTCCGAGGGGCTGTTCTTGGCCTGCTGGACATGGCTTGTCCCGCGGGGCTGTCAGGGCTGCCTATACGGGTGGCGGGTCCGCTGGGCAAGGCGGGAGCGTCCTGGGCGCCGCTCCGGTCCTGGGCGCCGCTCCGGTCCTGGCCGCGCTGCCTGGGGGCTGCTCTCGGGAGCCGGGGAGCTGGAAGCCGACGCGGATTCCCCTCGGCTGCTGGTTACGGAGCTCGCCACGTCTGATGGCGAGCCCGAGGGTGTCACAGAGCCGGAGGGCGACGCGCGTGTTTGCCGGCTTCTCACTCTGGTGCTGGGAGCACAAGCAGAGCCAGGAGCTGCCACCGCTCCTGCACTGATGCTGGCGGCATCGGGCGGCTGTGGCTGCACCCTGGGGGCTGTGAGGGCAGAGGGACAGTGAGCGGCACGGCCGCGAGACCCTGCCTGGCCCTGGCCCGAGCCCGGGGCCGCGGGGCTTCGCCTCTTACCGGAGCCCAGGCCGGCACACTCATTGCACTCCCAGGTGTCCCTCGTTACTGCGGAGCAGCGCCGGTGCGTTCCCCTGGTGCGCACGAGCTGCACAGGATGAGCTCCCAGGGCCTGGGCAAGCAAACGGGCTGGTGCTGTGGCAGCCGGGGCTGGCCACGATGCTGGCAGGGCGACCAAGGCCAAGGGAGCGGATCAGGGCAGCGCCCGGCCCCGCTCCGGCGCTGAGCGCCTGCTCGCGGCGCGACAGCCTCCGCGGCCATCCCGGCGGCTGCCAGAGGCAGCTTCGGTGCCCTACCCTCTTTCCTCCGCCCGCTGCCTCCCTCTACGATAGAGGCAGCGGCTGGCGTCGCACTGGCTGTGCCGGTCGTACAGCTCCTCGTACCGGCCGTCCTCCCAGGCAGGGTTTCTGCAGGAGAAGGAAGGGGAGCTCGTGAGCCTTCCCCGCTCGCCTGGCTCCCATCCCGCCTCCAGCTCCGTGGGGAGCCCGGCATGAGGGCAGCAGGACACCAACTTGAACTGGACCAGGATCCCCATTCGGAGCATTTCCGGCAGGAATGTCCTCCTGTCGTTGCACCCGGGGCAGCGGAAGTGCTCGCGGCCCGCGCTGGTAGCCAGTCCCTGTGCAGAGAGCCAAGCGGCGCTAGCAGCAGCTGCTGCTGGGCCCTGGCCGTGCCCCGGGACAGGCGAAACCTCCTACCTGGATACAGTCCCAGTGGAACCAGGCCCCTCTGCACGATGGGCACACCATGGTGCCAAAGGCCCTGGCCCGAGCCCAGGGCGGCGGGGCTTTGCCTCTTACCAGGGCCCAGGCCAGCACACTCGTCGCACTCCCAGGTGTCCCTCGTTACTGCAGAGCAGCGTCGGTGCGTTCCCCTGGCTGCTCATGAGCTGCACAGGATGAGCTCCCAGGGCCTGGGAAAGCAAACGGGCGGGAGGCACCGCACTCGCCGCACACGAAGCAGCTCTGCAGAGAGCGCGGCAGCCCCGTGGGTGACGTGCGCTGGGCCTCCCCGGCCAGCCCCGCGTCCCCAGGAAAGGCCCCGGTGCCTCCTGTCCCGCAGAGCCTCCTCGTGCACGAGGTCGCTGCCTGCGCTGGAGCCGCCGGAGCTCCCGGGAGCGTTGTCGGAGCCCCTCGGAACGCAGCCTTTGTGTCCCGCGCCCTCGGCTGAGCCCTCCCGAGCCTCTGCACGCACGGAGCTGCCGGCCCTGCCCCGGCCTCACCTTCTGGCTCGCAGCCTTAACACTACGCTTGATATCTGCCGGGAGGAACCTGCAGATACCCTCATCGCCCACGCCGCGCTGCGCCAGCCCGGTGGCGAGATACTGCAAACGGGACAGCACCGGGGCTCAGTGCGGGCTCCGAGGGGCTGTTCTTGGCCTGCTGGACATGGCTTGTCCCGCGGGGCTGTCAGGGCCGCCTATACGGGTGGCGGGTCCGCTGGGCAAGGCGGGAGCGTCCTGGGCGCCGCTCCGGTCCTGGGCGCCGCTCCGGTCCTGGCCGCGCTGCCTGGGGGCTGCTCTCGGGAGCCGGGGAGCTGGAAGCCGACGCGGATTCCCCTCGGCTGCTGGTTACGGAGCTCGCCACGTCTGATGGCGAGCCCGAGGGTGTCACAGAGCCGGAGGGCGACGCGCGTGTTTGCCGGCTTCTCACTCTGGTGCTGGGAGCACAAGCAGAGCCAGGAGCTGCCACCGCTCCTGCACTGATGCTGGCGGCATCGGGCGGCTGTGGCTGCACCCTGGGGGCTGTGAGGGCAGAGGGACAGTGAGCGGCACGGCCGCGAGACCCTGCCTGGCCCTGGCCCGAGCCCGGGGCCGCGGGGCTTCGCCTCTTACCGGAGCCCAGGCCGGCACACTCATTGCACTCCCAGGTGTCCCTCGTTACTGCGGAGCAGCGCCGGTGCGTTCCCCTGGCTGCGCACGAGCTGCACAGGATGAGCTCCCAGGGCCTGGGCAAGCAAACGGGCTGGTGCTGTGGCAGCCGGGGCTGGCCACGATGCTGGCAGGGCGACCAAGGCCAAGGGAGCGGATCAGGGCAGCGCCCGGCCCCGCTCCGGCGCTGAGCGCCTGCTCGCGGCGCGACAGCCTCCGCGGCCATCCCGGCGGCTGCCAGAGGCAGCTTCGGTGCCCTACCCTCTTTCCTCCGCCCGCTGCCTCCCTCTACGATAGAGGCAGCGGCTGGCGTCGCACTGGCTGTGCCGGTCGTACAGCTCCTCGTACCGGCCGTCCTCCCAGGCAGGGTTTCTGCAGGAGAAGGAAGGGGAGCTCGTGAGCCTTCCCCGCTCGCCTGGCTCCCATCCCGCCTCCAGCTCCGTGGGGAGCCCGGCATGAGGGCAGCAGGACACCAACTTGAACTGGACCAGGATCCCCATTCGGAGCATTTCCGGCAGGAATGTCCTCCTGTCGTTGCACCCGGGGCAGCGGAAGTGCTCGCGGCCCGCGCTGGTAGCCAGTCCCTGTGCAGAGAGCCAAGCGGCGCTAGCAGCAGCTGCTGCTGGGCCCTGGCCGTGCCCCGGGACAGGCGAAACCTCCTACCTGGATACAGTCCCAGTGGAACCAGGCCCCTCTGCACGATGGGCACACCATGGTGCCAAAGGCCCTGGCCCGAGCCCAGGGCGGCGGGGCTTTGCCTCTTACCAGGGCCCAGGCCGGCACACTCGTCGCACTCCCAGGTGTCCCTCGTTACTGCAGAGCAGCGTCGGTGCGTTCCCCTGGCTGCTCATGAGCTGCACAGGATGAGCTCCCAGGGCCTGGGAAAGCAAACGGGCGGGAGGCACCGCACTCGCGGCACACGAAGCAGCTCTGCAGAGAGCGCGGCAGCCCCGTGGGCGACGTGCGCTGGGCCTCCCCGGCCAGCCCCGCGTCCCCAGGAAAGGCCCCGGTGCCTCCCGTCCCGCAGAGCCTCCTCGTGCACGAGGTCGCTGCCTGCGCTGGAGCCGCCGGAGCTCCCGGGAGCGTTGTCGGAGCCCCTCGGAACGCAGCCTTTGTGTCCCGCGCCCTCGGCTGAGCCCTCCCGAGCCTCTGCACGCACGGAGCTGCCGGCCCTGCCCCGGCCTCACCTTCTGGCTCGCAGCCTTAACACTACGCTTGATATCTGCCGGGAGGAACCTGCAGATACCCTCATCGCCCACGCCGCGCTGCGCCAGCCCGGTGGCGAGATACTGCAAACGGGACAGCACCGGGGCTCAGTGCGGGCTCCCAGGGGCTGTTCCTGGGCCTGCTGGACACGGCTAATCCCGTGGGGCTGTCAGGGCCGCCTATACGGGTGGCGGGTCCGCTGGGCAAGGCGGGAGTGTCCTGGGCACCGCTCTGGTCCTGGGCGCCGCTCCGGTCCTGGCTGCGCTGCCTGGGGGCTGCTCTCGGGAGCTAGGGAGCTGGAAGCCGACGCAGATTCCCCTCGGCTGCTGGTTACGGAGCTCGCCGCGTCTGATGGCGAGCTCGAGGGTGTCACAGAGCCGGAGGGCGACGCGCGTGTTTGCCGGCTTCTCACTCTGGTGCTGGGAGCACGAGCAGAGCCGGGAGCTGCCGTCGCTCCTGCGCTGACGCTGGCGGCATCGGGCGGCTGTGGCTGCCCCCTGGGGGCTGTGAGGGCAGAGGGACAGTGAGCGGCACGGCCGCGAGACCCTGCCTGGCCCTGGCCCAAGCCCGGGGCCGCGGGGCTTCGCCTCTTACCAGGGCCCAGGCCGGCACAATCATCGCACTCCCAGGTGTGCCTCGTTACTGCGGAGCAGCGCCGGTGCGTTCCCCTGGCTGCGCACGAGCTGCACAGGATGAGCTCCCAGGGCCTGGGCAAGCAAACGGGCTGGTGCTGTGGCAGCCGGGGCTGGCCACGATGCTGGCAGGGCGACCAAGGCCAAGGGAGCGGATCAGGGCAGCGCCCGGCCCCGCTCCGGCGCTGAGCGCCTGCTCGCGGCGCGACAGCCTCCGCGGCCATCCCGGCGGCTGCCAGAGGCAGCTTCGGTGCCCTACCCTCTTTCCTCCGCCCGCTGCCTCCCTCTATGATAGAGGCAGCGGCTGGCATCGCACTGGCTGTGCCGGTCGTACAGCTCCTCGTACCGGCCGTCCTCCCAGGCAGGGTTTCTGCAGGAGAAGGAAGGGGAGCTCGTGAGCCTTCCCCGCTCGCCTGGCTCCCATCCCGCCTCCAGCTCCGTGGGGAGCCCGGCATGAGGGCAGCAGGACACCAACTTGAACTGGACCAGGATCCCCATTCGGAGCATTTCCGGCAGGAATGTCCTCCTGTCGTTGCACCCGGGGCAGCGGAAGTGCTCGCGGCCCGCGCTGGTAGCCAGTCCCTGTGCAGAGAGCCAAGCGGCGCTAGCAGCAGCTGCTGCTGGGCCCTGGCCGTGCCCCGGGACAGGCAAAACCTCCTACCTGGATACAGTCCCAGTGGAACCAGGCCCCTCTGCACGATGGGCACACCATGGTGCCAAAGGCCCTGGCCCGAGCGCAGGGCGGCGGGGCTTTGCCTCTTACCAGGGCCCAGGCCGGCACACTCATTGCACTCCCAGGTGTCCCTCGTTACTGCAGAGCAGCGTCGGTGCGTTCCCCTGGCTGCTCATGAGCTGCACAGGATGAGCTCCCAGGGCCTGGGAAAGCAAACGGGCGGGAAGCACCGCACTCGCCGCACACGAAGCAGCTCTGCAGAGAGCGCGGCAGCCCCGTGGGTGACGTGCGCTGGGCCTCCCCGGCCAGCCCCGCGTCCCCAGGAAAGGCCCCGGTGCCTCCCGTCCCGCAGAGCCTCCTCGTGCACGAGGTCGCTGCCTGCGCTGGAGCCGCCGGAGCTCCCGGGAGCGTTGTCGGAGCCCCTCGGAACGCGGCCTTTGTGTCCCGCGCCCTCGGCTGAGCCCTCCCGAGCCTCTGCACGCACGGAGCTGCCGGCCCTGCCCCGGCCTCACCTTCTGGCTCGCAGCCTTAACACTACGCTTGATATCTGCCGGGAGGAACCTGCAGATACCCTCATCGCCCACGCCGCGCTGCGCCAGCCCGGTGGCGAGATACTGCAAACGGGACAGCACCGGGGCTCAGTGCGGGCTCCGAGGGGCTGTTCTTGGCCTGCTGGACATGGCTTGTCCCGCGGGGCTGTCAGGGCCGCCTATACGGGTGGCGGGTCCGCTGGGCAAGGCGGGAGCGTCCTGGGCGCCGCTCCGGTCCTGGGTGCCGCTCCGGTCCTGGCCGCGCTGCCTGGGGGCTGCTCTCGGGAGCCGGGGAGCTGGAAGCCGACGCGGATTCCCCTCGGCTGCTGGTTACGGAGCTCGCCACGTCTGATGGCGAGCTCGAGGGTGTCACAGAGCCGGAGGGCGACGCGCGTGTTTGCCGGCTTCTCACTCTGGTGCTGGGAGCACAAGCAGAGCCAGGAGCTGCCACCGCTCCTGCACTGATGCTGGCGGCATCGGGCGGCTGTGGCTGCACCCTGGGGGCTGTGAGGGCAGAGGGACAGTGAGCGGCACGGCCGCGAGACCCTGCCTGGCCCTGGCCCAAGCCCGGGGCCGCGGGGCTTCGCCTCTTACCGGGGCCCAGGCCGGCACAATCATCGCACTCCCAGGTGTCCCTCGTTACTGCGGAGCAGCGCCGGTGCGTTCCCCTGGCTGCGCACGAGCTGCACAGGATGAGCTCCCAGGGCCTGGGCAAGCAAACGGGCTGGTGCTGTGGCAGCCGGGGCTGGCCACGATGCCGGCAGGGCGACCAAGGCCAAGGGAGCGGATCAGGGCAGCGCCCGGCCCCGCTCCGGTGTTGAGCGCCTGCTCGCGGCGCGACAGCCTCCGCGGCCAGCCCAGCGGCTGCCAGAGGCAGCTTCGGTGCCCTACCCTCTTTCCTCCGCCCGCTGCCTCCCTCTACGATAGAGGCAGCGGCTGGCGTCGCACTGGCTGTGCCGGTCGTACAGCTCCTCGTACCGGCCGTCCTCCCAGGCAGGGTTTCTGCAGGAGAAGGAAGGGGAGCTCGTGAGCCTTCCCCGCTCGCCTGGCTCCCATCCCGCCTCCAGCTCCGTGGGGAGCCCGGCATGAGGGCAGCAGGACACCAACTTGAACTGGACCAGGATCCCCATTCGGAGCATTTCCGGCAGGAATGTCCTCCTGTCGTTGCACCCGGGGCAGCGGAAGTGCTCGCGGCCCGCGCTGGTAGCCAGTCCCTGTGCAGAGAGCCAAGCGGCGCTAGCAGCAGCTGCTGCTGGGCCCTGGCCGTGCCCCGGGACAGGCGAAACCTCCTACCTGGATACAGTCCCAGTGGAACCAGGCCCCTCTGCACAATGGGCACACCATGGTGCCAAAGGCCCTGGCCCGAGCCCAGGGCGGCGGGGCTTTGCCTCTTACCAGGGCCCAGGCCGGCACACTCATTGCACTCCCAGGTGTCCCTCATTACTGCAGAGCAGCGTCGGTGCGTTCCCCTGGCTGCTCATGAGCTGCACAGGATGAGCTCCCAGGGCCTGGGAAAGCAAACGGGCGGGAGGCACCGCACTCGCCGCACATGAAGCAGCTCTGCAGAGAGCGCGGCAGCCCCGTGGGTGACGTGCGCTGGGCCTCCCCGGCCAGCCCCGCGTCCCCAGGAAAGGCCCCGGTGCCTCCCGTCCCGCAGAGCCTCCTCGTGCACGAGGTCGCTGCCTGCGCTGGAGCCGCCGGAGCTCCCGGGAGCGTTGTCGGAGCCCCTCGGAACGCGGCCTTTGTGTCCCGCGCCCTCGGCTGAGCCCTCCCGAGCCTCTGCACGCACGGAGCTGCCGGCCCTGCCCCGGCCTCACCTTCTGGCTCGCAGCCTTAACACTACGCTTGATATCTGCCGGGAGGAACCTGCAGATACCCTCATCGCCCACGCCGCGCTGCGCCAGCCCGGTGGCGAGATACTGCAAACGGGACAGCACCGGGGCTCAGTGCGGGCTCCGAGGGGCTGTTCCTGGGCCTGCTGGACATGGCTTGTCCCGCGGGGCTGTCAGGGCTGCCTATACGGGTGGCGGGTCCGCTGGGCAAGGCGGGAGCGTCCTGGGCGCCGCTCCGGTCCTGGGCGCCGCTCCGGTCCTGGCCGCGCTGCCTGGGGGCTGCTCTCGGGAGCCGGGGAGCTGGAAGCCGACGCGGATTCCCCTCGGCTGCTGGTTACGGAGCTCGCCACGTCTGATGGCGAGCTCGAGGGTGTCACAGAGCCGGAGGGCGACGCGCGTGTTTGCCGGCTTCTCACTCTGGTGCTGGGAGCACAAGCAGAGCCAGGAGCTGCCACCGCTCCTGCACTGATGCTGGCGGCATCGGGCGGCTGTGGCTGCACCCTGGGGGCTGTGAGGGCAGAGGGACAGTGAGCGGCACGGCCGCGAGACCCTGCCTGGCCCTGGCCCGAGCCCGGGGCCGCGGGGCTTCACCTCTTACCAGGGCCCAGGCCGGCACACTCATTGCACTCCCAGGTGTCCCTCGTTAGTGCGGAGCAGCGCCGGTGCGTTCCCCTGACTGCGCACAAGCTGCACAGGATGAGCTCCCAGGGCCTGGGCAAGCAAACGGGCTGGTGCTGTGGCAGCCGGGGCTGGCCGCGATGCCGGCAGGGCGACCAAGGCCAAGGGAGCGGATCAGGGCAGCGCCCGGCCCCGCTCCGGCGCTGAGCGCCTGCTCGCGGCGCGACGGCCTCCGCGGCCAGCCCAGCGGCTGCCAGAGGCAGCTCCGGTGTCCTACCCTCTTTCCTCCACCCGCTGCCTCCCTCTACGATAGAGGCAGCGGCTGGCGTCGCACTGGCTGTGCCGGTCGTACAGCTCCTCGTACCGGCCGTCCTCCCAGGCAGGGTTTCTGCAGGAGAAGGAAGGGGAGCTCGTGAGCCTTCCCCGCTCGCCTGGCTCCCATCCCGCCTCCAGCTCCGTGGGGAGCCCGGCATGAGGGCAGCAGGACACCAACTTGAACTGGACCAGGATCCCCATTCGGAGCATTTCCGGCAGGAATGTCCTCCTGTCGTTGCACCCGGGGCAGCGGAAGTGCTCGCGGCCCGCGCTGGTAGCCAGTCCCTGTGCAGAGAGCCAAGCGGCACTAGCAGCAGCTGCTGCTGGGCCCTGGACGTGCCCCGGGACAGGCGAAACCTCCTACCTGGATACAGTCCCGGTGGAACCAGGCCCCTCTGCACGATGGGCACACCATGGTGCCAAAGGCCCTGGCCCGAGCCCAGGGCGGCGGGGCTTTGCCTCTTACCAGGGCCCAGGCCGGCACACTCGTCGCACTCCGAGGTGTCCCTCGTTACTGCAGAGCAGCGTCGGTGCGTTCCCCTGGCTGCTCATGAGCTGCACAGGATGAGCTCCCAGGGCCTGGGAAAGCAAACGGGCGGGAGGCACCGCACTCGCCGCACACGAAGCAGCTCTGCAGAGAGCGCGGCAGCCCCGTGGGTGACGTGCGCTGGGCCTCCCCGGCCAGCCCCGCGTCCCCAGGAAAGGCCCCGGTGCCTCCCGTCCCGCAGAGCCTCCTCGTGCACGAGGTCGCTGCCTGCGCTGGAGCCGCCGGAGCTCCCGGGAGCGTTGTCGGAGCCCCTCGGAACGCGGCCTTTGTGTCCCGCGCCCTCGGCTGAGCCCTCCCGAGCCTCTGCACGCACGGAGCTGCCGGCCCTGCCCCGGCCTCACCTTCTGGCTCGCAGCCTTAACACTACGCTTGATATCTGCCGGGAGGAACCTGCAGATACCCTCATCGCCCACGCCGCGCTGCGCCAGCCCGGTGGCGAGATACTGCAAACGGGACAGCACCGGGGCTCAGTGCGGGCTCCGAGGGGCTGTTCTTGGCCTGCTGGACATGGCTTGTCCCGCGGGGCTGTCAGGGCCGCCTATACGGGTGGCGGGTCCGCTGGGCAAGGCTGGAGCGTCCTGGGCGCCGCTCCGGTCCTGGGCGCCGCTCCGGTCCTGGCCGCGCTGCCTGGGGGCTGCTCTCGGGAGCCGGGGAGCTGGAAGCCGACGCGGATTCCGCTCGGCTGCTGGTTACGGAGCTCGCCACGTCTGATGGCGAGCTCGAGGGTGTCACAGAGCCGGAGGGCGACGCGCGTGTTTGCCGGCTTCTCACTCTGGTGCTGGGAGCACAAGCAGAGCCAGGAGCTGCCACTGCTCCTGCACTGATGCTGGCGGCATCGGGCGGCTGTGGCTGCACCCTGGGGGCTGTGAGGGCAGAGGGACAGTGAGCGGCACGGCCGCGAGACCCTGCCTGGCCCTGGCCCGAGCCCGGGGCCGCGGGGCTTTGCCTCTTACCGGAGCCCAGGCCGGCACACTCATTGCACTCCCAGGTGTCCCTCGTTACTGCGGAGCAGCGCCGGTGCGTTCCCCTGGCTGCGCACGAGCTGCACAGGATGAGCTCCCAGGGCCTGGGCAAGCAAACGGGCTGGTGCTGTGGCAGCCGGGGCTGGCCACGATGCCGGCAGGGCGACCAAGGCCAAGGGAGCGGATCAGGGCAGCGCCCGGCCCCGCTCCGGCGCTGAGCGCCTGCTCGCGGCGCGACGGCCTCCGCGGCCAGCCCAGCGGCTGCCAGAGGCAGCTTCGGTGTCCTACCCTCTTTCCTCCGCCCGCTGCCTCCCTCTACGATAGAGGCAGCGGCTGGCATCGCACTGGCTGTGCCGGTCGTACAGCTCCTCGTACCGGCCGTCCTCCCAGGCAGGGTTTCTGCAGGAGAAGGAAGGGAGCTCGTGAGCCTTCCCCGCTCGCCTGGCTCCCATCCCGCCTCCAGCTCCGTGGGGAGCCCGGCATGAGGGCAGCAGGACACCAACTTGAACTGAACCAGGATCCCCATTCGGAGCATTTCCGGCAGGAATCTCCTCCTGTCGTTGCACCCGGGGCAGCGGAAGTGCTCGCGGCCCGCGCTGGTAGCCAGTCCCTGTGCAGAGAGCCAAGCGGCGCTAACAGCAGCTGCTGCTGGGCCCTGGCCGTGCCCCGGGACAGGCGAAACCTCCTACCTGGATACAGTCCCAGTGGAACCAGGCCCCTCTGCACGATGGGCACACCATGGTGCCAAAGGCCCTGGCCCGAGCCCAGGGCGGCGGGGCTTTGCCTCTTACCAGGGCCCAGGCCGGCACACTCGTCGCACTCCGAGGTGTCCCTCGTTACTGCAGAGCAGCGTCGGTGCGTTCCCCTGGCTGCTCATGAGCTGCACAGGATGAGCTCCCAGGGCCTGGGAAAGCAAACGGGCGGGAGGCACCGCACTCGCCGCACACGAAGCAGCTCTGCAGAGAGCGCGGCAGCCCCGTGGGTGACGTGCGCTGGGCCTCCCCGGCCAGCCCCGCGTCCCCAGGAAAGGCCCCGGTGCCTCCCGTCCCGCAGAGCCTCCTCGTGCACGAGGTCGCTGCCTGCGCTGGAGCCGCCGGAGCTCCCGGGAGCGTTGTCGGAGCCCCTCGGAACGCAGCCTTTGTGTCCCGCGCCCTCGGCTGAGCCCTCCCGAGCCTCTGCACGCACAGAGCTGCCGGCCCTGCCCCGGCCTCACCTTCTGGCTCGCAGCCTTAACACTACGCTTGATATCTGCCGGGAGGAACCTGCAGATACCCTCATAGCCCACGCCGCGCTGCGCCAGCCCGGTGGCGAGATACTGCAAACGGGACAGCACCGGGGCTCAGTGCGGGCTCCGAGGGGCTGTTCCTGGGCCTGCTGGACATGGCTTGTCCCGCGCGGCTGTCAGGGCCGCCTATACGGGTGGCGGGTCCGCTGGGCAAGGCGGGAGTGTCCTGGGCACCGCTCCGGTCCTGGGCGCCGCTCCGGTCCTGGCCGCGCTGCCTGGGGGCTGCTCTCGGGAGCCGGGGAGCTGGAAGCCGACGCGGATTCCCCTCGGCTGCTGGTTACGGAGCTCGCCACGTCTGATGGCGAGCTCGAGGGTGTCACAGAGCCGGAGGGCGACGCGCGTGTTTGCCGGCTTCTCACTCTGGTGCTGGGAGCACAAGCAGAGCCAGGAGCTGCCACCGCTCCTGCACTGATGCTGGCGGCATCGGGCGGCTGTGGCTGCACCCTGGGGGCTGTGAGGGCAGAGGGACAGTGAGCGGCACGGCCGCGAGACCCTGCCTGGCCCTGGCCCAAGCCCGGGGCCGCGGGGCTTCGCCTCTTACCGGGGCCCAGGCCGGCACAATCATCGCACTCCCAGGTGTCCCTCGTTACTGCGGAGCAGCGCCGGTGCGTTCCCCTGGCTGCGCACGAGCTGCACAGGATGAGCTCCCAGGGCCTGGGCAAGCAAACGGGCTGGTGCTGTGGCAGCCGGGGCTGGCCACGATGCCGGCAGGGCGACCAAGGCCAAGGGAGCGGATCAGGGCAGCGCCCGGCCCCGCTCCGGTGTTGAGCGCCTGCTCGCGGCGCGACAGCCTCCGCGGCCAGCCCAGCGGCTGCCAGAGGCAGCTTCGGTGCCCTACCCTCTTTCCTCCGCCCGCTGCCTCCCTCTACGATAGAGGCAGCGGCTGGCGTCGCACTGGCTGTGCCGGTCGTACAGCTCCTCGTACCGGCCGTCCTCCCAGGCAGGGTTTCTGCAGGAGAAGGAAGGGGAGCTCGTGAGCCTTCCCCGCTCGCCTGGCTCCCATCCCGCCTCCAGCTCCGTGGGGAGCCCGGCATGAGGGCAGCAGGACACCAACTTGAACTGGACCAGGATCCCCATTCGGAGCATTTCCGGCAGGAATGTCCTCCTGTCGTTGCACCCGGGGCAGCGGAAGTGCTCGCGGCCCGCGCTGGTAGCCAGTCCCTGTGCAGAGAGCCAAGCGGCGCTAGCAGCAGCTGCTGCTGGGCCCTGGCCGTGCCCCGGGACAGGCGAAACCTCCTACCTGGATACAGTCCCAGTGGAACCAGGCCCCTCTGCACAATGGGCACACCATGGTGCCAAAGGCCCTGGCCCGAGCCCAGGGCGGCGGGGCTTTGCCTCTTACCAGGGCCCAGGCCGGCACACTCATTGCACTCCCAGGTGTCCCTCATTACTGCAGAGCAGCGTCGGTGCGTTCCCCTGGCTGCTCATGAGCTGCACAGGATGAGCTCCCAGGGCCTGGGAAAGCAAACGGGCGGGAGGCACCGCACTCGCCGCACATGAAGCAGCTCTGCAGAGAGCGCGGCAGCCCCGTGGGTGACGTGCGCTGGGCCTCCCCGGCCAGCCCCGCGTCCCCAGGAAAGGCCCCGGTGCCTCCCGTCCCGCAGAGCCTCCTCGTGCACGAGGTCGCTGCCTGCGCTGGAGCCGCCGGAGCTCCCGGGAGCGTTGTCGGAGCCCCTCGGAACGCGGCCTTTGTGTCCCGCGCCCTCGGCTGAGCCCTCCCGAGCCTCTGCACGCACGGAGCTGCCGGCCCTGCCCCGGCCTCACCTTCTGGCTCGCAGCCTTAACACTACGCTTGATATCTGCCGGGAGGAACCTGCAGATACCCTCATCGCCCACGCCGCGCTGCGCCAGCCCGGTGGCGAGATACTGCAAACGGGACAGCACCGGGGCTCAGTGCGGGCTCCGAGGGGCTGTTCCTGGGCCTGCTGGACATGGCTTGTCCCGCGGGGCTGTCAGGGCTGCCTATACGGGTGGCGGGTCCGCTGGGCAAGGCGGGAGCGTCCTGGGCGCCGCTCCGGTCCTGGGCGCCGCTCCGGTCCTGGCCGCGCTGCCTGGGGGCTGCTCTCGGGAGCCGGGGAGCTGGAAGCCGACGCGGATTCCCCTCGGCTGCTGGTTACGGAGCTCGCCACGTCTGATGGCGAGCTCGAGGGTGTCACAGAGCCGGAGGGCGACGCGCGTGTTTGCCGGCTTCTCACTCTGGTGCTGGGAGCACAAGCAGAGCCAGGAGCTGCCACCGCTCCTGCACTGATGCTGGCGGCATCGGGCGGCTGTGGCTGCACCCTGGGGGCTGTGAGGGCAGAGGGACAGTGAGCGGCACGGCCGCGAGACCCTGCCTGGCCCTGGCCCGAGCCCGGGGCCGCGGGGCTTCACCTCTTACCAGGGCCCAGGCCGGCACACTCATTGCACTCCCAGGTGTCCCTCGTTAGTGCGGAGCAGCGCCGGTGCGTTCCCCTGACTGCGCACAAGCTGCACAGGATGAGCTCCCAGGGCCTGGGCAAGCAAACGGGCTGGTGCTGTGGCAGCCGGGGCTGGCCGCGATGCCGGCAGGGCGACCAAGGCCAAGGGAGCGGATCAGGGCAGCGCCCGGCCCCGCTCCGGCGCTGAGCGCCTGCTCGCGGCGCGACGGCCTCCGCGGCCAGCCCAGCGGCTGCCAGAGGCAGCTCCGGTGTCCTACCCTCTTTCCTCCACCCGCTGCCTCCCTCTACGATAGAGGCAGCGGCTGGCGTCGCACTGGCTGTGCCGGTCGTACAGCTCCTCGTACCGGCCGTCCTCCCAGGCAGGGTTTCTGCAGGAGAAGGAAGGGGAGCTCGTGAGCCTTCCCCGCTCGCCTGGCTCCCATCCCGCCTCCAGCTCCGTGGGGAGCCCGGCATGAGGGCAGCAGGACACCAACTTGAACTGGACCAGGATCCCCATTCGGAGCATTTCCGGCAGGAATGTCCTCCTGTCGTTGCACCCGGGGCAGCGGAAGTGCTCGCGGCCCGCGCTGGTAGCCAGTCCCTGTGCAGAGAGCCAAGCGGCGCTAGCAGCAGCTGCTGCTGGGCCCTGGCCGTGCCCCGGGACAGGCGAAACCTCCTACCTGGATACAGTCCCAGTGGAACCAGGCCCCTCTGCACGATGGGCACACCATGGTGCCAAAGGCCCTGGCCCGAGCCCAGGGCGGCGGGGCTTTGCCTCTTACCAGGGCCCAGGCCAGCACACTCGTCGCACTCCCAGGTGTCCCTCGTTACTGCAGAGCAGCGTCGGTGCGTTCCCCTGGCTGCTCATGAGCTGCACAGGATGAGCTCCCAGGGCCTGGGAAAGCAAACGGGCGGGAGGCACCGCACTCGCCGCACACGAAGCAGCTCTGCAGAGAGCGCGGCAGCCCCGTGGGTGACGTGCGCTGGGCCTCCCCGGCCAGCCCCGCGTCCCCAGGAAAGGCCCCGGTGCCTCCTGTCCCGCAGAGCCTCCTCGTGCACGAGGTCGCTGCCTGCGCTGGAGCCGCCGGAGCTCCCGGGAGCGTTGTCGGAGCCCCTCGGAACGCAGCCTTTGTGTCCCGCGCCCTCGGCTGAGCCCTCCCGAGCCTCTGCACGCACGGAGCTGCCGGCCCTGCCCCGGCCTCACCTTCTGGCTCGCAGCCTTAACACTACGCTTGATATCTGCCGGGAGGAACCTGCAGATACCCTCATCGCCCACGCCGCGCTGCGCCAGCCCGGTGGCGAGATACTGCAAACGGGACAGCACCGGGGCTCAGTGCGGGCTCCGAGGGGCTGTTCTTGGCCTGCTGGACATGGCTTGTCCCGCGGGGCTGTCAGGGCCGCCTATACGGGTGGCGGGTCCGCTGGGCAAGGCGGGAGCGTCCTGGGCGCCGCTCCGGTCCTGGGCGCCGCTCCGGTCCTGGCCGCGCTGCCTGGGGGCTGCTCTCGGGAGCCGGGGAGCTGGAAGCCGACGCGGATTCCCCTCGGCTGCTGGTTACGGAGCTCGCCACGTCTGATGGCGAGCCCGAGGGTGTCACAGAGCCGGAGGGCGACGCGCGTGTTTGCCGGCTTCTCACTCTGGTGCTGGGAGCACAAGCAGAGCCAGGAGCTGCCACCGCTCCTGCACTGATGCTGGCGGCATCGGGCGGCTGTGGCTGCACCCTGGGGGCTGTGAGGGCAGAGGGACAGTGAGCGGCACGGCCGCGAGACCCTGCCTGGCCCTGGCCCGAGCCCGGGGCCGCGGGGCTTCGCCTCTTACCGGAGCCCAGGCCGGCACACTCATTGCACTCCCAGGTGTCCCTCGTTACTGCGGAGCAGCGCCGGTGCGTTCCCCTGGCTGCGCACGAGCTGCACAGGATGAGCTCCCAGGGCCTGGGCAAGCAAACGGGCTGGTGCTGTGGCAGCCGGGGCTGGCCACGATGCTGGCAGGGCGACCAAGGCCAAGGGAGCGGATCAGGGCAGCGCCCGGCCCCGCTCCGGCGCTGAGCGCCTGCTCGCGGCGCGACAGCCTCCGCGGCCATCCCGGCGGCTGCCAGAGGCAGCTTCGGTGCCCTACCCTCTTTCCTCCGCCCGCTGCCTCCCTCTACGATAGAGGCAGCGGCTGGCGTCGCACTGGCTGTGCCGGTCGTACAGCTCCTCGTACCGGCCGTCCTCCCAGGCAGGGTTTCTGCAGGAGAAGGAAGGGGAGCTCGTGAGCCTTCCCCGCTCGCCTGGCTCCCATCCCGCCTCCAGCTCCGTGGGGAGCCCGGCATGAGGGCAGCAGGACACCAACTTGAACTGGACCAGGATCCCCATTCGGAGCATTTCCGGCAGGAATGTCCTCCTGTCGTTGCACCCGGGGCAGCGGAAGTGCTCGCGGCCCGCGCTGGTAGCCAGTCCCTGTGCAGAGAGCCAAGCGGCGCTAGCAGCAGCTGCTGCTGGGCCCTGGCCGTGCCCCGGGACAGGCGAAACCTCCTACCTGGATACAGTCCCAGTGGAACCAGGCCCCTCTGCACGATGGGCACACCATGGTGCCAAAGGCCCTGGCCCGAGCCCAGGGCGGCGGGGCTTTGCCTCTTACCAGGGCCCAGGCCGGCACACTCGTCGCACTCCCAGGTGTCCCTCGTTACTGCAGAGCAGCGTCGGTGCGTTCCCCTGGCTGCTCATGAGCTGCACAGGATGAGCTCCCAGGGCCTGGGAAAGCAAACGGGCGGGAGGCACCGCACTCGCGGCACACGAAGCAGCTCTGCAGAGAGCGCGGCAGCCCCGTGGGCGACGTGCGCTGGGCCTCCCCGGCCAGCCCCGCGTCCCCAGGAAAGGCCCCGGTGCCTCCCGTCCCGCAGAGCCTCCTCGTGCACGAGGTCGCTGCCTGCGCTGGAGCCGCCGGAGCTCCCGGGAGCGTTGTCGGAGCCCCTCGGAACGCAGCCTTTGTGTCCCGCGCCCTCGGCTGAGCCCTCCCGAGCCTCTGCACGCACGGAGCTGCCGGCCCTGCCCCGGCCTCACCTTCTGGCTCGCAGCCTTAACACTACGCTTGATATCTGCCGGGAGGAACCTGCAGATACCCTCATCGCCCACGCCGCGCTGCGCCAGCCCGGTGGCGAGATACTGCAAACGGGACAGCACCGGGGCTCAGTGCGGGCTCCCAGGGGCTGTTCCTGGGCCTGCTGGACACGGCTAATCCCGTGGGGCTGTCAGGGCCGCCTATACGGGTGGCGGGTCCGCTGGGCAAGGCGGGAGTGTCCTGGGCACCGCTCTGGTCCTGGGCGCCGCTCCGGTCCTGGCTGCGCTGCCTGGGGGCTGCTCTCGGGAGCTAGGGAGCTGGAAGCCGACGCAGATTCCCCTCGGCTGCTGGTTACGGAGCTCGCCGCGTCTGATGGCGAGCTCGAGGGTGTCACAGAGCCGGAGGGCGACGCGCGTGTTTGCCGGCTTCTCACTCTGGTGCTGGGAGCACGAGCAGAGCCGGGAGCTGCCGTCGCTCCTGCGCTGACGCTGGCGGCATCGGGCGGCTGTGGCTGCCCCCTGGGGGCTGTGAGGGCAGAGGGACAGTGAGCGGCACGGCCGCGAGACCCTGCCTGGCCCTGGCCCAAGCCCGGGGCCGCGGGGCTTCGCCTCTTACCAGGGCCCAGGCCGGCACAATCATCGCACTCCCAGGTGTGCCTCGTTACTGCGGAGCAGCGCCGGTGCGTTCCCCTGGCTGCGCACGAGCTGCACAGGATGAGCTCCCAGGGCCTGGGCAAGCAAACGGGCTGGTGCTGTGGCAGCCGGGGCTGGCCACGATGCTGGCAGGGCGACCAAGGCCAAGGGAGCGGATCAGGGCAGCGCCCGGCCCCGCTCCGGCGCTGAGCGCCTGCTCGCGGCGCGACAGCCTCCGCGGCCATCCCGGCGGCTGCCAGAGGCAGCTTCGGTGCCCTACCCTCTTTCCTCCGCCCGCTGCCTCCCTCTATGATAGAGGCAGCGGCTGGCATCGCACTGGCTGTGCCGGTCGTAAAGCTCCTCGTACCGGCCGTCCTCCCAGGCAGGGTTTCTGCAGGAGAAGGAAGGGGAGCTCGTGAGCCTTCCCGCTCGCCTGGCTCCCATCCCGCCTCCAGCTCCGTGGGGAGCCCGCATGAGAGGGCAGCAGGACACCAACTTGAACTGGACCAGGATCCCCATTCGGAGCATTTCCGGCAGGAATGTCCTCCTGTCGTTGCACCCGGGGCAGCGGAAGTGCTCGCGGCCCGCGCTGGTAGCCAGTCCCTGTGCAGAGAGCCAAGCGGCGCTAGCAGCAGCTGCTGCTGGGCCCTGGCCGTGCCCCGGGACAGGCAAAACCTCCTACCTGGATACAGTCCCAGTGGAACCAGGCCCCTCTGCACGATGGGCACACCATGGTGCCAAAGGCCCTGGCCCGAGCGCAGGGCGGCGGGGCTTTGCCTCTTACCAGGGCCCAGGCCGGCACACTCATTGCACTCCCAGGTGTCCCTCGTTACTGCAGAGCAGCGTCGGTGCGTTCCCCTGGCTGCTCATGAGCTGCACAGGATGAGCTCCCAGGGCCTGGGAAAGCAAACGGGCGGGAAGCACCGCACTCGCCGCACACGAAGCAGCTCTGCAGAGAGCGCGGCAGCCCCGTGGGTGACGTGCGCTGGGCCTCCCCGGCCAGCCCCGCGTCCCCAGGAAAGGCCCCGGTGCCTCCCGTCCCGCAGAGCCTCCTCGTGCACGAGGTCGCTGCCTGCGCTGGAGCCGCCGGAGCTCCCGGGAGCGTTGTCGGAGCCCCTCGGAACGCGGCCTTTGTGTCCCGCGCCCTCGGCTGAGCCCTCCCGAGCCTCTGCACGCACGGAGCTGCCGGCCCTGCCCCGGCCTCACCTTCTGGCTCGCAGCCTTAACACTACGCTTGATATCTGCCGGGAGGAACCTGCAGATACCCTCATCGCCCACGCCGCGCTGCGCCAGCCCGGTGGCGAGATACTGCAAACGGGACAGCACCGGGGCTCAGTGCGGGCTCCGAGGGGCTGTTCTTGGCCTGCTGGACATGGCTTGTCCCGCGGGGCTGTCAGGGCCGCCTATACGGGTGGCGGGTCCGCTGGGCAAGGCGGGAGCGTCCTGGGCGCCGCTCCGGTCCTGGGTGCCGCTCCGGTCCTGGCCGCGCTGCCTGGGGGCTGCTCTCGGGAGCCGGGGAGCTGGAAGCCGACGCGGATTCCCCTCGGCTGCTGGTTACGGAGCTCGCCACGTCTGATGGCGAGCTCGAGGGTGTCACAGAGCCGGAGGGCGACGCGCGTGTTTGCCGGCTTCTCACTCTGGTGCTGGGAGCACAAGCAGAGCCAGGAGCTGCCACCGCTCCTGCACTGATGCTGGCGGCATCGGGCGGCTGTGGCTGCACCCTGGGGGCTGTGAGGGCAGAGGGACAGTGAGCGGCACGGCCGCGAGACCCTGCCTGGCCCTGGCCCAAGCCCGGGGCCGCGGGGCTTCGCCTCTTACCGGGGCCCAGGCCGGCACAATCATCGCACTCCCAGGTGTCCCTCGTTACTGCGGAGCAGCGCCGGTGCGTTCCCCTGGCTGCGCACGAGCTGCACAGGATGAGCTCCCAGGGCCTGGGCAAGCAAACGGGCTGGTGCTGTGGCAGCCGGGGCTGGCCACGATGCCGGCAGGGCGACCAAGGCCAAGGGAGCGGATCAGGGCAGCGCCCGGCCCCGCTCCGGTGTTGAGCGCCTGCTCGCGGCGCGACAGCCTCCGCGGCCAGCCCAGCGGCTGCCAGAGGCAGCTTCGGTGCCCTACCCTCTTTCCTCCGCCCGCTGCCTCCCTCTACGATAGAGGCAGCGGCTGGCGTCGCACTGGCTGTGCCGGTCGTACAGCTCCTCGTACCGGCCGTCCTCCCAGGCAGGGTTTCTGCAGGAGAAGGAAGGGGAGCTCGTGAGCCTTCCCCGCTCGCCTGGCTCCCATCCCGCCTCCAGCTCCGTGGGGAGCCCGGCATGAGGGCAGCAGGACACCAACTTGAACTGGACCAGGATCCCCATTCGGAGCATTTCCGGCAGGAATGTCCTCCTGTCGTTGCACCCGGGGCAGCGGAAGTGCTCGCGGCCCGCGCTGGTAGCCAGTCCCTGTGCAGAGAGCCAAGCGGCGCTAGCAGCAGCTGCTGCTGGGCCCTGGCCGTGCCCCGGGACAGGCGAAACCTCCTACCTGGATACAGTCCCAGTGGAACCAGGCCCCTCTGCACAATGGGCACACCATGGTGCCAAAGGCCCTGGCCCGAGCCCAGGGCGGCGGGGCTTTGCCTCTTACCAGGGCCCAGGCCGGCACACTCATTGCACTCCCAGGTGTCCCTCATTACTGCAGAGCAGCGTCGGTGCGTTCCCCTGGCTGCTCATGAGCTGCACAGGATGAGCTCCCAGGGCCTGGGAAAGCAAACGGGCGGGAGGCACCGCACTCGCCGCACATGAAGCAGCTCTGCAGAGAGCGCGGCAGCCCCGTGGGTGACGTGCGCTGGGCCTCCCCGGCCAGCCCCGCGTCCCCAGGAAAGGCCCCGGTGCCTCCCGTCCCGCAGAGCCTCCTCGTGCACGAGGTCGCTGCCTGCGCTGGAGCCGCCGGAGCTCCCGGGAGCGTTGTCGGAGCCCCTCGGAACGCGGCCTTTGTGTCCCGCGCCCTCGGCTGAGCCCTCCCGAGCCTCTGCACGCACGGAGCTGCCGGCCCTGCCCCGGCCTCACCTTCTGGCTCGCAGCCTTAACACTACGCTTGATATCTGCCGGGAGGAACCTGCAGATACCCTCATCGCCCACGCCGCGCTGCGCCAGCCCGGTGGCGAGATACTGCAAACGGGACAGCACCGGGGCTCAGTGCGGGCTCCGAGGGGCTGTTCCTGGGCCTGCTGGACATGGCTTGTCCCGCGGGGCTGTCAGGGCTGCCTATACGGGTGGCGGGTCCGCTGGGCAAGGCGGGAGCGTCCTGGGCGCCGCTCCGGTCCTGGGCGCCGCTCCGGTCCTGGCCGCGCTGCCTGGGGGCTGCTCTCGGGAGCCGGGGAGCTGGAAGCCGACGCGGATTCCCCTCGGCTGCTGGTTACGGAGCTCGCCACGTCTGATGGCGAGCTCGAGGGTGTCACAGAGCCGGAGGGCGACGCGCGTGTTTGCCGGCTTCTCACTCTGGTGCTGGGAGCACAAGCAGAGCCAGGAGCTGCCACCGCTCCTGCACTGATGCTGGCGGCATCGGGCGGCTGTGGCTGCACCCTGGGGGCTGTGAGGGCAGAGGGACAGTGAGCGGCACGGCCGCGAGACCCTGCCTGGCCCTGGCCCGAGCCCGGGGCCGCGGGGCTTCACCTCTTACCAGGGCCCAGGCCGGCACACTCATTGCACTCCCAGGTGTCCCTCGTTAGTGCGGAGCAGCGCCGGTGCGTTCCCCTGACTGCGCACAAGCTGCACAGGATGAGCTCCCAGGGCCTGGGCAAGCAAACGGGCTGGTGCTGTGGCAGCCGGGGCTGGCCGCGATGCCGGCAGGGCGACCAAGGCCAAGGGAGCGGATCAGGGCAGCGCCCGGCCCCGCTCCGGCGCTGAGCGCCTGCTCGCGGCGCGACGGCCTCCGCGGCCAGCCCAGCGGCTGCCAGAGGCAGCTCCGGTGTCCTACCCTCTTTCCTCCACCCGCTGCCTCCCTCTACGATAGAGGCAGCGGCTGGCGTCGCACTGGCTGTGCCGGTCGTACAGCTCCTCGTACCGGCCGTCCTCCCAGGCAGGGTTTCTGCAGGAGAAGGAAGGGGAGCTCGTGAGCCTTCCCCGCTCGCCTGGCTCCCATCCCGCCTCCAGCTCCGTGGGGAGCCCGGCATGAGGGCAGCAGGACACCAACTTGAACTGGACCAGGATCCCCATTCGGAGCATTTCCGGCAGGAATGTCCTCCTGTCGTTGCACCCGGGGCAGCGGAAGTGCTCGCGGCCCGCGCTGGTAGCCAGTCCCTGTGCAGAGAGCCAAGCGGCACTAGCAGCAGCTGCTGCTGGGCCCTGGACGTGCCCCGGGACAGGCGAAACCTCCTACCTGGATACAGTCCCGGTGGAACCAGGCCCCTCTGCACGATGGGCACACCATGGTGCCAAAGGCCCTGGCCCGAGCCCAGGGCGGCGGGGCTTTGCCTCTTACCAGGGCCCAGGCCGGCACACTCGTCGCACTCCGAGGTGTCCCTCGTTACTGCAGAGCAGCGTCGGTGCGTTCCCCTGGCTGCTCATGAGCTGCACAGGATGAGCTCCCAGGGCCTGGGAAAGCAAACGGGCGGGAGGCACCGCACTCGCCGCACACGAAGCAGCTCTGCAGAGAGCGCGGCAGCCCCGTGGGTGACGTGCGCTGGGCCTCCCCGGCCAGCCCCGCGTCCCCAGGAAAGGCCCCGGTGCCTCCCGTCCCGCAGAGCCTCCTCGTGCACGAGGTCGCTGCCTGCGCTGGAGCCGCCGGAGCTCCCGGGAGCGTTGTCGGAGCCCCTCGGAACGCGGCCTTTGTGTCCCGCGCCCTCGGCTGAGCCCTCCCGAGCCTCTGCACGCACGGAGCTGCCGGCCCTGCCCCGGCCTCACCTTCTGGCTCGCAGCCTTAACACTACGCTTGATATCTGCCGGGAGGAACCTGCAGATACCCTCATCGCCCACGCCGCGCTGCGCCAGCCCGGTGGCGAGATACTGCAAACGGGACAGCACCGGGGCTCAGTGCGGGCTCCGAGGGGCTGTTCTTGGCCTGCTGGACATGGCTTGTCCCGCGGGGCTGTCAGGGCCGCCTATACGGGTGGCGGGTCCGCTGGGCAAGGCTGGAGCGTCCTGGGCGCCGCTCCGGTCCTGGGCGCCGCTCCGGTCCTGGCCGCGCTGCCTGGGGGCTGCTCTCGGGAGCCGGGGAGCTGGAAGCCGACGCGGATTCCGCTCGGCTGCTGGTTACGGAGCTCGCCACGTCTGATGGCGAGCTCGAGGGTGTCACAGAGCCGGAGGGCGACGCGCGTGTTTGCCGGCTTCTCACTCTGGTGCTGGGAGCACAAGCAGAGCCAGGAGCTGCCACTGCTCCTGCACTGATGCTGGCGGCATCGGGCGGCTGTGGCTGCACCCTGGGGGCTGTGAGGGCAGAGGGACAGTGAGCGGCACGGCCGCGAGACCCTGCCTGGCCCTGGCCCGAGCCCGGGGCCGCGGGGCTTTGCCTCTTACCGGAGCCCAGGCCGGCACACTCATTGCACTCCCAGGTGTCCCTCGTTACTGCGGAGCAGCGCCGGTGCGTTCCCCTGGCTGCGCATGAGCTGCACAGGATGAGCTCCCAGGGCCTGGGCAAGCAAACGGGCTGGTGCTGTGGCAGCCGGGGCTGGCCACGATGCCGGCAGGGCGACCAAGGCCAAGGGAGCGGATCAGGGCAGCGCCCGGCCCCGCTCCGGCGCTGAGCGCCTGCTCGCGGCGCGACGGCCTCCGCGGCCAGCCCAGCGGCTGCCAGAGGCAGCTTCGGTGTCCTACCCTCTTTCCTCCGCCCGCTGCCTCCCTCTACGATAGAGGCAGCGGCTGGCATCGCACTGGCTGTGCCGGTCGTACAGCTCCTCGTACCGGCCATCCTCCCAGGCAGGGTTTCTGCAGGAGAAGGAAGGGAGCTCGTGAGCCTTCCCCGCTCGCCTGGCTCCCATCCCGCCTCCAGCTCCGTGGGGAGCCCGGCATGAGGGCAGCAGGACACCAACTTGAACTGAACCAGGATCCCCATTCGGAGCATTTCCGGCAGGAATCTCCTCCTGTCGTTGCACCCGGGGCAGCGGAAGTGCTCGCGGCCCGCGCTGGTAGCCAGTCCCTGTGCAGAGAGCCAAGCGGCGCTAACAGCAGCTGCTGCTGGGCCCTGGCCGTGCCCCGGGACAGGCGAAACCTCCTACCTGGATACAGTCCCAGTGGAACCAGGCCCCTCTGCACGATGGGCACACCATGGTGCCAAAGGCCCTGGCCCGAGCCCAGGGCGGCGGGGCTTTGCCTCTTACCAGGGCCCAGGCCGGCACACTCGTCGCACTCCGAGGTGTCCCTCGTTACTGCAGAGCAGCGTCGGTGCGTTCCCCTGGCTGCTCATGAGCTGCACAGGATGAGCTCCCAGGGCCTGGGAAAGCAAACGGGCGGGAGGCACCGCACTCGCCGCACACGAAGCAGCTCTGCAGAGAGCGCGGCAGCCCCGTGGGTGACGTGCGCTGGGCCTCCCCGGCCAGCCCCGCGTCCCCAGGAAAGGCCCCGGTGCCTCCCGTCCCGCAGAGCCTCCTCGTGCACGAGGTCGCTGCCTGCGCTGGAGCCGCCGGAGCTCCCGGGAGCGTTGTCGGAGCCCCTCGGAACGCAGCCTTTGTGTCCCGCGCCCTCGGCTGAGCCCTCCCGAGCCTCTGCACGCACGGAGCTGCCGGCCCTGCCCCGGCCTCACCTTCTGGCTCGCAGCCTTAACACTACGCTTGATATCTGCCGGGAGGAACCTGCAGATACCCTCATCGCCCACGCCGCGCTGCGCCAGCCCGGTGGCGAGATACTGCAAACGGGACAGCACCGGGGCTCAGTGCGGGCTCCGAGGGGCTGTTCTTGGCCTGCTGGACATGGCTTGTCCCGCGGGGCTGTCAGGGCCGCCTATACGGGTGGCGGGTCCGCTGGGCAAGGCGGGAGCGTCCTGGGCGCCGCTCCGGTCCTGGGCGCCGCTCCGGTCCTGGCCGCGCTGCCTGGGGGCTGCTCTCGGGAGCCGGGGAGCTGGAAGCCGACGCGGATTCCCCTCGGCTGCTGGTTACGGAGCTCGCCGCGTCTGATGGCGAGCTCGAGGGTGTCACAGAGCCGGAGGGCGACGCGCGTGTTTGCCGGCTTCTCACTCAGGTGCTGGGAGCACAAGCAGAGCCAGGAGCTGCCACCGCTCCTGCACTGATGCTGGCGGCATCGGGCGGCTGTGGCTGCACCCTGGGGGCTGTGAGGGCAGAGGGACAGTGAGCGGCACGGCCGCGAGACCCTGCCTGGCCCTGGCCCGAGCCCGGGGCCGCGGGGCTTCGCCTCTTACCGGGGCCCAGGCCGGCACACTCATTGCACTCCCAGGTGTCCCTCGTTACTGCAGAGCAGCGCCGGTGCGTTCCCCTGGCTGCGCACGAGCTGCACAGGATGAGCTCCCAGGGCCTGGGCAAGCAAACGGGCTGGTGCTGTGGCAGCCGGGGCTGGCCACGATGCCGGCAGGGCGACCAAGGCCAAGGGAGCGGATCAGGGCAGCGCCCGGCCCCGCTCCGGCGCTGAGCGCCTGCTCGCGGCGCGACGGCCTCCGCGGCCAGCCCAGCGGCTGCCAGAGGCAGCTTCGGTGTCCTACCCTCTTTCCTCCGCCCGCTGCCTCCCTCTACGATAGAGGCAGCGGCTGGCATCGCACTGGCTGTGCCGGTCGTACAGCTCCTCGTACCGGCCGTCCTCCCAGGCAGGGTTTCTGCAGGAGAAGGAAGGGGAGCTCGTGAGCCTTCCCCGCTCGCCTGGCTCCCATCCCGCCTCCAGCTCCGTGGGGAGCCCGGCATGAGGGCAGCAGGACACCAACTTGAACTGGACCAGGATCCCCATTCGGAGCATTTCCGGCAGGAATCTCCTCCTGTCGTTGCACCCGGGGCAGCGGAAGTGCTCGCGGCCCGCGCTGGTAGCCAGTCCCTGTGCAGAGAGCCAAGCGGCGCTAACAGCAGCTGCTGCTGGGTCCTGGCCGTGCCCCGGGACAGGCGAAACCTCCTACCTGGATACAGTCCCAGTGGAACCAGGCCCCTCTGCACGATGGGCACACCATGGTGCCAAAGGCCCTGGCCCGAGCCCAGGGCGGCGGGGCTTTGCCTCTTACCAGGGCCCAGGCCGGCACACTCGTCGCACTCCCAGGTGTCCCTCGTTACTGCAGAGCAGCGTCGGTGCGTTCCCCTGGCTGCTCATGAGCTGCACAGGATGAGCTCCCAGGGCCTGGGAAAGCAAACGGGCGGGAGGCACCGCGCTCGCCGCACACGAAGCAGCTCTGCAGAGAGCGCGGCAGCCCCGTGGGCGACGTGCGCTGGGCCTCCCCGGCCAGCCCCGCGTCCCCAGGAAAGGCCCCGGTGCCTCCCGTCCCGCAGAGCCTCCTCGTGCACGAGGTCGCTGCCTGCGCTGGAGCCGCCGGAGCTCCCGGGAGTGTCGTCGGAGCCCCTCGGAACGCGGCCTTTGTGTCCCGCGCCCTCGGCTGAGCCCTCCCGAGCCTCTGCACGCACAGAGCTGCCGGCCCTGCCCCGGCCTCACCTTCTGGCTCGCAGCCTTAACACTACGCTTGATATCTGCCGGGAGGAACCTGCAGATACCCTCATAGCCCACGCCGCGCTGCGCCAGCCCGGTGGCGAGATACTGCAAACGGGACAGCACCGGGGCTCAGTGCGGGCTCCGAGGGGCTGTTCCTGGGCCTGCTGGACATGGCTTGTCCCGCGCGGCTGTCAGGGCCGCCTATACGGGTGGCGGGTCCGCTGGGCAAGGCGGGAGTGTCCTGGGCACCGCTCCGGTCCTGGGCGCCGCTCCGGTCCTGGCCGCGCTGCCTGGGGGCTGCTCTCGGGAGCCGGGGAGCTGGAAGCCGACGCGGATTCCCCTCGGCTGCTGGTTACGGAGCTCGCCGCGTCTGATGGCGAGCCCGAGGGTGTCACAGAGCCGGAGGGCGACGCGCGTGTTTGCCGGCTTCTCACTCTGGTGCTGGGAGCACGAGCAGAGTCAGGAGCTGCCGCCGCTCCTGCACTGATGCTGGCGGCATCGGGCGGCTGTGGCTGCACCCTGGGGGCTGTGAGGGCAGAGGGACAGTGAGCGGCATGGCCGCGAGACCCTGCCTGGCCCTGGCCCGAGCCCGGGGCCGCGGGGCTTCCCCTCTTACCGGAGCCCAGGCCGGCACACTCATCGCACTCCCAGGTGTCCCTCGTTACTGCGGAGCAGCGCCGGTGCGTTCCCCTGGCTGCGCACGAGCTGCACAGGATGAGCTCCCAGGGCCTGGGCAAGCAAACGGGCTGGTGCTGTGGCAGCCGGGGCTGGCCACGATGCCGGCAGGGCGACCAAGGCCAAGGGAGCGGATCAGGGCAGCGCCCGGCCCCGCTCCGGCGCTGAGCGCCTGCTCGCGGCGCGACGGCCTCCGCGGCCAGCCCGGCGGATGCCAGAGGCAGCTTCGGTGTCCTACCCTCTTTCCTCCACCCGCTGCCTCCCTCTATGATAGAGGCAGCGGCTGGCATCGCACTGGCTGTGCCGGTCGTACAGCTCCTCGTACCGGCCGTCCTCCCAGGCAGGGTTTCTGCAGGAGAAGGAAGGGGAGCTCGTGAGCCTTCCCCGCTCGCCTGGCTCCCATCCCGCCTCCAGCTCCGTGGGGAGCCCGGCATGAGGGCAGCAGGACACCAACTTGAACTGGACCAGGATCCCCATTCGGAGCATTTCCAGCAGGAATGTCCTCCTGTCGTTGCACCCGGGGCAGCGGAAGTGCTCGCGGCCCGCGCTGGTAGCCAGTCCCTGTGCAGAGAGCCAAGCGGCGCTAGCAGCAGCTGCTGCTGGGCCCTGGCCGTGCCCCGGGACAGGCGAAACCTCCTACCTGGATACAGCCCCAGTGGAACCAGGCCCCTCTGCACGATGGGCACACCATGGTGCCAAAGGCCCTGGCCCGAGCGCAGGGCGGCGGGGCTTTGCCTCTTACCAGGGCCCAGGCCGGCACACTCGTCGCACTCCCAGGTGTCCCTCGTTACTGCAGAGCAGCGTCGGTGCGTTCCCCTGGCTGCTCATGAGCTGCACAGGATGAGCTCCCAGGGCCTGGGAAAGCAAACGGGCGGGAGGCACCGCGCTCGCCGCACACGAAGCAGCTCTGCAGAGAGCGCGGCAGCCCCGTGGGTGACGTGCGCTGGGCCTCCCCGGCCAGCCCCGCGTCCCCAGGAAAGGCCCCGGTGCCTCCCGTCCCGCAGAGCCTCCTCGTGCACGAGGTCGCTGCCTGCGCTGGAGCCGCCGGAGCTCCCGGGAGCGTTGTCGGAGCCCCTCGGAACGCGGCCTTTGTGTCCCGCGCCCTCGGCTGAGCCCTCCCGAGCCTCTGCACGCACGGAGCTGCCGGCCCTGCCCCGGCCTCACCTTCTGGCTCGCAGCCTTAACACTATGCTTGATATCTGCCGGGAGGAACCTGCAGATACCCTCATCGCCCACGCCGCGCTGCGCCAGCCCGGTGGCGAGATACTGCAAACGGGACAGCACCGGGGCTCAGTGCGGGCTCCGAGGGGCTGTTCCTGGGCCTGCTGGACACGGTTTGTCCCGCGGGGCTGTCAGGGCCGCCTATACGGGTGGCGGGTCCGCTGGGCAAGGCGGGAGTGTCCTGGGCGCCGCTCCGGTCCTGGGCGCCGCTCCGGTCCTGGCCGCGCTGCCTGGGGGCTGCTCTCGGGAGCCGGGGAGCTGGAAGCCGACGCAGATTCCCCTCGGCTGCTGGTTACGGAGCTCGCCGCGTCTGATGGCGAGCCCGAGGGTGTCACAGAGCCGGAGGGCGACGCGCGTGTTTGCCGGCTTCTCACTCTGGTGCTGGGAGCACAAGCAGAGCCAGGAGCTGCCGCCGCTCCTGCACTGATGCTGGCGGCATCGGGCGGCTGTGGCTGCACCCTGGGGGCTGTGAGGGCAGAGGGACAGTGAGCGGCACGGCCGCGAGACCCTGCCTGGCCCTGGCCCGAGCCCGGGGCCGCGGGGCTTCGCCTCTTACCAGGGCCCAGGCCGGCACACTCATTGCACTCCCAGGTGTCCCTCGTTAGTGCGGAGCAGCGCCGGTGCGTTCCCCTGGCTGCGCACGAGCTGCACAGGATGAGCTCCCAGGGCCTGGGCAAGCAAACGGGCTGGTGCTGTGGCAGCTGGGGCTGGCCGCGATGCCGGCAGGGCGACCAAGGCCAAGGGAGCGGATCAGGGCAGCGCCCGGTCCCGCTCCGGCGCTGAGCGCCTGCTCGCGGCGCGACGGCCTCCGCGGCCAGCCCGGCGGCTGCCAGAGGCAGCTTCGGTGCCCTACCCTCTTTCCTCCACCCGCTGCCTCCCTCTACGATAGAGGCAGCGGCTGGCGTCGCACTGGCTGTGCCGGTCGTACAGCTCCTCGTACCGGCCGTCCTCCCAGGCAGGGTTTCTGCAGGAGAAGGAAGGGGAGCTCATGAGCCTTCCCCGCTCGCCTGGCTCCCATCCCGCCTCCAGCTCCGTGGGGAGCCCGGCATGAGGGCAGCAGGACACCAACTTGAACTGGACCAGGATCCCCATTCGGAGCATTTCCGGCAGGAATGTCCTCCTGTCGTTGCACCCGGGGCAGCGGAAGTGCTCGCGGCCCGCGCTGGTAGCCAGTCCCTGTGCAGAGAGCCAAGCGGCGCTAGCAGCAGCTGCTGCTGGGCCCTGGCCGTGCCCCGGGACAGGCGAAACCTCCTACCTGGATACAGTCTCGGTGGAACCAGGCCCCTCTGCACGATGGGCACACCATGGTGCCAAAGGTGAGGCTGTCCTCCAGCTGCTCGAAGCAGATGATGCAGAGCGTTTCTGCACCAGGTGTCACAAGCACGCTCTGCTGCGGCCGGTGCTCCGAGCAGAATTCTTCTCACAGAGGGTGGCCTCATCGTGCTCCTTCTAGAATGTTCCCTGGGGAACCCTGTCACCCGCAAACGCTGCTCAGCCCCGTTGGAACAAAGCTCCAAGCCCAGAGTTCCCTGACTCTCAGCCGCTTGGCACCGGTTCAGAGCGGTCGCAGCCTCCCGGCGCGGCTCGTGGGGCCCTGCCGCCCCCCCGCCGCCGTTGCTGGGCCGTGGCGCCGCGTGTCTTTGCGTTTGCCCTACAGAGACTCGGGTTTCCAAGCCGTGTGGTCCGTTCACCTCCAGAAATGCTCTCTGGGCCGTTACGTTGCATGCTGAACGCCTGGGCCGTGGTACTGTGGCCATGCGGAGAGTGGCGGCTGTGCCTGGAGAAGCCCTGCGTCATGGGCAAAGGCGGCTTCCTCTTGCGTCCGCTCTCCGCTCTCCGCCGCCATCCGCTCGCATCCACTCGCCGACCTTCCCAAGCCGCTCCGAGGCGCTTCCTCCAAACTGAGCCTTGTTGGCGTCCAGCGGCCCCTGATGTGCTGCCCGCACGGCCGTGTCACAGGGCACCGGTGCTCACGCGGCACAGTCATGACACGGCAGCTACAGGCACGACTCCCCCCCAGAAGGAGCAGGGCTTTCCCGGGAGATAGATCCCGCTCGCCCACGGGAGCCATTGGGAAAGGCCTAGGGTGAAGCAATGTGGGCAGCAAGCTCTAGGTTCAAGCTCTAGCGAGCTCCGCTCTGGTGCAAGAGGCCGAGGAAGACCAGGCTCATCTCCCAGCATGTGGAGGGCAGATAGAAACTTTATTGAGCAGAGGGCAGGGCACCGTTGCCACAGCTGGCGGTGGGGATGTGGGGCGGGTCCGGCCTCCTCACCCTGCTTGTGAGAGTTAGGCGCCTTCCTCTTCATCCTCAGTTTTCAGATTGTTGTCAACTGAGCAGTGCGGAGAGTCCTGGCACTGGCATGTCGAGGTTCTCCTCCAGGTCTGCTCTTGTCAACAAGTTGACCATAAGGCAGCAGTGTGCCCTCATGGCCAAGAAGGCCAATGGGATCCTGAGGTTCATTAAGAATAGCGTCTCCAGCAGGTCGAGGGAGGTGATCCTGCCCTTCTACTCAGCCCTGGTGAGGCCACATCTGGAGAACTGTGTCTAGTTCTGGGCTCCCCAATACAATAGGGACATGGATCTACTGGGGAGAGTCCAACGCAGGGCTATGAGGATGACTGGGGGCCTGGACCATCTGCCTTATGAAGAAAGGCTGAGAGCTGGGCCTGTTCAGCCTGAAGAGAAGGCTGGGAGGGGCCCTGGTCAGTGTATATATAAATACCTGAAGGGAGAGAGCGAGGAGGATGGTCCTGGCCTCTTTTCAGTGGTGGCCACCAACAGAACTAGAAATAATGGCCACAAACCAAAGCATCAAAAGTTTCCCAGGAACTTAAAGAAAAATTTCTTCACAGTGAGGGTGACAGAGCACTGGAACAGGTTGCCAAGAGAGGTCATGGAGTCTCTGTCTCTGGGGATCTTCAAAACCCGCTTGGACACAGTCCTGTGCCATGTGCTCTAGGTGACCCTGTGTGTGCAGGGGGGTTGGACTAGATGACCTCTAGAGGTCCCTTCCAAACTTTATGATTCTCTGGTAACCATGTGGTGACAGGGCTCTTGGGTGGGAGCAGGGCAGGGGAGCTGGAGCTGCCAAGCAGGGACGCCCACCGCTCCTCCAGGAGCTCTGTGCCTCCCCTGCCTCTCCGTGGCCCCCCCAGCCCTCCGCTGGTGCAGAGATCTGCATGGATGCGTGTCCCCTCTGCAGCCCCCTGCTGTTCCCAGGCTTTGGCAACGCATTTCTTGGTGTTTGTCCTACAGAGACTCAGGCTTCCAGACTGTATGGTCCCCTGCCGTCTCCAGAAATGTTGTCTGGACTGTTATGCTGCACAGGGGATGCCGGGGCCCTGGGGCTGTAGCCATATGGAGAGTGGCTGCGGCAGCTACCGCTGCCGATTGTGACATCTGTCACATGAGCAAGTTCTGTGCTTAATACACCTGTACTGTAGTGTTGTTTTGTACAGGATTCCATGTGTATTTTTAACAGGGCACTGGTAATATTTAATCATAGAAGGAGGAATACAGCATAAATGAAGATGAGTTCACAGTTCCACCATGGAACACAATTTTCAGACTAAATTTTGCCTTTTACAGTGGCAGTTTGTGGAAATTACTGTCATGATCATTCCTATAAGAGAATAAACCAGAGCTAGTGGGAGCTAGGATGCTGACAGTTCCCGATTTGGTATCATTCAATTTGAGAACAAAAACCTTGTTATTTCCGAGACTGTTCCTGGAATACGTGAGCAGCTGGTAGCGTGACCCAGAACCTACTCCTGGCATGGGGATTTAGTTAGGCTTTGCATCAAGCACACGGTTGTCTACAGGTTTTGTGTATTTTGTGCTATTTTGTCCAGCTAATATAATGCTGTATGGGAATGAAAAATCCAAGGTAAGAGCTGTTTCCATCAGTACAAAGCAACCAAATTAAATATGGTACTTTTTCCTTTTTGCCAAGATATTATGTGTGCAGTATTGGACTACTTTTCCATAGGGAAAATAATGGTGTCTGATCAAGCAGAGAAAAGTGGGAACAGGACTTCTTGTTCAGTCTGGTTTATTTACAAGAACTAAACAAATACTAAATAGATGGCAGAAGCCAAAATGCAATAAACTTTTCTGTGCTGCATTTGGTTAAAAAAAAACATAAAAAGGTACGTGGATGGTGGAAGAATATAGTGCAAAAATGTTTTTAAACTTGTAACACAAACTTGTGGATCACAGTTCATCTTGCACAGGACAAAATCTTGCACCTACCACTGCAATGGCTGTAATATTTCTTTGATATTAATATGACTGAAGAATTCAGGACATCTGCTTTGAAATGTTTCACCTAAAATTCAGTTTTGTCCATCCTCGCCTGATACCGTCTTTCAGACTGTTTCCTACGGTAAACGTCATCTGTCAGGAAAAGACATTATATTAGCAATTTCCAAGAACATAATGATATTAAATGTATAACATCTATCATCTTTTTAAATTTTTCGATCCAGCTTCCTCTTGCAGAGGCTGACAGACAATAGAAAATTGAAGCCAACATGAATCAGAGTTCAGAGTTTAGCACTCTAGACCAAGCACAGGGGATGGGGGAAGATAGTGGTGTTTTCTGCCTATTCCCAGTGCCCTCCACCCACACTGGCCCACTGGGGTGTTTCGCATTCTCCCCGGGTCTTCAAGCAGCCAAAGGGGTCCCCGCCTCACTCACAGAAGGTCTCCTGGCCCACACGGACGTTGATCATGAACCACTCCATGGCTCCCCCCAGCAGGAAGAAGAAGGGTAGGAAGCGGTAGGCGCCGAAGCGCTGCTTGCCGGGCACCAGCTGCAGGAGCCGCTTCAAACTCCTGTTCACCAGCATGGCCGGTGGCCTGGCGAGCTCCCTGGAAAGCAGAGCAGGCCCCAAGCAGCAGGGACAAGAAGACGGGGAGGTGTGAAAGGAGGGACGTAACGTGAAGCGGCCCCAGCGCGCCCCGCCATGACAGAACAACGCCAACCCCCCCCCCCCCCCGCAACGCCTCCAACGGCCGTAACAGTCCCAACGGCCGCGGCGCGCAGCCAATCAGCAGAGGCGCCCGGCGCGCGCGACCCCCCCCGCCCCCCGCCGCGCGCCCCTCACCTCAGGCGAGAGCGGCCGCGCGGCGCGAGCCCCGGCAACAGCGGCGCGGCGGCGGCGCCACGTGACGTGCGCCTCCTGATTGGCGGGCGGCGCGCGGCGGGGCGGGGCGGGGCGGGGCGGGGCGGGGCGGGCGGCGGCGCAATGGCGAGGCGCGGCTGGCGGCCCCGCCCCCCGGCGCGGAGTGGCCGCGGCCGGGCCGGGGCGGGCGGCGCGGAGCGCAGCGCGGCGGCGGCTCCGAGGCGGCTCCCCCGCGCGCAGGGAGGCAGCGCAGCGCGGCCGGGCCATGGCGGCGCTCGGCGGGGCTGTGCGCAGGGGCCGCGCCGCGCCGCGCCTCCTCGCCCTGGCCGTCTCGTGCCAGAGCTGCCGCCCCCGCAGCGGCCCGTGCGACGGCGGCCACGGGCAGCCCCCCGGCAGAGCCCGGCGCGCCGCGGAGCCCGGTCCCGCCGCTGGCAGCGCCCCCGCGCCCCCCGAGGGCGCCGACACCAAGACCTACCTGTGGGCCCGCTACCACGAGATGAAGAAGCTCGTGTACGGTAAGCGCCGCTGCTCGCGTCGCGCCCTCTCTTTGTCGCCATCTCCCGTCGCTGCACACGTGGCCGCCGCCGGTGCTCGGCGCGGGCTGCTCGTCCCGTCTCCGCCGAGCGCGGAGGGGACGGTGCTGCAGCTCCTGGTGGGTGCCTGGTGCTGAGCGGCCCGCGGTCGGTTCGTGCTCCTCCGCCGCGCACCGCCTTGTTGTGCTCGGCGCTTCTCGTAGCCGTGGCGCGGGGTCCGCGAGGCCGCCTGCTGCGGTCGGGTGCAGGCCGTTGCGCAGCTGTTTGCAGGTGTGAGGCACTGGCTTCAACGGCGCGCCTTGAACGGGGACCTGTTCTCCGTGGTTTGTCAGCTCTCGTCACGTTGCAGGTGAGCACGGGTGAGCAGTAGCTGCGATGACTTTGTCCCTGCCCTTACACAGCTCTGTTAGCTTTGTGGCAGCCTTGGCAGAGGAGAACAGGCGGCCCTCGGCCTACGAGGAGTCCTTCCCTTTGGAGACCGACATGTTCCATCTTCAACCCTGTCCCGCCTCCCAAAACATGGGATTTCACATAAAATCTGGAGTCCTTGGTGACATGCAAATATGAAGAAATTGTCGCCTGATCCATTGGGATCCCGTCTCCTCCAGCTTTGCAGGATGCGCCCTCCTCCGCTTGGTACAGCGTGGTGGCCAAGTCCTGCAGCTCAACGCCAGCCCCTGCCCTAACCCTGCTTGTGCTCTCAGCCCCATGACTGGAAAGGAATTCCAGCTCGCGGGAGCTGCGGTGATGTCTGGACCCGAATATCCTCAAAGTCATTTTTCTTTTCCATAGTGGTATAAACGTGGATATGTTAATATCACGGTCTCTTGGCAAAACGCTCCCTTGGATACGTGACAGATTACGGTGTGCATATTCACATAGTTTCCGTTTGTTGGCGTGCGTGTGGCAGAGTTATTTCTCGAGATGGAGAACTGATCAGCAGGACTAGAGATGCAGGAGGAAATAGATGAAATAGCCTGTTTGTAGACAGAGAAGGCTCTTCACAAATCTCCAGGTGATTTTTTTGTCATTAGGTGATGTTACCTAAGGAGGCCCCTGTTCGTTTAAGAAATAGTTCCCCAAACTGAAATTTCAAGACTGTGCTGTTATTCAGGTCTTGGCAAGCAAAAGCATAAACCAGGTTGGTCCTAGTTGGTTTTACTGCTGCTTTGATAGCTAAGCCGAGTTGTGCTGCATCTGGCGTCTGTCCGTTCCTTTGTTTGCCCTCCTTTCTAACTTGGATGTAAAACTGAGTCTCTGGTTGGATTAGGGATTTGGAAGGTTGGTTGTGTTTGAAAACATTGTTGCCCTTTGATCCATCAACTGCAAGTTTAAGAAGATCCTTAAAAAAATCGCTGTGCGGCCACCTACTCCCCCGGTCTCAGAAACTCTGCTTTTCTGTTTTGTCAGTTACGGCTGTCAGTTTGGGGAAAGATGTCCCTGTCAGTAGAATTTATTATGTGGGTTTTTTTCATGTTTTTATGTGTTGTTTTCACTTACTGAATACAGTTTTCTTAGTGCATTGCAGTCAAAATACTGTATATATTGGGGAAAAAAAAGATTGCCTTCATACTTGCCATTCAAATAAGAAGACTGCAGTATTTGGGTAGCAAGGAGAGTGCATAACAGTTTGAGAAAAGCACTTCAGGGAAAACGAGCAGTATGTGATAGAAGGTAAAAATCTCCCCTTAGGGCTGGGCCAAGAGAAGTCATTCTCTGCATTATTTATTTCCCCTCTACCTTTCACAAGACTGACTTTTAAGACTGTATTTCATTCACTGTGATGCTTTAAGGCTACTGCTTTCACTTAGTGTGACTTCCCTTCCCCTGCCAAAAGAGGCAGGGGGTGGTGTAGCTCAAGACTTGGAGCAGATGGTGTGAATTTAGAGAGACTTTGCTAATACTGAGGATGTAGATTAGAGTCTGTTCTTGCTTTCCTTAGTTTCTGTGGATCAAGAGATGTCTTTGCACCTAAATCCCATTGCAGGCCCCATCCAGCAGCGCGTCTGTCACATCGGGTGCAGCTGGGAGAAGACATGTCCGTGTGGCCGTTGCTGGGGATTCCAGCATAGCGGAAAGGTGGCATCTGCAGTCCAGCTTATTTTGATTCTGATGTTTTCCTCATCCTAAGCAAGTATTTGCAAACACCCCAAGATATTTAGGTGTAACTGTTTGAATTGAGGATGGGGCTCCAAAGGTATTTTCAGTGTTCTTTTCACACCGTTCCTCTGTTGTTTTATGATCTTTACGTTATACTCCAATCTGTCCAGGCAAAGCCTCTCCTCCCGGTAGAGGTGTTTGTTCTGGCTCCTTGAAATGCTCTGTAGACATTGCTGTGACACTAAAACAAAGCCTAAAGAAAACTGTTTGGCTTTTGAAAGTGAGTGTACAGAAGAACTTACTGATTTATGAAGATCATGGAGAATTGTGGCTGTGTGCCTTTTAATAATGCTCTTTTCCTCTTTGGTAAATGAAGGCTAGTCCGGAACAAAAGCCAGTGTGGATATCTGCTATGTGAGACCTCTGGGGGAATAGAGATGTGTATAAATTCCCTTTTTAATGTATCGTTCCTAACCAGCATGCTGGATCTGAGAGCAAAGGAGCATTTCCTGTGCGAGCGGCCAGGACCCCGGGGAGCTCAGCAGAGCAGAGGAAGCGGGTGGCACCTCCCTGCCTGCCTTGTTTTTCTGCTTGGAAAGGGCCATGCCGCAGCATGAAGTCTCCACGCTCATTCATCCTTAATTGCCTGCGTTTGCTTCCATCCCGCAGCCGCGCTGGGAACGAGCGCGCTCTGCAGCGATTGCGGGTTGTCTCCTGGAAGAGGTGCTTGTGCCGTCGGGAGGAGATGCCAACCGAAGCAGCTGCTCAGTGATTCACGCTTGCAAAACGAAGCAGAAGATGTTGTGTGGTTACCCTGCGCTGATGTCCAGGCATAAAAGCGGTGCTCACTTGTGGTCTGGCTCCCTTGTTGACCTTCGTCATGCATTATAATTACGAGGCGGGTGGACATTGCTGAGTGCTGTGTATCTGCATGGATATGCAGACACTTCCCTAAAAAAACAGCAGAGTTGCAGATCAGAGCAAATTGCAGACGTGCGGATTCCAGGGGGTTGTATTTCTGCAATAGCTCTTGCCCCAACCTTCCTCAGACGTAACCGTTCCAGCTCCCTCTTGGCGAAGCGCTGCGTGGGCAATCACCAGCTGCATGATACTGCCTCCCTTTCCAGTTGGGATTCTGGTGGAAAGCATATTGGAGAGTAACATTATTTTGTAAAATACAAGTGAGCTTTTAGCTTAGTTTTCTCTCTTTTCTTGGCAAAGCAGAAGCTACCTACCCCGGAAGGGTCCACTGGGACCATGTTCTGTTGAGCCCGTGGTGATAGTGTTTTCTTAGTGTGCGTCTTTGCGCAGCTTTTAGTGCAGTAAGAGGGGACACACCACGCAAGTCTGTGGCAGAATGTCCCAGAGGGATAAAATTAGCTGGGCGGGAGGCTGCTGGAGGAGTGTGACTTCACCCAGCAAGTCTAAATATACTCCCTAGGTCAGTGTGTGTTACAGCGGTGCTGCTCGTGGCTCTGATTGCAGCTGAGGCAGCCCTTTCCTCCTGGCACAATCGTACCGCTTCTCTCAGCTTTTGCAGATTGTGTTTTTGCAGGAAATTGCAGCCGGCATGTTGTGGTGTCTGGATGTGTCTCCCGAAGTGGGAGAGACAGGTTGCAGGTGATGCAGGTGTTTTGCCCTGCCGTCGGGCTATCCAAATGCATTATTGCAAACCTCATGGCAAAAGGTGAAGGATGAAGAAGCTTCACCTCTCTGTGCGGTGGAGTTGCCGCGGTAAAACCTGTGCTTTCATGGGGATAAGCAAACACTGCAGATTTACACTGTGATGTGATTAGGACTGTGTTGTCTTCCTTGCGAAGAAGAAAATTAGTGCCCTGCAGTTACTCCATCCCAAGCACGGTGTGTGCCCAGAGATAGGTCTCCTCCTGAGGTGCCATCAGGGGTGAGCACAGGAAGCAGAGGGCTGTTTGTTTGGGGCACAGAAAGTGTTTTTGGTGAGAGGATGAGAGTTGCAATCATCTGAATCCTTTTACACTTCCTATCTTTTAAAATCCTGGGGGAAGGTGCTCCCTCTCTGACCGTGTTTGCTCTTCATAGCCCCTTCCAGGAGATTTGCCACCAGCAGAGCAACTGAAAGAGGACTCTTGTTCTTGCTGTGTAGCAGCAAGTCTGTTCTCCTGCCTAAAAATACTGCTTTCTGGTCTTGCAGTTTCCCTCTGCTTGGTCTGGAGGCCAAAGGAAAGCAAACTAGGAGAGAGGCTTGGATATGTTTTTGTAATGCTGCTCTCCCCTGACAAATAATACATAATAACGTTTCTGAACGCTCCGTTGGTCAGCTCTTTGGATTAGCTTTCCCAGATGTACTCTTTTTGTTTTTTTCCTACCTAAAACATGTACTCAAATTCTGTACATTAAGTCCTGTAAGAGCTCCAGCCCACGTCTAAATTGGGAACAGCTGCTCTTGCTTTCTAGTGATACTCGTTTTGTCCTGAGTTCATATGAAACTCAATTTCATAGCAAGGAAGAGCTACAGGAGCCAGTACAAGGCCTGAGGGGGGGATCTGTTCCTGCCTTTCCTATCATGCTGTAACAAAAGCTCTGGGCTCTGGGAAAGGATATGTAGGTAGTTCAGGTGCTGGGGGATTTAACTCTCGTTTTCCCTGCAGTCCAGCAAGCAAAGTGCTATTCCGAGACATCCTAAGCACTACCCTCTCTGCGAATTGACCAACTGTACGTGAGGACCAAGCTGTTTCCACAGCTGTTTATCAGAGGAAAGCAGATAACTTGTTGCTATCAGCATGATGTGCTCCAAAAGCCTGGCTTAGTGTTTTTCAAAACTGTGGGGTTTTGTACACAAGCTTGCTTTAGGCTGCCCGGGGAAAAACAAACAAGCAAACAAAAAAAAGCAAAACAAATGCCCAAACTGTAGCTAAAGGATTTCTCAGTGAAGTCTGGCCGATTCTGCGCCTAACCTCTGGTTAGAGGCTAAGTTTAACCAGGCTAAATTTCCGTTTTGAAGTCAGGATTCCTCTAAGAGGAGAATTAGCTTGGTTATATCATTCAAATTTGAAGAGAGATTATGTTTTTCTGATGTTTGACAGTCACGTTTTTCTGCTGAGATGTTACAGCTGCCTTTCACATAGGTGAGCCTGTTAAACACAACTTCAGCCTGAGCTGCTGCAGGCTAGAAATTTGGCCATTTAAAATCCCTGGTCTGCTCTGTTTTATGTAGGCCAGAGATCTGAGGATGTTGTTTTCTGTCTTCTGCAAAATGTCAGTCTTGCTTAATTAAAATGGTTAGCAGGGTCACCAAGCACAGCTGGAGGCTTCCCAGCCCATTTTCTCCCGGGCAGGAGTATTTGAGCTGCCTAAGTGCAGCAGCTTCACCATCAGCACCACCCTCCTCTGCTGCTGCCGCGTGGTGCTTCCAGCTGCCGCCAGATGCAGGGTGTAAAGTTGATGCTTTGGTGATCCCTTCAGCTCCTCTAACCTCTCATCTGCCCCCTTCAGATCTCCTTCCCCCGGGAGTCTGCAACCTCCTCAATCCAGCGGCTATCTACGCTAACAACGAGATCAGCCTGGGAGACGTCGAGATCTACGGCTTTGACTACGACTACACGCTGGCACAGTATTCCAACGTGCTGCACTCCATGATTTTCAACACTGCCAGAGACATCCTGATAGAGCAGTTCAAGGTAATCGAGAATTTCTCTCGGTCTCACAGCTCTCTCAGTGCCTTGCTTGTGAAAGGCAGCGTCGTGCACGTGTCAGGTAGTTGTTGTATTGAGATAAGCTCCAGGTTTCACAATTTTTGCCTGCAGAAGTTTTGTCTATGCAGAATTAATCTCCTTGGGACTAGACATGCAGAGGTTAATGTGGATGAGGCTATGGATCATATCCTATTACGAATACCCTATTTGCAAAAGGTGGCTGCTCTGTGTGTTTTCTGTTGGCCCTGTCTTTCTGAGAGTCTCTGCAGTGCCATTGCTTTGCCACATATCTGTGTTCAATGGAGCTTACCAGAAGTCTCCTCGCTGCCTTATGCAGTCTGTTATGTTTTCCCTGTCATCCCTCACATGAGAGGAAGCATTTCCCCTTTTGCTCTGGTGCTTTTAGCTGATCCTTTGTGTCCTTCTGCATGGTCAGTTCATGCGTGCTGTGAGAAAGCTTGCAGGCCTAAGCAGATTTCCTGTGCAAAATATTTGTATTGATGCACAGCACATATGTCTGATGTTGTTCTTATGTGTCTCCCCAGTATCCAGAAGGGCTTGCCAAGTATGACTACATTCCAGGCTTTGCCATACGGGGCCTTCACTATGATGTACAAAAGGTAAGCAGTGCTAAGTTCAGCCTCCTGGGCTTTCTCTGCCCTTATATGAAAGTGTTTTAGTAGAAACGTGGTAGCATTGCTTGTGGAAATATTGATCACAAAGCAGCCAGTGAAATGCATGGTCCTAGTGCCCGTATCTTTCATTGCGTGGGTCTGTTTTGCTTATGAGCTTCCCAAGGTTACGGTGTGTTGTGTTCTCACAGCCTCAAGCAGAATGGGGCTCTTTAGCAAGGATCCCTGCTAAACATCTGTGCCAATTTTAAGGTCAGACAGTTATTTGCACCAACTGAGAAACCCAAGAAGCTTGCACAAGCTAAGAAAACCAATCTTCTTTGTGTGATAGTTTCTGTCTTTCGGGATATTAGAAAAACAAACCTCAATCCTATATTTACACTCCATACTTGCTGCTAGAGGCATTATGTCTTGCTCTAATGATAGAAATGCCTTGTCAGAAGAATGCTTTAGGAATTTTTTTTTCCTTTCTTCCCCCCTCCCCCTTCCCTCCCCCGTGCTCCCCTCCAAAGAATAGGAGCGCCTAGAAAAGGATCCAGGCTACTTGAGATGCATAGTTAGGAGCACAGGCCAGCAAAGTGCAAGTGTTTGCTTTAACCCTTTTCCAGTTCCCTGAAACAACTCCATGAAAGCTCAATGCCCAGGAACGTCGTGGTGTCTGCTGCAGCCAGGCAGGGGCTGGGGAGCTTGATTCTGGGGAGCTTTGAGCAAATCCAGGGAAGCAGGCAGTACAGGCTGGAGAGTTCTAGCCTAGAGTCTAGAGTCTGTAGAAAGACAGAGAAAAAACTTTATAGAGATTTCCCCTGTTTGTCCTTGCTGAGGTGGCAGCAAGGCAGCACACCGTCCATGAGAGTAGACCTCTGGCTTTGCAAAATCATTTGATCTCTGAGAAACTGAAGCTCCTATCTGTGTGTAAATCTCTGGCTAATATATCGGGGAACACAAAGGTGACTAGTGTAGCCAAGCAAAGTGCCCTTTGAGGGAGGAGAGGGTGAGAACCGGCTGTTCTCAGGATCAGGTTTTGCAAAGCACGTAAAAAACTGGATACTGCCTGTCAAGTAAATCTTCTGGTGTTATTTACTCGCACCCCTCACAAAGTGGTGGGAAGCCTGCCCACAGTGTAGCAGGCTGCACTTAAAGGGTAGAGGGATGCAAAAATGTAGAATCTGCTCCCTTGCATTGTGGTAGGTAGCAGGAAAGTGAAAAATGATTTTGATGCTGTGTCCTCATTTGATTTGCAGAGCAGTATCAGATTTGGTGTGAGGCTGCACTCTGCGTGCTGGAGAACTTGTTATGCATAAATGTGTTTTGGGGAGAGGAGGGCCCTTGTGTAAGGGAATGACTAGGCACAGCTGCGCTCAGAGCCAGAACTTGTCTCTTTAGTTGTGCTTAAGATAAATGTGACAACCTATAGATCTCTCTTGTGCACACAGAAACTCCTTGGGAATGTGTGTGCATTTCGAAGGGAGATAACAGAAGATTGTCTGTGTCACAGAAGCATTGTCCTGTCTGTTTCTCTTTCAATTACATTCCTATCCACAGGCTTTGGAGTGTAGCAGGCAGGGGGCATCTTTCAAGTCATGGCAAATAGTGTTTTTTTTTTTTTTTTTTTTTCCTCCCAGAAGGCCTCATAAAAACCGTGTTGACAGATGTGTGTAAAGGCAGTTGGGGGTTCAAGGGTAAAATTTATGTTGAGTTTTATTTTCTAAATGTAATTTGTTTGGAACTTGAATCTTAAATAAGGTTTAAGTGTAAACCCACCCAGCCCTAACAGTAATTCTCTATCCCTCCTCACAGAGTCTTCTGATGAAGATCGATGCTTTCCATTATGTCCAGCTGGGGACAGCATATAGGTCTGTTAGTTTTGAAAGTCATTTTGTAAATGCCCATATTCATAAAGGTAGACTACTCAATTCAAATACAGACTCATGATTAAAATAGTAATTATATATATATTAAAAAAAGCCAAAAGCAGAGTGCAGTCTTGTCTGACTTATCCTGTTTCCACTTGCTTCAAGTGCTTGCCTTACCTGTAATTGTAGACTTACTTTTCTCAAGCATTTTGAGCCAAGCGTGGGTGGAAAGACCTGGAGCTCTTTGTAATGGTTGAGGACACATCCAGTCACGTACTCTGCTTGGTGTCACACCTGCAGCTGTGGCATACCTGGGTTAATGTGCCTGGTTCCAAACTATGGAACTGGGAGAGAGCTCCTCCAAACGTGTTCTGCACATGGGCCTGTCTTCCCAAGGCAACAGCGTGTCCCAGCCATGGTCCTCTCTGCTGTGTCACGAAGCCAAGAGGAGAGTGATCTCCATGTGCGAGCAGAAGCCTAAAGCAGTGCAGATGTGTCAATAAAGTAATGACATGCCAGAGGCTGGGCTTAGTTTAAGACCTAGCTTGCCCTATTTTTCTTCTCTTTTGTTATTCTCCAAGCAGAACTGGGTGTGGATTGGAATTACTGGCTGAAACAGTGCAGAGCAAAGGGAATGTTTCCATAGACTGTGTCCAAAACGCTGAGAGACTGGGCAGTGGGAGAGCACCCTGCCCATGTGGTGTGGACTTGGTGCACAAAAACTGCTGATTCATACAGATCTGTAGCAAAGCTCCCAAAATAATACTGTCTTGTATTTTCTGAGTATGAAAACAAGTTTATTTTCCTTGAATTCTTTGCTGCTAAGCTTCAGCTACAGTAAACACCCTAAGAATATTAAAAAGGGAGTTTCATAATCAGAGGGAATTGGCTTATTTGTGTGCTGTTTTTTTTATGATTCTCTGGTACTGCCACATATTCCAGTGCAGCTTCATGAAGAGATTTTTAGGGAAACTTCACTTAAACTTTTTTTTTTTTTTTTTAAGTTTCCTTTTTAAGTGATTTTCCTGAAGGATCCTTTTCCTGAAGTGCCCTTTGCTTTCAGGCAAAACCCAAGCAACTTCTCGGAGTCTGTACCTCGATAGAATAACTAGGGAGAAAGGGAAAGGTGCTGACTGATTGAGTAAACAGCTTGCTACATCAAAATATTATGCAAGAGGGAAAACGGGCAGCTGTTAACAGACCCAGTTTCATGAATGCTGTAGCTTGCAGCCATACCCTGGTTACTTTTTTTTACACAAAAACGGTGATCCGTGTTGAATGCTCCTTAAGCAAAGGATTTCTCTTGCTTAGGAAAACTGAATAGGAAGGAAAATAATTTGTTAATATATGAACAGTCTTGAGAAGTTAGGCAGCTTTTTTCCCTACACCTTTGCATTTCATATTATTGTAACTTGTGGAAGCAACCTTTCCAAAACTGTAGCTACCCGTACCACCAGAATCTCATCATGGGGCCTGTTTGGGGAACAGTCCTGTTGAGAGACTGATAGCTGCAGAGGGAAACCTCTGTGCAGGAATGTAGATAAAGCCCCTCAATTAACTCGAAGGAGCAAACAAAGTATCTGAAAAATATCTTGGAGGAGATTTGATGTGAACCTCTAGAGCGATAGCGCTGAATCAGGCTCTCTTGCTCTCAGTTTTAGAAAGGGTCCTGTTCATTCCATCTGCTCTTCCTCTGCAATTTGTAGCTCTGTGTGGTCTGGTGATTATTCATATCCTATTTTTGTGTCTAGAGGGCTCAAACCAGTGCCTGATGAAGAGGTAATCGAACTGTATGGTGGTACTCAGCACATTCCCCTGTACCAGATGAGTGACTTCTATGGCAAGGTAATGTAACCCCTTTAATGCTATTATGCAGCATTTCCTTCACCAGCTAGGAGAACAAAGTGAACTGCCTGAGCATGTAAATGACTTCCCTCGTAGCACCTAGTGAACTGCCACTGTGTTTTGTTTTAGTGGGAATTTGCCCCAGAGGTTATTTAGCAGTTTAGCATGTGAAAGCTGTCGCTGAAGCGCTCCTGAACAACAGGGCCATTGGCCTAGAGCTGAGTGACTCTGCAGCCTGACAGGGAGATGTCCCCTGCTTGCTCCTTTGCCAAATCTAGCTGCTAAGCTGGCAGCTCTGGTGCCTGCAGGGTGTTGTGGAGGAGGGTGTGTGTGTGTGCGCGTGCACACAGGGTGCTTGCATCACCTTTCTCTCCTTGTGCTTTTTTTCTTTTTTTTTGCTGTTTTTTTCCCTTTATGAAAATAATCTTCCTCACAGTCCTCACTGTGTGGGATTGGGATCCATTAGTACTTTCTCTGAGGCAGAAGTGTTACTGTCATGGTAAAGGGCTGGAGAAGTAGAAGTCATTTGGTCTCCTGGACTGGGGGAAGTTAGAGATTTTTCTTCCTCACATGTTTAGCATGATGTGTGGGCAAGCAGGGTATTTGCATCCCTGTCCCCCTGGAGTTGCTTGCTTTCTTGTCCTTTGTAAGTTTAGTTGCCTTAATAGTAGCTGGAAACAGGATGGCAGGTTTCCTCTGCTGATGCCCTTTGACTTGGCGGGGTAAAGTCCCCAACAAGGTTGCTTTTGAATTTTGTCTTTTTCTTGGGAACAATTAATATGGCCAGCTGCCTCCTGGATACACCAATGTCTTGCTTGCAACTTGGGATATTTCTGTTTAGAATTTGTTATCTGTATGTAAACTGCACTTGTTTGGCCCCTGCTGTGCTGCTCTTCCTATTCCTAGGGAGCATGGGATAATTTTACATTTCTTTTCATAAATGAAAACAAGAAATCTGCTCTGATTTGTGGCTTTTTGCGGGACCTTGTGCCAAGGTGCCTTTCTGTGCTTCTTTATAGGTGCTATAGCAGTTACCTCAGGTGTTTTCTTCTGGCTTGTAGTAAGTACCTGACACAGTCATACAAGACTACACTATGACAAATGGTAATTCCAAAAGGAGTTGCCTGTTATCTATTGGAGGAGACCGTGAAGGAGCCAGTAAGCACTTGTAGTTGAGTGAGTTTAACATCAGGAAAATATCCTGCCCTAACTCTTGTTCCACATCCTGCTGATTGGAGCGTCTCTCTGAATCCTTATTTCAGGATCTCATTTGTTGACTCTCCCTGTGTAAGGATGGGAGGGAGTTTTGTCATGCCTCAAGGGGCTGATTTGGCACTGCAGCTTGCAAGATAAAAGTAGTTGCAAAAGGAAAATGGAAGAGTATTGTATTTCCACAGCCTTTTGTGTGCAAGTTGTCTGCTCTCTAGAGAATGGTATTATGAATAGGCCATTATACAGAGCAAAATAGTACCTACTGAAGCCCATCCACATCCTTCCTGGATCAGTTGTCTGTCCTTAATAATTTCAAAATAACCCTGGATATTGAAAAATTCCATATAACATTTGGCTAGGGAAGTAGGGGTAGCAGTTTATTCTTTGAGAGGGAGGACATATTTGTAAAAGCCTAATGAACTCCATGGGCAAATAGATGGTTCCCAGAGAGAAAGAGCCAGTAAACATGCCCAGACACTAGAACCCAGCAGTGCCTGCTCAGTCTGTGGCACAGACACACAGTGGGAAAGCACTGAATTTAGGCTGGTTGTTGGTGTGTGCAGTTGCTGAGTGCTGCAAGGATTTTGGCCCTTGTTAGATGGAGTGCTGATCTTGCTGCCACTGTGTGGGTAACAGGAGGGTCTGCCAAGCAAGTCGTTCCAGGCAACATGGCACAAAACACGTAGGACTGATGTAGTGGTGTGTAAATGTTCTCCCCTAAGGCTTTTCTTGATCCTTTCTTGGCAGGAATGTGTGGACTGCTACTGGCATCGAAACACCTGCAGAACGTAAGCGCAGATCTTGCCTAGGGTTAGACTGTGCAGTTAGTCCTGTGTGACTAGTGTTGACCTGTAGAAGGCAGATAATTGTGGGTGTTGTGGAAAAACTGTATGTGGTGTTCTTTTGAAGTCTGCGAGCCTGGTTTTCATTCTGATTTGTGTGATTTCAGCGGGAGCTGCCTTCTGTGCCTCTTGCTCTCTTCTCAGAATCCCTGAGCAGGGATGGCAGAAAAATAGTTAGCTGTTTTCTGGAAGTTTTGCATTTTCTAATGAAAGAAGAGCTTCCCCTAGCAATCATGCATCACAATAGACAAGACTAGTGAAAGGATTCAGCAACTATGGCTAAGCAGCACACTATACATGGCCCAAACCAGGGCGTGTGCATTCCTTGTATTCCTTTCTTCTGTAAGTCAAGTTGTCCTTTGCTGCTGGATAATTCTCCAGACACCAACATCCCCTCTGATAGCAGCATTTTTGGGGAAAAGGCTGCAGGCAAAATGTTGTTTGTTATTCCTTTGTCCTTTTACATCTTCTTTCTTACCTTGTGCTGCCCCTATATTATGTTTGAGTAGTGCTACCAAGAGAGTGCTTGTCTCTTCTGTCCTCACAAGACCAGACTGAACGCAAGATGTTCCCATCATTACACCCTGATGCTGCAGTGGCAAATACTCAACATCAGGCAGTGCAGGCCCTGTCAGCTCAACCATATGTACTTTCTGTGACTTTCTGGATGCTGCCTTCGTGTCCATTTTTTCATATAGTTATATTAAACACCTCTGATATTCCAATGTTATCCTAGAGAGCTGCAATTTTTTGACAGTCAGTCATGGATTGCCAAGGCCATTGCTCAAAGCTCATGGGCACAGGCCTGGCATGACTGGGTTGTTGGGGGTGCTCCAGATTCTTCAAGAGGTCTGAGTATTTCCCAAATTGCTTTTCATGTACCAGGTTTTAATAACTGTTCCCTTGGCTGATCCGGGACTTGAACGCTGAAAGATAAAATGATTGATTTCAACTTCAGTTCTCCAGCAAGACACACCATAGTCCTGTAGACAGGTAGTACCTACTGAATAAACTAGCTTTTTTTTATAAATATATATGTATATAAATCGGGTGGGCACTCTGGAGCCAAACTTGGCTGCCGATCTGCTGAAAGGTTTGTAATTCATAGGCACTAAAACTAGAATATGAATGGAGAGCTGCAGCCTTGCCTGATGGAACCTGAGTTATTACTTGGCCACAGTTTAAGTTGTGCATTTCCACTCGATTGCTAGCTAGTTCTGAAGTGGATTGAACCCTCTCTCACACACACACACACACACACACACACACACACACACACACTTTCTCACCCACGCTCTGCTTCTTCTTTGGCATTTGCCCTCTCTTTTAATAGTGGTCCAGTGTCAGGCAGACTGCTGTTGGTAAACTGCTTGTTGGAGAAATTCTTGCCTTGCTCTGTGAAACCTCCCTGGAATATGGATAGAGCAGCTTTGATGGCAGTGCCTCCAAAGTCACAGACTTGCATGGGTGAACGATGGACATCTCCAGCAAGGGGCATAGCCTCTTCTGTAGTGGAGCGTTATCTTTTGGCACCCTACAGTTATGGCAGGAGGCCAGGTGGAAATCAGAGCATGGACTTGGAGTAGGGGTTAGCGTTCTAGGCCTGACTCCTTGCTCCCTCCATCCCTGCCACATGGTGTTAGTAACGCTGGATTAGTTTAATGATTTTGGTGAAGGAGACGCCTCTGTCTTGTCAAGAAGCGTTAATGCATTGGGTTAGTACTTGGCAGAGAGGAGAGCGGCAGCTGCTGAGTAGCTGGGGCTTCCCACACTAGCTTTGTTCTTTTTATTAGCCTGGAATATGTTGGTTTTGGGTGATGCGGGCTGGTTGTTTCACAGTATTTTTGGTTTAATGCATCTTTGTATTTTGCTTTCCAGGGTCCTTCACTTAAGCAATTTATGGACATTTTTTCTCTTCCTGAAATGACACTGCTGTCTTCAGTCATCGATTACTTCATAACTCACGGCATTGAGTTTGACCAGGTCCATCTTTACAAGGATATATCTGTGAGTAAAATGTCAACCACCCCATAGCTCACATTAAATTTGTGAGCTCTTCAGCTTGTTAGCGCAGGTGAGCTCTGTAGTATCTCAGTGCAAGGTGCTGACTGTGAATAGTCTGATATAATAAAGTTGTGCCTCATTTGAATAGATCATCACCAGGGAATATTCAAAGCTCCATTTTGAGTGCATGTTGGGTCACTGTCCGTACTGCAAAGTTGGTGTTTGCTACACATTCCTCTTGCAGGAGGGTCTGGGCAGTTATCTTGAAGATCCTTCCCCAGGAAGTGTGCCACAAAGCTTGCGTTAATGTTTTCCGGTTCTGCAGGCTTCCAAGCTCTCTGCTTTCCTGCATGGCCATGCACTGACCAGGAACCAAGCAGTTTGCTTTCTGCAGTGACTGTAGTCAAGTACTTCCCCTTGCCCGCTCTGGGAATTCACTCCAACTTGTGTTTGGAAAGTAGTTCGATGCTTTTGGGATGTTTTCCTGTGCATGACTCTGGCTCTCAAGAGGCAGTTACTCCAAGGCTAATTGTGCCTTCCAGCTATACTTCAGGTATTTGAACTACTGGATTATCAGCACTGTTGGGGGAGCTGTTTTACTTCTCAATTAATGTTATAGGCAAGAAGGAAGTACTCAAGATTGCCCTGAATTTGTTGACAGTTGATACATCTTTCCTGGCAGCAAAGGATATGCCAGCCCTTTCTCCATGGGCAGGTGGTTTTGGTCTGTGCAGGATGGAAATTCAATGGTCATCCTCCAGTAGAGGCCTGTACGGACACAGTCCAGTCATCCTGTGACAGAAAAGTTGTTACGTGAATGCTGCCTTTCTGGTGATAAGGATTTACCTAGTCAGCTTGGCTGCAGCCAAAGGTCAGAGCTTGGGTTTCGGCCTTCTGTGAGTGCCTGATAAAAGCTGGTTTCCTCCAAGGCCCCAACATGTTTCTAGGGTTTTGGTGGTTGTAGCTTATTTTCTTTTGGGTTAGAGGAAAACGTGATGAGGAGATACGGCTGACTTCAAAGGTCTTGTGTCAAGTGTGGTTTCTGACCTTTCTTTTGAGATCAAAGTGGTCTTGTGCCTAGTTGCAGTCTTGAGAACAAGTGGCTGGTGACCCTTGCCAAATGTGTGCTTAGTACAAGGTGAGCAGTATCCTCAAGTCCTCAGTCTCTTGAGTGCTAATCCTGGCATTTGTCTTTGCCTCCTTTGCTGAGGAATGTGGTTATTCTTGAGGAGTGAGTGAGGTAAGCAGAGACATGAAGGATGACTGAAAATCCATGCCAGTGCTTGAAATCCATATTGGAGGAGTGACGGGAGAGTGTCCTGCACTTTTATCTTCCTTTTTCTGTGTGATGAGGGTAATGATAACTTTTACAAACTCAGCCCTTTGCAGTGCCTTCCCAGAACAGCAGAGCAAGCACAGAGAAATGGTTTGTGGATGCGAGCACAGAGCTCCCCCTGTGCCTATAGGCAGGGCTCCCTGGAGGACTCGCGTACGCCAGGCTGCTGTTACAGCACAGGCTCCCAAAGGGTGAGTCAGGGCTGTACGCAATGCTGTGGGTGTCAGTAGTAATCCTGATTGCAATGCTGGGTGTTTGAGAGCAGCCCGGGTGCTGGGTGCTGCCCTGAGACAAGAGTGCAGCCCCGAGGCAGCAGGGCAGATGAAGCAGACGTGCAGGCTGTGTCATCCTGCTGCTCCAGTTTGGCAGCTTCACGTTTCAGAGGAAGTTTACCCTGCCTTTCTTTGGGGAAGTTTCTGAGCCTTGTTTGGTACGGCCCCAGGCTATCAAGACTGTACCTACAGGCAAGTTACAGTTCTTCCCCTTCCCGTTTCCTGTTTTTTTTTTTTTTTCCTTCTTTTTTAAGGGAAGGAGCACACTAAAATCTCCTTCTGCTCTGCAAAGGTAATTTTGTCACAAATCAAAAGCATTTCTTGTTTATAGTGCCAATGCTGGTCAAAATGAGGTTGTTTTCTTGATAGTGCTTTTGTTTTTTGTTTGGTCACTTAGCCCAGTACAGAATTCTCTCAGTGAATGAGCTGTGACCTCTGCGTCTTCCTCCTTCAAATCCCAGTGGAGGGAATAGACTCCTAAATCAGTGTTTTGAAAAGGTGTCTCCTCCTTTGTTGTCCCCCATGCTTTTCTCTCAACTTGGAAGGAGATGATTCCAAGGGGACCATGATTTCCCACCACAACTGTCACCACTGCAGTAAGACTGGGTTACTGTGCTGCACGATGTGCAGATGTCACTGCTGCATTGTGTGCAGTGGTGAAGGTCTGGATCTGCTTGGAAAAAGAGGCTTTTCTTGGAGCACACCTAATGTAAAAGTGATTTAATTATCCTGGGGAAAGGCAGCCTTTGTAATTCTGTCTAAGCTGTTGTGAATGAAAACAGTAGCCCTAAAGTATGTGTAAACACTGCAAAGTGGGTTTCTGCTCTGGGAATGGGTTTTTGTATCTGACGTAACCCTTTAGATGGAAACTTGTGAAGCATCTTCCTTGGGTATCTCCAATGGTGCTTTGGATCTTCGCCTCTGGGTTGGAAGGTGGAGGCTGTTGGATGCCGCTGACAATATTCTGTTTCATCCTGCTTCCTGCTGGGGAAGTGGGCAGTGCTTTTGTGGCCAGCACTCCCAGCGGGACCTTGTGGCTCGCGGGAGCTGCGCGGGCGTCGTGGGCGCACGCTCCTCCGCTGCCCCTCATCTCGGCCGCGCTCCCGTTCCTCGGGTCCCCTTTGGTAGGGCTCTCCCAAGCTTAGAGAGGAAGAAAATCATTCACAGGCTGAGTCACCAAGGTTTTGTGGCAATAACCAGTGTTGGAGTTGTTCTTGATTGCTGTGACAGCAATGTGTTGACATATCCTGGTTTGCAGGAGAGAAACTGTTCTTGCTTGGCCAAGTTTTGAGGTTTTTTCCTCTCCTTTTACTGCCCTACCTAAACTGATATAACCACTGTGGTGTTCTTTTTGGCATGGTGATGAACCTTGCTGTTCAGGGTGCACTGCTTGGTGTTATTGTGACTCCTCTTTCTTCACCAAGAAGAGGGGATGCCGTTACTGTATGCTCCTCCGTGACTGAAGCAGTTGTACATGCTGGGAAGCAGGAATGCTGTATGTAAAACTGAAACTTTTTTTCCTACCTTTTTTAGGATGCCATTAAAGATGTCCATGTGAAAGGAGTGATGTACAAATGGATTGAAAAAGATCTAGGTGAGTTAAATGGAGCTCTGGTGCCAAATCCATTTGTATGTCTTGCTGTACTGTGTTGAATCTACATAAGATGGCTATATAAGCTCTGCACTCATCACAGGAGCCAGGAGGACAAAGACATTAATGAAATACTTGGTTGTGTCTTTCCTAAAGACAGCCAAGGGGTAGACTGGCATTTACAACCAAATTAAATTTAGGTTCTGGTGGAAGATCTTTTTTAATGGAGGAATCAATTACCTTGTTGCTTGTGCTGCTTTTTCCTTCTGTTTGCAAGTGAGGGGTGGTATCCATGGCATAATGAGACATCAGTTGGGAAGGTTTCTTGGTCATTCCAAGGCGAGAGAGCTCCTAGTAGCAATAATGCCTCAAGTGACTGTGCCTGTCCATGCTGACATTTGAGTATCAACCCTCTTTCTTGCCAGCCTTTTCTGTTCCCTAGTCTTTCTCTTCCCTCTAGATGAATGGGATGAGGAAGGGCATTTTGTCACCATGGTGGTTCACTACCAATCTATGTTAGATGGACTGGTGGGAATGGCATGTAGCTGGTCCCCCAGGGTTTTGCACTCCTATTAGTGTAGGTGCTTAGGTTGGATTTAGTTTTAATGTAATGGTGTCATGACCTCTGCCAAAATTTCTTGATCAGTGATGTCTGTTTTGTTCCAATACAGAAAAGTATATTCTGCATGGGGATGAAATTTATGCTGTCCTAAACCGACTGGTGAACCACAACAAGAAACTCTTCCTCATTACAAACAGTCCTTTTAGCTTTGTGTGAGTATTGCTAACGTGCACTGATGGGTCTCCATAGCACAACAAGCACATTGCAGTGCAGTCTCTCACAGGAGTGTTTGAAAGTTGTGTGCTAGAGGTTCCTGTGGCAGGAACTGCTTTCTGGGAACTGGCTGTGGTCTAGAGTGAGCCCCACAGCTCTTGTTACCTCAATGTCTCCAGCTGTTGAGGAAGCTACGAGGCTGTGGCTGGCCGCAGCATTGCTGGGCCACCACTTTGAATTGCCTCCAGTAGCTTGTGCTGTGTCACAGGAGTACAGACTGCTCTGGACTTCCCATGCAGCAGGAGAAAGGGAGGGACAGCTTGAAATGGTCAGAGTGCCGCATTAATCCTCTATGTGATCAGTCACCTTTGCAACATTCAGAAATCTCTGTGCTCTCTTCATTATTGAGATATTGAGAATCTTTTTAGGCTGACTGTTGTGGAGATGCAGTGGTTTATCAAGCACTTTGAAAGAGATTGCTGTGGATCTGTTAACTTTTCTGCTTCCTTTGCCTGTAGGGACAAAGGAATGAAACACATGGTTGGCAAGAACTGGCGGGACTTATTCGACATGGTCATTGTGCAAGCTGACAAGCCCAACTTCTTCACTGATCGTCGGAAGTGCGTGTCCCGTGGTGGTAATGCATTGCTGCAAATGGGCCTCAAGTTTTAGACTCCTTCTCCTGGATTAAATGGTTTCTTCTAACTTTCTGAAAAGTAGTGTTTTCCTAAGCATAATCTAGCGCCACAGTGAATCCAGCCCTGTCTCAGATAGTCTCTGAGGAGATATCTAGGCCAAGACAAACCTACTAGTCTGGGAATAACACAGGTGGTGCCAAGCAGAAAGCATGTTTCTAAAATTGGCCATCTCTAGCCTCAACCGTTTTGTCATGGCCTGGGCTCAACTTAGATTTTTAGGGGTATTAATTATGTACTTAAATCTTCAGAAGGAAAATAGAGAAGGCCAGAGGAGCAGAATGGTATGTATGAGAGCTGACTGTTTCTTGGCAATAGGTCTTGAGAGTATGCCAGAATCTTTCCTTTTCCTGTCCTTTCCCTTTTTCAGGGAAAAAAATATATATATTTAGTTACTGTACATATGCTGTCTTGTAATTAGCAGCTTTGGAAGCTTTTGTACATAGTGGTGGAGTTTTGTGGTAAGTTAGGAGTTGCCAAGGGACTAGCTCACAGGCAAGCTGTTGTCTTTGCTCTGTCCTTTGGACTGTTGATTTGGGGATTTGTCTGCTTTGTTACTTCAAATGATAACTGACCAGGAATTATTGTATTCTGTTCTTGCGGAATCCTTTGTGTATTTTCTTCCACCCTCAAGGCTGCTAGCATGATTAAGATAAGGCTATGAGAAGACTTACTCTGTCTGTTTCTGGAAAAGAAACATCTGGTCCATTTTAGGCATAAGTAACAATTGCTCTGCTCCTAGGACTGGCCTGTGTGCACTGTATGTGTGTGTCAGTGGTCCAGAATTTTAGACTGCTTTTGCATCTGTGGCCTAACAGTGATTGTTACACAGGGAAGGGCAGATAATATTGGTTATAATGCTGTGGATTTTCTCAGAAAGCGAAGTCAAAGCAAGGCACAGTATGTAGTTTGTCTAACTGTTCATTATCTGAGCTGTTGTGGAAACTGTCACATATCTGTGTTCACTGACAAGGAAAAAAATAATTTGCTCTGACACAATTATAGGCATTAGTGACCAAAGTCGAGTGGGAGAAAAATCAGATAGCACTTTATTCAGCTGTGTTTTTGTGAGCAATTACAGTGCACTTAACTGTATGAGAGTGCTAGGGGTGCACCCTTACAGTAAATACAATTTATTCTATTTCGGTGAGCAGAGTGGAAGTGGGAAGATGTTTGGAATATTGTCCAACAGTCACCTTCTTGGTAGGCACTGCTGACCCTCAAAATCATAGATGGGGGATATAAGCTCTTTCTCACTGCTGTTGTTATTTCTCAGCTGTGTGGTCAGCCAAAACCTGGATGCTGCAGAGATGGATTTTCCTGCTGGGCTGCAGGGTACTTGTTCTTCATTCCCTGCTGGTGAGCAAGGTGTGGAAAGGGAGAGGAGGTCACCAAGGAGGACGCCTAGATAGCACAAGATATGGAGCAGCGTGTTGCTGTGGGGACAGTTGCTGTTTTGTGACTGAAATTTGACAAGGACATCGCAGATGGGATAGGTAGCCAGCGTATGTAAAATGACTATACTATTGCAGATAAAAGATATTGAAATCACTTATGGGAAAAGTAGAGTTCTGTAAGGGGCTAGTTTGCCAGCGGTTCTCTTTGCAGTAGACCATGCCCCAGCGTGTTCCTCACCCCAGGGCTCCCCTTGCCGTCTCAGATGTTTGCTTCCTTGCTGCTACCTGCACTGCAGTGTAAAGGGGTTTCACTTCGGCCTGAGAAATATCAAAAAGAAGAAACTTTCCTGATCTTGGGGGAACCCCAAGTCTGAGAAATGGGTGTGCTGCAAAGCAGGAAGAAAGGATGCAGTGTGTGTTACAGGGAGCCTTGTGGCTTGTCCTGCCAGCCGAGGAGATTGCTGTTAAGGTCCAGTGGAACGTGGTTAAGATTTTCTGCATGAGGTGTGAGGAGAAATGTCTTAACATGTGGCCTAGAGTTACGATGCACCAACTCTGTAGGAGATAAAACCTTACGACTGCATGGTACCTAAAGTCCACACATGTGGCATGACAGGACACTTGGATCCCAGGTGAGGGACAAACCTAGTGCACACTGGTAGATGTAGTGAACTGTGGAGTGCTTTTCCTGAGGGAGGATGCAGATGTGCATAGGAGACTGCTCATGGTCTAGGAGGTCTCATGGCTAGACTGGTAGGTTGCAGAGCTGGTGGGAAAGGCAGAGTTCCCTCTGTCCTTTGGCAGCTCAGGATCCTACAGTATTTCTCCTGCTGCAGGAACGGCTTTTAGTCTTGGACGTGTTGTCCCACAAGGAAGCAATGCTCCCATCCAGCATAAACTTATATGGAGATCAAATATCTTAAGCATCACTTTTTCTTCTGACCAAGTGGAAGGTAACAAGGCAAACCCCAAGAACGGCAGGGGTCAGCTGTTAAGATCAGCATGGAGTCTCCCATCTGCTCTGCAGACTGCTCTGTCTTATTAAGACATCCCACAATCTCTGTAGTGCTGGGCAGTAGCCAGACTGAAACAGCAGGGAAAGTATTTCATGGCAAAACCATCTTGGACACAGCATTTCTTTTTAACCTGCTATCTGAAAAGCAAGAAGAGATGTTAGATGTAAGATTATTGTCATGAAATGGTTACCATCAATGGAAGCGTTTTGAAAATATTTTTTTCTCCCTCTGCCTTTCTCTTTCCCTGAGAACAAAGTGCAGAAGAAGGTCACCTCTCACATAACACTTTTATTATGAGCTGTTACACAGATGAACAGTTTTTCTGATTTGAGTGTTGCAGCTGCTGTAATGATTGCCAAAACAAGTTAACATTACCCCCTCTTTTTTTTTTCAGACCTTTTAGAAAACTGGATGATAAAGGCTCACTGCAGTGGGACAAAATAAACCAGTTGGAGAAAGGAAAGATCTACAAAGAGGTAAAGTGACCTGAGTGCATAAGGCATATGTAGCAAGAGTCTGAAATGGTGGTACTCATGAGATGCATGTTTTAGGAGTCATTGGAAAAGCCTGGAGAAAATAAAAAGCAAAACAAGACAAAAAAAAAACAAAAAAAAAGAGTGGGAGAACATTATTTCTTTTACTGCAGATCACTTTTAGATGTTTGACATTGGTGTATGGAAAGTGAAAAATAAAGTCCTTAAAAGATTACCTTGCTGACCAGTGGGAAGAGGAGATGCCCTCTGTTCATGTGCAGAGAGTTCATGTAGGGCCTGCATGACACTGTGTCCCACAAATATTTGCAGCGTGTCTCTTGGCGTGCTGTGAAGCTGAAGGATTTGTGTGTCTCTAGAAAACCCTTCAGCTTCTGCTGGGATGTCAGCCTTAGGGTAAAGGATCTTTCTGTGTATCAGAAAGTCCTGCCAAGGGCTGTGTCCGGTGATTGGGCCCAGTGGCTGCCATCTGCTCCAGTGTACAGTAAACTAGTGACCCGAGGAGCTGTGTTTTGACCTTGCCCAGGTTAGGCAACAGCTGCATGTTTCCCTCAGCATTCCTGACATCCCCAGACCTGAAACCACAGTCCTGGACTGGCAGCCAGATCTGTGTGTGTTTGAGGGCAAGAAGGCAGAGTGCTCTGAAATATGGGTATGAAAAGGTCTTTTGCTTCAAACTGTCCTCTGTAAGGTAGGAAGAGGTGGCAGGGGCTAACAAAGCTGCCTGGCTTCATGCTCTTGTGTAGTTGTCCTGAACTCTTTTACTGCCTCTTTCTGTAAAGATAGAGGTTTTTGCACAGGCAAGGGTTGTCAATAACACAGTCTGCTTAACGTTTTTAGAAAGGAATGGTCTTTGTAAGCTAGGAGAGACCTCATTCAGGATGGGCTTGTGGAGGAAGGAATGAAGAAACAAGAGTAATGAGGATAAAAAAAACCTGGGACCGATCTCTCTCCCCTTCCTGGAAGAGAATCATGTCTGAAGGATGGGCTGTTACTCTGGTCAGCTTGCTGCTTCAGGACTGATAGTCTTCAGGTTGCACCAAGGGAAGTTCAGGTTAGACATTAGGAAGAGTTTATACACTGAAAGAGTACTCAAGCATGGGAACAGGCTGCCCAGGAAAGTGATGGAGTCACCGTCCCTGGCAGTGTTCAAGAAACGTGTAGACAAGGTGCTGAGGGACATGGCTTAGCAGACATGGTGGTAATGGGTTTAATAGTTGGACTCCATGATCTTAATGGTCTTTTCCAACCGTAATGATTCTATGATTCTGTGTTCTCCTTTCAGCTGGTCTGTGTGCCGAGAACATCCGTCTCTTGATTTAGGACAGTTTGTTCTTGGTATGTGAGCTGTGGGATCTCATGGGAGGAAATTGTTAACGAGGTCATGATCAAATAGCTGGGACCTGACCTGTGGTAGAACAGTAGGTCGTGTCCTTGGGTAGCACTGCTGGGAACACTCTGGCCTGTCCAGTGGGTCAGTCAGAGCACTTTACTCATGTCCCCTTCTCTGCCAAGGGTTGGGAGCTGGGAACATATGAGCGGAGATCGTACAAAGCATCCCCTCCATGGGCAAACATGACCCATGGGTCAGCAGCTCCCTCGGTGGAGAAGGTGCCCCGCAGCCATCAGGTTTAATAGCTCAGGGCTGAATTAAATCTTGTTCTTGACCACCTACATCTTGCGGCTGCAGGCTGCCCAAACAAATACGTCCCATACCAGGGAATGGGGTAGATGAGGGAAGGAGGAGGGATGAGTGGTGTTTTGAGTTCCTCTCCAGTTGTTGCCCACAACCACATTCCTCTCACTGTATCAAGGCTATTGCCTGGCTGGTTTGTGAGATGGCTGCAGGGTCAGTGCTGTTGGATGCGGGGGCTAGATCTTCCCTGGCACTGAAGGAAGCAGTGAGCTGGCTGGACAGATTGCTGTCCAGTGGTTTGCAGGTTTATATCAATTACTTGTGCTGGCACAGTCCCATCTGCCAGCTTTGAAAGAGCGTTTTACTTCCCTAGTTTCCATTGTGACTCATGTGGAAAATCTGTGTGGACAGTGGAAGGGGGGTCCCTGAAGCCTCCTGTGTAGGCAGATGGATTTTGGAAAGCCCTGCAAGCTGCTATTTTGCTGTGCTGTAGCTGGGTGCTCTGGGGTTGGGTTTGGTTTACTTAGCTGTGAATCTGCCCAGGCTGCCTTTTTTTTTTTTTTTTTTGGCTTGGCTGAGCAATTCCTGTGAATTGTGTGAATTCCTGTGAATGTGAGTGTTCTTAATCTTTTGGGTTGGGGTGGTAGTCAGTGACATGAGAGCAGCCCTAAGCACTGTTAAGTCAGAAGGCCTTGCGTGATGGTCCTCGTCCTGTCTCTGATGCGTCCCGTGAGGTGAAAACATTGTCATCTAGTCCAGCAGCTTCACCTGGGCTACTTTCTTTATTGCTCAGACTTTCCTGATCAAGGTGTCTTTCATTTTTGGGGCTGTAAAGTGTCTCCTTTTGTTTTCCTTTTAGTTCATGTAGCCCCCCCACCCTTGTCTTGCTGTGCCATAGAGCACAGAACTCCTTCCCCATGACATGTTTATTGGGGTTGCAGGAGTTTTTATTTTCTGCAGACTCTGCATGACTGAGGAAGGCTGTGGCATGCACAGGGGAGCCATCCCACGGGAAGAAAGTGGGAAGGATAAACACGTGGGTTTGAGTGGCGGAGGAGTGAGCAGGTTGCCATCCCCCAAGGGGGCACGTTCGCATGCAGAACGGCAGCGAAGTCCCGGCAGCGCCGCTGAGGGGGCTGCCCAGGACGAGCCCAGGATTAGCCAGTGAGAACAGAGAAGCTTTTCCAGTAACCACATTCCTGTCTGTGCCCCCTTTACTTACAGGGCAATCTCTTTGATTTTCTGAGGCTCACTGGTTGGCGCGGGTCCAAAGTGCTCTACTTTGGCGACCATCTCTACAGCGACCTCGCGGTAAGTAACAACATCTCTGCTCTCTGTGCTGCCTCCGCACGAGCCCAGCGGGGCTGTCGGTCTTGTGCACCATGGTGCATCACAAGGACTTGGGAGCCTCTGTCAGGGCTGGGGCTTTTAGACAGTTACTCACAGAGGGGGCATTGTAATGGTGCATGTCAACAGATTTCTGCACATCTGTCCTGTGACCTCCCTACTGGCCTGGAAAGCCTGGATCATCCCAGACTGTCTGAAGGGAAGGAGCTTTTGTGAGAAAAGCTAAAGGGCAGAAGATAGAGCAGGGCGCCAACAGGGATGGAGGGCAGCTTGCTAGCCCTGCCAGGTGGGGAGAAGCAGTGCACGATGGTTTGGGAGGGAGTACGAGTATGAGTGAGGCAGCACTGTGGTTCTCCTCAGTTTCATAGAGGGCTGAGGAGAGGATGTAGCTGGGTACCAGCTTCCTCTGGGTGTTGTGGCTGTGCTGTAATGTGAAAGGGGACCTGTCCTGAGGGCTTGGGTTTCTGGTATGCTGTGTGTGGTGCTCTGCAGGCTGCCCCTTTTAGGGACGCACGCAGTGCATCCCCATTGTGCATCCTCATTCTGCAGCCGTGTGGAGGCAGGCAGTGGAGAAGAACTTTCTGCACATGGAGCACAGCTGCTGGTTGTGAACTTGAGTAGTTTGTGGATCCCAAGGCAAGGGTCATTTTTGGTTGGTGATCCCAGTGGCTGTGAGGTAGATGTAATCAGCCTGACCGTGGATGTGCCGTTAGCATCCCTGTCCCCTGAGAATCTGTAATGTGAACAGACCACTCTTCTAGGAAATTCAGTGGTGCTTGGCCTGGAGTCCTTACATTGAACTCGTGGTTGTTTTCTCACCCCGACCTCCAGGACCTCATGTTGCGTCACGGCTGGAGGACTGGAGCCATCGTCCCTGAGCTGGAGACGGAAATTCGCATCATAAACACGGAGCAGTACATGCACTCCCTGACCTGGCAGCAGGCTCTGACGGGCCTGCTGGAGAGAATGCAGGTAAGAGGGTCCTGGCGGAGCCGGGTGGGCAGTGTGCCTGTTCTGAGGCTGCCAACTGAGCTCAGCCTGTGGATAAGAGCATGTACCATGTTGCTTGTGTTCTCAAAGAGCATCTCATGTTCCTCGAGTGGAGACAGGGCTGTGGGTATGTGGGGTCACAAGTTAAAGCGGGGCTGGGGGGAACAGAGATGTGGTTTGCAGGACTGATAAGATGCATGTTCTGCTGTTGTCTTTGCAGATGTATCAAGACGCAGAGTCAAAGCAGGTATTGCTGGAGTGGATGAAGGAGCGTCAGGAGATTAGGTGACTACATTGCCCTCCTGGCTGGTGAGGTCTCTTGGGATGTCCAGGTCTGTCCTGGATCTGATTGGCAATCTGTGCTTTGAGGAAAGTGGTGCTGCAGCTGTGGGCATGTGGTCTTCCTTGGTGCTCCATGTCCGTGGATGGAAGCAGCAGTGCAGCTCCAGGCTGGGGAGTTGCATGGGTCAGATGCAGGCTGGGTGAGGGGAGGTGGTGTCAGCTTGTGCTGGAGGGGTTGGTGGGGTGTCTGCAGGGCCAGCCCCTGCAGCAGTACTCCTGGCAAGTGCTTCTCTGACTCTTAACATGTGTGTTAACAAGGAGCATGGTGAAAACCTGCATGCACTTGTCATGGGCTCGTGGCTCAGCAGCCTGGATGGGAGGGTGCCTGCAGTGATATCTGACTATGTGTTTCTCGGTGGGGTGGAAATGTAGGAAGTGCTAATTCGAGTTGACTCGACTCCTGTGCAGCCCAAAAGGTTCTGGGCTGCGGGCGCTGAGGCCGCTGTCCTGCTGCCTTGGTCTGGATGAGCAGTATGTCATGAGGGAGCCCCCCTTGAGCCTGCAAGGCCAAGGAGTGCCTGGTGCTGTGCAGGAAGGTGCTACAGCCCGAGCGAGCAGTGGGTCGTACTGAGCAGGCATCAAGCGTGGGGAATGCCCCCTGTGAGCAGAGCACCAACTCTCTTCTCAGGTCGCTGACAAAGAACCTGTTCAACCCCCAGTTCGGAAGCATCTTCCGCACCTTCCACAACCCCACGTACTTCTCTCGACGGCTGGTGCGGTTCTCTGATATCTACATGGCCTCCATCAGCTGCCTGCTGAACTATGACGTGAACTTCACCTTCTACCCCCGCCGCACCCCTCTGCAGCACGAAGCTCCTCTCTGGATGGATCAGCTCTGCACAGGCTGCATGAAAACCCCTTTCCTGGAGGAGATGGTGCATATTCGGTGAGGGGCCAGGTACTCTGGGTGACAGCATGGTGAGAGTTTGTATGTGGAGCTGGGCTGCTCCACTGGCAGCTCCTCTCTGTCTACCACTAAAGGGTGTTTCACACTTATGTATGTGTGTAGATCGTGTGTTCATTTTTCCCCTCACTGGCACCATCCCTTTCCTGAGGTGCTTTGCCAAGACAGCCTGGACAGAGGGCGGATGCTCCTTTGGGGCCTTTTGTGAGCTGTGGGGAGTCCTCTGTAAGAGTAGGGAAGATTGAGAGCCAGTATTAGTGGTGAGGAGCTGCTGCCCTCTGCTCTGCACGCAGAGAAGGGGCCAAGTGGAGCTTGAGTCTCTCGTGGTGAGCGTGACCCGGACTCCTGTGTAAGATGTGACAAGGTGTGTTAGCCTCACAGCTGCTCCGACATCCTTGGGAACTGGGGTGTCTGATTCTGCACAGTGGGACAGTGAGGGGGCAGGTCACTGGCTGGAAGTGTGACCCTGAAGTGTGTCAGTGGATGCATCATGGGGGACAGTGAAGCATCTGGGAGACTTAGGGGGACACTGTGTGTGACAGAGCACTGGGTCAGCAGAGGTGCTGGCCGTTAACATGTTGAGATATGCCCTGAGGTAGATGGAATGGCTGGTGAAGAGCCAGGATTGTGGGTTTGAGGTGAGTGGTTGGAAAGGGAAGTGCTTTGTGCGCTGTCACCTGTCCTCTGGGTGAGGAAGAGGTGATTAGTGGTGATGCCAGAGCACCCAGGACATGGGACAGTGATGAAGGCAGGTCATGGAGAGAAGATCAGCTTCTGGGGGAGCTGTGAAGGATCCGGAGCTATTTTGGGACGCGAAGGCTCTGCCCCTTGCTGCAGGGCCATGTTGTTGTTCACCAAACAGTGCTGAGGAATAGGCAGGACACTGGGGAAGGGATGAAAGGGCGGGTGGGCAGAAAGCGTTGAGAGCTTGTGCCAACCTGCACTCAGGTGGGCCCTGTGAAAACAGGAGCAACATCCAGGTGATAGAGAGCCTAGTTGGTCCCATCTTTGCTTGGATATGTGGGAAATAGCTCTGGGAGGAGAGGTTAGGAGAGGCTCCCTGTGGGTGGGGGGAAGTATGTGGTCTGCAAGGGCCCCACATTGGCCCCCAAGCGTGGTGGGTCAGGTAGGTGTTGTCATTGCATGGGCAGTCAGAGGTGGTTCAAAGCCAGACCCAGTGGGAACAGCCTTTGGAGATGTGAGAGCTGGCTGCCCCTCTCCTCCTCCCTTCACTGCTGCACCATTTGCAGATGGTGACAAGGGTGACGGGTAGCGTTAGGGCATCCCCTTTACATGGGGGAGCCATCCCTACTTGTCAGAGGTGTCTCATGGGTAGTGCTGAGCTCTCTGTGCAAAGGCTGAGTGGAGGTCTGGGTTGTGGGAGGTGCATTTGGGGATTGGAGCGACTCTCCCAAATGTCAGTGTGGCCAAAGGGTGTTGGAGGAAAAGCTTTGTTTGAGGGGGTAGAATTGAGCAGGTATGTGTTTGCAGAGAGTGTGGAGGGAAGGCCAGGCCTGCCCAGGGTGTCGGGTGTGGGGTTTGCGTGTCCAGGGTGCAGAAGTTGTCCCACTGGGTGTTTCTGTGTGTGACTTGGTTGCAGGAGGGCAGGGTGCAGCGCAGGCCGCTTGCTGAGAGAAGGGGAGAGGAAGAGAGCTCTTGTAGGTGGGACATCTGCAGTGACAGAAGGGAGGAGACCCTGGAGGAGACCACACAGATATATGTGTTGATTTGATAACCCTGCATTTTGGAACTAGGAGACTTGGTAGCGCCATCCTTGTAGATAAGAGAGTTTGAGAACTTGGGTCTGTTGTCAGGAAGTGTCTCTGAAGGACGAGTGTTTGTTTAGTACCAGCTTGCCCGGCCAGCCACTTGTGAGAGGACAGGGAGCAGAGGGCTGGGGTGTCGGGCCGAGAAGCAGAGGGACTCTGTGGCAAAAAGTGTGGGCTTTTTAGCAGGAAAGACAGGCCTGATAAAGGGTGAAGGACATAGGGATGGACATAGGGATTGCAGGGCAATTGCAGAGGTGAAGTGATGGCTGAGTCAGGGTGAGGGTGGCAAGAGGAGCAGTGGGGCTGAGGCTGGAGTTGCTTTTCAGCCTGGCACAGGGCCCATGCTGGTGCTGGCAGGGGTAGCCTGCACCAGCTTGTGCTGGTAATGGCAGCGAGCTGGCACGGAAATGAGCAATGGACTGCAAAGGGGTTGAGGAGAGAGGTTCAGCGTGCAAGATGTGCAGGTGCCTGCGTGGTGGGTTAAGGACTGCTGTGCTTTTGGGGGCCAGGGGAGTTGCAAAGCTGTGGGAATTGGTGTGGAGGTTGGCTCGGCTGGCCTGTGAGCAGGGGGCTGTGGCGGGTGATGCGGGAGCCGCGTGCTGCAAGGCAGAGGAACGGAGCGGCGCGAGGGCCCTGTGCCAGGGAAGCTCCTGCCTGAAAGAGTAGTAATACAGTGTGCAAGTGCTGGCAACCCTTGGCGAGGCCTGCACGGCTCTTGTCCCTCATGCTCCGCCGCCGTGGGGTGCTGGGCTGGCCCCTGGTCTGTCCCTTCAGTCTCACTGCCTCTGCTTCGTGCCATGTGCCAGGCTTTCAAAATGCCTTGCTCTCGACTCCGCTGCCTGGACAACTAGCATTAATGTAGCTGCTCTGTGCTTGCTTACTAGGTAACAAACTGCTGTAGTACGTGCATGTGGCCAGCGATGTCCTTGTGTAGTGTCCTTGTGTAGTCTGAAGGCTCAATAAAAGTCTGCGGTGTGCAGTAACCAACTAACCAGCTTGCTGCCACGTGGTGCTTGTCATCCTTCCTTTCCTCGAGCGGGGGTGGCTTTGGGTGTATGTCCAGGAGCCTGGGGGGTGTCTGCGAGCCTGAGTTTGAGGGCCAGGGTGGGTGTCAGAGCAGGCTGTGCTCCTCATGGCCACGGTCCAGCAAGGCTGATGCATGTCTGGAGCAGAAGGGTGCTCAGGGGGTGACTAACTACTGTAAGTTATATCTAATGTGGGGAGGTGGCTTGCCTGGGTAGCACAAAGGAGGGCTGGCATTCATGGGGGGAAAAGGCAGGGCAGGGACATGTCCCACAGCTTGACTGGAGGCAGGTGACTCTGCATTGGTGTAGGGGTTTGAGCTCTCGGAGGTGGAAGCGAGGGTGTGGGGCACGCTTTGGTGGAGAGCAGCTCCAGCAGCGTGGAACAGGAGCAGGAAACGCTGCTGGGCAGGCCGGGGCGCCCAGCGGGGTGCGGGGGGCTGCTTGGCGTGTGGGCCCGTGGGGCAGGGAGGGTAGCTGGGGCTGCAGCACAACAGGATGCACACGTGGGCTGAGCGGGCCTGCGAGGGCACACGGGGCCCTGGAGTGTTAACGTGGCGCTTTATTGTCCCGCGCGCTCGGGGGCGCAGCTGTGGGTGCACGGGGAGCTGCAGCGCGGGGCAGCGCAGCAAGGGCCGCCTCAGTGCGGGAAGCCGTCGCTCGGGTCGTCCGCGAGGAGCGAGTCCTGCTGAGAGAGGCGCAGTGAGCACGCGGGGTACGCGCGGGCATGGGGCTCACGTGCATGAGCATGGTGAGCGCGTGGAGGCATGGGGCTCACATGCACGAGCGGGGTACGCGCGGGCATGGGGCTCACGTGCATGAGCATGGTGAGCGCGTGGGGCTCGGGGCACACAGGGGTGTGGGGCTCACATGCACGAGTGTGTGGGGATGCAGGCTCATGCGCATGCGCGGGGCACGCGGGGACGTGGTGCTCACGTGCGGTGTCTCGTGCAGCGCCTCGTAGCCGGACGCGTGGCCGCCGTAGAGCGGGTTGGGGATGGCAACCAGTGGCCGTGAGGGGCGGGGCCTGGTGGGGTGCCGCCCCCTCTCCTGCTGCGGCTCCTCTTCCTCATGAAGGTCGGCCTGCAAAGAAGGCATGGGATTGGCTGGATGGCCAGGGGGTGGGGCCAGTCCACCTGGCAGAGAGGCGCATGATTGGCTGGGCAGGGCAGCGGGCACGTGCGCCATGTTGCCTCATGAGGTGGTCACTCTCTGTGAACGCCCCGCGGGGCCCCGCGTGTGGGTGCCAGCAGCGCGGGGTCGGGACAGGGCCGCGAGGGCGATAAAAGCTCGTCCTTGTAACTGCTGGGGCTGCAAGGGACCACCCGCCCTGGCAGGACCTCCACATCACCATAATGCCCTTCCCTGCAGCCCGGCTGCTGCTCACCTGGAAATACCCAAACTGCTCATCGTGGCGCCGCCTTCTGATGCAGTAATAGGCGACGCCAGCGCCCGCAGCCAGGGCCAGCGCGAAGCTCAGTGCGGAGAGCGTGCCGGCGGCCACGGAGCTCGAGGACTGCGCCACGCTGTTCACCTGCAAAAAGAGGCAGTGGCCGAGTCCCCCTGCTCCCCTGCCCAGCCCTGGGCTCGCTCAGGGCGCTCCGTGGCCAAGCACCCTGCGGGGAGCTCCCCAGCATGACGTTGGGCAACATCCTGACAGCAACTTGCAGACCCGTGCCCCATAGCCAGGTCCTGGGGGCACATTAGCTCCTTCTTTCTTCTCTGCTCCCCAGCCTCGTTGCACTAAAAACAAGATGATCTTTCCCCGTTCACGCTGTCAAATGCTCACCTGCCCCAGATGCACCACGGGCGCTGGGATCCTCAGTGGTTCTGCAATTGCATGAATGATACCGTTGAACGCTATGATGTCCCACTCCACGATCAGCGTGTCGTTGATCCCCTTGCTTTCCTGTAGCACAAGATATGATTTCACCTCATCAGAAACCCTCCACTTTCCTCCCTTTCTCAAAAAAGACATGGCAAAAACCCCAAGGATTTCATTTTACCCTCTTCAGAGGGAAACTTACTGTGTGTTCTGTGTTATTCTCCCTATGGAGGTCTGAGATGTGGAGGCTGTATCCTGACTGGGAAGGGATGGTGGTGCCTGTTGTAAGGTTGAAGCTGAACAGCATGATGTTGCTGGATGAGACATGGAGCTTCAGTTCTTCTCCTGTCAGTGTCTGAAAAAGCAACCGGGATGGGAGAAGGCTGAGACACCTCCTCCCTTCCCTTCTGTTCCTTTTCTATGCACCCCCTGTGGCCTAAGTCCAGACACTCTCCAAGGCCAGAGGACAGCTTAGTTTGAGCAACATGCTGCAACAAACCAACCACAACTACCTCGAGAAGGGGAGTATCACAGTCCTTAGAGCTACATACAACTCGCCTGGAGAAAGCCTTGAGCAACCCCCTCTGAAGGGCTCTGCTCTGGGTGGGGATGGTGGGGTTGGGAGCAGTAACCCAAAGACCTCCAGAGGACCCTTCTCACCTAAATTTCTCAATCATTCTGACTCCACATCACCATAATGCCAACTTCTGCTGCGCTCTGGAGCTCCGAGAGCTTGTTCCGTGCCCACTCACCAACCACTCCTCACTGCTTGCTTACCTCGTTGTCTGCGAAGCCGGAATTCAAAGGGACAAAGAGAGTTTTGGGCGCAGAGTCATCAGACAAATACATGAAAAAGTCCAGTCCTTGTTCTGTGTCATTGGCAAAATCAAGCAGCATCTGGAAAAGAGAGCAGATTCTGCCCCTCCGCACGCTCAAGACCACTGCCCCCCGCCTCCAGGAACTGCCCCAAGTCTTGGAAGGAAAATGCTTTCTACACCTGGCGGTGGCCCAGCCACCCGCTCTGCCCTGCTGTTACGCTTATTCCCTCCGTCTGCGTTGTTCTCGCCTGCTGCCTTCCTGGAGAGCCAGGAGGGCATCACTTACGGAATAGAAGGTGGAGAAGCGCTCGTGCTCTGCGAGCACATCCACGAGCCTGCCGCGGCACCAGTACCCATCTCCCACGAACCCGTCACGGCAGCTGCAAACCACATCTGCACAGAAACACCACGGTGCAACTTTACTTACCTGTGGTGGCTACACTGACCACCCTCCCCTTGACCTTGGGGTGCCTATGAGTTCCTTCCCAACAGTGGCATGAGGAGAAGGAGCTCTGTGCCCTGCGCCCCATTTGCCTCATGCTCTCAGGGCAGTTTTTGCCCCTTGCCCCAGGGTGCTTCCTGTGCCTGGCTCGAGGGCTCGGCGTTCTGCTGAGGGTGACGCCATAGCCACGACACGTCCTGCTTCACCCTGAGCCACGACCATATCCCCATAGACAGCCCCAGTGCAGTGTCCGAGCTGTCCCGCAGAGCTGTGGTGATCCGGGGCTGCCTGCGCGCGCTGGCTCGTGGCACTCGCCTTTCTCCCGGTAGCAGAACGCATCCCAGGTCTCGCTCAGGTTGCTCCGGGAGCCGTAGTCCACAATTCCCACTCGATTGGCTCCACAGCTGGGGTTGGGGTAGGCTGTAGGGTATCCAGCTGTGCCGTTGTCCAGCCACCCCACCAAGCACAGATGGAAACCCATCTAGGGGAGGAAACAGGCCATCACGTTAACAGTGAACCCTCCAGCCCAGCTCTTCTGCCCTGATGCGATTATGCCGCACTCCCCTGGCAGCTAAAGGGCTGGATATTGCCAGAAGTCTTGTGTGGTGATTCCTGCCAACAAACCTCTGGTTCTGCGAGTAAAGGCTGTACATGCTGTTTAAGGAAGCCCCCCACCCCCCACCACCACCACTGCTACCTCCAAACCAGACACAAAGCAAAGCCGCGCACGTCCCCCGCCCCACAAAGCTCCAGCGCTGGCTCCCACACCGCTGCACCCCTGCCCTGACCTGCTGTGCTGCCGAGAGCTGCTGGAAAGTGGCCAGGGAAGCCCCCTCCGCCGCGCAGGCCTTCTGCGCCTGCTCGTAAGTGAAGGCGTACTTTTTCCGGGCTGACTGCAGGTGAAATACGCCCACAGTTTTATCTGCAAAACACCAAGGCCAGGGCTTGTCAAGACAGCACAGTAAATGAGCACTCTTCTCCCTGGAGCAGTAGTGTGGCTGAGCTCCCTGCCATGGGGCGAGGTGCTCAGGGAGCTCGTGCTTACAACAGCACCATCCCACTGGAGGCCACCTCAGGCCTGGCAAATAGAAGCACACAGGATAACTCATCCTCCACCATGAGCCATGCAGGGAGAAAGGTGAGGGGGGAGGGGGGAAATGTGAAGACCAGACCAAGCTACAAAGATGCATTTCTGGCCCCTCATCCCCCCAGCTGTCAATCCCTTATGAGAAGTGCCCCTGCCAGAAGGTGATGGTTAAGGCACCACCCTGCATTGGCACCGTAGCGTTGAGCATGTTCACCGTGGAAGTGCAGGTCAGTGCAAATGGCCTCCCGATGGCATTGCCCGTTCTCTTCCAGGCACCGGTCCGTGGGGGGCACAGCCTCTTCCAAGCACTGGATCCCGTCGCCGACATAGCCCTGTTTGCACTCACAGCGCCGCTCATTCTGTGACACAGGGAAAGGCTGGCAGTCACATGCGTGTGCAGGCGTGCGGACAGCAGCTGGGGAACCCTGGCCTTGTGGGAAGCTGGGGGTGAGCCTGGCGCACACCCCCACAGCCTGCCAGGCCTGCGAGAGCTGCAGGAGACCATGTGGCTTCTGTGCCACCCCACATCCAGCCGCAAACGCACAAGGACCAAGCAAGCCTGCGCTGAATCTGCCACAAGACGGCTGAGCTCGTGTTTCTTGCACAGCAACATGCTTGGGCAGAGGAGTGGGGAGAGGCAGCCCCAGCACAACAGCAGCAGGAGCCTCTTGCTGCAGCCTTGCAGCACCTGGGGCGTCAGCCCTGCTGCCAGGCAGGCTGGGAACTCCGGGGAACGGGAAGGAGGAGCGGTGTGGGCACCAAAAGAGCAGGGGCTGTTACTGCCCTGCTGGCCTCCTGCAGCCCAAACAGCCCTCGCCCACCACCCTCCCCAGCGCACGGAGCTCCCCGCGAGCACGGGCTGCACTCACTGGCCCGGTGCTGATGCATGTGGCGTGCTCGCTGCAGTCCCCGTTCCTGCCATCCGTGCACCTGTCTATGGGCTCGCAGACGTAGCCGTCGCCTTGGTAGCCAGGCGCACAGGCACAGGACACGTTAACGCCGACCTGTGCGCAGTGCGCGTGCGCGGCACAGCCGCCATTGTCAGTGCTGCACATGTCGATCACTGCAGAGGACAGAGGTATCAGCGTGGGGGCCTCTCGGTCACTGGTGGGACCTGTCCTCCCACCTCCTTCCAGTCCTTCCTTCCTCATTGAAAAAGGGAGGAACAAGTTGGGGGAAACCAGCTGCCGATGTCTGGAGACCTAAACGCCCTGCCAGGTCCTGCAGCGGCCTGGCAGTCTTGCAGAGTGTCCCCCCGACACAGCCCTTGTCCTAGGAGTGGCTGGGGACACGGTCACCCGCAGCCTTGCCCTGCTGTCCGCCCTGACCCTGACCCCTCACGGCTTCTCGCTACCTGAGCACGTTCTCCCATCGCCCTGGTAGTGTGGGTTGCATTCACACAGGTTGCCGGCGCGGCAGGTGGCCTGGCGATGGCACGGTGGCGAGCAGACGGGCGCTGTGACTGCAAGCAGACCGTGCACGCGTCCGCATGAGCACAAGGAAGTGGGAGGCCGGGGTTTGGGCAGTGCTGGGGTTGGGCAACCCTCACCTAGCCTGATTTCGCAGCGCTCTCCAGTCCAGCCCTCGGCGCAGAAGCAGAAGCCGTCCCCATGGAGGCCTCCATTGCACACGCCGTTTTCAGTGCAGTTACATTCTGTGAGGAGAGGACAACAACAGCGTCCCAGCATCTGCCTCAATGGCAGTGAAAGCGCCCCCCCCGCCTTCAGAGCGCGGGCCATGGGGCTGCACAACGGGAAACACTGTGGGGCAGCCACGGCACCACACACATCCTGTCCCACTGCTGCCAGCCCCCTGAGGCACAAGCCTCACACAGGAGGAGAAGTCTCTGCCCTCACCAGTCCCCATCACTCCCCTCCACTGCCACTCCTGTAGGTGCTTTCTCACTCCGAGTGCCTGCAACTCCGAAGTGCTCAAAAATGTTCCGGCACACCCAGCTGGACATCATAAGGTCCAGTTCTGGTGGGTAAGACTCCATTGTCCTTCCTGAGCACACGCCAGGATGGGCAGCTCTTCCAGTAAAGGGTTCATCATGACGTACGCACTTGTTCCCCAGCTCAACGTGTGCCATAGCGCATGTGTCAGGATGGGGTTCCTCACACAGCAAATGAGAAGGTGTCTGCCCCCCAGGTCTCGGCAGAGGCCATTGGCAATACGACTGCATGAAGCTCCTGGCATGGGCTACCTGAACCGCAGCTGCGGTGGCTCCCTGTAGAGAGCCCACATTGAGAGGGGCAGCCCTAGAGCTCCAACTCGGTGTTGTGGGGACTGATGTGTTCATGAGCGCCCTGACTCCAATAGGGCAAGCTGATCACTGATTTTCAGCAGTAAAAAGCAGTGGGTGTTTCCAACGTCTCCCAGCAGCACTGCGGGGCTCAGCCACTTCCCCAGAAACCCTCTGTGCTGCTGGTGCTGCTCAGGCTCCCCCCTTACCTCTGCAGTCCGGCCCATATCTGCCCGGAGCGCACAGCTCGCAGCTGGTCCCAATGAAAGCCTGGCTGCAGTTGCATCTTCCCGAGCCACGAATTTTGTCATCGCAGGTGCCACGGTTGTTGCATGGTGCCTCCAGCCCTCCTGGGCACGCTGCAAATGGGGCACCATAGTGAGGTGGTTAGTGACAAAGCGACCCTGTGCAGGCTGCCCCTCTTTCCTGGCCCGGGCACTGTATAAGCTGCTTGCTTGCTGGTCCTTGAGGAAACTCAGACTCCAAGCCAGGGAGCTCCTGAATCAATACACCTTTCTTATCCCCTTGGAACAGGGGTAAGAGGAGCAAATCTGGCAGAGGTTCCAGGTTGGGCTGATCCTCTGCTCTAACATACTGAGCAGTGCTCTCTTGCTAACTTGACTACACACTCATTGGAGGACACATCTACCCCTGCGGGAAAGCTGTCCATGTGTGCAGCACAGAGGGGAGATGCTTGGGGATGGCCGAGCACCTGAAACACGCAGGGGCGAGGGGTGTTTCTGGTAGCCACCTCCCTGCAGCCCTGTGCCCAGTCTGTCCACAGGCAGCTGTGTTCCTCTGAGGAAAAGGACCTCCCCACTACAATGCCATCCAAGCAGATTGTTCTCTGCACAGTCTAGCGCAGGGCTCCTTGCTAACGGTTGCATGTGTCGGGAAAGGCTGTGATCCCGAGGGTCGTGGCCACCTCTCCCCAGGAAGCACCTTCACGGATGCCAGAGATGATAAGTGCTAAACTAAGGACAGGAGTGGGAAATGGTCACTCGACTCCTTACCTCGACAGTCAGGGCCATAGTGGTTCGCACAGCACTGAGGGACCCACTGCATGGCTACACAGCTCTTCCTGCAGCCTCGTCTCAGAGGCTCCCTGGAAAAGAAGGGCCTTCTGAAGGGCTCCCACGGGGAGTGCTGCCAGGACGGCCGCACCAGAGAGTTGAGTTGAAGCAGAAAAGTGTTTCTGAGCTGGTTTCCATTATAGAGGCAGCTCTTGGTTTCCCCCTGTGAGGAAACAGGCAAAACACAGAGTTTGCCACATCGGACACGGGATGCCATGTCCCTGACTCTTCACCTTGGCCTCTGTTTTCTCACTCAGTTTTATGACAAGAAATCATGTGCAATGAGGCTGCCGACAAAGAAACCATGGATGCACCTCAGGAACATGCCAAGAGGCTGTGGAACGCAGTGGGCTGTGCTACTACAGCAAGAGTGGGGTACAACCACTGCCCCCCCCAGGCTGTTCACTATCTTGATAAGCCACCTCCCCTCAGACAAACAAGATGAGCTCTCTTGCTGTAACACAATCAGAAAAATTCCCCGTGCTGCTCCAGGTATGAAGTGGGACCTTGCAGCTGCTGTCACCCAAAGGGATGAGCCAGGCAAGGACGTTGGAGGCCCCTGACCTCATGTCGCTCAGTCTAGCTCCTGGCCTAAGAGATCATGCAGCCTTTGGCCAGGTACCATGACCAAGCGACCTCAGCACATGCAGACATTCCTTTATTTGGCTGCTTAAGCACAAGCAAGATGTGTGTATTACTGCTGGCCACACACTGGGCCTCCCTGGCTGCCAAAGCTGTGAGCTTTACCTGTTGAACTGAACCAGCAGGGCAGGGTGGCTCGAAGCCGCAGATTCCACAGCTCCTTGGAGATTCCTGCAGAGGGAAGACAGAAACACCGGAACAACTCAGTATCCATTTCTGCTTTTCTCAGCTGCTTGGAGCTTTGCTGAGGAAGAGCAGTGAGCCCTGCCAATATCCCTCTTCCCAGACACAGGGCTTCACAGGTGGCACAGAACCTCCTTGGCAACATCATAAATGCTTACATGCAGCTTGATAGAAATGAGCTGATCACACCGAGATCCCAGATCTGGTGGTTCCAACAGCCTATTGATGCCATAAGCAATGCCCCCATCGAACTCCATGTGCCTCTGGATGATGATGGCATCGCCATTCCCCACCAGAAGCTCCCCCTACAAGAGAAAGAAAGGGGCTTGTGATCCTGGCATATCCTACATCCTGGCTGCACCAACCATAGGTCATCCTTTTTGGTTGCCATGACTTCTCAATCATGACAAGACCTCTCTAAAATCTCTGTGTTCACGCGTACCTTCTCTTGCCTCAACCTCCCTTCCCGACTGCTGTCGTTTAGATCCACCTTTCCTAAGAAACAGCCTCTGTCCATGCACCACATGCTCTGAAAGGCTGTTGTACCATGTGGTTGGCACATGCAGCTTTTCTGCCCGCTGGCCATAGAGTCACACCCCCCTGCAGGGCTGGCTGCAGCCAGGGGAATGGGATGTCCCAGCCTGCAAGCTCCGGGTTCATTTCCCACTGGTGACCAGTCACCCCACGGCTGTTCCCAGCGACACTCGCTCGTTGGCAAGCAGAGCCCAGGTCACCAACACTCACAATCTGGGTTTCACTGCAGCTGAATGAGACAGCAGAGCCGTGCATGGTCCGTACAGAGCCGACCTGGGGCACGTTACCAGCAACAATCTGAGAGGGAAAATGAGTGTGAGAGCCAGAAGGAAAAGGTACATGAAGGGAGAGACAGGCAAAACTGGCGGTTCATATTTCTAAATGGGGATGCTGTCCTGTGAGAGCAAGGGCCAGCAGACACAGTGAGTAGGGGGTGTGACATGGCTAATGTAAAGCTGGTGTGGGTGGAATGACCTAACTGATGGGTTAGTCCAGCTTCCTCAACAGTGGAAGAACCTGGTTTTGCTCAGCTGGACCCCTTCCTTGTTCATCTCCTGTATACACAAGAGGAGAGCTTAGCCTGTCGTGAAGCTTGCTGTGAGTGACTGTAGCTGCTGGTTTTTTACCCAAGTAACTGATGCGAGAAGGTTTTTACATCAACCACACTGTATCAGCAGTTGGTGCCCAAAGAGCAGACCCTTCACTGGGGTCAGTTCAGCTTTGGGTCTTCTCAAGACGACTAACATGCTACATGTTAGCATGTCCTACAGGAGCAAAATACTGGGCAAGGTCACTCAGGCATAACCATAGGAACGTGGTGGCCCCACATATGCCCTCAGGAGGCGAGAGCCTGCGTGTTGTCACATTTACCTTTGTGTTCCTGATCATGTGCGCTTTGAGGTAGGAGGCCAGCACATCCCGATGCTCTCTGCGGTACAGCCACCGCTGCCTTTGCTCTGGGAGGGCGTTAAAGGCAGCGTCTGTGGGCCACAGCATGGTGAAGGGTCTATGCAGCGAGTCATTAATCAGGGGCAGCAGCTCCGCATCCTGCCCAAGGCAAGAGGGGGTACAAAGAAAAAGCAACAAACCCAAAATAAATAATGTCACATACACACCCAGTCCCCAGGCAGGAGTCAGGCAGCTCACCTTTAGCAGCTTGCTGTAAATGGTGTACCCAAAGGCCTCTGCCACCTCCATGATATTTTGCTGGAGAAGGAAGAAAGCAAACAAACCAGTGTCACCTTGCCAGTTTGCCTTGAGTCACAGGCCCTCTCCACAGACAACTGCAGCAGTCCTGCAGGACACTGAGGATCCAGCACAAACCCCAGCATGTCCAGTATAGGTCAGCAGTTTAACTGCTGAGTTAGGGGCAAAACTAACTCACAGAGAGTGAACAGCTCCCCCCTAGGCAGGGACCAGGTCAAATCAGCTCTCATCTTCATCTGGAAATGAGGAAGATTCCCCTGCCATGCACAGAGGCTGACAGCACCCTTGGCTAACTCTGCCCAGGGGAGCTTGTTTCTACCTGGCAGCAGGCAGTCCCCTCTGGGACCTGGAGCAGGAATGCAGCAGAGTTAACAAGCACAGCATCTAAACGTGATGACAAATTTCTCTCTGTCATCATCACGACTCCTTCTGACCCAAATATTGCCATGCTGAGAATATTATTACTCCCGAGAGTCAGACCCATGCCCTCTGACATCCCTTGCACAAATGGGAACATGAAAAGTGGAGCATCCCATGCAACCTTAGAGAGATTTTATCAGTGACAGTAGCATCAGAGTAGTTGGGAAAGATACCAGTCCTGTCCTCAACAAGGCTGTTATTAGGGCACAATTATTGCTCGACATTTACTTGTAAAATCTTTGAGGAAACGTTATGTTCCACCAGGTCGCTTGGGATGAGGATCTTGTTGATGAAGTGAATCACCCCATTCACGCCAACGATGTCACCAGAAACAAGTGTAGCTTCCTCATTGAGATGGATGCTATTCTGAAAGGGAAGGGATGTGATGAGGTACTCCTGCCCTGGGGCACCATGCCGTGAGCCACGGCTTTGGTGGTCTTCAACTGACAGCAAAAATGAGGTCCTGCTATGCAGGACAGGGAAGTAAAGAGCAAAGTGTGGCAGAGGACTACCTCTTTTGACGTAATCCTTATTTTATGGCCTGATAAAGATGTAAGGGACTCCTGGGTTTCCAGATCGCTGGACATCAATTTCTGGCAGCCCACCATGTGGTAGCGAAGCAGCTCCTTGAGGAGGCCTCTGCTCTTCCACTCCTTGAACTATGGAGAGAGAAGAGGAACGCTGAGCTCACACTGGGAGCACTTCGCCACAGAAGGGGCTGGCAGTGGGGAGAGGGATTGGAGAGGTCAGAGTCCTGATGAGGGAGACCCGGATTGCCCTAAATCCTTTTGCTTGGCCTATCCCTCTAATCTCTCCCTACAGGAAAATCTTCCCCCACCCCAAACATGCCAAACACACAAATGCACTTGAGAACTTTGGGAAATTTCAGGCAACATTACAGAGAGCAGAATTTAGACCATTTTATAGAGGCTAGACAGTTACATAGACTCTGTCAATCAGGGCCTGGGATACCCCCAGAGGAGACATTGCCATTACTGCAGCTTGCCAAACCTCTGAAACTGCTCGGATGAGAAGACACTCACTGCTGTGGTGTTTCCTATGAGATCCATCCTTGGGACAAAGACAGTGAAAGGCCCTGCCCCACTGAGCTCCTTCATCTTTTCCTCCTATAGCAGAGGGGACATCATTGGTAGGAATGGAAAAACAACAACAACAACAACAACAAAAACACAAAAAACATGGTTTCCATTAGCAGGAAACACCATGTGGGATTTCCAGTGTACAGATAAGGACAAAGTTGTTTCTGTCACCAACCAGTATCATCTTAAAGAACGTGGAGGAGCCTTCAATCCTTGCGAGCTCCTAAACAAAGAAAAGAGCTCATGTTAGCAGAGTCCCATCCACAGAACCTCGCCAGCCAGCACAGTGACCCACTCTTTCCACTCTAGGTCACTCTCCCATCCCAGCAAGACACTGGCTTTCCAGATACATAGTGAGATGATAGCAAGCTTTCCCTCCCTCCCTCCCATGCAACAGCCACTACAGTGGACACAGATGACAAAACAGGCAGTGAGCCTGGACCTTTCACCCTGAAGATACTTCAAGTGTCTGGACCTTTCACACAGGACGAACTGCAAGATGGAGAGGAGGGGAATTGCTAAGAGATGAAACTTGACCGGTTCTGCAGGGGCTGCCTTAGAGGCTGAACTGCCTCATTGCTCAAGGGACATCTCAAGCACTTCACAAAACACCCACTTCAGCCTCTCTCTGCCACAGCTGTGAGTTTTGGGATGACCATCCCAGAGTGGCAGGCATAGGCCAAGCAGGGCAAAACCTCTGCTCACCACATTAACTTTCAGCAAGAGCAGAAACAAAACTGAGTCTCCTTCTCTTTAGTCCCAGAATTTATGGGTAGCTTCCTTCAGAATGCCCTTCTTCACTGCTCCACCACACACAAGTGTTGCTGTATGGCATTACAGGTTTGCCCACCTGCTGCTTGGCTGGGAAGGTGGGGGGAATGGTCTCCTGTGGGGCAGGTGACAACAAAAGCCACCGTGCATGTATCTCACCTGGTACACTTTGCCGCGGCAGGTGAAGCCGTCTCCGACGCTGTGCCAAGGGCAGGAGCAATTCCGAGTGCCAGGTCCCGTGTACTTGCAGAGCCCGAAGGGACTGCAGCCCCCGTTGTTCTAGCAGCAAAGGCAGAAGGTTTGCGTGTAGGTGCATCACCAGCACTTTGGTGGACACGTTCGGGATCTGCTAACTACCTGGAGCCCAGTCAAAAAGAAACCTTGCCATCTAAATAGCACCTTACAATAAATACTGCCCAGTTCCCCAAGGGCATGAAATTCTACCATGAAGTAAGACATTGGCACTTCCATGAGGCCATAGTCATGACAAAAAACACAATTCAAAGAGATTTTTTTAACCTGGCAGAAATGGCATGAGTGCAAATTACTCTTTAGCTTTTGAGTAGAAAAATAACCACAATCTGCACAAGATGGATGTAAAGAAAAAATCATATATGAAGAACCCACATGTCTCTAACATGTCATTGGTTCTGCACTGCTGCTATCACAAGAGGGGAGCCCTGTCTTAGTGCGAAGTGGCTGAGACATTTGTGGACTGGTGTAAGAGTGGAAGGAAACCAAGCATACTTGGAAGCCCTTTAGGTATGTAAAAAGGTAAGACAGCCAGCTCTAACCAAAAAAAGAAAAAAAAATCAAGCTAACTCTGTTCTTGTTAACTGCTGGAATCAAAAGACACTCTTAGGCTTTGGCCTCATCCTAGTTATAGCAAAATGCAGACAAACCTGTTCACACAAGTTGATGGGGTTGCACTGGCTCACCCCGTCCCCACTGTAACCAGGAAGACAGTTGCAGGCAACCTGAAGGGAGAACAGATGTTCAGTTTGAATGCTTGGACCCCACAATGAAAATATGCAATGGCTGAGCTGCATGGAAAGTACGTAGCATCTCATTCACCACACACTCCATTCCTTCATGGATAACCAGTGTCAACAACAAAAATAATCATAGACTGAATCCAGCCTCCAGAAAGCAGCCATCCCCTTCTGTGGAAACAGCCATCTTTTCATGTCCTTCCCAGGCAAGTTTTCAATGTGGAAGGAATAAACACAAGACAGGGCATTGCCATGGAAAGGACTGTCTTTCTTTGAGAGATGAACACAGCTTTGGCCACTTCCATAATAATGTTGCCCTGGCATCCCTTGCAGGCACTTACCTTCTTCAGGCCTGTTTTAATGCACTCGGCGTTGGTGTGACACCCCCCGTTGCTTTCGAGACAGGGATCAATCTCTGCATCAAAACAATAACCACACATTACCACTGAGTGATATCCAAGGCAGCTGGGAACTGGATCCAAAGAATATGGGCTAAGCAGCAGGAGGGATCTTCCCAGCCTGGCAAACATCTTGGCGGCAAAACGACTTGTTCCACTGATGACTTGTAAGAGGGGAAGAATGAGGAACCAAATCCCACATCTGTCTGAATCTGCTTTACAGGATGAGAGGACCAAATTCTCCCATAGCTCCATCCTCATCTCAAGAGCCACCACCCTGGGAGACTGTCCTCACCCTCTGTCTCCCCGTGACATGTGCCAGAGCAAGAAACCCCTCAGGGCTGTTCGGGGTGCTGCCCTTATACCTTTGAGGCCACCTAGCAGAATGGGTTACAGGGGCAGCATGGTCTTTCTTCCCAGTTTTGGGTGAAGCTCTGCCAGAGCAGTGATGATCCCTTGGTTAACCACAGCCTAGGGAGATGCTGAGCACGCACACCTGGGCATGTGCACACATCTCCAAAAAGCAGAAACAAGGCTGAAACACAGTGAGCCAACAGCTACTGGCTTTGAAATGCATGGACAGACTGAAAGGACCATGAGGAATTCAGTGCTTTAACCTGACTGAAGCTCCTTTATGCATGGTGCCCTGACACTACCACCAGAACAAGTACCGAGCTCACCCATGCAGAGTGTCCCATCTCCAGCGTAGCCTTCCTTACAAACACAGGTTCGCTCTCCTGGGGACACTTTAGTACACACAGCATGTATGGAGCAGCCACCATGATCAATAGTGCACGGATCTATTTCTGTAACCAGAAACAAGAGAAGCAGAATCAGCTCAGAGCATCTGGAGAAGATAAACAGTACCAGAACAATCATCTGTCTTAACAAAAATCACAGCATCTTATTAAAACCCCTTGGTCCTCATCCAAATCTGAGAGATGGTCATTTAAACGTCATGCTAAACTTAAATAATTGTGTGATGCTCCAGACTGAAAAGCCTCTCTACCATGGCAGGCCTACTGGTGCATGGCTGGGCGGAAGAAGATTGGAATGATCGCTCTCCTAGCAGCATTGTACCCAGCATTTCACAAACAAAACCCTTCCATTTGTGTAACCATGACCTATATTTGCAAAGCCTGGATCTTGTCCACACTTCAGGGGCATACCTGTGCAATGGGTCCCATTGCCCGTGTATCCAGCAGAGCAGGAGCAAGTCGGTGGGGAGTCTGCTGAGCCATTCACGCAGCTGAAACAAGCAAAGGCAAAGCAGTCACTGACATCTTCTGCTTTGCTTTAACAGTGGGAAACACACACTACACAAGTCAGGCAGGTGGAGGTTAGAGTCCACAGCGAGATGAGGCTGGAAGAGGAACATATCTGCAGTGGCTGAGTATCTCTTTACAGTACCAGAGAATGAATCCAGACATTCCATGTTACCTGAAGTGCAACAGACAGACTGGCAAACATACCCAGAAAATGGGGCTGTGCTCAGCAGAGGAAGTGTCCTGCCATTTCAAAGGTCCTACCCACCCAAGGACACAATAGCAGCACTGAAGAAGGACATGACTTTCCACGTTGGTTTGGCCAGAATCAGAGCCGGAAAGTCTCTGTAGTGTGTGTACTTTAATGAGCTCTCTGCGAATGCCCAAACACTAAGTCACCCAGTTGTAAATCAGTTACACACACACACATGCTTTCTCAGAATGATCCAGCCCCTTGGCTCTACTTACTTGGCCATCTGATGACAAGTGTTATTGCATAAGTCAATCTCAATTACTGCAAGAGAAAACAAAAACTTGACTTGGAATTTTCAGTTTACTGCTTGCTCAATCCATTTCTGCCATCTAGAGTGAAATATCCTGCAAAATAGCTCCATTGCCCTGATTGTGGTGCCCTGACTGATGACAGGACACACCAACAGCCATATTGACTCGTGTGTCCCGTGTGGTGGCTGAACCATGTTCTGGTGCTATGCAAAGAGCGTAGATTCTATCCTCTCTATCTGAGGTAATGATTCAATTAAATCCTACCTGAATGGCCTCCACACTGGTCGGAACAAAACAAGGTCTGAAACCACGATTTATGTGCAGGACTGAAGTACCAGAGTCTGCAAGCTTTCCATAGGGCGCAAGCACTTACCATGGGCCAAGAGCACATGCAGTTGTAGTCACCTGCCTGAGCTATCACAGAATTGCTTTGGAAACGAAAGGGAATCACTCACATGTCTCTACCAGACAGGCACTATCACCCCGCGGGCCCCTCAGGGTCACGTACGTTCTCGGCAGGTAGGGCCTGTCCAGCCTGGGAAACACTCGCAGCTCCCATCCCCTTGCAGGCCGTCGTTGCATATACCATTGTCACAGGCACATTCTGCAGGGAGAAAATAAAGTGGTCATCACCCTTAAACCAGCCAGGACATACAGAAAGTGCTGCCTTGCTGGCTACTGTGTCCCTGTGTTCATAGTCCAGGGCATCTAGCTGCCATAAGGAAAACACTGCAGGAATTATCAGCTCTTCCTCCCTTGCTATTAGGTCAAGGAGCCCAGAGTCCCTCTATTTTCTGCAGTTTGGGTGGCAGCAGGATGAGTGACAGAGCACAGTCACTCACACCTGGTTCTGCAGATGAAAAATGGGGCCACTTTTTGGCAGACCAGAAGCGCTCGCTCCTCCTCTCAGTGAGCTGCAGCTTTTAGCCTGTCTCAGAGGGCTTGGGACTTTCTTTCCCCCCCACAACCCCTCTTGACAGATAAGATACAGGCACTTTTCTCCCCTTGAGGGCCTAAGTGCAGTCACCAGCTGCAGTGGCGATCGCTGTCACCTGCTTTGCAGTCCGCTCCGTATCGTCCCACTTCACACATTTCGCAGGCAGTACCGTGGAAACCCTCCAGGCACCGGCACTCTCCGCTGCCCTCGATGCCGTCCTGGCATTCCCCGTTCCCGGAGCACCACTGGCCTGGCTTCCCTGGGCACATCTCGCACATATGTCCATAGTAGCCCGGACAGCAGACAGACCTCTAAGGAACCAGCAAGAACAGGTCAGGATGAGTCATTTTGTGCAGCACAGGTGAGGAGGCACAAGCTACATCCTCCAGCACCGCGTGCTTTATTCTGGAAGGTGCTGCCCTTTGGCTGTGTGCCAGCAATCAGTTCTGTCAATGCATGGGAGAGCAGAGTGCAGGTAGTTTTCTTCCTTTTCTCCACTCAAAAGGATAGTGCATACAACAAACAGTCACCTGCAAAAAAGCTGTTGTATTTTGGAAGAGAACGAATGAAAAGTCTGTTTATATCATCTCCCCCAAATACCTTCAACCCTAAGAACCACTGGTAAATCAATAGGAAAAGGCACAGCCTCTGTCAAGATTAAATAACGCTACCTTCATAGAGATCTGTAGTAGATATCAATATAAAATGTGTAGCAAATGCATGAAAGAGTGCCCTGTCTTATTCTCCAGTGAGAACAGATTGGGGAAAAGTCATTATAAATGAACACTGTGCTGATCCCAGTTAGCACGGGGACGCAACAGGTAACTGTGACGGCTTGGGGAATGGAGCTGGATAGTGCAGATGAAGAGGTTCAGGAGTGAGTTCCCAGTGAGGTGCAAGTGCTGACCGAAGCTCTCCCTGTATGTACAATACATCCAAATGCCTCTCTCTCCTTCTCGTCACTCTACCAAACTTTCCAGAGAAATGTTTTCATGTCTAAAAAGGGTCAAATTCACCCAAACTTTTTCCTTAGCATTCTCTCTTCCAGTGTTTTCTCCCAGCCACCCATTTTCACAATAACTGCAAAACCCTCTGCTCCTCCTTTCAGTTTGTCTCCAATCAGTCATCAGATAATAGGAAAGGAACACACACAAGCAAAATACCATCACTCGTGCCTCATTTCCTTAGGAAACCAACTGCAGACATTCACGTCCTCCTTTTCCTCTTTGTGACAAAAACCAAAGCAGCAGTACCAAAGCAGAAGGCCACAATTCCTCAGTGCGCAGACGTTTCCGCGTGTTTGTTTTTATTCCAGTGCCCTCTCTCTCCAGGCTGGAGAGCAGCTTCCTGACGAGCACTGTGTTGGCTGTGCAATGGCACAAAGTCAGCTGGGACTTGCTGCACAGGCCGTATTTCAAGGGCTGGATTTCTAACACTGATCTTGCTTTGCTTCTGTCCAAGTGAATTCAAAGCAAATGCTTTTCTTACCAGAGAAACTTTTGCACAGGTGAAGTAGCAGCCAAGTGTTGTTGTAAGCCCGGAGCGTAGTTCACAGCGAGGCAGGTTCTTGCTTCCTGGAAATTCCTGCAGATAAAATTAACATAAATAAGTAAAATATTACAATATTTAGTCAAACAAATCATATATTACAGTATATCTAACAGATAATGCAGTGTTCTGGGTGCAGACTGCATTGTCCTGACCAGCTCTGCCCACCCGCTCTGGAAACGCTCTACAGGTCTGTTCTTTCTGCTCTCTGTTGCCCTCCTCTTCTTCAGTCTCACTAATGAGCACACCCCCCAGTGATGAATGTGCCCTCCTGGTGCTCTCCGACCTCCCAGAGTGTCCTGCACTTTGCTCTGTGTCTGAGAAGGGCAGTTACAGACCTCTCCTGGGCTGCCTGGTTTTCTAGGACACTAAATGGACTCACCACACTGCATGCTCTGGAGGGCTCCTGAAATAGAGGCAAATCACAGATTCCACCTTTCTAAGGAGCCCCGTGCTCCACATATGACTTTTTCCAGCATAAACCTCCCATACTTTCCCTTGGCTTTGCTTTCTGTTACAAACATTGATGAGGAACAAGTCACAGGACATGTGTATAGGTTTTGAGATGACCTCTACAGAGTAATGAAGGGAAATCATGGCACTATCTGCAAACAGCATGTGAGACACCACATTAACCAGAGACTCACCACAAGGACTGATCCAGAAGGACACTTGATCCCCTTCTCGCACTTGTTACATCTTGACTAGGGCACAGAGAACAGACAAGTCACATGCGTGCCCTCCACCCATGTGACACCAGGAAACTAATCTTCAATTGGTAATGCTGCTGCACAGGCTGCTGACTGGGACATAGACCCACATATTTGCGTTCATAACTCAAAACACTGAACGAAGAGAAATCAAAATGCAAGTCCCTCTGGTCCTGGCTGCTATCAAGGGCTTCACACGAGGTCTTAGTTTTGCACTCTGGGGTGAGACCACACCACAAAGGAAACCAGAAGAGACCTCATGGTAGACCTCCCAGTCTCTGCGCTGGAGCAGGGCTTACCACAGGCCCAGAGCTGCTTCTTGCAGCGCTGCATGTCTTTGTTTCCTGATCTTTAATGGACTAAACCTGCCTTAGACTGACCCCCATGATCTTCAGATGGCCACAAGACAAGCAGGGACTGGCCGCTGGCCATTATTTCCCTCTCCTGGGAATGTTTGTGGCCATAGCACACAAACGTTGGGATGGATTCTCCTTCCACAACTGATCACTTGGTGAGCACCAGTCTCACCTGTGGCTGGCAGTGTCACAGAGTCCCTGCAAGGAAATTGAACTTGATCTGTGTAGGAGCTATGTAGAGCCCAAGAGCTGCAAATCTGCTACATACAGAAATACTGGATGTGAGGCCAAGAGGTACCAAGGTTCCATGGTGTCCCATTTTATACAAGGCAGGGCTGTTCAGCAGCTCATTTGGGGTCAGGCTCTAAGCTACTGTATCATCTATATGTAGGAGACAAGGTAGGTCTTCTGCTATTCACCAGTTTGCCTGTTTTGGAAGATGAAGAAACCCTATGAGATGGTGGTTGGTTCACTGGTAAACATCATTACCTTTTGTATGGTGGTGGTATTGGCAGTGCAACGATTCTTCTGTATCTGGAGGACCTGTGAAACCCCAATTAACATGCCATTCTTCGTCTCAAAAAATTTTCCATCCAAAGGAATATTATTGACGAACTTCTGCAAAGGAGAAGGAAAGGGCTGAGACGATGCCCACCAACTTGCACAGACTACCACCAAAGAGCCACAGTCCAGAGACCTGATGGGCATCCAAAACAGATATGAGTGTCTCCAGCCACCAGCCTTAGAGAGCGATGTCAGCCATATCTTCAAGTGGCAGAAGAGTCTTCCCTCCTTACCTGGGTGCTGTTTTGGTAAAACATTAGCCAGTAGGAGAACCCTAACATGGTGTTCTTATGGATTCCACTTCTCAAATCCATAGGGAAGAGCTTCTCTCCCAGTACAACATGGTACTGCACTGTCTCGATGTCCTAAATCCACAGAAAAAAACAAAAGTTAGGCTGCTCTTGAATTCCTTAACTGCAATTAAATAGTTAGAGGTATTTACATGTATATGAGAAGAGTTCCTGAGCAATTCTAACCACTAAGCTCACAGAGCCCAGTTACTTCTCATCACATCCAATAATAAATTACTACTCTGTTGCTAAGTGAAGCCACACGGGTTTTATGGTTTAACCTTTCAAAAGGTTAAAAATTGCCCCTGATTTCTCAGGAGGAGGAGTGCCAGAAATCCACGTACAAACGCACACATAAATTAGCATCTGGAGTCCAGATCCTCTCTTCAGCGCCCATTACATCAACCCAGAAAACCTTCTCATTTCTGTCACATTTCTTCTACTTTTTTTTTTTTTTTCATCAACCATGCTCCTCCTCTCCACACTCAAATCCACTGAACTCAAGTTTAGGATTTAACATTATATAGGTCCTTGCAATTACTGCAATACATATTCAGACTGTACATAAGCAGTGTGCTTACCAACTGTGTCACATTGGCAGCATGGCAGTACTCCTTAATGGAATTATTTCCAGGAACAAATACTGTGTATTTTTCAGCAGATTCAATTTTTCCAATGAGCTCATATTCCTAAAAAAAATGTCCAAACAGCCATATAAGCGATTATATTCACTATAGCTGCATTGCAGGTAAAATCAAGAGCACTAGAAGAACTGCCTGAAAACTGGATATGACAAATTACAACTTTCACTCAGACATGTATATCTCCATCTGCTCTTCTCCCTGGGTTGATAATAATGCTTTTTTAAGGTTAGAAGCAAGCCTTCCTTCTCCTATAGGATTCTCTGCTGTATTCAACCATGTCAGCCTTTCTGCTGCAGGCTGTTTGTAGACAGAAATTTTCTACTGTAACAACATGCCAAAGATGTAGAGAGAGATCTATCTCTGAGCATTTAATCCCTTAGCTGTGCAATAGAATATGTCTAGACCATGATGCTGAGGAAACTCAGAGGATCTCCCCTTTTATCACACGGCAGTCCTTGTTAAGTCCACCTGTATGAGGTAACTTGGGCATTTGCTCAAAAGACTGTGACAACCATGATTCAATAGAGTTCACACCAGCTACGCACCTGCAACAACTCTTTGAATGTGCTGAACGAGGTGACCGTGTCAAGCTGCTTCTGCAGATCTGGGGGACTCGGTGGGATATTTCCTAGAGGAGGCAGCAAAACCTGTGGAAAAGTGAATCAGCTGGGTCAGGCAGGGGCTGCTGGGGGAAATCACACTAGACACCTGTCCTGTTTGCCAGAAGAGTAACTAGAAACAGCCTCACAGCATTATTCTGCACTAGCCTTAACTCTACATTTATCAGCCAAAAGAAGAGGAACTCCTGTGCTGCCTCAGTAACAAATGCTTTAAACGTTCAACACTGCTGCACAGGAAACATCTGTCAGGACCTTGTGACAATCAAATGTATTTTTACCATTATATTCCTTCCTGTGCATGTCTATGTACATATTCTTCTTTTCCCCCACGACAGATGCAAATGTCTTGCAATACCCACAACATTTCCCAATATTGCATATACCAACTTACCTTACTGAGGATGTGAATAATGCCATTGCTGGCAGGGATGTCGCTGACCACTATACTTGCATTCTGAATGGTAAATGCCTGCAAAAGTAGCAGAGGGAGAGCATCAGAATTTGCCAAGCAGATGCAAACCAGATGTACTGGTCATTCAAGGCTGCATATGGATACCATTTTAAAAAGTTTCATGAATTTCAGGGCATCACTGTCCCTGCTAGGCTCCCCACAGCGTAGAGCATTTCTTGAGCTGTATAATTCAATACTGGTCCATGTAGGCTACATAAGAAAGCCTTACATCACTCTTGTTGTTTATCTGCCATCTGATCTGTGGGCTGAGGGTTGGTAATTCTGGTCTCTTGCACTTTCTGAGCTCTTCACCAGTGAAGACACCTTCAAGAAAGTGGGCCCTGAAGGGGACACATGCAGGTAAAGGAGAGATTAGGGCACCATTTGTAATGAAAGTGAGAACATGAAGCCCAAGATCTATGCATCTCGCATCAAGAAGCTAAGCATGTGGAGAAAACAACAGAGAGAGGGAATTCCTTGTCCTGTTGTAGTCCATTTCTTGATGGGAGTTAGGAAAAATATCTCTGCAAATACATGAAAAATAAAACCACTACCAATTCCTTGACCTATTATGTTTCAAATGTTGAGTAGCTTCTTTGCCTGCTCGATATTTAACTTGGCTCTGTTTTATCCCAAGATAGGTAACTCTTTACTGGGCTTGCATGAACAGAAATCGAGCTGATGGCTTTGTGTTACTGCTGTTTGGCATAGGAAAGCAAAGACAGGTCTTCCTTCGTACCTGACTAAAAAGGAGAGCATATAAGGGGTCAACCAGGTGTCTTTCTCAGTCTTGCTCAAGTTTTTGATAGCTGCTTCTGACGGCACCAGGACAGTGACATTGGTTCCTGCTGGGATGCTGAAGAGAGATTTCTGTTGTCCAAAGCACAAAGATGAACAAATAAGACATGCCAGTGCCACATCTATACTGCAAAACACAACCAACAGCTCTGGCTGCCATCCTGCTCTCGCAGGCTCAGGATGGGTGTGCAAAAAGACAGTGTAAATGCAGCAGCACAGCACACTCTCCTGACACAGGGACAAGCAGCATTCACATCTACAGGCTTACCTGTGCTGGCACCCCATGGCTGCTCTTACCTTAATCCAGTCATAGAAGCCCGCGAAGCTGGAACTCCTGGCCAGCTCCTTCCAAACAGAAATGACAGCGGGTTACCTGGGGCTGCAGGCAGGGACACCCAGGCTGGGGAAAGGAGCCCTTTGCTATTTCAAATCCAGCAATAATTACAGGAGGGGAGGGTGGAGCACTCCTGAAATGAAACTCCAGAGATTTTAAAGAAGAAATTCCCCAAATAACAAACCCTTTTCAGCTTTTCTGCAATTGCTCCTGTTTCCCAGGGAGGGGCCTTAGCCCACAATAGACTTTGATGGCAGAAAAAGGGCCTTGCTAGCTCTGATCAGGAAAAAAAAACCCTTGCAAACAGCAAAGGAGACATGGCTTATTGCACAGCACAGACAGACATGAAGCAGCTTGGAAATTATTGCCGATGGCTTCTAAGACACCCTGGGGTTGGCCCAGTTCCTCCTCCTTGGTCTTGGGCAGACACATACACGTGCTGGCAGTGGCACAAGGTGTCAGTGCGGGTAACAGAAAAGGAAGGTGCAAACAGGCAGCACCTTAGGGTGCACCTTAGGCAGCACCACCTAAAAGGACCAGAGGAGAGAGGATCTGCCAGAGGAACCTCCCTTTTCAGGCTGTGACTTATTTACAGCTGTGCGAACATGCCTTGCTCACTGCCTTGCTCACAGGTCGCACATTTGAAGCTGAATGAGGGAAAGGTTGGGGCTGTAGCTTTCCCTGATCCTATGGAAACAGCCTCCAAAGTTAAAAGAAAACACAACTGACAAAAAGGAAGCTGTCAACTGCTTCTGCTATCATTATTCTGGGCCATTTTGCCTGTTGTGAACACCCGTGCCCCTCTAATCTCAAGAAGACCTCGGACATCCGCTCTTTACTCACTTTGAGAATGTCCCCATAGCACGTCATGCCATCCCCCAGGTAGCCCGGAGGGCAAACGCAGGACCTCTCCCCTCCTCCAAGGGGTTCGCACACAGCCTGCCAGTACAGGGAGAGGAGAGATTCCAGATCAAACACAGGTCATACAGAATTACCCCTATCTAGGAATCAAATATTGGCCTTCTCTGGCCTGGTATAGAGGAATAACCACCCAAGCACCTTCTTCCTGTTATAGCCACCTTTGAGGTGGCAGCAAACTCTTTCCTTATGCAGCAAAGCCATCACCTCACTCCTCAGTGGTGTAAATCTGCAAAAGGCAGAGGATCCTCTGCCTTTCTACAGTGAGACCCACACCTCCCCGGTGTGCCAGCAGTAAATCTGTGCAGTTCTCTCAAAGCCATGCCTGGAGACCCTCTGTCACGGAGCAGAGCACACTCCATGGCCATGCCAACCTTGGGGCAGCTCTACAGCTACTCACCAAGTCATGGCAGCCGCCGTTGTCCAGGAGGCAGGGGTTGATCGCGTCGCAGTTGTAGCCATCACCAGCATAGCCCCTCTTGCACACACACTTGCTCTTCAAGAAAGAGACACATTTCTGTTTTACAGACTTACCAGAGCATCATTTGCTGATTAAAATAGCTCTACCAGTGAAACACTGTGAGACAAACTGCAGGATGTTCTGCCTGAATCTAAGGAAAGACACTGAGGGTGACTGTGACGGTGACTAAACACTGGGCCAGGTTGCTCAGAGAGGTTGTGGAGTGTCCATCCTTGGAGATATTCAAAAGCTGGCTAAGTGCCCCTGCTTGAGCAGGGTTGGACTAGACGATCCCTTCCCACCTCAACTGTCCTGTGAGTCTGTGAATGGTGAAAAGAGAAGATGAGCTAATTTTCAGGCCTCCCACTTTTGAAATCTAGGAGGATACTTGCAACATCTCGCCTTACCTCTGCTACGGATTTGGCATCTTTTCTTGACCTGTCCTGCCTTGCTCAAAGGGCAGAAATGGGTGTTACTATGAAAGGCCACCTCTCCCAGAAAACTGCCTCCAGCCCAGCTCCCTCCAATGTCTATATGAGCAGCTGCATATGTTTTCTGTAGAGAGTCGCATGTCAGTGCACCTCAGCACCTGTTAGCAGCCTTGGGTGGGCTACGCTGCTGTTCCTGCTGCAGAGCTCACAAGCAAACCTACCTTTAGCAATCCCACACCATCATAGAGCAGCTTAGGAAATGCAAGTCCAACAACAAGCTCTTTAGCATAGACCATACCTGGCCAGGGCCAATATTGACACAGTCGGCGTTGATGTGACAGTTGCCTCTGCTCTCCAGCATGCAGTTGTCTATAGCCACACAGGCCTTCCCGTCCCCGGTCCAGCCCTTGTTGCACTGGCAGGTGGCGGTGCCGGGGCCTGTACTGGTGCACAGAGCCTTCGGGAGAAGGGAGAGGAAAAGCTTTGCCCTGAGCAGCTGGAGGGAGGGAAGGCAGTGCAAATACAGCAGCACAGCTCCATCATCAGGGCAGGGGGAGTTTCTGAATGACCAACTCTTATTCCAGCACTGGGGGCGTGCAGTGGGGGCAGATTTTACAGAAAGTGCTTAGACAATTTCATATTAGAGATAAAGCAATTCTGAAAATGTTTAGTGTTTTTACACAGGCACTCATATAGGTCTGTCAGACCACCCAACACATTCCTCCTGTCCTGTAAAGCTCTCAGAAAGAAGAAATGTTCAGACGAAAAACTTCCTAGAGAAGACCAGAATCTTCTGCTTAGACATGTGGGAAGGAAATGTCGGTCTCTCCCAGAAATGATCTAAATCATTCCCACGCCCATCCTATTTTCTTTTACATGGCCAAAGGTGTTCCTCTCACTGAGGGAGCTCTAAATTATGGTGAAGCCCACCTTTTGGACAACCCATTCCATTCCCCACAGCTCTTTACTAAGGATGAGAATGTGGAACTGGTGGTTACCAAGAAGCACGGATCAGTGCTCCCCGCTACGCTGCAGCCTGGATGCAGCAACAGAGACACTAACACACGTTTGAAGAGCTTGAGAGGGAGACTGAAACAAAGCAAAAACTATCTGGACAGTTAATCTCTGTGGCTGTCAAAACATTTGTGCAAAGCAGCCAAACCCTCCCCGGGGTGCTGCGTTTTGGCACCAACCTAAGTGGCTGACATCCTCATGACGACTATGCTGAGGTAACTGTCTGCACCTGCTCATGCAGACAGGGAAAGCCGGGCACCAGACTAGCACAAAACACACTTGTGGGTGTCCTGGATCCCATTCCTAATGGACAGGAGCCGTTTCCCTGAGCTTTGGTGATCTTCCCACTTACGTTCTGTGAGCAGCCTCCTCGCTCCGGTTGACTGCACAGGTCAATGGGCTGGCAGGAAAACCCATCCCCTTCATATCCATCCATGCAGATGCATCTTCAAAATAAGCACAGTATTGAGGCAGGAGGATGCATGAAGACCAGTCACAAGTCACAGAAACTGCAGAGAGCAGCCGCTTTGGACGCTCAGCAGAGGGCAAAACGGCAGCCCAAGCCAGTTCAAGAACAGCATGTTTCTGCCTTGGGTTCCTAGCACAGCAGGTTGGCTGCATTACACATGATCCTGCCCATCACTCAGAGAGGTGCACAGTACAGGGCTGGCAGCCTCACAACTACTGTGTGACCCTACAGTGACAAAGTACTCACCTGAATTTGTATATCAGAAAGACTGACCTTGCTGTGTCATTGAGGCTGCAGACAGCGTTCTGGTGGCAGTACTGGGACAGCCCGCTTGGGCCGCAGTTCTTAGATGTCTTGTCACAGAATTTCCCTGTATAGCCCTCCTTACAGGACCAGGACTGACATACACCCCCACTGCCGGGCCTGTTGTCACAGACACCATGGACACAGCCACAATCTGTCAAGCACATGGAGTAAGATCAGTTACTACATCACATCCAGAAATGGCCACAGCGATGGTCTGTTGTAGAGTCTCGTCTTTCCTCCACATTCTCCTGTGACAGCAAATGACAACACACTAATTCTTGACAGAAGGACATCTGCTGAGACACATCCATCTTACCTCAAAACCTGGCCAGAGAACAGATCCTGCCACTGCCATGTATGGGCTCTAAGGACAGGCTCATATTTAGGTGATCTAGCACAAGGTCTTTGTCACCGAGAAGGAAAAATATCTTGTTGTTCCAAGCGGGAAAAATCTAAATCAAAATGCCACATCTAAACTTGGCCAGTGTTTTCCAAGACCCACATCACCCCCATTATATCAGCCTCTTTTTTTTTTTTTTTTTTCTGCTGGTATTTGAAAAGACACTCTCTGATGACATTTCCATCACTTCCTTCATGATGTTGCCAGGAGGGAATCCAGGATACACGAACCTGCACTTGTCCTTGCCCTACATTTTACTCTAGTGTCTCCATGAGAATTACCAACCTTCATTGCAGTTCTCGCCATGCTTGTTGGGGTTTGAACAGATGTGGCAGGCTATTCCTTTGAAGCCACTGAAGCACTGGCAGTTGCCATTCCCTTGTATGCCATCACTGCACTGGAAGGAAAATAGAAAGAAACTGTGCCACTGAAACTCAGGGAACAGGGGGAAAGCCAAAGGGGTGATATCTTTCAAAGGCACTTGGACAGTTGCAGCAAAAGCAGAAATTTGAAGCGTGGTGTCGGTAATAGAAAATCCCACATAACCAGAGCTGACCCCAAAAGCTATGAAATGATTCACGTTAGAGCTCAAGTGAGAATCCCCTGATAAGGATGCGTTATTTTCCTTGCACCTGCCACCAGCACCATGGACTGCTCTGGGGCACAAATGCTGAAAAAAAAAAAAAAAAAAACTTATCTGGAACTAGGGTCATTACCATAAATGAAAAACGACCCACACTGCCATGAAAGGACATATAAGTTGACAATGCTCTTTAACAGCCCTGACTTGTTGCAACACAGCGGGTTCTTTGACACCTACATTTCCCCGTCCATAGCAAGGGCTGGTAAATCCCCCTGGGCAGGGCATGCAGTCTGGACCAAAGAATCCTTTGCAGCATCCAAGTTTCTGAAACAAAAGCAGAATCAGTGAAGTGCCAAGTGACCTAGCAAGCGTTGTCTGAAGCCTCCCTGTCCTCACAGGGCTGAAATATCCATCCTCCCCACTGGTGCCATGGACTACTCAGAAACAGACTTTGCGTATTTACATCTCTAGGCTCTCCCATACTTAAATTTTCCAACCACATCCCAGTTTTTACTCACAACCCACTATCTTCTGCACTTTCTGTTGCACTGTAGGAGCCCTCCTGCTTTATCCTTGCTAAGGACTGTGTTCTTCTGGAGGAACTGTGAACATTGGCCTTGTCACAAATGACAAACGGAAGGAAAGTCAGCAGGCAAACATGCAGCTGTGAGACCCTCACAAACCATATCATACCGTGGGCACTGTGACGGCTCAGGAGTTGAAGATGAAAGTGGGATCTCTAAACTGGGATAAGTGCTGCCTTCCCAAACCATCTGACAGTGTGTAATAAACAGGATGCAATCACTTCACAGTGCAAGGCCCTTTCACAGCACTCCATTTCCTCTGGGAGACGTGCCTAAACATGGCTCTAGCAGCAACGTGCCACGGGCAACACAGCTCTGTTGCCTGTGGCTTCCTCCAGCTCGGCAGCTCGTGGCTGGTATGCTTGGTGCAGCCTGAACGAGCTGCTTTCCAGCAATGCTCGCAACAGGGTAGCTTGCCGCAGAGCGGGCACGTCACCAGCTTTCCTGGGGCAGCCTTCCTGCAGGATGGCTTTCCTCCTGCTCCCCTCCAGCTGGCTCACTGAGTTTTTCTTTCAGTGGATAAGGAGAAGCCGCGCTGAGCAACTCGCAGAGGCAACATGATCTTCCCTGCTTGGCACCACACTCACCGTGACAGTCTGATTGCAGTACCTGGCGCAGCCCCTCTTCAGGACATTCAGGCCTTGTGGATCGTGGACATAGACACATTCCTTGGGGGAGAGTGTTGCTTCCTGCGGAAACAACACAAGTCCTCAGCACTGTGACCTTCCCCTCTGCTCCTTTTGCTGCAGAGAACACCGGTGCCTCTCTCTGAGCTGAGGAAGTTCACCAGTAAGCCACAGTGAACAAGATACCTTTATGGCATGGCTATCAGGAAAGAAGCACATGGCAGCTTCTTCTTGCTTTCAGCAGTCCACAAAGCAGAGCCAAGGTACTGTGCCTTTGGGGGGCACTATTTGTTTCTAATCGTGCTTATGGCAAGGAAAGAATGAGCAAGGCCATGGGGAGGGAGGGAGAAGAGATGAAGGAAGGGGGAAAAAAGAAGAGAGAGAGAATGAGAATGAGAAAGAGAGAAGAGAGAGGGGAGTAGGGGAGAGAGTGAGAAGGAGCAGTCAGAGAGAAGAGAGGAGGAGGCAGGGAGAGAGGGCAGGAAGAGGGAGAATGTCATGGAGTAAGAGGGGAAGGAAGAGAGAGAAGAACTGCAAGTTGTTCCTGAGATAAAGTCCAGTGACCTGTCTCAGACTTATACACAGGCAGAATTGGGCCTGAGCTGATTCCTGCTCTCTATTTGTTTGAAAGTGGGCTGGGTCAGGGTGTCTGTATGTCATCATTCAGAGGAGAAATCAAGTAAATAATCAGTAATACTTACCATTTCTCTGCTGCCAGGTGGGCAAACACTGTTGTTAAGGGCCTCACAATCCACACAAGAGCCCTGTTAAGAAAACAAGAGAGAAAAATGTAATCTGTTCAAAGGCACCCACTCCCCATGCCAAGAACATTTGGATGTTTGCAGCTCTCCAAACATCATGACATATGTCAAAACATCTCTAAAAGAGAACTTACAGGCTCTGAACTGGAGTAGGTTTTTCACTTAACTACAATGCCCCCTTTGTCTCAAGGACAGGCTTGTACTTGACTGCAGGGTGGGATCTGTCTCTGTAAACCTATAGCCATATGTGACTAAGCTATAGCCTAGTAACCTATAGCCACTATGTGACTAAGCTGGAAAACACGGGGCATCCATGTGGCAGGCCTTCCTAAATCAGGAAGGTGTTGGACCCTCTTCCTCCTTTGGATTAACTGTGTGGTGCCAAATCTCTTGCTTATTCAAAATCTCACATTCTTTCCTCAGTAACCTACCAGGAGACCAATTGCAGAGTAAGGACCTAGACTAAGCTATACAGAACAGTTCAGGGGGGAATATGCCATACCAGAACTTGTCACTGCTTGTAAATGCTACTATTGATGTCGACAGTGATGGGACCAAGGCATTGCCAGCTGATTTAGTAACGAGAGTGCGAAGAAGACCACAGCAGTAAGGTGGCATCTGCCAGAGAACAACTACCTACAACTAGGTAACTTCATGCTGGGGACATTTCAGGAGTGTGCGAGACCCACAGCAGCCACTGGCAGGAGAGTGGGAGAGGCTGACTTACTCTCACAATTTTATGCTGTACTTCATTGCATCTGTGAGGCAAAATGGGCACAATTGAAGGAGGGATGAAGATGCCATCCAAGGTATGAATGATCCCATTTGACGCCACGATGTTTCTCATGTTTATGGGGATCCCCGATTCATCCATCAGAATTCTTCCCTAATGCAGAAACACAAATAATTTACCTGCTTTTTACCCTGTCTGAGAGTGCAAAAGACATAAAACCAGTGCAGGAGACAGCTAGTACAACCCACTAAATGCAGCCACATAAAATAATCAAGCCCCTTACTGGAAGCACAGAGGGGTTAAGAAGCAAAAATAATTCAGTGTCTTTAAATGAGTCTAGTTTATTAAGCAGAGGAGAATGCAGAGCTGAGGGGCCAAGCGCAGTGTTCAGAACCAGAACCACCCGTTCTCCTAGCACAAGGGGTTTGCCCAAAAGGGTTCTAAGTGATACTTACATCTGCGCTGATGTTGATGGTTAGTACCTGGTTAGCCATAGTAACAATGTGTGGCATCATTAGCAGCTTCTCTACAGTCACCTGAAACACAAACACGAGGGGTTAATACCATGAAACAGTGGGGGAAAAAAAAAAAAAAAAAAAAAAAAACAATGTTCTTTACAGGCTATTCAGCTTTATCATTTACATTTCAGGAAATATCTCCAAAATGTACAATGGGTCAGGGCTTTGTGGGGCTGTTTGCAATGCCACAACAGCCTTGGAATTTGTTCCTCAGGGAAGTTGCAGTCCAGAACAACTAAAACTGAATCTTTGTCCTTACCCATACAGCTGACAGCAGGGTCAGATTAGTAAGGGAAGTCTCCAGGACATATTTCATAAACATGTAAAAGTGAGCCAGAAACATAATAGACCATTTACTTTGACTTAATAAACTTATTTCTAAAGGCAGAAGAAATGTAAACTGCAGCTACTGTATGGACAAATATGAACATAAGGTTTTGACACGAACTGAACCAATTGTGTGTGTTTTTTTTTAATGTCCTTAACAAATTGTTAAAATAAGTAGCTCAGCTTGTTACCATGTTGGTGGTCAGCAATTGCAAGAAAAAATATATTTTGCTGTTTTGTTAAAATGCTGCTCATTTTCTTAATTGGAATTAGGAAAATCATAAGGGTTGACATTTGTCTCTCAGTAAAGAATGAGAATATATTGATTTTTTTAATGATGGACATGCAATCATACCATATTTGTCGAGTAATCATTTCTCTTTCCACAAGTTTCATATATAATTTTCAATATTTATTTTAATCATTATATGAGGGAAAATGTCTTGTGGATGCACTGTATTGATTTTATTTATCCTGACATTATATTATACAGCAAAGTTGGTACAAGAATGGCAGAACCAGGTCACAGGATCACACCTGCACACAGTTCTCCATCTCTGACTTTAACCACCAGTGGAACCCTTAGAAATGAGGAAAAGGAACAGGAGAGTTTTGACCAGTTCTTCACTTAGAAGTAACTTTTGTTACCTCTCAGAGTTTTGGATGAAAGTGCAAAAGCTTTCCCTTTTGGCAACTACTTCCATGATAATTTTTTTTTGGCTCATCAGACCCTGGATCACATCTCTACCCACCAGGCGAAGCTCAAGAAGTAGCAGCTGAACTCACTGATACTCCAGCCTCTGCACCAAACCACACTGATGTTTACCCAGAAGACCCCCAAATACCTAAAACTGGAGCTGCTTGTCTTACCGCTGCTGACGTGTAGATATGATGCTTCACAAGTTCCTGAAGTTTATTTATGCCCTAAGAAGAGAAGACAGCACAATAATTAATCATCCTTTCAATGCTCAGGAATGAGACAACTACATTTTCTTTTAATTGACTACTGACATTGCCTATGTACCATAATCGTACATTCACTTGGAGAGTAAGTTTCTTCATTTCCCCCTATCCAAAAGCAAAAAGAAGAAAAAAAAAAGGCCAAAAATCAGATTAGACCATTCGACCAAGTGTATTTCTCTTACCTGGTTCCACTCAGATCACATGAGCTCTTCCAGAAAACTCTAGTGCAAGACACTTAAGACTCTTAAATTATTATGAGCTCTCACCTCTGTGAACAAATAAATGAGTCTTCCATCTCTCAGCTTATCCACACCGTCATTGCTGGGTACAAATACAGTAAAGGGGCCTGGTCCATCCAGTATTGCAGGTAGGCCACAGTTCTGCAAAATTTTAACAGCAAAGCAATAAAAGATTTCACCATGGATGAAATATTTCATGGATGCGGGATCTTGAAGAGAGGAAACTTGAGGCAACCCACTTGAGGCATGATTACTGAAAAGCAAATGTACACAGGAGGTAACTGGACATCGAGGGGAGGCAAGGAACGTAACAGGGACATAAATGCTATAAAAACATGGCTTGGACAAGGAAGCCATTGGCATGAATGGAGCTAATGTGCACAAAGAAGCACTGGACTAAGGCTCCCCTGTGTACATATTCAGAGACTAAAATTCAATCTTTCTGCCCCAGAAGAGAAAGAGCCCCAGGTCTGGTATCACAATTGCACTTAGCGAATTTTGCAGCCAACTGACTGCCATACAGCTGAAATAATACAACACTGGAGCAGAGCTGGATGACTCTACTGAAAACAAAAGGTAAATCTGTTCCTTTTAAAAATATCAACTAAATCAAGTCCGAGAATTGCTTTTGTTTAGAGGTCTACGCCAAACAGAGGCAGCTTCAGCCTAACTTGGCATGGACAAGCACATTCAGAAGTGAGGCCATCCCTCTTTGTACTGACATGGAGGCCAAGAACTAAGGGTGATTTGGAGAAAAGCTCTGTGCCAGGTGAGCAACAAAGAGGGGAGAGCAAGAGGGGAAAGACACCTGCATGCTCCATGCTCATGCCAGCCCCTCTAGGTGCTGGAACTCAGCTCTTTCCTGTCTATTACATTTGCTTGTAGTATACAGAAAATAAGAAGTGGGGACTCAAAAAAAAAGCACCCATAAGGAAAACCAAACTACTGAAATGCATTTAAATGTTATTAAAAATTCCTGTAAAAATACTAGCTAGTTTTGAACAGCAGCAGAGCAGCACCTGCCTAGGCAAACAAAGATGATTACCTCCAGTATAGTTTCAAATCGACTGAAGATCTCCATTGAAGCAAGGATCTCACCAATGGTTTTCTGCAAGAAGATACAAAGAGGGAAAAAAAAAAGGCTGAGTCTGAAGCAGGGTCTGAGCAAAAACTGGAATTTGCTTCTCTAGCTGATGCTCATGGTTGCTTGCTAAAGCAGAGACTGAATAGAGAACTCTTCAATCCCTCCCTAGTGTCTTAAATTCAAGTTGGACTTCAAAACACAAAAGTCTGCAGTCATTATTTGTCCTCATTTTACATTACATTATTTGTCCTCTTTTTAACACAAGGACAACCTTTCTGAGTCTAATTTCAAAATGCAATAGAGACCAATGAAAAAATTAAAGTGTTTATTCTATTATTCCATAAAATAGAAGAAATAAGAATGTCTATGTACCTGGGGGTTTCCAGGGTTGTCAACGTTGGGCTTTTTCCTTACAGTGTTAATGATATGTATAATGCCATTGGCTGCTGGTATGTTCGACTGCAAGATGTTGTACAGTTCCCCTGGCAGGTCTTGATATCGAAATGATTTGCTGTATATCTGGATAACAACACAAGGTTATTTTCCTGTATCACAACATGGTATCTACAAGCCAAGGCTCCATTCAGTTCGCTCCCTCCTATAGATCACCGAGGCAAGAACATAGCTGGAGTTGCTGCCGGAGTACAGAATTGAGAGGCTGCAGCTTTGGCTGCTGCTTTTCTTAGCTCATAATGTCCACAAAAAGTCTCCATCATGAAGCCAAAGTCAGCTTCCCTGAATTCCAGACACAGTCCCCCAGCTGATGCCTGCCTACACCAAAGCTATGTACGACGTAAGCATACCAAGTGTAACCCAGAAACTGGATATCAATGTACTTGGTGCTCCAGCAAACCCAAATCTCCAGTCCAAGCCCAGGCAAATACAACCTGCCTGGGCTTTTCCTTTTGCATGTGCATTTCTGGAATTGTCCCTCCGTGCTGGGAATACCAGCTCACATACTGGCCATGCTGAAACAAAGGCAGGCGGGGGCAGACATCCCAGATCGAAAGATTCCCGAGTAAACAGGCAGGAAAGGAATATAACAAGGGCCTGACAAGCCTGGTTCAGATTCCCTGACTCCGAATAGCACTTTGTCCTTTTGATGCATGCAGGGTGCACATATTACAATCTAGTCCTCAAGGCCAGGGTTGGATCCTCAGAGAGGAAACGGAGGGCTCTGCCCTGGGCAGCTGCAAACGTGCACACAGGAAGTGTGCAGGATGGAGAAAGAACAGCAGAGGCTGGAAAACAGGAGTCAGTTGAAAAAGGAAAAGCAGAAAAACAATCTTCCATGTCAAAACAGAATGATGAAAAACTCTTTGCTAGGATGACGCCAGAAATTAAAAGAGAAAGAGGAGAAAAGCACAACTGGAGGAGGAGATGTGCAGCACATAGCTGTGTCCAAGCACACGCTCTCCAAGGACAAGGATTCAGTCCAAAGGGAGACTTGCTGCCCCTCCTTCTCCAGCCACATGGGACCACACTTGCTAACAGTGCGGGGAAAAGGTCTCTTCTCCTCAATACTTATACAAGCTCAGGAAAGACCATTCCCAATACTTATACAAACTCAGCAAAGGAGTCATGTTCTGGGCTCAGATGTGCTCTGTAATAACAAGACTTTATCTTAAATATTACACTTAGCTTCTCAGAACTGAGGAAATGTAAACAACTTAAGAGCAGGGAAAAACAGCTCAATGTCACCTCCGTGTACCACAATGGTAGGAATCAAGAAGCAGCATTATTTAACATTAGACACAGCATTGTAGAACATGTAATGAGATAAACAGTTTTGCACCAAAAAGGAGAGAACTTATAATATAACAAATCTGCTACATTTCCAGTTCCTGCAACTTAATGATTTTCTTAAAGATATGGAAATAAAATCCTGTTCTCATCACAGGCAGGTTAGTTAGAGAAAAAGGTTTTCTCGTTAAGAAAGTCCACCAAGAAAACCATGCTTGAGCCCCAGTCAACCCTACATGAACGTAAAGATGTGGGACTTCTGTTTAGTTTAGGGGATCCTTTACCTGGCTATTGAATGCCAGCTGGTGTCCGGACAAGGTCCACAGAGTCTTGGTTTTTACCAGGTCTTCTACCAAATGGATGCCAGGAACAATGTGTATTCTGCATAACTGCTCTGCAATGCTGTCCTTTGGGGAGTAAAGACCAAAGAAAGGAGATAAAGGACATGCACTTTAACAACCTCACTTACTCCATATCTGTACCTTTTTCCTAGCTATAACACACACAGGAATTCTTAGCATGCTTGACCTTCTCGCTTCATTTTGGTTCACTGGAGGACCACTGTACCCAAGGTTGTGCTTCTGCCTGTGTGTGCTCACACAAACCCAGGGAAACTGATTCTCCCCTAAGTGGAATCCCCCACCTTCAGAGAGATCCTCTACAGAGAAAATCATTATATTTGGGCAATTTTAAAGCTATCTCTGCATACCCAGTTCACAAAACTTGCATCAGGTCTTTACAGATGGTCTTTGTTTTTGCTGGACCTTGTAGGTGGTCTGAGGCACTGAATTTATACTTGGTTTCTTCCTTTCTTTTCTGGGCTTTCCAGCACCGATGCTTTTTAAGACAATCCTCTATTAATACTGATTTAGATGGAACTGACCCTCCCTTGAGTCTCCAGGTGGACTAGACAACCAAAGGGCCCTTCGTGGTCTGTTCTCTGTGTTTCTAGAAGTTACCACTGGGACCTAGGCGTGGGACCTTACTCACTACAGTGGAAACCTCTGCTCAAAAAGGTGTTAGAGAAGGTTAATTCCCTGGCACTCTCAGCCAGGAGCTGCTCCATGTTGCTATCAACCACTGGGAGGGAAGAAAGCCATCAAAGACAGCTAAAGTTTTGAGAATAGCCACACACAGGAGGTAGGAGTTTCCCATGAGGAAAGGCCAGAACTTAAACCTTCTGAGCTTATATGCCCTGACATTAAAACAAACAAGCCCTGTGAATATTGAAGGGAAAGATAGAGGTTTTCAAAATAATGCCAGGTCTGTAGCATCCTCCATGAGAGTGTAACCAGGCAATGAACAATTTCCCCAGGAGACTGCTTGTGTAACTATTGCCTTCCAAAATGTCTCTCCATTGTCATTTAGTTTCTGTAGGCTGCAGAAGCCAGTCGGGAAGAAATGCTAAGACAGTAAAAATTTGCTATAAGCAAGAAAACTTACATTAAACTCCATTTTATCATAAATTGGAAGAAGGGATGGTACAAAGACTGTGAAAGGACCATATTTTGTCAGTGGCACCGAACAACCAGAAGCTGTAAAAATAAGGACAACATAAGCTAGTTACTTGGCATGTGGTTTAACTCCAGCAATGATTACTGCTCTGGTTAACAACATAATCCAGTCTACCTGTGGGGATGCAAGTGACCATGTGCAATCTGTTTTTGCAAGTGACCAGTATATTACGGTATACTATAAAGAACTGAGGAACTTTTGGAACTCCTAAGGTATCATAGGCCACCTTGGTGGCTATCAGTTTTAAGTATTTGCCAACAAAATTGTTGATTCCCTTCTTCTGCAGACTGATGGAATACAAAATACACATTGATCTTTGAAATAGTTTTCTCAGATCACAGTCCAGAACTGATTATGTGACTTATTTTGGAGCACATGGACATACACTGTGAAATAAATCTATTATGATTGGCAGCTTCTAGACCTTTGCTAACACACTCTTGTCCCCACCTTTGATCCATTCCCCCAAAAAATTCAGAAGACCCTTACCAAACATCTTCTTGGCGACATTTAATTTCCTGAAAAATCTTCCACGTGAATTCTGTTGATTTATTTCACTCATGAGGTCTTTATAGCAACTTCTTCCATCTCCAATCTCCCCTTCCTTACAGACACAGCTAAGAGACAAAAATGAAATGTATCACTCCGTTATAAAGCAGTTCTCAAGAGGTTTGACAAATTAGAGTAGGACAATACATCAATATCTACATTTAGAAGATGACTCCCAAATTTAAGGTATAGGAAGGGACTTAGTAATTTCTGTCTAAATTAAATGAAAGGAAAAGAAGATGGATGCTTCTGAAGTGCAAGTAAATTCAAGATTAACCAAAAAGGAGGATAATGCTTTCAAGTCCTCTCTGTTTAAGTACTCAGTACTGGTAAAAGATCAGCTGAAAATCCGGGGTCATGTATAAAATGCAAACATATAAATGAAAATCCAGCAAATAAATAGCTTCCTGGTGGCACTTCAGCCTCATCATACCTCAGTGAAAAGCATCAGTCCCAGCACAGCAGCTAGTTGTGCTTTGTCTCAGACTTAATGAAAGCTTCAGACATGCTAATGACTTTTGCAGAAAAGCTTATCTACATGTGAAAATCTCTGTCCTGATTCACATGGACTTATAGTCACTGCTTAGAAACTACTTAAGATTACTAGCTGATAACCACATTTTTTCCTGTTTGGATTTTGTTCAAGTACCAGCTGTGCTTCTGCTAGTGCAGGGATGCAAGGATGTGTGGGGCAGGTGACATGTGTGACATTACTGCAGCCTCCGAGGGCTGAGTGCCAGCTGCTAAGTAACAGAAATGCTCAAGGCAGGACTTGCGCTGAGCAGGAATCCTCCCCTTCACTGGCCTGCGCTCAGAGGAGGAAGCCACTGGGCTCCTTGCCTGGCCCAGAGCACACAAGGCACAGGGCATGCTAGTTTTAGCAGCACGGGAGAGAAAGGGTGCAGAGTATGGGACTGCCCTTTCTCCTTTGGTCTCCCAGAGAAGTGCCAGTTCTTCTCAGTAACACACAAAACCCTCTATGAAGCTTTTCCTGGTGTTTGGAGGGACATCATGCCAAAAAGGTCTCAGATCTGGCAATACTTTCCATCCAAGGAGTATCAGCTGGTCGGTGTTTTGCTCCCTGGAGGGCTAGACAAAGTCTTTTCTCTCTTCCCTCTGCTCCCTTTCCCTGTCATTCTGCAATTCTCATTCGTTTCCTGTTTACAGGCCTGAGTGACCACAGAGACAAGGATTTAGCCCTCAGAACCAAATGTGGTACTTCTTAGAACACGCTAACTAGGCAAGAGTAACACTGTGAGGGATCATTAATTGAATAAGGTCTTACTATAACCACCAACTTGCTGAGCTACTCCTCCAGTTCTTGTCACAGAAGACTCTTCTACCTCAAATTGAAAGCACTTTGTGCCTCACATGCTAAGATTGACACTTCCTGGTGTAAAACTTGCTACTTTCAATGGGGTTATTACAAACAGGCTCTTCTCAAAAGGTAACTCAGGCACATTATCCTCCCTTGGTCTCTGTTCTTTCAGCACAGCCAAATGCAATTGCCACCCAACTTGCAGAATCTGATCCTTTAATAGCAGATTTCTTTAGACTGGCTCACCTAGGATTTCCGTGGGAATTTATTGCACAGGTGGAAGTCACGTCGCAGAAGTACTGCCGGCAGTCGTTGGGGAACGGAGAACAGCTCGAGGAGGGAGTTTTCCTGCTCATACCGGGCTTGCAAACACAAGATGCCTAAGGGAGGACAAAGCTGCGATTATAACTCTGCATTCACCGTCTCTTACCTGGTAAGAACTTACATGATCAGGAGCCTCACTGGAAGGAATCCTTATCTGTGTGATTTCAGCCACATGCTGTTACTGCACTTACCTCTCCTGGGCGTTTGTAAAGGCAGAATGTGGAGTTTTCTGGGCAGCCTCCGTTGTTGTCAACACAGGGGTTTATGGGCTGGCATATCTTCCCATCTCCTTGAAACCCTGCTTTGCAGGTACATTCATACTTTCCCGGCCTAAGAACCTTACACACAGCTGAGGGGGAACACGGTGAAGAAGCACAGGGATCCTCAGCTGCAAACAAAGAGGTGAGGGGTAAAGGAGCAACCAAAATTTTGTTTTCAACAAAATTCACAGCAAGAAGCCAAGAGTCCAAGAAGAATGGAGCACCAAGAATTTATTCTATTAAACTTCTAAAATTTCCTAGGCCAATACACAAATTAAGAGAGCAGAAGGCTTGGGTTTTTTAGCTGGAGGTATTTGGGTAAGACATTCCTCATATTACGTCAATAACACAAAGGTCAGTAACAGCAGTAATGGAATTTGGATTTACTTCTGATTTTCCATTATGTCTGAGAATACTTGAAACTGGAGTATAGTCAATTTAACATCTGAAACTGCAAAAATTCAGTGAAAATGGAGCGGTCCATTCCCAGCTAGTCACATGTATATTACTGACTTTCTTTTAACAAACAATTCACAAACTTAAATTTAAATCTCTGAAGAAACACTCAAATTACATGCCCTTATGCATTATCTAAACTAGCATGCACCCACCAGTATCCTGCCATCATGGTTACTCAGTACATGCCTATGGGAAAGTGCTGGATGGATTCCTATTAAAGAGATTCCTAAAAATCAGGTCCTTAGGCCTCCACAGTTAAGTAGACCACTGTAGTCACAGTCATCAAATTCATGCAGAGCTGCAGAATATTTTTCCAACTAGAGGACCCTTTAGGGTCATGGGGAAGTTTGTCACCTTGGCAAGTGGTCCCACTTCTTCTGTAGCCCGGCTTGCAGTCACACGTCGCTGCCTTGTCCTTCACCACACACTGGCTGTCAGCCTCACACATCACGCTTTTGCAGAGGGGAAGTTCTGGAAACACACAGCAAAGAGAACTTCCCCTCTGAGCAGGGAGAGAAAGGGAGGGCCTGCTTCATTTCCAGAGCAAGAATAGAGGCACAAAGAGATCTTGGCCACTCTCACTTTGGAGTGCGGAAGAGAGCCCAACTTGTCCCTCTGCCCAGTTCTCCTGCACTCTGATCATCTTCCCAAGCCCTCTGCCACATCCACACATCCAAGCCCATTTCATTATTTAGCTCAAAAGCCCCTGTTTAGTTACCACTGTATTTACCTTGGTCACATCTGGGCCCAGTGTAGCCTCCATAGCATGTGCAGCTTCCATTTCCAGTGACACCGCTGTTACACTCCCCATGCACACAGTCACATACTGCAAAGAAAGTCCGGACAAACCTGACGTTGAGAGCTACGAGGCAGTGGGTAGGGCTCCAGTTATACACTGGGCAAATGCCCTGGGGCTTGGCACCCTGATTTCGCACCAATAATCCCACCAACTGCCCCGACAGGACACATTTCCTTCTGAAAGAGTAGCTATGCCAGCTGGAGCTAACAGAGAGCACACTGCAATACTTGGTCTGAAGAGGAAGTGTTGCTTTGTATGAACAGTCCTGAATGCAAAATCTGGACAAACTTTTCAGATGTGTGTTTTAACTTCCCACTCCTCCTAGACTCCTGCAGTCCTACAGCAATGAAGGAGTGCACTTGTGATCCTCGCTCTGGTGCCATCCTGTGAGCTCTTGCCCTGATACCACAGCTCATGGATCTACATGGACACAAGGGAACCAGGCAAGAAGATGGCAGGGGCTTCTTTAGCAGTTAGGTTGCACTGGCCATAAATTGCTTCATAAAATAAAATAAATAAGAAGTAGCATTGTGTGTATTGATTTGTAGGCAAAGACCACAAGGAAGATGGTTTTACCTGAACTGCTCATCCTTACCTGACTGACAGTCTGGGCCAAAACGATTTTCATCTCGACAATTCTGGCAGGCAAAACCACTGTACTGTTCCTGGAAGAGGTGCAAAATGTACCAGATGCTATTTTTCTATATTGCTGCATTGTCCAAACATAGTCATAGCTTAAAATCCCTCCCAACTTTTGATTTTCTGTGATTTTCCCTCTGGCAGAAGCACATCACCCTCAGAACAAATCATGCACTGACCTTGCAGACGCAGGTCCCATTTCGCTCTATACCATCCAAGCACATCCCATGGCCATTGCAGGGATTTTCAGAGCCACCTGGGCACTCTAGGGAACAAAAGACAGGCCAGACAAGATTACACTTGTCATCACTGGTAAAAGTCAGCACTCCCTCCCTCTATCTCCTCTTTCCACAGGCACTCCCAAAATAATGCATTCTGACTGTCCAGTTGGGCTCCCTGACTGATTTTCCAATAGTTAATAACATCCCAAAGCAGGTGAAGATGGCCAGAGTGGCACTAGGGAACAGCCCCCTTGCTGTCTGAACAAAGAGGATAATCTGCATCTATTAAATCACAGAAGCACAGAATGGTTGAGGTCAGAAGGGACCTTTGGAGATCATCTAGTCCAACCCCCCTGCACACCCACAGCACGTGGCACAGGGTGGCATCCAGGCAGGTTTGGAAGATCTCCAGAAAAGAAGACTCCACAGCCTGTCTGGGCAGCCTGTTCCAAGGCTCTGTCACCCTCACTGTGAGGAAGTTCTTCCTCATAGGGAGACAGAACTTCCAGTGTTTTAATTTGTGCCCATTTGCTGCACAGTTATTCTGAGAGCTATTCCAGGAACTATGAAAGCAGCCTAATGCTGAATGGTGAACAGCCCTTTTTGAAGAGCCAAATCACTAATGATTTTATTTCCTATTGTAGTAGTGACAAATATTATCCACTTAGCCTATAATAAAAAGTTAAGAAAGCTCCCAGGGACTTGTAACTAACTTAATTTCTGCAAAAAGTCTAACTATTTTGGCAGACCCAGCCACCATTTTTAGCCTGTTAATAACAGCAAGGAGTGGTACCAGACATATGAGGTGGTTCTGAAGCTCAGGATAGACAGGAATCTGTTTGTCACAGATATTGAGCATCTGCAGATTCTGGCTTCATGAAGAGCTGGGAATATGCTCAGAAAAGCATGGTCTACATGTCTTTGGAGTGGTGTACCTCCAAATTCCAGAGACTATTTTGAAATTTTAGGCATGTCATGCCTCTGACCAAGCCAATCACTTATTCAAACCACTTCCATGTGAAAACAGACCCAAGCAACCTCCCATTTGCTGCATTATCAGAGAGCCTTCTCCATATGCCCATGATTAGGCAATCACATGAGAACTGTTTGGCTTGTTACGTCTTGGTTTTGGATTATTGAGACAAATAGATACAAAACCAAACAATTTTCAAATTCTGATTATTAAGCTTGATAATGAATGGGGGGGGTGGTGGAATCACTAAGTCTTTTCAATGGCTGAAATGCTGACTAGTTCCAAACTACACAGAATTATATATGACATATATAAACATATTCCAAGTTAAAGGGACATCAGCAAGATGTATTTTCCTCTTCCTTTGGAAATTTCCTTAAAGAGGAACAAAAAAAATCCCTTTCCAAACCGTGCTTTAAGTCAAAGAAGAGACAACAGGAAGTTCCACCAAAGCAGTTTATGTTATGAGTTGACTGTAAACTGATTCAACTTATCTGAAGCAAAAAGATTCCTTCCCGATTATCTTTTGACCCTCTTAGGTAGATAAGGGAGATCTTGCGAGTATTCAGGAAGAGGAATAATGAAAATTAATCATCTCAGTACCCATATAATGTCTTATGTTAAAATTGTTTTGACCTATTCTATAGCCAGAGACCTCTGTACCATAGCATATACTTACCATAGCACTCTGTACCCCAGAATCCTGGGCAGCACTTTTTCTCCTCAATTTCCTTCTTGCAGATGTGATGGCACCCCGGCAGGGAAAGCGTGTTTTCTCCTAACTTGACAGTGTATCTTAAAAAGAACAATCCGAGATTTGTAATTACAGCACAAGCTTTGGGCCCACCATAGTTTTTATGAATCAGTATTGAGCACATACTTGCTGGAGGGTTTCTAAGCATTCATGCTGCAGTCCTGAGGACTATGACAGACTGATGTCAGAAGTGAAACCATTTGCACAGAGAGATCCCCCTGGGGAAGAGGCTGGATGTTCATTCATTACTTTTCCATTGCCCTTTGGACCCAGCCTGGAATTTTGGTTTTGAGCTACAAAGCCAATCATGCACACGAAGTTTTGTTCCCTGCACTCCCTGGTTATGTCTTCTCCAGGAAGCCCATTGGTATGAGCATCAAAGACACTCATAAGAACTCTGCCAGGGCCTGGAGACAGGACCCTGGACAGGTTGACGGCATTGGGGCAGACACTTTGGACCTTGCAGTTGGACAGCACAGAGACAGAGTTAGGACCTCCAAAGTTGCTCGAATTAGACATCATTCCAGAAAGAACCTTGAAAGAACTTCCTTGTAGGACTTGTCCCTCTCTGTGTTGCACTGAAAACTCCAGATTGGGATGCCAGAAATGTGGATTCAATACCTGTGTTATTCACTGATTCTCCATGCGATCTTGAGCAAAACACTTAATTATTCAATCTTTCCCCATTTCAACCCTTCACACATCTTTACCCACTGTTCTGCATGTATGTGTATCCTGGAGTGGGACACCTCTATTCTTGTCTTTGTACAACCACCCTATCACATCCACAGCAGTAAAACACTCAGAAAACTCACATTATTCCTATACTTCATTTTTGGCGTAACTTCCATTTCAAAAGGAATTTGGAATTTCTCTCAGGTAGGCAGTGTTTCCCCCTTTGATTCCATCTAACTCCTATACATGTCTGTGATTACTGCAAGACTACTATACCTATTTTCAAAGTATTTCCACAGAATAGTGAAGCACAGAAGACAGCAGACAATAGAGCTATATATTGATTCACTACTGAATAGATATGCTAACAATGATCTATAGTGTTTTGTTTTGAGAAACTTGGCAAGTTCAGTTTTCCCTCATCCCTTTCCTATTAGAGGCAAGCTATAGAAATACACCCAGCTGAACAGATGAGCAAAAAAAAAAAAAAAAGAAAAAAAAAGAGAGCAAATGGCACCAGAACAAGCAATTCTCTTAAGAAGAACTAGGAAGGTTAAAAGTTCAGAGGATTATACCTGGAAGCTGTGAGGACATACAGGGGAAATATCATTATATTCTTTTCTTAATAATCCACTACCAAATGCTGAATCTGCAACAAGCTCCTATGTGAGGCAACCCTCTGTTCAGCTGCTGCAGCAGGATTAGCTAGCTCAGGTTGTTCAGGGCAAGGTAAAAGCAGCTGTTGTGCAGTTTATTCTATGCACACAAAACCTTATGCCCAGCAAAAAATTCCATGGGATGTCAAGGAGACAAAAATAACAAGATTAGGGGTCGTACATCCATTTTTATGCACCGGAAACAAAGCCTCTTGGATCATTAGAGTTCTCCAGATTCCTGCCTCGGTTCATCCAGACTTCCACTAACAGCAATGCTCAGGCCAATTTTCTTTCAGGTTCTTCAAAAAACAAGGGCTGTTGCTGCTCCTCTGAAATACTTTACTCTTGACCAGAGCTGGAGGCTTGAGGAATAAACACTCATGAAGTTCCTTGAGGTTTTTAGATAGCACAGATACAAGTTGATGATTAAATCTGCATATCATCAAATATATGTGTGTGCGTGCATGCATATATGTACCAAAAGTGTGGGGACTGATTGTCATTTTGTTCCCTGGTGACTATGGATCAAGAGTAAGGATCCTGTAAGAGTAAGGATGCTGTAATTTTACGGAAAGCTGTTTCATAAAAATCATAGAAATCCCAAGGAGAGGGAACGTCAGGGTCTCCTAGAGGTCTCTAAGGCAATTTGCCTCTCAGACTGGGACCAACACTAGCAAATTAGTCATGGCTTTGCCTGTGCAAAAGTTTTGCCTGAAAACTTCTGAGGATGGAGATTCTCCCCTCTGTGCGCCCCATCACAGAGGTGTACTATCCTCCTACCGAAAATCTTTTTCTTAAAATGCTACTTGTCTGCTGTTACATAGCCTGGTACCACCAAGAGCAGCTTGGTCCCACCTTTGAGTGTTTCGTTAGCCCATATCAGAAAAGCCTGGGTTGAAATGTGTGAGGAAGAAGCTCTGCATTCTCCAGAGGCACATGTTGCTCCTCACATCACCAGGTGCAAGAAACCTTCACATGAACAGGATCAAAAAGCCCTTACCTGCAGTTCCTCACGCCTAATCCCTGCGTGGCCTTTAGCCAGCCTCTCGGACAAAACGCTCGGGGAGCTGCTGCACAAGCTGTACATTCTGTGTGCGAGGTAAATGTCGTCCTGACGTTGCATCGCATGGATTTTAACTTAAAAAAGTAGAATGGAAAAAAAAAAAAAAAACAAATTACTTTGTTATCTTGGCCATTCATCTGGTCAGCCTTCAGCATCTCTGTTAAAACAAAGAACAGCTTTGATTTTCTTTGCAAATGATGATGATTACATTTTTCCCTGTCAGGTTCAAACTCTCTATTTTGCTGCCAGGAGTCATGTGACATTAGAAGGAGAGATCTTTGCCATCATTTTCCCTTTTCCTTCCCCTTACTCTCACCACAAAAATTTACCATTTCTAAAATAATCATAATGCCACTAATTAATTTAAGCCGCTCTTCTGCAAGCAAGTTGTAGCAGCATGTGAGAACAAGCCCTAAGCAGAGGACCCAGAACCCCATGCAGTGCAGGTGTCCTCTCTTCCATGCCAGGGATGCAGTTCAGTTCGCTGATGATTGCCCTGCTGGTCTGTGGGTCCAAAGAAATGAAGAGGCTGGCTCAGCCTGTCCCCCAGCAGCTGCGCATACAAATATTACTTAGGGCCAATGTCTCAGAGAAGGGGCAGAGCAGGAGATTTAAAGGAGAGCTGCTCTGCATGTGGCCGATAGCTGAATGGCCCTTGATGCTTTGACCTGAGGTGAAAAGGGCCTCATAAACGCTGGCAAGCAGATCAGGTAGGACACTTGTGCGGGTGACATGGCTGCTCGTAAATTCAGCACAAATGCCCCGACCTAATCAGAAAAATTCCTCTCTGGGCCCTCAGGCTTCCTCACAGGATTTGTCCATATCTGCTCCCCTCCAGCGCTGGTTCCCCAAATGAAAAGCAGCTGGAACAGATGAGGAAAATATAGCCACAGAGAGAAGAATTATCACTGCCTGCTAGCTTGTGGTTAAAGCTCATGATTTCACCACAAAAAGGTTCTAAAACTCTTGAAGTCAGGCCAGTGCAGGGGAACCTCGGCACTGTTTGCCACGCATGGTGGCAGGGACAAGCCGGGCGGCACGAGCACTGCTCACCTCCAAAGGTTACCCACAGAGAGCAAGCCCCAACCAACCTCAGCTGTTCCAAGAAACTTATTTTCTGAGAATACAAATATTAGATCAATTTTGGGGTGGAGGCCTTGAATGGCTTTTTTTTTAGGACCATCCTGAACAGCACAGTTCATGGGGCATCACTCACGTGCCCAGAACTCCTTATTTTAGGCTTCCATCAGCAATCTCTGCTCAGCTTAGCTTTCTCTGACCCTAAGCAAGTGCAAACGCACGCATGTTCCTCGAGGGGAGGAAGCCTGCCGCTTCCCACCCGCTATCGGCCACTCAGGAAGGCACTCCCAGCTGAGAGCCAGCAGAGCCTGTCAGGAAAACCTCCTGAGAGATAACCTTCAGCTCCCAGATCCGCAGGGATGGCCTCCTGGAGCAGCTTCCGGAGCAGCAGCCATGTCACCTCTGCCTGGAGCTGCTGAGTGTTTTCCCATCTTCATAGATTCATCTCCTGCCGCTATCCGTGCAGGCAGCGCTGCCTAAAGAACCCAGTACCTCTGTATCCATGCTGGCCTCTCACAGGGACGTTCATCACCGCTCATGCATCGGTATCATGAGAGAAGCTCATGGTCCTAGCAGGGTCCTTCCACCAACAGGCCTAGCTTTATGGCCAGTGAGCCAGCATCCCTTCAGCCTCCCTGCACTTGGAGACTTCACATCCATGATGCCTGCTTGCATTCTGTTCCTTCCTTCTTGACTGAGCTCCGATCTCTCCGTTCCTGTGCCAGGAGAAGCCTTTCCTCACCCCACGGTTGTCTCCACCTCCTACTATGCCCAGAACTCTCCTCTCTGCATTATGAACAGCTCAAAATAAATCCGAGACGTGCCAGCTCTGGGCATGTCAAATCTCAGCCTTAATCCTCACTGACACAATGCCTTGGCAAAAGTGGTGGCAAGATCCTGACAAAGAAATACAGAGGTGGAAGCTCTGCCATAAGCAATGGTGTAAGCAATGTTATAATGAGATCATGACCCTTCGGTGGGATCCTGAGCTTCCCAGTCTTTAGGGAAAGGACCATACAAGCAGAAGGCACACCCCACACCAGAATCTTCCATCTCCTCCTCACTTCCAAGCCTCAGAAGTTGGCTGCCAGATGCAGTTAGGCCATTAAATGTGTCACTTTTTGGTGGATGAAGGCATCAGCTTATTCAATTTATCTTCTCCTTCCTCCACCGGAGTGGCCACTCACCCCTCCCTGTTGGCTTTAGTTACGTGTGACTCATCCTCAGCACAAAAATAAGACAGTTTTTGTGCAATTCCACCTATCCTGTCTTCCCAGGAGACTCTGTGAGGTTTAGGCTCCTTTCCGGTAACACCTTCCCCTTTTTATTTGGAAACACACTGTGTCAGCAGCACTAGGCAGGAGAAAAGGGGAAGAAAACAGCTGTAGAAGATTAAAAAAAAAAAAAAAGGAAAAAAAAAGAACTATGTTCCTTCTTGTGAGAGTGATGGAACCGATGAAACAGTCACTGTCCGGAAAGCTTTGCTTCCCAGAAAAGCAGAAGAGGAGGGAATGTCTGCACGGAGGCAGCCCGGCCTGCGTGGCCTCGTGTGGCGGCTGAGGCGCGCGCTGTGGGGGAGAGCGCGCAACCAGGGACCGCATCCTGCGCAGAGCGAGCGTGGGCCCGGCCTGCACGGCCTCAGCCCCAAGCTACGGCAGGAGGAGGGGGAGGCTGTGCTGCAGCTCCCAAATCCGCGGATTTGGAAGCAGAAGTGGGGCCGCTGCAGCCAACAGGGTGCCCACACCGGGGTTTGCCTCACTGGGGCTCGGGCCGTGTTTTCTTCTGCCTCACGCCTGCATGTGAGTGGCCGCAGCCTCCTGCACATCAGTGTAGGCCTGCTGGGGCTTCTGCAACCCCCAGGCTTCCTTCCTGTGTCCCTATTGGGCAGCATGTCCCCCCTTCATCCGTGTCCATGCTCCTTCATCTTCAAAAGGCTAGGCTGTTTTTTTTAAGAATTCATTTCTTTCCCCTCATTTCCCCCCTTTATCTTCTCTTAAACCTTAACACAAACCCTTCTGCAAGGCAACACTTAAAAGGAGAAAGAAAAACGCGCCGGGACAGCAATGCACAGCTCCAACAACCCTGGGAGTCTGTTCTGGGAGATGCCAGTATCTAATGAACCAGAGATCCCAGGGCACGCACCCTTCACAAAACAGAGCACAGGCACATGCTCGTGTTATTACAGCCCTGTAACACCTCACTAAGCTCTCAGCAACCTTGGTTGAGCAGATGGACATTTGCTGGGTACAGAAGCCTTCAGACTTATCCAGAAAGGCAACCTTTCTGCGCGAGGATGAAGTAGCTAGCTCAGAGATCACCTAACACCATATTCACCTCGATGCTCTTGCCACGGCTTTGGTAATCCGCTAGTTCCAGGATCTGCTGCCACAATGGGGTGTTCTCTGTCTCCTAAAATGCTAGAGACAACTTCATCAGGCCCTTGCTTCATCCTGACCTCCCATTATATGCCTTTAAATGTTTCTTTTCTCCACCCAAAGAGCCTTTTTGGGAAACAGCTCTAAAGGGTTGTTCTTAGGGATTAAATAAACTGCTCCGGAGGTGATTCAGAAAGTTTCCTGTCTCTAAGTAGGCTCAGAGACTCATTACATTCATTACCTGACCCTTAACTGTTTCAGTGCCAAGCCTTCAGTAACTACAGATACCACTTACAGTGACAGCAGAAACACAGTGTCTCCAAAAGACAAAAACTCTCCTTAAATCAGCTGAAGACATGAGCCTGTGCCTCTCAGAGCATTAGCACATTGGAGACCTTCTCTGCTTCCAGATAATTAAAAAACACCATCATCTCTCCCTTCTCCCTTCAAGACCTCTCTCAAGGGTTTTGAAGAAAAGACAGCTCTTCTGTAGCCTAGAGAGTCCTGGGGAAGAAGATTTCCAAATGCTTCACACAGTTTCTGATTCCATTGGCTGGCTTGTTCTTCCAACAGCAGGAAACCACTAGGGCAAACGGCAGTAGACACGATAATATGAAATAGCATTCATATCAGTCACCAAAGAGCCTCGGCTGCCCATCTACCAAGGCTTATGAGTTGAAATGGTGCGTTACAATCCTAAAGTTTAACTGCGGATGTTAGTCCACACCTAACTAAATGGAGATGAAAAAATGTTCTTTTCTTAAGGAGAAGTTTTCTGCAACATGCGCCCACCTAAATGCAAACAACCATTCTGTGAATGTAACACCCCAACTTCCAGACTCACCTTCCGACTCTGGCCCTCGGCTGTGGGAGCGAAACACGTCGCTATGAAGAAAACCAGCAGCCCAGGAGGATGCATTCTCACAGTTTCTCAGGCAGGACCTTTCCACCAAGAAGGTGGTAATAGAGGCTGCAGTTTCTGTGGGACGAGGCAGCCTACTAGGAATCACATCCAAGACAAACCAGAGGTTAAAAGTAAACAGGGGGCGAGCATTTTCACACTGTGCTCTTGAGCTCCAAAGCCCTCCTGAGTGGTTCTGCTACTTCTGGTGTGAGTTCTGAGTCAATCCCACCTTTTTCTTTCTTTCTATTCTTTTTTTAAACACACAAGCCGAACCCCTTAGTCAAAGGTTTACTCAAAACAGGAACAGCTACGGATTTCCTCTTACATATCAGTTCAAAACAGAAGGAAGGAAATCCTTAGTTTTCAGCTAATTGGAATGAAAAGAGGTTAACTGTATGCTGAACTGAAGGCAAATCCAAAGGGCATGCTCAGATATCAGGAGCTCGGGAGGGGTAAACTTAATTCCATTTCACCACTGACGTGAACATGTCCAGAACATCTCAGATGAAAGGTACCCCAAATTTGCCTATCCTGGTGCATGCAGCAGCAGAGCGATGTGAGCAATACAGCAGTACTTCAGAGCAGTAATATAAGCATGTCCTTTCATTCAGTCCTGCTCTTTGGGGAGGGTTTGCTCTGTATTAGAAATAGCAGGGTTTCTCAGGAAGAGCAGCACTGCATTTTGCAGGTGCTACAGCAGCAACAGAAAAAATGGATCATGTTTCCCCATGCACCTTGCTGACAGCTCCATGAATCATCCCCCTCAAGGAGCATTTTCATATTGCTTTTAGAGTACAAAAGCCTCAAGATGTGATTAAAGGGGGACATGCTAGCCGAGGTATGGTTTGCAATTGCATTTCTGCTTTTGAACATTTTAAACAATTATGAATTGATAATTGACAGTTTTTACAGGGACTTTTCCCCCTTGTGCTGCCAAGAGGATTTGCTGTATGGAGCAGTCTAAAGACAGCTTCTTGTAGTAGCAAATGCACTCCTGAGGTACCTTTTTATTCTTGAGACGTGATCACATGAAGATACATAAATAAAACCAGTCTAAGAAGCTACTGTTGTGTTTGCATAAATATGAGTATTATTTTTTAGCCCCCTCCCCATACACACATGCATACACACAAAGATATGCGGGCCCATGTATGAAGTATATCACATGTAAGAACCGCTTTACGTACCAGCGCTCTTCTTAGTTGTTCTTCGTCTCTCCCTCCATCCTCCAAAGCACGATGAACAGCAAGCCCAGCTCTATACCCAGCACGAACAGGAAGCAGTGAAGGCCACTGCGACCAGTGTGGGAAGTGTCAGCCCACGAGTCGATCGGACAACTCAGCCCCTTGTGCTGCTAAAGGCCGGCACCAGAACGGGACAGTTGCCTGCCCCATTGGCAGCCACTCCGGAGGCCACGGCCGGAGGGTCTGTGGTTCTCCGGCAAGTTTTGTGCTCCCTGCAAAGTATGGAATGAGGCAGAGGCAATGCTGCTCCGACCTATTCTGGTGGAATGGCTGAGCAGCAGATAGACAGGCACTGGGGACACCCTACTAGACAGAGGGACATCAGTGTGGAGGTTGCACTGTGCTTTATTGACGTACAGTCAAGGTCCTACATGGCCAGGTGAACTGAGGAATGAGGCTATACATCCAGTGCAACACCAAAACCAGCACACCTTGAGCACTTTTAAACAGTAGTAACAAGGTGAAGCACCGTCCGTCTCCGAATTACTAGATGGCAAGAGCATCTGGCAACGCTCTCTGCTCAGGGCACTGTAGAGAGCTGCAAGTGCAATGTGCAGCATCACCAAACCTGGCAACGAAGGCATGGAAACGGGACGGGCTGTGGAGCAGGTTGGAAGAAACATGCATTACTGCTGCACTGCCCCTGTTCCCAGTCCCTTCTCATAGGTGGACTGCTCCACGGCAGAGTTTCTCATGGGCAAACACATCAATCCAGTCCTTATGCCTCAGAGGCAAAATGTTTTGGATCACTGTTTCTTCTGCTGTTTTGTCCAACACTGCTCTAACTGCGGATAAATAAGACTATTCCCTCAGTAACTTTTGCAGCTAGAGGAATTAAGTGCACAGGCATCTGCAGGAAGCATTTCAGGACTGCAAAGTTAGCAAGCTCTGTCTCTCTTGCAACATCTAAAACATGCATCTCAGGAAAATAATACCTGTTTAAAATGAATTCACGTGTAGGACCCCCTGAGATTTGTCAGAGAGCTCTTTATGTGGCTGTCCAAAATGTAAAGGGGAAGTGGCCAGGACTGCACTAAGAATGAAACTGCGGGCTTTGCTTTGTCACTAGAAATAAAAGGCACACGTGAGAGGCTGGCTGAAAAGACAAACTTTGTCAGAAGAAAAATTCATGAGCAAAACTCATATACATCTGATGACACAGCAAGCAAAGACCAGCCCTGAACAGGTAGGAGAGCAGGGCCTAAGTCACCTCCTGCTCAACACGTGTTTGAACAGGATTGTGCAGTTACATTTTTAAGAGCGGAGTAGGGCCTGGCTCCGCAGTTGTGTTTATCTGCAAGTCTAGGACATGGACGTTTGGTTGATTTGGAAGGGACTCTGCACACGCAGGCTGGCCCACTGCTTGAAGTCACAGACCCGGCTCTCTGACGCATCCTCTACTGGACACAGACAACTTCACTGACCATTCACCTGGTGGTCTGAGCCTCCCGAATCACCACCCGACCGCTGGCACGCAGCAGTGCTCACACGCTGGGGTGATGGGTGCCACGTCAAAATGCACCTGCCCCGTGACAGCCCTCGGGTGCCATGGGTGCCAGGAGGCACGAGCCATGCCCAGCACCGCAGCCAGCCCAGCTGGCTTTCCCCTCCTCACCTGCACTTGCTGTTTTATACATTGCAAGCAGCTTGTCTATTTTGGCATTTCTTCCACAAACATGTAAACATTTAGAGCTGAATTCTGCTGGTAAAAGCTGCTGAACCTGTTTCCTGAGGAAAAAAAAATGCCTGGGTGAAGGGAAAGCATAGAGCTCTGAGGCACATTTGGAGGCGATGGTCACCAGCCCTCGCTGGAGAAGTGTGTGCAGCCTTGCTTTGCTTGGGCTGCTAATGAAATCTTTTGTTTAAGCAATCTTTACTGAATTTATATAGGCAAGATGAATGATTTACCACGCAGCTGGGCATAGCACACGTCTGTGGGGCCTGGCAATTTGTCTACATCAACAGAGAGCAACAGGCTCATTCTTCTGGGAAAGCTGGGGAAAAGCATCAGGTGTTTTTGCTTTTAAGTGCTAGAAGGCTGTGAATTGCCACAGGTAACATATTAAGTGTTTAAGGAGACCAAGCCACAAGTGCTAGCTGCACCCTCCTCAGTGAACATGCTCTGAGACTGCTGGGTGCAGAGGTCAGGCCACAATCATGATTTTTTTTTATGCTTTCTTCCCTCAATAAGTTGGAAGGAATAAAAAAAAATAAAGTTTGCTGATGAAAAAAAAAATGGAGGAGAGTAGCAACTGCTTCTCTCAGTTTTTCTGCCACACATTCAGAGGCAGGAGTCCAATTCCAGGTAGAGCCTGAGTGTGATGCTGCCATGTGATGCAGGAAGGAATTATCACGACTGCTCCCATCCTGCTAGCTCAAAGCCTGGGAGGGCATTTGGATACTCTGGAAAGCAGATGCTTAACTCCATTAAACTTGTTTGAAGAAATAGGCAGAGCTGTTCAAGCACAGCCCCTGCTCACATCCACATTACCGAGGAAGCGGTGCCTCTTCCCATGCTGGAGCTGCTCAGCCTTCGTGCACTGCTGCTTAACTAGAGGGGATAAAAGGGCCTATAACACATTTCACTAAAGCCAGAGCAGTTTGCCAAGGATGCTACTGTTTTTTCCAGCATTGCCACATTTTCCTCAACACCTTCTTCGATTACTAAGTTTCATATCCCTCCCTCTTCATTCGACTAAATGCCTCTTCATTCTCAGATGGGCAGTGGTGAAGAGAAACTCATCTGCCTGCTCTAAACCACTTCACACTTCAGAGGTGGAAATCAAGACTGTTTTGTCTGACCACAATGGCTTAAAAAGTGACCACATTTTGCAGAACCTTGTGCACCAGCTGTTTGTGGAAAGCTCCAAGAAAGCTTTATGAAATTAAACCATGAACCAAACTGAAGTTCAAGGTGAAGGACTGTATATTTTAAAGAAAAAAATGAAAGTGTCATTTACATAAATTTTTACATTAGAAAAAATATTTTCTGCAATGGAGATGACATTAAAGGAGGGCAACAAGCTACTGCTAAGGGATAAGTAAAATAAATCTCTGATCATTTTGATAATACTGTACTTTGTGGGTGAAATTTCTGCCTCAGAGTGCCATAACTTGCAGATTATAACACAGACAAAAGGGGATCCAACAGCAGCAGCTCCCTGCTTTCTGTGACAGAAGAGCCTTTTTTAACAACAAATTGGAGCCAAGCTGAGCTAAGAGCTGACCAAGATTCTAGACAGGACACCTTGCATCTGCTGAGCATAACCCGTGCTCAAATAGTAGTGTATGAAACATGATTACTGAAAAATGCCCTGAAAATGAACAGTGTAGCACTACAGCAGAGGTGTAACAGAACTGAGAAATACTGTGACACCTAATAAATTACTGAACAATTCATTCACCTTGAAATGCAATTAGCATTACCATGATCAAGGGTGAATTGTACCTGTTTCCTGGATGAATAATCTAATTCAAAACAAGCCGCTTCAAAGTTTTGAACCCCTGTGGACTTAAAGAATTTAAGATTAAAAACCAGCTGTTTTCTGGCTGTGATACAGCCAAAAAAGATAACTTAATTGCCCAAACTGTAGAAGCATCACTGGATTATGCTTCATTACTAACCCATGTGCAGTAGCATTTTACAATAGACCTGAACAGTTGGTTTTACAAGGGAAGGCTTAAAACAGAACCCAGGGCTATCACAAGCACAAGGTGTCCCCAAGACACGCGTTACACATGAGATGGATTTGGAGTTGACTTTGTCAGAAACAATGATAAATATAAACTCAGGTAGGCAAGCCAGAGATCTCGGTCACACTGCCTGAAAAACTCCATGGAGTCATTCCAGATTTGCTCTGCGTTCACTTAAGGCATTAGCTATAATGCAAGGATTCCACAAAACTAGTAAACTTTCCTCAAAGGCTTCCAAAAATGACTGAGTTGCTGCAGGCTCCTCTTACATGTTGCTAGCAAGAATTGCATCAAATAGGCTAACAAAATTACTTCAAAAAGAATTAGTGAAGATCTAAGCTTTTAATATAATTCTATCCCTATGCCTTTTACTTTAGAAGCTGTTTTTCTTCCTACCTAATGGTATTAAAGCTTTAAACAGGAGAAACATTAAGATTTTATGACCACCAGCTAGTAGGGAATGACGGGATCCATCTCAGCAAGAGGGGCACATGTCTCTGCCAAAAGGCTGGCCAACCTGGTTTGGAGGGCTTTAAACTAGGCAAGAAGGGGGAAGGGGAATGTCACACAGATATGGCGAACAGCACCACACAGCCTAGGTCAGATGGCGTCCAGCGGAGTATGCTAGTGGGGAAGTGAGGATAGGAAATGATCACGGAGGGTCCTCTTTCACCCCTCCTGGGAAACCTGCGGGCTCGATTGCTTCCCTGAAATGCCTGTACACCAACGCGCGAAGCATGGGGAATAAGCAGGATGAACTGGAGATCTGTGTGCGGTCCCAGCGTCATGATCTCATTGGAATCACAGAGACGTGGTGGGATAGCTCGCACGACTGGAGCGTTGCCATGGAAGGCTATGTGCTCTTTAGGAAGGACAGGCTGGGAAGGCGAGGTGGTGGAGTTGCTCTTTATGTGAGAGAGCAACTGGAATGCATGGAGCTCAACCTGGGAGTCGAGGATGAGCGAGTTGAGAGCTTGTGGGTAAGGATTAGAGGGCAGGCTAATGTGGGAGACACTGTGGTGGGTGTCTGCTACAGGCCACCTGGCCAGGACGTGGAGGTCGATGAGGCCTTCTATAGTCAGCTGGATATTGCCTCACAGTCACAGGCCCTGGTTCTCATGGGGGACTCCAACTACCCCGACATCAACTGGAAGGACAACACAGCCAGGCACAAGCAGTTCTGGAGGTTCCTGCAGAGCGTTGACGATAACTTTTTGACGCAGGTTGTGGAGGAGCCGATGAGGAGAGGTGGGCTACTGGACCTCGTGCTATCAAATAGGGAGGGACTTGTAACAGATGTGAAGGTGGGGGGTAGCCTCGGCTGCAGTGACCATGAGTTGGTGGAGTTCAGGATCCAACGAGGAGGAGGCAGGGCTGTAAGTAGCCTTGCAACGATGGACTTCAGGAGGGCCAACTTTAGCCTCTTCAGAGACCTCCTTGGAAGAATCCCATGGGCTAGTGCTCTAAAAGGTACGGGGGCCCAAGAGAGCTGGTTAGTTTTCAAGCGGCACTTCCTCAACGCCCAGCAGCAGTGCATCCCTGTGTGTAGGAAGGGAGGCAGAGGGGGCAGGCGACCTGCGTGGATGAGCCGGAAGCTTGTGGCAATGCTTGAGCAGAAGGTGGCTGTATACAGAATGTGGAAAAAAGGACAGGTCCCCTGGGAGAAATACAGGAACGTAGTCAGGGAATGCAGAGATGCGACGAGGAAAGCTAAGGCACATCTGGAATACAATCTGGCAAGAGACGTTAAAAATAACAAGAAAAGCTTCTTCAAATACATTAACAGCAAAAGGAAGATCAGGAAAAATGTGGGTCCTCTGGCAGACGAGATGGGCACCCTGGTTACAAATAACACAGAAAAAGCAGAGTTGCTCAGTGCCTTCTTTGCTTCGGTGTTTACCAAGGGCAGCCCTTTAGAGCCCCAGGCCTTAGGTACAAGAGAAGAAGCCTGGAGAGAGGAAGACTCGCCCTGGGTAGAGGAAGATTGGGTCAGAGAGCACCTAAGGAACCTCGATACCCACAAATCCATGGGCTCTGATGGGATGCACCCCAGAGTGCTGTGTGAGCTGGCAGATGCCATAGCTAAGCCACTCTCCATCATCTTTGAAAGATCCTGGAGAACAGGGGAAGTGCCAGAAGACTGGAAGAAGGCCAATGTCACGCCAGTCTTCAAAAAAGGCAAGAAGGACCCAGGCAGCTACAGGCCAGTGAATCTCACCTCCACCCCCGGAAGAGTTATGGAACGGCTCCTACTGGCCGTTGTCTCCAGGCACATGGAGGACAAGAAGGTGCTCAAGAGTAGTCAGCATGGATTCACCAAGGGGAAATCTTGCTTGACTAACCTGATAGCCTTCCATGATGGAATGACCAGCTGGATAGATGAGGGGAGAGCGGTGGATGTCGTCTATCTCGACTTCACCAAGGCTTTTGACACCGTCCCTCACAACACCCACCTGGGCAAGCTCCGGAAGTGTGGGATAGATGAGTGGACAGTGAGGTGGATTAGGAACTGGCTGGATGGCAGAGCTCAGAGGGTGGTGATCAGTGGTGCCGAGTCTAGTTGGAGGCCTGTAGCTAGCGGAGTCCCCCAGGGGTCAGTCCTTGGTCCAGTCCTGTTCAATTTATTCATCAATGACCTGGATGAAGGCACAGAGTGCTCCCTCAGCAAGTTTGCTGATGACACGAAACTGGGAGGAGTATCCGATACCCCAGAGGGCTGCGCTGCCATCCAGAGGGACCTGGACAGACTGGACAACTGGGCGGTGAAAAACCTCATGCAATTCAACAAGGCCAAGTGCAAGGTTCTGCACCTGGGGAGGAATAACCCCAGACACCAGTACAGGCTGGGGACTGACCTTCTGGAGAGCAGCTCTGCAGAGAAGGACCTGGGCATCATGGTGGATGACAAGGGGAGTTGGACTAGATGATCTCTAGTGGTTCCTTCCAACCTTAAGTATTCTGATTCATTCTATGATTTCAGTCCATACAAGACCTCCTTTAAGCTAAATAAAAATAATTTTCCTCAGCGAACATGGTCTATAACTTAATTGGTCAGTTCGGTCCAAGTTGGACAGGGACTTGCTCTTCCAGGGCTCTGCAAACACAGCAGCACTCGAACTGTCACCTAGGGTCATCTGCTGCAACCTGCAATGCCAGTAGCAGTATCAATCTATCAATCTGGTACTGACACTTATCCATGCTATTGCTAGGGATCAACAGGGAAGGCAGTGGATCACATGTGGAAAGCATCCTGCTGGGGTCAAGGGGAGTGGGTGCCTACCAAGGGGCACTGCTGCTTGACATGCTCTTCCCTAGCCATAGGTTTGATACGGATACTCCTAGAGGCTCGCTGAGGCTCACAAGGGCCAGCGTGGAACGTCTCTGAACAGGCTTGTTTGAGGTCTCAGTATCTTAACACTCAGTGACTAATATTTTACTATCATGGGAGGCTAAAATGTTAGGCAAAGTCTAAATGTTAGGCAAATGCCTCCTATCTGATGGGACAGCAGCAGGACGTGAAGGAAATCCTCCTTAAACTGTGTTTAGGAGCAGCAGATCCAGGTTCTATGACTTATTCTACTATAGCAACTATATACTATTCCATATAGAGCTATTTCCTCCCATCTTCCTACATATTTCTTACCGCACAATACACTCCAGAAGCAAAGGATGTGCCTCAGTGCTTTATGACACCCAGCAAACCCAAGAAGCTTGAATAAAGACAAGACCAGAAGAAAACTGTCAAATTACACCTTATTTGTATTGACAAAGTAGGCAAAAGAAAGACTCGGTGCTCAGAGATACAAATTCATTATTTGCTGACAAATGCTTGCCTATCCATGTTAATGTACTCTTCAGTTTCAAGAGTATCAAATGCAAATTTTCTTTCCTTGACTAAGGAAAAAGAATGCCTATGAAACCATAATTTCAGATGAAAATATAGTTTCTGCATGTAGCTCTAACCTTACTGCAAAGTTCATGATTGGCAGCAAATAACTACATTTGGTCTCAGAAAGAAGTAATAGTAAAACTCTTTGTAAGGTCATTAAATAATAAGCATTAGCAGCATACCCAAAATACATCTTGTACAAATAACATTGCACTTGAACATACACAAGCATTTATCATTATTTACACATTATAATTTGTATAGAACAGTAAGAGTAATATATACAGAAAAAAAGAGTGGAAACTAACAGCCCTAGATGACAGCATATCTAGTGTTGACTCCTTTTTTTTCTCCATACAGTTTCCCAGGATGTCTCAGGAATTTTTCACTATATACTGGTGCATAAAAAATAGACTTTACAAAAAGTTCAATCCCTGGTTAACACTTCAGAATATGTACTATTAAGTGTTCACTGCACTAGGGAACAAGGGAGTCCAGGTCAGCTCCTCACTAAAGTAACAGTACTCCACAGGCTCTACCTACTCACGCACCGTGCTCTACCTTGCAGTGGACACTGCAACCATGTCAACTGTGCAGTAATTACCCAGTGAGCTCCAAAGGCAGTTCCCTGCCACAGAGCATCTCCCACTGCCTTGCAAGCAGGGAAATCAACTTCTCTCTGCTTTCTGCGCTCGGGATAAAGACGCACCACTGGATCTCTCCACTCCTGCTGCCTTCTCGCTTCGCGCGTCCCTTTGGGGTGCTCTCAGTCTCTCCAAAGTGATCCAGTGCTAAGTTCTGCATCAGATCCTGGTTCTGAACATCGTCAAACACAAACGTGAGGGCCTGAGGATATGTCTGGTAACCCATAAGTACTCTGTCTAAATCCCGGATTCGTCTGCCATCTGCAAGCTGATATTTATCTTTCTTTGGTGGTTCCTTAGCAAATTCAGGAAGTGGGTAACTGATATAATCTTCATCAAAGAGGAACAAGTCAGAGCTGGTTAATATTAGTGTTTTAGGCTGAAGCAAGCTACAACTCGAGGCAGATCCTTCTACATGATTTACTTGAAATGCCAGCACATACAAAAGGATATTCAGGGACTGAAGGTTAGTCAAACCATCCATCTTCTCTGCCACGAGAAAAGCAAGGTCCCCGATTTCCTCTTCATTGGGATAAATAAATTTTACTCTGCTAGAGTGAATCAGTTCATAATTGTCCATTTTTCCTGCAAGGATAAACATATGTTAGTATTCAATATCTTCTTCATGCATGGGTATCAACAACAACGTTTGGTAAGTACTTGCAGATGGAATAAGTCAAGTTTTAAAACCATTTACATAGCTTTAATTTTATACAACACTGATATATTCACTTCCAAATGAAATTAAGTGATAATTTTCATTTGGAAGACTGGAGTCTTTTGTATCACCATTTTTCTGCTAATTTTTAACCACATAACTCGTGTGAGTGAGAAGCAGAAGAGGCAGAAGGAAATACAGCCGGATTCTTATGGCAGAGCCTATCTGCCTTCCTACCAGCCTGTTTCCTGTCTCCCCCTTCCCACTGTTCTGAACTGACTGAAAGCATGATCAGAGCACTGAACACAAACAACATCCCTGCTCTTTTTAAGCAGACAGGAAGAGGGGGGAAAAAATAATAAAAAAAAAAGATCAAGATGAACTGCTGCTTTTTGGATGAGCACAGGCTAGGTTCTGGAATAGCAGGAAGTCAGGCCTACTTTACACCCTGCGAAGTGGCAGAAAAATGCAGCAAAGCTTGCAGGAATCTTGTGCCTGTAAGCTTATCTGCTTTTTCATAACAAAAATAACCAATTACCTCATAAGAGATTATTCCTCCCTTCAGTCCTTGCACTTTTTGAGCTTACAAGGCTTCACCTTAAGAGTGACCATAATAAACGCTCCTCCAGAAAATGCCATTTTATTTTGCGCCATGAACTGGTTTTAGGATTAAGTCAAAACAGCTACTTCTGACATTTGAACTTAACCCAACATGCCTTAAAAAGTCTAGTTCTTGCTTCTCTGCCTTCTCACAGAAGATGAGGATTCCTTTATTTGACCAAACTAGGAACCACAGGACTTGTGGAAAACTCCAATTAGAGTAAGGGAGTTTGGCTGAAGTATGAGGAACAGGACATCCTGTGAAGGAGTTTGTCACTGTACTGTAGACAATGCTCTAAACACATAGCCTGAACAGCTTAAGCCTTATAGGAGACACCTTTTACCTGTGTTTTTATTCCCAAATTCAGAGTAAAAGTCTTTATCTACTGGCTCAGGTGAAGGCGTGCGCGCCAGCAGCGACAAAACCGCCATTAGCTGCTGTATGAAGGTGTGAGTGTTGTAACTATCTCTTGTCAAGCAGGTGACGATATGATCTGCAGAGGGTCCTGCAAAGGAGGCAGAACAAAGCATTCACACATCTGAACATGCTTCATTATATATTTTCCACCAATACAGAACTGTTGTCAAAAATCTTTCCTGCAAGAATTAGGTCTTTCAAAAATGTGCAGTTTCGAATGCAGTATTTTGAATCACTTTCTAATCCTTGGAAATGACAACAACCTTTTACAGTCTCCTTCAAAATACATTATGCAATTTCTCTTGATTTAAAATACAACACACATTAACTGCAAAAAATTGCATTCTGGCTGCTGTACGGACTCGTCCTTACAAACTTTGAGACTCTGGGGCAAAGCAGAAAATTTAAACTTCCACATTATTTAGAGTTACTGTCCTACATTTGTAAACTTTAAGCCTTATTTCACATCTGAAAAGTCAACTACACATTCTGCAGTACAGACAGTACCTTGATTTTACTCCTCATTGCAAACCAAAGCCTTGCTACAACAAAGTCTTAAGACTTTCTTTTCAATCTCTCACTAAGACACAAAAACTTTTAAAAACACTTGTGTGACCAATTAATTCATTGATATTAAGCCTCCTAGTTGAGTGCAAGGTCTTGCAAGACATAATTGGCCTACTCATTTATACAGCACTACCAGCATTATACTAATTCCTTTTACAAAAAAGCAACAGCAGATGCCTAGAGAGACAACAGCCACTAGGAAAATTTAGAGCTTAAAATGCACTCACCAGTAATTCTGAAGTACTGGTCAAACAGGCCAACATTTACTGACTGCAGATCATTAAGTTTTAGCACAAAGCAGCAGGAGAGGTGGAAAGAGCTATTTTCACAGTCTGAGTTTTCTTGAGTCCAAAAATCTGTTCAAGAAATATAGTATAGGAAAAAGCTGCAGAAGTTTCCTCCAAGAGTATAATTTCTCAATAAATTGTTAAGTGTCAAATAAGACCAAATCTCTGCCCATACTACTCTGCAAGCAGCTGCATCACACAGATTTAAAATAGCATATGCCTCATTAACCAGTCACACAGTTAAATGCACAGCATGACTTTCAGTTACTATTTTGGCTTTTTTAGCTGCTGAGGTGAGCCCAGAGAGTATTAAATGACATGTGAAAAGCTTGGACAGTACAGCACATGGAAGGGCCTTGTATGAGAAGCAGCTATGGCAAGATTGAAACCTGCTTTTTAAAAATAAAACCCTCAGACCCTTTGCAGAGAGCAGACCATATACCCCTCTCTTCCTCAATTAGAAGGCCCAAAAAATAATGCCAGGTAAGGCTGGTAACGCAAAGGGAAGACAGAGACCGAGTTCATTACCTTATTAGAAGCTTGAAATTAATAACTCTTACCTGACTGGTGCTCATGAGCACGAATGAGAGAGTCATCCAACAGAAAGTAAATAGCTTTTGTTGAGAGAAGCACACAAGCCATCGCTTCCACATCGGGTGTTTTGTAAAACAGAACCGAAGACCACGTGAGATGCCTCAGCTCTTCATTTTCCACCTAAGACACAAATCACTTCATAAATCACTTGTGCATTTTGATCTTTCAGTTTCATCAGTTTAGAGGCAGTTTTAGATTCCTATAAAAACAGTTTCTAAATCTGAAGCATCTGAAAGTGCTATTATCAAAGAGTCAAAATTTATCCCAAAGTTGCTGGACACAGCTATAATAGCTGTCTACAGAAAATGTTTTGTATTATATGTAATATATTTTTCTATTCTGAACTAATTGTTTGTTGTTTCCAGAAAATAAGAAATCAGAAAACCCTTAGTCTTTCTAGTCCAGACACTGAAAAATTTTATCGGCTGCCACACACAGCAGCACTTCCCAAACCTCAGCAAGTCTATTAAGCTTTCAGATGCTACCGAGGGGCTGCATTCCAAGAGCCTCAAGAGAGAGGATAGAAACACAGGTAGCAATTAAAGCTGCTATTACAGCTAGGCATCCTCCAAACTTTTAGCTTGATGAGCTTATTGCAAATTCAAACGAGTCGTTTGCTTTCCTCATCAGCTCCCTCCAGGTGTAAAAGGAATGGCACAACTTATAAATAGTACTTATTTTAGAAGATTTGGAAATGATGGAAAAGAATAAAAAATGTAATTTTCTTTCTGACCACAGTGATCTTTCTTTTTACAAGTCGTATCACGAATTTAAGGTAAGAGTCATACTTTCAAACTTTCCACACAGCATGGAAAGCTTAGTCAAAAACATGATTTATCTGCTTAGGTTTCCATGGTCTCTACAGCCAAGTCCATGTGTTGCATTTATGCACATGCATTAAACAATTAAGTCATCAAATTACTTTCTAACGTAGTCAGGTAACTATTTTATCTAGCACTAAAAGGTCACATCTTTTTATACACCTGGGTTAGGCACAATACCTCTGCAATGTTGCTATGGAAAAACTCAATTAGGGCATTTCCTTTCAGTCCAGCAATATACTGCAGAGACGCAGAAACATTAACGTGAAGTGGAATCTGGTTATCTTCTGTAATCTTCTGCGTAAGAAATTCAGATGGATATAAAGATGACAGAGTCAGATGAGGCTTGCAAAAGCTAGGAGACACAAGAGATCCAAAAAACAACATTAAAAGAAATGCACAGGCCTTCTACAAAAAAATACTTTGCATTTAATTCAACAGTTAGGAAAAGACAACTTATCAATATCCATAGACTCATTTAATTTAAATGATCTCCTATGCATAAAGAGAAAATTTGTCAATCTGTCATGACCTTGTCACCCTGCGAGTGCAGAATGAGGTGGAGAAATGAGAATTTCTCCATCCATGAGAAATAAGTTATAACTGCAAAACAAAACCGAAGTAAAACAAAATTCAGGATAAACATTCGTGCATACTATATAAGAGCAGAAAGAACAAACTTCACCATTATAGATGTGATCATCAGATCCAAAACCAGCTCCAGTGGCAAACGCTGATAGTGGTTAGGCCACATCAACTTTAGCACTGGGCACTGTTCTTGTGCAAGAATAGTCATTACCTTGCTGACTGACCATGCATGCTGGACTCCAGGAAGTGATTTCTTACAGAATCCAATTTGTTTGAAGCTTTGAAAATAACAATAGTCTTAACATCCTGCAGAAGTGTTCTTAAAAGACTGTAGATTCTTAGGAAGTGGAATTTCTCATGAGGTAGAACAAATACTGCTGTAACCAGTCTGTATCCAAGAAGCAACTCCAGCACGTGCCCATCCAAAAATGATCCCTTCTGCTGGGTGCAGCCATGAGTTGGATGCAACACAACTGATGCTAGGGGAATCCTGCTCAGCTTGAAGACACTTCTCAGGTCTTCTGCACCTACCCCCTTGCCTGGCAGCACACTGAAATCTACCTTAACTATGTAGAAACGCTGGGGTGTTAGGAATATCCAACAAGGATGGAACACACAGGGGCCCTGATCAGCAGATTTATACATTGCTGGATAAAGTGCAGAACACAAAGCATTTTTGGACCATGCTTTGTTATTGTCAGCTGATTCTGGTTGATGCAAGGCCTTGTGAACATTAGTTTTATTCCTGTAAACAAGATATGTTGGGAAACATCCTTTTATCTCTACATCCTCTGATGATAAGCAGTTCAATTCCATAAGCTGACAGACAAACTCTTGGAGGTTTGCTTTTCCACAGTACAGTGTGGAGCTCAGTAACACTGATGTGCAGTGTTGAGAGCAACACGTGTGTAAACAGGAGTAAAAGTCTTGAAGATTCTGGGAGTCTGCAAGCACAAACAAACAGTGGTCACTGTCCTTCAGCTTGAGTGCCAAACAGATTTCTGGCATAAGAAAGCCAAATTCCATCAGATCCGTGTATGAAAAACACAGTGTTAATTTCAAGGCAGAAGGGATATGCTGGCAGTCTCCTCTCAATTCCTGATGAGGAATCTCAAACACAGCTACCATACTATCAGTCAAAACCAAACAGGAAGCAAACTGCCTGAGTCCTTTATGAACGTGGATGGAGAAGCTCCAGAGAACTCTGACTACATCAACGCTCTCCACTGCTGTGCTGTCAGATGGCTGAGTATCTGAAGTAATGCTGAACTTGAAAGTCTGCTCTCCTTCATGAAGCCCCATTTCAAAATATCCATCTTCTTTCTCTATGGTTCTGGAATCACCCAGAGGGTTCCCTTTATTCTCTGTAAAGGAGGGGGGCGACCTCTGACCAGTCTGCACTATCAAGGCAGAAAGGTGCTGGATGAAATCCTGGTTTGTGGCAGTGTATGACATACAATTAAAAGGCAAGATGATGGTGCTGCAGGGATCAGGCACTGCACAGTGTTCTTCCTCTGAATGATCCAAACTTTAAAAGAGATAAAAGCCACAGTAAATACAAACTTGAATTTTATAATAGTTTATATACTTTTATAATAGTCTATAACTGCCTATGATTCACACTGCCCCTTCTCAAAGCTTGGGGACTTACCCTTGCTAAGGCAGTTAAGTCAGTGTTATTTGTACTGCACACAGCCACTGATTTAAAAGGCCAGTAATGCGTAATTCTATAGAAAGAGTTAAAATATTTACTCATCTTACATTTCCCAACTCTAAGCAGCATATCTCTGAGTTCAAGCATTCTGCAAACAGCTACTGCCAAAAGCATCCAGCAGTTCAAAGTTTAAAAACACTATGCACCATGAAATTGCTTTCAGTCAAAAAACACAGCACACAGTGAAAGCAAACATTTTGCCTTAAAGGCTGGGTTTTAAGAATACAGTGTCTGCAGTTATTACAGAAAAGCCTATAGGGAGATTTAAACCAAAGCTTAGATACCTAGCTTACCACATATGATGACCTCTTCCATTTTCTTTGGATGAATCCAAAAGAGAGGCGGGTGCCTAAGGAGAAGAAAAAAAATCAGAAAGCCACCAACTACTACTTATGGCTGCTGACACTCTTCAGCATACATGAAAATCAAAGTTAATGTTGGCTCTAGCATTTTAAAGCCGGTCTACCCATTGCAAAGTCCTAGCTGTAGTACAGTTGAATAGCTCTCCTTGCAGAATCTAATTTGAGAATCCAGGGTGAGAGGGTTTACCTGGTTACTTCAGCTTGGGCATTCAATTAAGGCAGGCAAGGACAGACTCTGCTGCTGGTTTGGGCACAGATCCAACCTATGGCCCATATACCTTCTTTCTGCACATTATCAGATTTTACTGAGGCTGTGTAAAGTCATGTAAAAAGGTAAGGAAGTTCTTGAAGACCAACTACAGTGGTGGCAAAGGAGGAGAACTCAGAACTCCTACCCTTAAGCTGGCACTCATAGTAATGAAGAGTGTCTCCAATGCTGACGATGGTATAATTTAGAAGCTATCAAGCAGCAGAAATTTGAAGGAAAAAATCAGCCATCATCTATTATAGAAGTTTCTTCCAAAGAGTGATGTCATTGCAACACTGCAGTCCTACACTAAGTGGATCCTAAATTACATGTGATAGCAATACTGGATCAACATATTGCAAGTCCTTGACTTTAAAAACTAATAAAAGCAGTGGTACCAGTAATCTACAACTAAGATGGATTATTTGCTGAATTTGAAAGGTGGACCAACCTTCACACAGTTTAAATCTACCTCCCTTTTCCAGTATAATAGTTTTGAAAAATCAGAATGACTTTGCTAGGAATTATTTTGACAAGAGAAGTTTAACATCAGAAATAAAATTTGCAGGAAACTTAAAAATGCTATAAAGTAAACATAAGAACTGTATTTACCTGATTTTTACATCTGGAGTCTGACATTTCAGAGCATCTCTGGGGAACTGTATGGTCTGTAGGAGTCAAACCACTGGACTGCAACGAACTGCTGGCTAGGACTGTTTCTCTATCAATTATTTCTAGAATAAATACAAACAGTTCTTAACAATACTGAAACAGAGGCAAGACGGGTTGCGAAACAGGTCATCTAATCAAAATCTGGTTATAACTCAGTAAGGGTAAAGGATGCTTTCACATAATAGCAGGCACAAAGCAAAATCAGGTACATAGCAGTTAAAATTCCTTTTTCAAGCTATCAGTCATCATCAAGACCGTTATCTGGCATGAGAAGCTTTCACATGACTTCCGAGTTAGTTCACCAAGACATTGCCCAGGCTAGCAAAGCCAGCAGCAAAGCACTTGCTCTTTGGCAACTCTAACATTCTGTCAAATTTCTGTAGGCTTCACGTTAAAGGTGTAAATCCTTCAGAAACTCAGCCACACTGAAAAGCTCTGGTTCTCTCTGGTTCTGGAGAATTAACTCACCTTACTCAGAACGTTTTTGATGTGTTCAAAGATGACTGATCAGGAAACATTTTCCTGAGTGCATATGAGGCAATGCTCTAAGAGATATTTGATTTCTTTTGCTTGCTTGACATTTGCAGCATTGCATTAATACCACCCAGCAAATCGTTTTTCAACACTACCACCGAGCCCAGCAGTTTAAGGATATAAACGCACAAATGAAAACAGAATTGCAGTGTGGACGTATGACTGACAAGCATAAAAACTCCTGCATGCAGCACTTTCCTGGACTGATGGTAAAGTTCATCAGATTACACGAAATTGTCTCACAGCCAGAGGAAAAGCAAAAGGTATTTATTACTTGAACAAAATACTGTTAGCAAGAAGGAAACTCAAACTGACAGGAAAAATAGAACATGACAGCATTATTTTTGGTTTTCTGTTTCCTACATAAATATTTAATCCTTTTCCATAAGCCATTTCTCAGTGACATTTAATTTGAGTAATATGTTACGGAAACAGATGGTGTCTACAAAAACTGCAGAGAAAACAATTCATAGAAATAGCATATCAGGAAATTAATTCCATTATTCATGCTTTAAGATCCAGTGAAACTCATTACCCAGCATATTTCAACATTTCTACATAGATTTTTCACCATCTGTATTCTGAAAGCAACCCTTAAGAGCTAAATCTACAGCAAGCAGCAGATTTCTACCATTACAGCAGAGTAGCCTGTGCTGCTCCTCTTGCATTTTTCTACCAGTTAGAATAGCCTTGCCTAAGATTTTAGCAAAGAAACTTTATGGGAAAGGACTAATGTATATACATCTCAAATCTTACTAAACTTGTAGCAAGTTTCTACAAAACTCCCAAGTACTTCAGAAAAAAACTCATTTTTCTCTCAAGACATTTGCTCCTAAAAGTTTGTTGCAATATGAAAGGACTACTCACTAATCTTCTTGCACTGTCACAGCTATTGCTACCATGCATTTTTACAGCTAGACCTACAAAAAACAGTAGATTCTTACGTATACAAACTGCCTCAGTCCTATAGCTTAGGCGATTTATACTCAAAAGCAAGAATTGATTTGAAGTTATTCAAAATAGAAGTATTTCGCACACATATGTTGGAAAAAGCTGGCAGCATTTTATCTGTAGGTGACAGAGGCTATCCAAAAGCATTACAAGAGTAAATGAACTACATAAATAACCATATCAGTAGCTGTTCTAAGTTGTTTGTCCTCAAATCAAATGCTCCCGGAAAAATTTCATTGTTATAGATTGAACTTAGAAACCTCTACTGATCTGGCAGAAGACACAGCAATGGAATAGATTTTTTAACCAGGCAAAAGCAAAAAATATGTTCCTATTCCTAGTCACAATATTCCTGTAACCATATGTCATCCTAAAGGCTTCTGCAAAAGCTCAAAAGGAAGGTACTCCATTTTTCTAAGTTCCTTGTACAACAGGCGCTTTCTTTTTTGAAAGATCCAGTAAAAGCTTCCAGGTAAAGCTAGTAGGAGCTACAGCACAACAGAAATGCCCAAACACAAGCTCAGAGTGATCACCGATCCCGTAACTTGTCTTTCCTCCGCTCATGTACTACTCCTTGTGTCCTTCAGATTTCATGACAGAAATGTAGTTCTTGGCAAAAAAGCCACGGTGGGACAGGTACTATTTCATTTTTCGATTCGCTGTAGCAAGATACTGCAAGAAGCAGTTTTAATACCTGCCTATACTTTTATGTTTTCCATTAAGCAGCTAGGATACACATGTCAGCTGGGAAGAGATACCTAGTGCCCTGCTGGCGATTTCTGCAGGACAAGGCAGTACAAGTCCTGCACTCGAACTTTCACCACTGTTAATTAACCTTGGTGAACAACTGCCCATTCACACGCAGCTTGCAAGTTCTCCACCCACGGGACCATGTCTTTCTGCTTCATTTTGTGTCAAGAAGCCCTGTACCAACGCACATAATACTCATGTATATCAATACAGCTTCAAAAAGCAGAACCAAGAGGCTCGGCCCAGCAGCACGATACATACATGATTACCTTGGCTGGAGCTGACAGGACGAGGCAGAGAGGGAGAGGAAGGACGAACAGTAAGAGAAGAACAGTTGGATTTGGAGCTGGCAGCAGTGAGCCTGGAGTCCTCACTGATCTAATAAAGAGAGTATGCCATGAGCAAAGAAAAGACTAAACACACGGGACATCAGATCCTGAACTAAAACCCGTCTAACACAAGGTTTCTAAATTTTAGCACTAGTTTTCTTAAATTTAGTAATAGCGAAGTTAGTGCCAGCATTTCTTTGTTGCATCCACCGAGGTTTCTATTTTCTTACTGGAATTGCACGAAAAATTCATTCTGAGAAGTCATTCTGATCACTAATCATTGTGTTCACTGAGAAGAGTTAGTTTCATAAAACGCTCAAGAAAACCAAGATTTCCACCCTGCACTGACAGAACAAGCTCTGATAGTAGTTTTAATTCCAAGTAGGACTAATCAGCTACACAGAATGCTAAGAGCACACATGCAAAAACGCAGAGAGGATGCAGACTTTTCACTAAATAGCCACAAGGAAGATGGCAAAGTCACTTCAGCACTCTGCTGCACACAGTAAAAATACGTTTTTGCACTTATTTACTTATTTGCCCTTATTTAAAGCATGGCTGTTATGGTTTACTGTACAGTCACTGTGTTAAATCATCCTGTCTTTTCCTCCCACTTTCTCTTTACCAAGCCAGCACAGAAAGGAAGGCCAGATAATTACTGAAAATATACTGAAAACACAGGAAAAAAGTTCATCTCATATTAAAGCAGCAAAGATATTGTAAGAATTGCTATAAGGAAAGCTTCATTAATCAATTCCCCTGAGACCTAATTTATCTGTTCGTCTAATTGGCCTATATTTGGCCAAGTGGAAATATATTTTAGCCTTTTTGCAAGATTCACGACACCATAATCATCATAAGCAATTGACTCACTTCTCCCAGCACAACTCCAGCTCACCTTTTTATCCGAGTTGCTCAGTTTGTACTTCACCTCCTTTGCTTTCTGAATAGCTTTCAGCACTTCCACAGTGTCTAGTTCCTTTTCTGTGGTAACAATGTTATCCAAGCAGACCTGGAAAAATGCGTAATATCTCCCAAAATTACACTGAAAACAAAGACTTTTTGAATTAATATAGTATTAGCTTAATGTGGACTTTGTGTATTTTACAACTATTACACACACAAAAAAAATCACATTAGACCATAGCTCTAAAATGGGATTAATTTAATGTACATTCAGAAGCACTTTAAAAGTTTAAGACCTTTCTAGCACAAATACTGCAGTATTAATATACTGCTGCTTTATCTGAGTGAAGACAGGGTAGCATTTCTTTTATATCCATGGACATAATGGAATACTACTAAAAGTTTTATTCTCTAAAGACCTTTTTCAATGCACAATTAAAAAATCAACTTTAATATTTGCACTACTTTCCTCATTTTTTTTTCCTTGAAGTGCACCATGGCTTACCTCTGAGGCCCTATCCCCAAATTGAGCAAGCACTTTGGTCCGGTAATCAGGAATGATGCTCAAAGGATTGCTGGATAAGACCACCTTTTCTAAGCATGGGAGGCTTCCTATATTTCTAACTTCATCAATCTGAAAGTTTATAGAAAAATAAATGAATGCAAATAAATAAACGAAGCACCGTCACACAGGTTAAGCATCTTTAGCATCAATTAATGTTATATATTGTTCATTGTCTGGTATAACCAGGGTAAGTTACTGATGAGACATTTTTAATTTGCAATTTCACTCTTCAGAATACTTGTCTTGCAATTCAAAGCACAATTCAGTTTGACCCTGAAAAAGATCAACACTCACCTGCTCTATTTTGTTGTTGCTCAGATCCAAGTTGACTAATGAGTACAGTTTGTTAAGACCACACAGCCTTTCCAGTTGATTTCCTGCTAAATTCAGCGTTTTGATGTTTCCTAGTTTTGTGTGGACACCTTCTAGCGTCGTGAGCTTGTTGTAGGATAAGTCCAGATGAACAAGGTTGTAAAGATGCTACAAAAGCAGGGAAAATCCATGTCATACACCATATCATTAAAATTATACCATATTAGAGACAAACATTAAGAACTCTGTTTTGTGCAGTGTTCATAGGAAAACTGCCTAGTCATAAAACAGGCTAGGAAATTATTCTTAACCTAGGTCTGAAATTGTAAAATGAGAACTTCCTCAAATGCAGTTTTACTAATTAAGAAATATGTCTGGCAGTGAAGGCAAGAAACAAAATGCTATACAGCAATGTTGGCAAAGAAATGAAAACATCTAGAGCAAATCAGAAATGCACCATTAAAAGAGTACTTCATGTTGTTATAACAAGTAGCCTATTTTGTTTTAAACAGTTTTCCACGATAAAACTCAGCAACAGAATTCTGAAACAAGAAACAGGTTTAGAATAAGAAAAGCACCTTGGAAAGCATCATTTACCTGCAAGTTTTCCACCAGTGACACCCCATTGTGACTCAAATCCAGGAATTCAATCTTCGGAATTAATTTCTAGCAGGAGGAAAAATGCTTGTGGTAAAATGCACCATAGAGTGTAAGACAGGACATACATCCTGCATTGGCAGCTGACTGACAAGCAAACAAAAGGCATCACTCCCTTAAGTTATGTTACTGCAGCTTAAAAAGTATTCAGCGATCCATCTTAAAGTCACATTTGTGACTAAGTCACAGTTTGAGTAGAAAAGTAGCTTTTTTGTTTCACAGGAGAAATCTGAGTAAAAAAGCATGTTTCATATGTTCTTGTGACAAAAGCCAGATTCTTTCTTTTCCTTAATAGCCAAATAATAAAATGGCAAAACAAGGTATTGGCAAAATATTTCAGATGTTGTTTCCATGCTCTACCTACTGTGCTGATGTCAAGAAGGCTGACAAAAATCAAATATTTCTAAACATGCAGCAAGCTTCAACTCTGATAATACTCCAAAGTCTAGACCACAAAAGTTTGCTTGGTTTATTTTTGTTTTGGTTTATTTTTGTTTGTTTTACTTTAAGTGGCTTAAGGCTAATGCAAACAGTAAAAATGCTTCAAAGTCAACATTCATGAACATGTTACTTAGAGCACAGAATGACAAAGAGCAAAGAAAATATAGAAGAAAAGAAAGATTTCAGCTTTTTTTAAGATTGTTTTCTAGTAAGCTCTAACTTGTGTTGCTAATCAACATTAAAAAGTAGATGCAAGGGAAAAATTCGTCCAGATGAATGAAAATATGAAGTAAATGTAAAATCCCTGCTATGTGATGCTCTACAAGAGCACAGCCAGTCTTTCCCTTCCTGCACAAAGGAAAAATAATTCAAATGAATCTTACCACCGAATCGTCAATTTGAGATATGCTATTGTGACTCATATCTAAAGTCGTTAAAGTTCTCCACGTTGGGATAATTGCTGTCACTGGACAATTTGAAGTTGCACCCTCTGGCTCCCACTGATCAAACTCAGAGGCCTCAGGCACAAGGATTTCCTATTTAAGACAAGCACAATGAAGTGTTACATTTGTGTTTTCAGGGAAAGCTGACCATTTTGAAAGCAGTCCAAATGGCCATGCACACGTAAAGGAAGATTGCTAAGCTTCCTAATAATTTAAAGTTTCAGGTCTTAAAACATAAACTGCCTGGGCCAGAAAGCAGGCATGTTTATTCTAGACTGACAAGGAGAGACTTCCAACAGAAGCAGCCACTCTGAACCAGGGAATGGAGAATCCAGGAACTGAGAAAGCTACGTTACTATAGGTATCCTTCCCAAACCAAAGCCCAAAGAACCATTCAGTTCTGTCTGAACAGAAACAAGCAAAATGTCCCTGTGAAGGGACACATGCACTTCCTCTGCATGCATTTGCTGCATGTTATTTTTGCACGTGCTTTAAGCAACTCTTACCTTCATGGATGTTGCTGAAAACCGAACACTCATTGTGGCTAGTGCATGTTTTGACGAAGTCAGCCCTTTAATGAGTTTTGCCCCACAGTGATTTATCTGTTTTGAGAGAAAATTATAATGTCACATAATTAGAAACAAACGTTAGACAGCTGAAACATAGAAAAGGCAGCTGAAAGCATTAATATTGGGTTTTATAGTATTTCTCTAAAATTCCCTTCTCATAACACAGACAAGCCTGAGATTATCAGATCACTAATACTGAAAGTTCATAAAACTAAAGCAAATAAATTGAGACTTGCAGAAAAGTGAAACTGAAAGAGTTCTTTGAGAAAAGGTTTTTCCCTACCAACTCTGCCTCCCCATATATTGCCTGAGATGAAACTACCCAGGCAGTCTGACAGGACGCAGCATTTTACTGATACTAAGAGTGGTAACTCATAGAAAACTTGCGGCTCCACCTGCAGACAAGTTCATTTATGTATCCTAATGTGTTCTTTATTGCAAATAAAAAATGAAATGCCTTGGGAACAAAGGAGACTATGCTAAGAACTTAAGATGCTGGTGTACTAACTACACAGGCTGCTTAAGATGAGGAAGTGGTTTTGTTGATCATGCTGAATCTATGCCACCTAAAGGTCGGCAGCAGCCCCTGCAGCAAACAAGCCTTCTTGGTAAAGCACTGCACACTGCAAAACCACCACAACTAGCAATTTCACTGGTGTATTAGAGAAACCACACTGAACAGATGCAGGGCTCCTGCCTCCCTTGAAAGTCATTCTAGATCAGCACTGCCAATCTCAATAGACTTGTGTTTACTACAAGATGAAAACATTAGCTCGCTACCAGCCAACCCCAAACTTTTAATTAGAATAGAATGATAAGTCTTCATGATTATTTCCAAACACTGTACTCTCCAGTTCTAGCACCACGCCAAATTATACAATTACTCATGCTGAGATTATGCAGCAGATTTGCTGCATTTGCTGGCATTCACAGAGCCTGTATGAAGTGATGAGCAAAGAGTATCTCAGTCCTACCTCTATTTGGTGAAGTGATTTAAAAATTGACAGATCAAAAGGCAGGAGATGCTCCTGAATGTTACTGGTTCCAAAAGGTCCTCCTGTTCCAGTGACCTAGAAATCAACAATTAAAATCAGAGTTAATACTATCAAAAACACACTATTAAACTTGTCTGCATTTTAGAAGTCTTATACAGGCTATATCACAAATACAGCAACTTGGGAAAACCTTCGAATTCCAGCCAAATTTTCAAGTAGATCATGATTCAATAAAATTAGACAAGTCAATTTTTTGGAAAAAAATGTTGCAGTAAGTATGCACAGAAAGTAAAGAACTGACCTTAAACTGCCACCTTGTGCTTGTGTTCTGTAACACAAGGCACAGAAAAAAAGACATCTTAGGCAAGACTGACAAACTTTTCATCCTCAGCTGACCATAATGGGCCACTTTTCAGAAACATTTGGATCTTCCAAGACAGAAAAACCTTCATCACTACTAAACATGAAATTCAGGGGACTGGTAAAATGATTATGGAGGAAAAAAATTAAAAATACCACATAGCACTCTGTTGGTGCATATCAAAAAGCACCAAAAAATTCCATTTGGTCTTAATAGTTTGTCCTCAGAGAAGGTCAGCAGCATGAAAATGGTTTATTTCATTAATGCTTGCTGGAAACATCTAAATCTGCAGAGAAATCTTTCAGCTGTCTGTCTGGTCTTACCTGCATCTCAAAAACTTAAGGACTCATTCAAAAGCATTTAGAAGAGCCAGAAATCCCAAAAAACAAGGATGAGTTTTTTTTCTCTAAAAGACACTTTTCAAAGAATCTGCACTTCAGAGGATTTTTTAAACCCATAAAACGGTAAAGGCAACAGAATTTCCACAGAAATAGCAGTATAAGTGCCTTTGTTGGGGAATTAGGTGTGTATTGAAAGCAGGCAAAATAAATATCTGTTCAGAGACATCTCAGTGCTTGCAGGAGCTTAAATAAAATAATCTGTCCAGCTTCTGTGTGTTCACACTAGACTCCAAGCTTGCTAAGAATCATTTCAAAGTCTGCTAGAAACAAAGCCTGCAGCATTTCTGCAAGTATAGCTCACCTTCAAATACTTGAGTCTACAGGTGAAATCCAGAATATGACCTAGATCAGTTTTGGCATCTCCATTAGCACATGTAGGCTTCCCCTGTAGCAATTGTTGAGTAACAGCATATAACTGCAGGGGTCTGATGCTAAAGACTTCTCCAGCCATTAGCAACTGCTCTCCTGTAAAAGAGTATAAATATGAAACATATTGTTGCAGAGAGTCACACAGCTTCAGTGGTGACAAAAGAACAAACGGGATGGAGAAGATCTAGCTAAGAAATAAAAGGTTTGCCCCTTACACTCGAAAAATCACAGAGGCACCAAAAGAACATATATTTTTATTGTTTCAAACAGATACAGGAAATGCACTAAACACTCAAAAAAATGTTGAAAGGACCCTCTGAAATGGCTTTACCTAAAGTTAATTGTGCCAGAACAATCTCAAGCAACATATGGAAGAGCGCTTTGCCTACCACCTCAGCCAACACCACTGCTCCAGCTGGAACTCACAATAGCCTCTAGGACCTCCTTTAAAACAAAATCAGCCTGGGTTGACCACTCCACACATCTCCTGCTGTCAGTGGACCAGTTCCACTTACAGTAGAGACAAAAAGAGCTATTGCACTTACAACAACTGTATTCCACTTTCATCTGCCAGCCTCAGAAAATAACATCCTTTAATTAACTGACCAGAATGTGTCATATTTCCCCAAATTCTGGAGGAACAGTAATAGATTAGACACAATGTGGTTTCTTGCATTTAACACATGGAGCACTTACGGATGTCAGCACTTGCTGGCACAAAAGAACTTTCCCTGCATGTCACAAAACATGCCAAAACAGAAAGCCTAACAAAAGCTTTTGATCACTAGTATCACATCTTATCCTTTCAGGACGTAACTAATAAGTAAGCTCCATTTAATAGCTGAATTAATGGATTTCTTATTTAGTTTCCAAAAGTAATTGCACTTCTGTTACTTCCTCCCCTTCCCTCAAAGGGACAGCTTGATTCAAAGTGCATCTGCCCTAACCTACAAGCAGCAAGAAAAAAATGAAGGGAAGAAGTCCCAGAGTCTGATATGCAGAGCCCAAGAATCTGAGTGTCTGGAGATTAAACATCTCTAGAACATGAATCCACACACAGGAACCTCTCTTCAGTCCCAGGTCGTTCCTGGCAAGTTCCTTACCTTTGTGAAAGAGCTCCTCAGCCAGTGCAGCAGTGATCCCATTGATCTCCTGCAAAGAGTAATTGAGTCTGTTATTTACATACTTATTACAATTTCTCACTGTACACCTTTGCTGTTGTTTTTCCCAGAAATCAACTATGTGTATGACTAATGGGTTTATTTGCAGCTTCAAGGTACTTCAGAATAATAACTTGAAATTATTTAATTATACATGATTTCATTTCCAAGATGGGAGATACTCAACTTACAAGCACACCTTGCATATATTAAAAAAGGTAACAGTAGCTACAAGCAACTATTACTGCCCATTATTCGCCAAAGTTGAAAGCAAGCTTGTTTTTGAAGCAATTTTAACCAGTCATGCAGTATCAGGGAAATTTCTAGGTATGGTCTTTTCAAAAAAATTGTGACTTGCAATATTTTTAACAACTTAATCAAGTGCATCAAGCACTCAGCACTTCCTCAGAATACCACTAATATGCCCAAAACTTTAGCTGAACAAGTCTATAGAGAAAAAGGGAGATCAAGTCTTCTGTACTTCAACTCCCTATTGCACTTGCTGGAGAAAATAACTGGCAAGCTCTGTTCTCCACCCTCCAGCCTCCTGGGCCTATCCAGGTAACTCAGCTTCCAGTCCAGGCACTGACAGCTCCAGAAGGAAGAAAAAAGATGAAAACTTTCAATGGATGGCTTTGTTCCTCCTAAAACTGAGGATGCACAGAGAACAGTGCATGTATTTTCCATTTCCATTTAGACATGCTTCTCTCCACAACAAGCAAATGCTCCGTGGAAGTCAGTAGTTCTGAGCATTTCCAACAGTTCTCACAAGGGCCCACAAGAACAGCAAGAAACCACGCACTGCGAGAGCAAAACTTCCCTAGACACACACACCTGATAAGGCAGCAGCAAAGGATAAACACACATTATGGATTATCATGAAACAAACATCTGATGAGCTTGCCCTGCTGACAAAGCCCTCATGATTCATAACGAGGGAATAAAGCTACAGGACACCTGCAACAGACTTTGATGAAACAAGAGCTTTAGAAAGGCATATTTCAATACAACCGGAACAAGCAAAGCCTCTGCACCAGAGTTTTGGGGCCACAAGGTAGAAGGAGCTGCGCTCCAAACAAAATTCAACAGCTCTGACTTATTTTGAACAAACCAATCATGCTCACCTAGCAGTACATGCTCAACTGAAGCTATACTCTGCATCCCTCTCATCGCTGGGGACACATTTTCCTACTTTTATGACTGGAGCAAGATTATCACTTGCATCATCCCTCAATTAACAAATAAAAAAGTGACTGCATCACTGTGCTAGGTCTAGCAGAGGCCCCTTTCTCAGCTCTAAGTACTTGTATGTAATTAGCAAAAAAGGCAAAAACCTTGCAGCCCCATATCACCGTGCACATCCTACGCAATGCACGGGTAATGTGCTGCACTACTATCAGCACTGCCCTTCTGTGCCAGGCAGATCCTAACTTTTCTTTGCAACATATGAAGTAGAATTCATGTATTTATGGAAGGCTGTCTACTTGTAATTCATTCAGTTCTGTCAGCCTCAAAAGTAGAATTTAAAATTCCTGTCTGGAACTGCTGTATATAGCAATGGACAAATATCACAGTCTATATAAACTAATGAGGCAATATTAGGAATTCAATTGTATCAAGTGTGAATGTGGGCTATCTGAAAACAGATATTTTAAAAGATCAAAGTTCTGGAGGAAAATTGTTTTCTAGTAGAATTGCTAAGGTAAATATTTAGCTTTTCTTCTGAATCACTAACATTTCTTGTAGATATTTAAAATTACTCTAACAAGCTCCAAGTAAACAACTGAATTTATACCTCAAGCCACTAAAGACAAAAGTGCAGATGAAGCAAGACCTTTGTTCCTAAAGCACAAGGGAGGTAAAGAAACCAAGGAGCACTCCTATCTAAATGATAGTTCTTTGGAAAAGTAAAAGATAAAAGGATTAGCACTAATGCAAGTTTAAAATAAATTCCTAGAAGCTTCAGCAAGTGAGTTTTGACTACTGGCAACAGGAAAAAGAAAACAAGTGGAAGACAGGGGAGGGAACAGGAACAAGCTGTGTCTGATTAAAAACTCTGTTGGACAATTCAGTATTGGAACATTAAAGAAACATCACTGCATCATTTAAGATAGCAGCCTGAGAAAATACAATTTGCTCAAGATCTGGAAACTTGCTTTATCTGAAAAGAACGGACATCCACTGTCTTTTTGTTATGCAAGTTTTTAAACACATTCAAGAACTCAAAGCTATTTTAGAGAGCTTGATCAAAATACAAACTAGTGTTTTTCACTCAGCCCTGCAGGGCAATTGCAACCCAGGAAAAGACATTTGTTTTCAGAATACACAAATAAAACAAGTTTTTCCTCTTGTTAAATCTTGATTAGCATACCTGATGATCACTTATACGAAGGCTTCAAAATTGAATCATAAAACCAGAAGGAGCCATCTCAGTACATCCCATCCCTAAAGCATTTACTGTTCTTCCTTTCCACTGAGCTCTCCAGTGAATTTTTCTCCTTTTAAAGCCCACTTTCCCCCTTGCAACATGATGCCAAACTACTAAAACGTAATTACTCATAGGATGCATGAAAAAATTGCATTCCAAGCAACGGCAAGTCATCACTCGCTTCAAGCTTCCTTTACTACAGTATTTTATCTGCTCTATAGTACTGGCTCTCTAGGCTGCTCTGACAGTAGGCTCTTGAGAAGTGCCATTTTTCTCCATCTGGCTACTGGAAACTGTTTCAGTGTGAATGGAAACAGAGCTCTAACCAACTAAACGTGTGAGGGGTGGGGTGATCCACTACATAATGCTCTCAGAGCTAGCACTACTGATTTCAGCTTTAACAACCAATTCAGCTGAAGCTGTATTTGCAGACTGCAAGTATTCTGCCAGCATTTATTTTCTTATCTCATATTCCCTACTCTGCCACAGTACCTACTACGATAAAGGTTGTGTCAAAATTCTCCTTAAAAACATGCTTATTGTGCTATACTGTGCAAAATCCTGGGGGGAAAAAAAGCTGTTTTAGACATTTCGGAAGCTTTAACATTCAACCCTCTCCAAGTTGTGGACTTGGAGGAGACTCTCAGTATCACATTTTATATGCTAAAAGCATAACTTACATATAAATGAAAGTGCAAGAAGTGTGACAGCACTTTTGGAGCAGCAATAGGAAACTTGACTAGAAGGGTTTGCAGGTAGACTTCTAATTCCTTTTGTCTTTTCTCCACAAGGCTTTTGGAATTTTTTCCGATAATCTTCTTAGGAGGTAACAGATTTTTATCTATTTTCTTTTCTGAAACAAGCTGAAATACAGAAAAAAACAGAGTTATTGCCTGATGCCACCTGAACTTACATGAAGGATACAAATGAATGCATTAAGAGCATGCTATCTCTCCCTGGTAAGATCCAAAACTAAAATCATTTCAGTAAATTAAAGCTATTGCTCAATTTCTAATTTTACTTTTAGAAGGAACATTTTATCTTTATTATTTCATATATTCTGAGAATATATGAAAATTCACATCCATCCTGACTAGCCTCATTCACAGGATTGTTCCACAAAACATGTGTACATCACAAAACAGAATGCAGCTATAAGAAAAAATGCAGAATAATGAGTTCCTGAGAAAGTAGCCCAGTCTGGAATATAGTGGAATTTCTCTCATTTTCACTTGCTGTCTTTAATCAGTGCTGGTTAGTAACTGCCACATCCATCCATCTCACAACAGCTTATTAGCAACCCCTTGAAGACTGTCTTTGTTCCAATCTAGCATCTGGTGAGCAAAGTAGCTATCGTAAACATTTCTACTAACAAAAGTTGTAATCATTGCAGCCTGAACTGTATTCTTTCTGATACAGGCTTGTGTCCAAGGCCCATGTCCAGGCCAATCTCCTACAGTTCAAGAAGGGGGTGTAATCAAGGGAGATAATGCTGCTCATGCAAAAAAAGGACTTGAGTTTGCAGTTTAATGGTTTAGTTTCCATCTAGCAGACATTCTTACACTTTACCAAGGAAAAAAAACTTATATTCCACACAAGAGCTACACAAACTGTAAGTCTTGCAAGAGAGGAATGCCAAAGTTTTGTTATCTTTACCTTTTCATGCAGGTCGTGGAAATCACTGTAACGATGTTTGACTGTCCACTGATGGTTGCCAACACTGACCTGAATAATGTATACCTAAAAGAGAGAAAGTAGAGTAAGGAAAGGAACTAGAACAGTAGCCAAAGAAAAGCTGACTATGATGCATGTAGGATAACGTATTATTAAACGGTGTTTCAATATTCATAGCAAAGTACCACAGTTAACCGAAAGTTTAGCTAATCTCTACAGTGACCTTGCTGGTGCAGGATGCCCGAACCTCATTCACGTGACTGCTCTGCAAACAAAAATGGGAAGATGTTCATTTTATTTCCAAGAAATAGCTATTATTTTTCCAACTGGAGGTTTAACAACCATCATCTCAGAGCTACTTTTGCTGAGTATTTCTGCTAGCCAGATGAAATTGCCTTTCATACCTAGCCACAGCAAATACGAGACAGATTTACCAAGCTTCCCAACAGGCAAAGGAACTTGGCAAACACTCTCCTGTCACTTGTGGAAAAGCAGCCTGACCTTCAGAAGTCTAGGCAAATCCTTTGGCTGGCTGGATATTAACTAGGTTATTCCTTTCAGAGAAAAGCAAACATAATAGAGCTTCCTGATCATTATGACTGTGCCCAAAGAAACATTACAAATAATTAAAACAATCCAGTATTTCTTTGGATAGGGGAACTCATTTTTAACTTTGCATGTACTGAATGGACACACCTCAAGATTTCAATGGCAGGTGACTTTCCAGAGTGATCCTGCAGGAAACTGGCAGCACCACAAGGAAAGTGTCTAGACAGAAAATACAACACACTGCAAAACTACCATGGCTCAGCAGGACCAGCTGCTTGAAAACCACCAATTAAAGAAATTGTTACCTATTCCAACTATCTTCTTTGTAAGAAATATCAACTGACAAGCAGATATTGAAAGCATTTAACACAGCAGGGAACTTGCTTGCTGCCACAGGTCACACAGACCTGATTCAGAGGTGCTATGGGAAGGATGTACACCTACTGCTAATCTCACTTGAAGAAAAAAAGCATCAATTTTCAACTTGTTACAGAAAAGAAAGGCAGTTTTCACTTACTCTTGCCACAGACCAGAGGAGTAACAAACATGTGGAATACCATTTGAATTGAGAGCTATATCACAGCTGCATTTTTTTGTACGAAACATCTGAGCCTTCAGCAAGTCTCTGGCTTGCTGAACAGAAAAAACAAGTCCTGCAGACAACTGCATCAAGATGTCTGACTGCTGCACACAGCAAACGATGTGTCAGTGATCTGATGAGCAGTGAAAGATGACAACTGTTTACACAGAACTACAGCCTCGATCAGGGCTTGCGTCCGGCTTCCTGTCATGCTGTTGGGAAGCTGCAGGTCAGGACTGTTTTACCCTGGCTAAGCAGCCAGAACAGGAACAATCTGAGTATTCAGAAGTTTCCCACAACCCAGAGGAAAGCAAGGGGAGACTCAAAGAAACTAGGGGATTAAATTTAGCACTAAAAAAGGTACTACATTGTAATAAAGATATTACTTTGATTTAAAAGACAGCTGTGCTAAAAAAATCTTATGGGAGATAAAGCACTACAGCTAAAGGTGACAAAGATTGACTATATAATGGGTAATATCTAAGATTAGACACTGCCAACCCAATAAACTTCACAGTTCCCATCTGACAGCTTGAGACAGGAGAACACACGTTCTCTCTTTTTACAATACTCTGAAACCAGCTCAGGTAAACATAATAAAGGTTTCATATTCTCCTGCTGAAATGACAAGAACTGTTGAGTTCTAGAAAGAGAATACCAAACCAAGGGATAAGCAGCCTGGGCAAAAAGAAAAAGTCTGTGAACATTTTATGTGTGCTGATACAACTCCTCAAAGTAAGATTTTAAAAAGTCACGATGTTACCCATGGAGAACACATCTAGAACTAGCAGTACATCTTCACTGTCAAGCAGCATCAGCAGCAGAACGACAGCAACTGATTTCAGATTAACCCACAAACTGCCTCTACCATGCAGAACAGATACAAATGCAATATGCTTTGTGTTTCAAAGCCTTGTGAGCTCTCCACATGAACTCTCCATTTGCATTTTTGTCATAAATTATGCTTCTTTGGAGCTAAAACATGAAAGGGTTTACATTCAGTTTTTCATCCTGGGAACCTATCTCCTCTTTTCCAGAGTGCCTTTTACCAGGTTGTGTAATGAATATTCTGTACCTTTCTATAAATTATTTGCTTTGGCTAATTTAAATTCTACTTTGTGAAGTGTTTAACAGACCCATATGGCTATATTTTCAATGATTTTCTTTCTTACTGATGAGGTTGTTTATACAGACCAGTCACTCCAAGCTCATTGCAATTAAGTAGTCACTCCCTAGTCACACGGAATGCCTTTCATCTCTCTCAGTATTTAAAGTAAAATATTTACTAGTAATTGAAATTAAGTATGACTTTTAAACCTGCTGTTAAATGAGCACTGCTGATTCCATCCTGATCCCTGTCTACTTCCCGAATGGTTACAAAAACCTGCTCATCTCACATTTTACACAATATCTGCTATTCCCCTGAGCACCTCACCCAGCACCGCACTGGGACAGCACCCTGGTGCACTCAAGAACAAGGCAGGTACCTCACAGATAACTAACTGCCCAGGGACACAGGTGGGACCGCAGCCACTCCATCCCAAACGCCAGCACAGTGATGCAACCAAGCCTCTTCTTCCCCCCTGCCTTGTTAGGCACACTTTATATCCATCCCAAGCAAGCCACAGTGCTTTCCTTAACACCAAAGCAAGCTTATATATTAAAAACAGCTGCAGAAGACAGGAAAGGCAGGAAGGCAATTTAGGCCAAACAAACAAATGCATAGCAGGAAGCAAATAAAGCACTGGCTGCCTAAAGGCCTTTTTTTAGGATCAGCCAGCCTTTGGTCAGCATCCAGCAGGACAAATACCTGGTCTTGAACTCCTCCAACATGTGTAGGAGAAACACTCTGTGAAAGGGCTCAGGCTTTCTGAAATCAGCAGAAAAATTTTAACTAGTGGAATATCTTTTCCATTGAATGAATCCATAATCTTCCGCCACAGATATTCCAACAGGAATCACTAATATTTTAAAATATAATTGCATAGAACTGGGGCCCTGCCCTAAATATCTTACAGGATTTAAACTCAAAATGTCTAACAGTGTCATTAAAACACACCTCCTTCTGTTGAGATTATTTTGCAGGCTGGAGCTCTAAAGTGCAGGGTAGAAGGGGGAAGCAACAAGGCCAAAACAAAACTGATTCTTTCAAAAACAAGGATGTAAATAGCACTACTGATGTCTTGACACCTACATGTAAAAAGATGAAGATGCTTCTTGATACTGCTCTGTTTCCCTTTTCATCTTTACAGGATTTGACTGATTTTTCTACCACCTATATTTCCCTTCCATTGAGGTACATTGAGGTCAAGTCCCTAGTGCCACAAGATCTGTTATTTTAAACACACAGGGCCCATGTTGCCTTTTGTAAGTCATTTCATCTCAAGAAACACTTCGTAAATCAATTCTGTTTTCATCCAAGATATATGCCTATATTTCTAACTACTCGGGACTTTCTGCAGAAGCTGCCTGCAGTTTTGGAGTCTTGCTAACAGTTTTTAAAGGTCTGCCAAAAAGAAAACTTAATGGCATGTAAACGATAGCATTGCCACAAGTAAACTTATGGCAATACAATCAAAATACATCCAATTCCTGGGAATTTTTGCTTTACAAGCATTTAAGTCCCCTAAAAAGATTGCACTAAAGCAGCTGATACTTCCAGAAACATTCACATTAAATAAGAATTCAGGACTTCAGCATCTGACAGCTTAAGCTGGTAGTGGCTTAAAATGCTACCCCCACCTACGAGGGGATCTGCAGAAGATTACCTGCAGCACAGTAAGGTACAGGCCTGAACTACAGCTCAATCCAGCACGTTAATGGCATTAACAGACCTTGCTCATACCTCGATGCTGATCTGCAAGCTGAAGCTGCTAAGCGTTTCATGTTCGTGTCCATAACTTGTGCCTAGCAGAGTATGGGGACAGGGAGCATTTTGAAAGTTTTTCAGATAAACCCACTTTAATTTCTCAATCACAGTTATTGCAAAATACTCAGGAAAATTCACTAGCACTACTGAATTGCGGTTCCTGCCTAAAACAGAAGTCTCCAGACATGATGACACGAAAGCCTCACCATGCCCTAACCAATTTGCAACTTGAACATAAACTTGCTTGGGGAGGGGAGAGTCTTTGTGAACACGCACCCTGCAACTGAACTGTTAGAAAAAGAAACAAACTTATCTTCAAAAATGTGTTTTAAGCTTCTCACCAGCATTTCACTGTGTGTTCCCGTTGGCAAGGCAGCTGGGGCACTCGCATTTTTATCTAGGCCTGTGAACACAACCACTTACCAAAATGATGCTTCAAGGGTCATCAGTACAAAAACGAGCTGTGGCCATCAGGCATCCCTTGCCAAGGCATGCCTTTACACTCAGGTGTATTAAAAAATACCAGAACCCTCTTTCCTGTTGCTCATGAGTTTTTTTTTTTTTGAGTACCATTTTCACTGCCAGTAATCTAAGGTGTTACTTAAATAAACAGTAAGTTTTCACAAGCAGTACCTAAGTCCCTTTAGCCCTTCCCTTTTTTCCCCTCTAGTTTCCCGCTGCAAGAAGCCACCCGCAGTAATAACTCACACCCTGCACAAACTGCCTATTCCCCCTGCAGCAAGGCAGGGCAGGGGCAGACAGAACTGTTTAGTTATATAACAGGGCGGCGTTCGGGAGATGTTGGCTGCATGCAGCTGCGCAGAGCCTTGTTTTGGTGAGGAGCTTCTTCCCCAAAAAGCGGGGAAGAAATCAAGCCCGGGCACAAGGAAACCGTCTCAATTTTTTTTTCCTTTTTTTTTTTTTTTTTTTTTTTGTTAAAATCTTAAGGGCCACGCCGCCCGGAAATCACCTAGTTTTACTTTAATATAAAAAGGTAACTTTCTGTGAGGGATTGCTGCAGCGCTTTCCCCTCAGCACAACGTGTTACACGACACCGGGCGCAGCTTTCCAGCCGCGTTTCCTCGGGATCTGCCTCTCCTCACACACACGCACCCGCCGCCCCGGCCCTACCGTGTAGGTCTCCACCAGCTCCGAGCCCAGGACCAGGGCGCCTCGGGGGGGCTCCTCGCCGTCCTCCGCCGCCGCTTCCATGGCGCCGCGAGGGGCGCAGGGCACCGGGCGCGGCGCTCACGGCGCCGCCGCCGTCTCCCCGCGGCCGCCGCCACCCGTCCCGGCCGCCGCCTCGGGCCGCGCCGCCGCCGCCATCTTGGCTCCCCCCCGCCACGCGCAAGGCCCGCCCCGCCCCGCCCACCCCGCTTTTATTGGTCGCCCGGCTCGGGGGCGGGGCTCGACGTCGGGGGCGGGGCTTAGCGGGGGAAGGGCGGGGCTTGTCGGAGGGACGGAGGAGTGGCAGCCCTCGGGGGATGCGCATGCGCGCTGAGCGCTGCCCGCGGGAGCCCGCTGCAGCGCAGTGCAGTGCACTGCAATGTTGATGTGGTGCGGGGGTGTGCAGTGCACTGCAATGTTGATGTGGTGCTGGGCTGGGCAGTGCAGCTCGGGGCACTGCAATGTTGATGTGGTGCGGGGGTGTGCAGTGCAGCGCAGCGCAATGCACTGTTGATATAGTGCTGGGCTGTGCAGTGCAGTCTGGTGCAGTGCCGTGACATTGCAGTGCAATGCACTGTGCAATGCAGTATTGGGCTGCGTGGTGCTGTGCAGTGCAGTGTAGCACAGGGATGGTGTGCAGCACTACGCTGTGCTCCGCAGTGCTCTGCAGGGCAGCGCAGTGCTATGCTATGCAATGCTGTGTTGCAGTGCCATGCCTTGCAGTGCAAGAAGCCTGAGCTGGCCGAGTGCAGCTAGGGACCGGGGCATGCGGCGCGCACGTTGCAGGTGATGCTGCAGTCCTGGCCAGGGCAGGCCTGAGCACAGGGTGTTCAGGTTGCAGTGCAGAGGGCAAGGCCCATGGCTATCTGGGCAGTCCTGGTGGCCCCAGCAGCCCTGTGGCACTGCTGTCACGCACCCCTGCATCTGCATCCAGGGGCAGTATCCCAAGGCAGTGACTCAGTGCAGCTGTGAGCAGCTCCCAGGGCTCCCCATGGTCACTGCCCTGGGCATGGGCAGAGAACCTCCTGGGCACTGTGGATGAGTGCAGCGCAGAGCAAAGCACCAGAAAGCCCTGGTGTCAATGCCCTTAGCAGGAGATTTACTTATTTATCCATTTATTGTCACTCTAGTGAGGCCAGGAGCTTCGTTCTCCTCTGTGCTCCGGGGGACGGGGAAGCACTCCAAAAGGGACAGCAAAGCAGGGACAGGAGTGGAGAGATGCGCCAGGATGGTGTGAGTTTCCCTCAGGCCTCAGCCTGGACGATGGGACAGATGGACTGGACCGAGACCCTTCAGACACAAGAGGGAGCCTGGAATCGCCGCAGCGGGATGAAAACCCACGTCCCCTGTCGGGGCTCGAGCCGCCGGGGACAGGGCTCATGAGGGCCACTCGCCCCAGCCGAGCAGCAAGTCACAGTGCCCAAGGGAGGCCAGCGCTGGCCACGGGGACTAGCCCCACACCAACCCCCCCAGTCCTCGGTGAGGGACAACAGCATCCTCGGGGTGCCGCGTGTCCCCGGGGCGCGTGGCGCGGCGCCCTGGCCGTGGGGACGGGGACAGGAGGTGGCCGGGGCCCAGCCGCCGGCGCGGCGGCTCCGGTTTCCCTGCTGCTGCGGGGAGGCCCCGCGGGGGCCGGTGGGAGGCCGCGCCATGCCGGGTCGCGCGTCCTGCCTCCCTCCCTCCCTCCCTCCCTCCCGTGCATTCCTGCGGGGCGCGGGGCGGGCGCCCGCCCTATATGAGCGGGGCCGGGGCGGCCGCGGCGCAGAGCTGCCACCCGGCCCCCGCCAGCGCCCGCCATGGACGACATCTACAAGGCGGCGGTAAGTGGCACCTCGCGCCGCCCGGCCCGCACGGGCCGCCCGCCGCGGCCTCGCACCCCGTTCCTGGCCCCGCCACGACACCCAGAGCTGCTCTGCGCACGTGGCTAAAAGCCCGGCGAAGCCAGGAGAGTCGCCCTGGGGCTTGCCCACAAAACGAGGAATCTTGCATGCACTAAAATTCCCTGTCTCGCTTTTATTTTTTAAAGGTATTTAAAAAAGCTCTCAGCTTTTGCATCCCTGTGTGCTTCTGCTCTGCCGTGCCCGGCGTCGGCAGCGGGAATGCCGGCCGTGCTCGCCGGGCGGGCAGGGGCGCCCGCACGGCTATTTTAACGGGTGCAGCTGCCATCCCCACCGCGCGAATCCCAACTATGCGGTGTCTCGCCGAGGAACCGCGTCCCTCGTCTTGTAATTTAGACAGAGATATGCGGGGGGAATAAGGATGGGAATAGATCGTGGGTTGTGTGAATTGCTACCCTGCCCCATGCATAGCTACATATGAAATACTTTGTAGGGGGTTTCTGATGATTTTGGGGTTTTTTTTTTTAGAATATAAATACCATTGATCAGGCTTGATTTTAACTGAGGGCACAAAAAACCACATCACATAAGTGCTATTCTTATTTGAAGATTATTAGAGGGAAGAAAGATCTCGCTTGAGCTATGGCTGAATCAAACAAGAAACTGCTCACACAAGTCCCTTTCCTGTCCTCTTGGTCCAACCCAGAACCCTGTGAGCTTGAAAACTCCTAGTGATTTGGAAGTTTTCAGTGAGGAAAGAATCAGGAAAGGCTGTACAATTAGGCACTGAGTTTTCCTAACCCCCTCTATAACTGGTCTTCCCGATTAAACACATTCTCTAGGGCTCAAAAGGCAGGTCCTTTCCGTAGCGCTTGGGACCCTCATGCAAATAACTGGGGAGAAATGCTGAAGAGCTCTGCAATGTCAGCGATGAGCCAACTGGGTCTGTCCATCAGCCGAGGAATGCACTGTCCAGCGCAGAGTCCCGAAAAGAAAGATTTCCTCACTCAGAAGCTCCAGCCACTCGCCATAGCTCTGTCCCATAAATGGGATGCACATGGGCAAAGATCCACTGGCCAAGGTCACTCCTAGTCAAAGCCCGTGGGCTTCAGGGGAGTCAGACTGCGGAGGAATTTAGCCAAAAAACAGGAACGCCAGCATAAGAGCAACCAAAAACTTCCTGCCTCGGTTACCAACAACTTACCCCAAGCAAATAGTCCTTAAACAGGGAAGTGAGCTGCAAAATCCCCGATCGAGCCCAATGAGGACTGGGGCTGTCCCAGGGCAGGGGCACACGCGCAGACTCGCTGCTGCTGCGGCCGCTTGCAGCGGTGCCCGGGCACCTCAAGACCCAGGCATGGACAGCACCTTCACGGGGGCACAACAGCTCCTGCCCGGGCTCAGCGAGACCGACAGCTTTGGCGCGGGTCTGGATCTCAGGATTTGAACTATAAGACGACATTCACCTGCTAAAAAAAAATACCAAAAAAACTTTCCCCACCTTACTTCAAATGGAAACAAGAGATGAAAAACAGAGCTGATAAGAGCAAAGTAAAAACCACATCAGAATTAGCATTATCGCAGGCATCCCAGTGCTGTGAGCTCATTCCGGGAGCACACCAGGAAAAGCCCTGAAAGAAGATGCAGAGAGAGAAGACAAATAAAGCCAAAAAGAGTGTTTGTGTCCAGGGGACACATTATAAGCCACTCAAGTGCAATCCCTCTGTAGTGAAGATTTTTCTCTATAGTTATGTTGCATTTAAAATTTCCATCTGATTCAGCCCTCCATCCTTAACTGGAAACCTGTCCCAAGTGCACTACTCCAGGCAGCTTTGGAATTGAGAGTTTCATGTGCTGCTGGTTGAGGACATTTACTCATTAGCATCATAGAACTGAACGTGTTTGTGCCAAATTCACTGCAGGCAGCCACAGAATCCAATGGATTTTCCTCTTGCCTACTCATGTCTAGATAAGGCTGTCCAAGCCCAAAGCTATTCTGGGAGCATTTTTAGGCTCTGTTAAGCAGCACTAAGAACAGTGCCAGGGACAAGTGTCCAGATAAAAAGCTGCAAGGATAAATACCAAAGCCTGTCTACTCCCGGGAACAATCGGAGAGCTCATCTTTATCTCCAGCACCTCTCCCGGGGTTTATAAATAGTGGCCGCACCAGGAGGGTCGAGTTACTCCACGGCGGTGGCCGCAGACGTGCGCGGGGCGCTGCTCCGCCATGGGGCTCCCAGCTCCGCTCGCCGTGCAACGGCAGCTGCCGCCTTCCCTCGGTGGGGCCCGGCCCCGCGCACGTCGCACCCTGCAAAGCTGAGGCTGCTTCTACCCTTTCCTGGCCTGGAAGGTCTCAGCTCCGCTGTCTGCATCTTCCCGTGGGTATGGAGCTGAGCTGCACGGGACAGAGATGGATAATTTGAGAGAGGGGCCAGGAAAAGAGCCCTCTAACTGGAATAATGCCGGAGTAACTCGGCATGGGGGTAGTATCTGGGGAGAAGAAGGCAGGAAGACATCCAGCGTTGTAAGGGATGTTACTGACAGGACAGGAGGATGAGAGGCAGTGGGCACAAGGTGCAACACAAGAAGTTCAGTCAGAACAAGAGAAAAAAAACTTCACTCTAAGGGCAGCTGAGCAATGGAACAGGTTATCCAGAGAGGTTGTGGAGTCTCCTTGGAAAATATCCAGAAGGCATCTGATACATCCTTGGAAAGGTGCTCCAGGTGACCCTGCTCGAGCAGAGGGGTTGGGCTAGATGAACCCAGAGGCCCCTTCCAGCCTCAGCCCATCTGTGACCTGCAATGGTGAGGCCGGCAGGATTAGATAAGCAAGACCCGTAGGAAAGAGTGAAGCCAAGACAGAGACACACTTAAAGAGAAGCAGCAGGAGGTAGATCCCGTGGATTCCTCTCTGCTTTTCTCATTGATTATTTTCATTATTTCATGTCAACTTTTGGAACAAATCTGCCAGCCCATTCCAGCCAATGCTTCTGCTCCCTGGCCGTCTCCGTGTGCTGCTCCGGCAGGTTTTCCGGGAGAGCCGTGTCGGGCCGCACGGGACAAGGAGCACACGGACATCCAGCGCGTGCACATGGGGTTTGGCTCCAGAGAGAGCCGTGGGGCCGATGGTGCCCGTCACGGGCAGGGGTGCCAGGGTGGGCGTGTGGGGATGGCTCCAGTTCCCCACCTCATCCTCCCGGTGTGAGCCCTGGCACGGGGATTCCAGCACCCTGGAACTCCGCTTTGCCTGTCAGGGGGTTTCTTGGTGCAGTGCAATGAGAGGTGTCTCTGGGCGCAGTCCCCTGCACCCCAAGGACCCCTTTCACTCGCGCTGCGCACGTGGGCTAGAAAGCTGCCAGGGCAACTTCTAAAACAGGCCACAGTGAACCACGGCCACCTCCAATGACAGAAGTCTCGTGTGTTACAAAAGCTGTTGTCCAACAGCAGTAGAAAAGCTCTTCATGTTTTGGATAGTTCAGCAGGATTATTGAATAGAAAGCTAGAAATAGCTATAGGGGCTGGTGTCCCTCTTCAGGGACCCGGCCTTTGCCCGAGCCCCCTCAGTGTCACAACCATCCCCCTTTGAAGCCTCTCAGCAGCAGGAAATTATTCCCAAAGGAAGGGCTGCAAAGGACATATGCTTCTTCCAGCTGCTCCTCACTGTTTGTGCAAAGGTTAATAATGCTGCCTGCCTGATGCTGCCACTCCTGTAAAGTGACGCTGTCTTCAGAGGAACTGGAAATAGTTGTTACAGGGAAGGATTTTTTTAGACTGTGCCATGCTGCTGTATCAAAATCTCACTGAGCACGTTGTCCTGTGGTCCAGGCCAACTGTTGGGAGGATTAGTTCAACTTTGAAAAGACTGCTGAACAAATAATGCTTAAAAAAATAGTGGTGGTGATGAATAAAAACTAATTGGTCTCTGTATTTCCATTACAGGTTGAGCAGCTGACAGAAGAACAAAAAAATGGTAGGTGCATCTTTAACCTGACACCTCAGCCAAAAGGAAAACCCACTAGCACTCAGTCCATCCTTGCTACCAGCTGCTCCTGGCAGCCAGCAACTTGACCTCTTTTAAAAGTCATGTTTTTTTTTTTAAAAAAAGTCTTTTTAGGAGCCAACCAGCCCACAGCATAAGCCCAGCATTCCCGACCCACCTGAGTTCCATGGAACGGGTTTCTGCACGTCTGCCCGGGGCGCCCTGCTCGACAAGGCGCTGCCCCGGGCTGCCGGCGCGGTGGGAGCCCGGGGGGAGCTCACGCGCCTTCCCTGTCCCTCTCGCTCTGCAGAGTTCAAGGCTGCCTTTGACATCTTCGTGCTGGGGGCAGAGGACGGCTGCATCAGCACCAAGGAGCTGGGGAAGGTGATGAGGATGCTGGGGCAGAACCCCACCCCTGAGGAGCTGCAGGAGATGATAGACGAGGTGGATGAGGACGGTGAGAGGTTTTGCTTGCTCCGTCTCTCCCGCGGGATCCAGAGCCCTGCGGCTGCAGGTGGAGGGGGGCTCCGAACTCTGCAGTGCCAGGGCCTGGCCAGGGCCCCCGATGACCGCGCGGCACGTGCACCTCTAACCCCGCCGGGAGCACGCGTCACCCACCGCGATTAGAAACTGGAAATTAGAAAAGAGAAAAGCAGTTAGGAATCAGCAAAAGAGGAAAATATCTCAGTGTCACTCAAAATACCAATAATATACTACTAGTGTAAAAATGCAATGTGTGAATTCTTGCTTTCTGAAGATTTTATTATCAATATCTAGATTAGATACGTAGGTATCTCCATAGCAGAAATTACCATTGAATTATTACTTACAGGAGACTTTTAGTTCACTTTGGGCAAAATGAATGCAAAGATTCAGTGATGAATTCAGTCCGTGGCCTCAGCCAGTTACACCAGTGCCCTGAAAACTTCCTTTTGCTTCAGGGTCTTCCAGGTTGTTTTCTGTTTTACTCTGTCAGTAACAGAGGTTTGACCTCCCCTTTAGCTTTACCAGTGCCCACACTACAGTGTTGTGTGTGTTTATTCTGCCTGCAGGCAGCGGCACTGTAGACTTTGATGAGTTCCTAGTTATGATGGTCCGGTGTATGAAAGATGACAGCAAAGGAAGAACCGAAGAGGAACTCTCAGATCTCTTCAGGATGTTCGACAAGTAAGAGACATGAACACACCACACTACATCTAAGAGGTCATGCTGTAAACAGAAGTTGTATCTGAGCACAGAGGCACCCGTGGCAGCTCACACTTAAAGCAGAGCTTTCTTTGCCCTGTCTTAGTGTCCATGTTTTTGCACTCAGAAATACCAAGCATCCTCCCACAGTGCTAATGCTTCAGCTCTGAACACAGAGTGATGGTGGGAGAAGTGCAGCAGGCCCTGGGCTCTCCTTCTCCAGCATGTGTTCTTCATTTCTGAGCTCTTCTGTCCTTGCACAGAAATGCTGATGGCTACATTGACCTTGAAGAGCTGAAGATCATGCTACAGGCAACAGGAGAGACCATCACAGAGGATGACATAGAAGAACTGATGAAAGACGGGGATAAAAACAATGATGGCAAGATTGACTATGATGGTAGGAGTCTTTCTTGTGCGTGATTTGGTTGCAAGTCCTTGAGACTCGCAGCTTTTGGAGACAGCTCTTCAGTCTCTCTACCCTCCTGGGAGCTCATATGTGCTTGCACAGGCATGTTGGACAACACGTCCGCTTGGCACTTGCATTTGTGCAGGTGCACAAGGTTTGCCAGGCTTGCAAAACTGTGGCAAGAGCCTGGGGCTCCCCTAACTGTGCCCAGGCTGTTCAAAGTCACTGCCTTGACTCTGCGAAGCAAAGCTGATTTTCACTAGAGAGCTGCTTCCCCCTTTCTGCCTTCTTAGGCAAGCCTAAAAAGGAGCACCAGAGCCTAAACACTCTTTCTTTAAATGCGGTGACGCCAAAATGACTCCCTGAGAGCAGCCCCAGTTCCCCTTTGGGAGCCATCTGCTTTGAGAAGATAATATTAGGGCACTCACATCAAGTGATAGGAGATGCCACGGCCCAACTTCATGATCAGCAAGTTCTCAGTAGCTGTAGCCGCCTTCTCCTGGCTCACGGCCTGCCCTGTCCGCTCGAGGGAGGCCCTTTCCGAAGGGTCCTGGCCACGCTACGTGCTCGCAGAGCAGCAGAAGCAGTCAATACACCTACATGATTCTCTCAGAACGTTTTTGTTGTGCTTTTGCGCAGTTGTGAAAAGATCCAGGGCAGAGAGGCTTTTCCTAAGACACGAACAAAGGTAGTTTAAATCATCAGTGCAGAGCAGTGTATAAAGCTCAGTCATTTCAGTCAAATACTTGCTGTAGGAGATGGGTCTTCAGGAAAGGCAAATCAACATATCAACCCAGACTCAAAACCCAGGGCTTTAGTGACATTTCCACAGGGAGTCACGAGGAGCTCTCACCACAGCCAGAGAAACGGTAGCCGTGATCCTCGGCACCTCGCACATAGGTGGGAGGGAAAAGGAGAAAGGTCTGTGGAAACATGCCAAGGAGTGCTTGGCAGCTGCGCATGGTGCTTCGGTCCTCATCTAACACCCACTTGTCTCCTATGTCTTTTCCTTGGCAGAGTTCCTGGAGTTTATGAAGGGTGTTGAATAAATCTGAAATAAGATCTACAGCCTGAATCTTCTAAATCCTTCCAGTGCTGCTGTCTCAACTACTTGGTTATGACCCCTTGGCTACTAGTATGAAGACAAAGTGCTGAAAAGGGTGGCCATCAGGAAAATAAAATGCTTTAATATTGACTGCCTGCAGTGGTCATCCTTGGAGTTGTAGTAAGAGAGCTTTACTGTGGTTGTGTGTCCTTCATTAACAGTGCTGCTCCTTGAAGTAAAACCAAGCATCTGAGAGCCAAAACCTGACAGAGCAGGAGAAGGTAACGTAACTATTATAGCTTTAGGGCTGTAAAGAGCATTTTGTACATATTCTGGTTAAAACCACCAGCAAATTTGGTGCTGAGTGATCAGTGGAGTGCTACCCCACAACACATTTCCTTGCTGCCCGTAGCCAGCTGCCCACCACTGCTCCTGGTGCCCCAGCCCAGCCACAGCGGAGGGCAGCAGGACCTGTGCCGGGCTTCAGGAGTTGGCCCTTGGTGCTTGATGGGCTAACTGGAGCACCAGGAGCATTTTATCAATAAAACAAACAAAAACTCCATGCACACTAATTAACAAGCCCTTAAGCCGTTGCTGAGACTCCCAGTGTCCTCCAGTCAAGAGATACACTATCCCCCTTCCGCTATTTTCTCTTTGCTGTCCTGACCAACTTGACACTGGCGACACTATGGGCTTTATAGAAACAAAATCTCCCTTTTTTCTTTGGAAATGCTAATAAAAATCACTCCTGAGCCCAACAGGGTGCCTCCTTCCCTGCCACACACAGACCCCCCGGACGAGTCCAGCAGGAGGAGACTCGGTGACGCTGGCAGGACCCGGCGCTGTGTCCCAACGGCACCTCCTGGGCCTCCAAGGGACACAGGAAGGAAACTTCATTGTGGAATGTGAAAGCCCTCCTTTGCAGGCTGCAGAAATCACATTTATTAGGGCCACAAGGGTCCCAAGGAGAGGGTGCAAAATGCCTTGCACTTGGCTCCCGAGCACGGAGCAGGGAAGGGGCAGGAGATGCCGCGGGGAGGGACCTGGCAGCAGCAGGATCAGGCAGCCTGGTGCGAGGGCAGAGTGAACTGCTCAAGACAGATCCGCCTGAAGGACCCGTCTTTACAAGTCCCAAGGAAACACATTCCCATGGTATTAGCAGCTCTCCCTACACATAGCTCATCCATGCTGCTGCATCCCATCAAATTACAGCCCCAGCACAGCTCACGCATTGCTTTCATGTTGCTAAAATCAAACGTTTACCCAACCAAAACAAACATTGGCAGACCAAGGCACTGTATTCTTCTGGTTAAAACCCCTTCCACGCTGCTGGAGAGCCCCTCGCAGGATCACTGGGGTCTCCCAGGACACCTGTACGTGCCTTCTCTGTTGCAGGATCTTTATTTCTGACTCTTTTTCTACAAGTAGGGTTGCAATTTTTCCCTCCACCTGGTGCAAAGTAAGCAGGGCCATCCAGAACCAGCATGCAAGGAGGTCCTGGGAGGCTGCCCGAAACCCTTGGGCCCCCCACCATGGCTGAGCAGCTCTATCTGACCTGATACCACTGTAGAATGAGAACGGGTATCGAAAACATTGCAATTCGCACCAAAGTAACCTGGAGTTAAAAAACGTGAAGTGAGAGCGTGGGAGGATTATTAGATTATCTGGAAGGATTTGCCTGCTTCTTCCCTCTCCAGAAGCACCGGACTGTGTGCAGCTGATATGGTGCTTTGACGTGATGCTGGCAGTGGGGTACAGGGTCTCTCCCTGTCGCGGGTGGTGGTGACACCTCTGTGCAGCTGCCAGAGCCTTGCAGGGTCCCCAGAGCACCCGGGCTGCCTCAAGGGGGTCTGCAGAGGTGGCGCATGGCCCGGTGCACCCGTCACCTCCCCAGTGGCCTCGGGAAGGGCTTTCCCTGCTCGTGGATCCCAAGGGACGGGAGCTGGAGGCTCCAGGGCGGTGCTGAGCCCTATCCCGGCTCCCGGACGGCAGCTCCAGCGACATTCCCGCTTGTCAAGAGCAGCGCGGCTATAGAATCATAGAATCATAGAATGCTTAAGGTTGAAAGGGACCTCTAGAGGTCATTTAGTCCAGCCCCCCTGCACACGCAGGGTCACCTAGGGCACGTCCCATCCATTTCAGGCTCAGAGGAGACATCACCGACATTTGGGGCTCACAAACAGAAAAATAAATGGGAAAAAATATCGTTTACAACGCAGAGCCTGCAGTGGGCCCCACGGGTGCAGGCCGCCCTCGTGTCCGTCACCAGCAGGTCCTGAGCAGAGCTGGAGCTGGCCAGGCCCCTCTGCGCGCTGTGAGTGCCGGGGGCAGGAGGGGAAGGGCCCTGCGGGCCTTTCCAGCCCTGGGCCTCAGCCTCCTTTCTAGCAGCTCAGAGAAGGGGCAACGGCTCCCCGGTGCTCCTTGAACTGCAGGAGCCCCAGGATGAGCCGAGAGGCAGACGTGGCTTGTCCTGAATAGCGCTGCGCGTGGGGAAGCTGCTCTCATAGAGGAGGGCCCGTCGCTGGCACGTCCATGGCCTGGAGATGGATCACCCCCATGGGGCAGCACGGCTCCAGGAAGGGCAGCTTCCGAGGGGGCCGCAGAACATCCCACCTCGGGCACACAGAGCGGTCCCCGCTGCTTGGGCCGCTTTGGCATGTCCAGGCTGGCCGCAGGCTGTGATCTACCCAGGCCCCCATGTGGCATCCCCAGCTCTGCCTTGGAGGAAATAACTGCAACCCAAGGATCATCCCGGCTTCTCACTTCCCAGGCGAAGATCCATGGAAGCCAGAGCCGCCCAGCTCTCACTGCAGCCTTGCGGCCTGGCCAGCAGGGACCCACGGGCTCACGGCCACCTCAGCAGTGCTGCGGACACTCAGCTATTCCCTCTGTCCTGACCAGAGCCCCTGGGCACTGCTTTACCACAGCAAAGGCGCCATCTCCACGGCGGCAGCCTCACTGTCCCCGCGGCAGGGACGGCTGTGAACAGGGGAGAGGAGCCACCTGAGCCACCCTCTGGGCTCTTGGAGAAACATCTCCCCAGTTAACTGAACCAGGATCTCACCGAAAATGAACGTCCCTGAAAAACTACGAAAGAGGTGGCTGTGGAGACCAAGAACAAGGCCCCATAGCAGCTGAAATCTGCCCAGGGGAGAGCAAACACCCGGGGAATATTTGCACTTTTCCAATACGCTGACCAGGGTGCCACCAGGTCGTCACGCTCCATCTGGAGCTGGGGAAATCGCTGGCAGGGCTGTTTGTCCCAATGCACTGACTCTCACCTGAGAGCGAGCCCACAAACGTCGCAGGGTCGGGGCTGGAGCCTGCGTTTGGCTAAAACACGGGGACAGCTGCAGCGGGAGCTGCGTGTTGGAGTGGGGAGCAAGCTGCGTGGCGGCTCGAAAACCAGCACGGGACCAGTCCAGCTGAGGCCTCAGCGTGGAGGACGTGTTTGGAAATATGCTGAGAACCCCTGGAAAACACACAGGTTTATTTGCATTTAAAGTTTTCCCTCCGTGTGATCATACCAAAATGCCTGTTGTACCAGGAGTATCTAAGGACTGTGACACATCTTCATAACCACTGCCTGATAAAGAGGCCACCAAAACATCCGTGCCTTGTTTTAAATGGACAAAAAAAAGCCATTTACCACTCGCTGGGGTAGCCCGCAAGCCCCAGCTGAGGCAGGGAACTGGGGTGCCAGTTAAGAGCAGTGCATGGGCCCTGGGCTGAATCACAACCCTCTGGCCCTTTGCTTCAGTCCAGCCCCGAGATGCTGCTTTTTCAGCATGTTCAGAGCTTCTCGTCAGCCTTCAGTGGGCTCAGTAAAACTCTCCTGTGTGAGCTAATCGCCTGCATGAGGATCAGGGGACATTTTGTAAGTGTCACCTTAATAAAACTTGCGCAGCTCACCTACAGCCATGCATTTATCAACACCGCGCTGGCAGTGTAACGTGAGCGAGGCTATCAGATAAACAACATTTCGACAGAGCATGGCCCTGTTGTGAGGGAACACCTCCAACAGCTGTGAAATGGGGCAGAGCAGGACTCACGCTCAGTTCACATACTTTAAGACCTGCACACATGCTACCAAAAGGCAGTAAATGAAGGGGGAGAGCAGTACATATCAGCCCTACATTTCACTTCCACCACTGACACCAATCTCCCTGGTAAAAACTCTACCTGCATTTCAAAGCTCTGATTTCTCCTGAACATTTCTGTGCTCTCACCGCTCAATATAACCACTCACTTGTGCAAAATGAGCCGCTTTAGCACTGGTTTAGACACCCTTGCCCTTCTTTTCTTTACCAAAGGAAAGAAAGGAGCCCCCACCAGAAATTAATACTGAGTCTTCTTCACTGCAAAGGGGAAAATTTATGTCTAGCAAGGACAAAAATATATAACCTGATGTACAGGAGTGTCTGAGCAGAAGGAGTCTCTTAAACACATTTGTTTGCTGTGGGATAGCAAGGACTTAACATTCCTGCTTTTAAGTACTGAGATGACGGCGCTTTGCGTAACAGAGGCGGGGAGCAGACAACAGCAAACCCGACACCGGGCTGCCGTGGAAGCGCGCGAATTCCTGCCGCTTGCTACACAATGATGCCGGGATTAGGGTTACGTTCCTCTGCGCTGCATTTTGTCACGCAGACGCTATTTCGGTCAGAAAGGCGGCAAGCCCTTATTTGGGAAGCCGGCCCCGAAGGGCAGCGGGAAGGGCGCGGGATGGAGCGGCTGCTTCCAAAGGCAGCCCCAAGGGAGCTGCCCCTTGCGAGAAAGCCCACCCCACGCACGGCCGGGCGCTGCCGCCGTCGGGCCGTTGCTCACGCTGAGAAGCCGCACGCAGGGAGCGCTGCTGCGCTGCCACCAGGAGCTGTCACCTTTGGTATTTGGGAGGTAGAAGACCAGAGGTCACCAGGGACATGGGGTTTTTTCCAGCATGTTTACACACTGCATGTGCTGGAAGTAGTGGGGTTGTAAAGGCACAGGGACTGGCTGTAAGAGCCCTCAACTTCGGGGCTTAATCTAGAAAAAATCTCTTAAAAGCTGGGCTTGGTATTTGCCGGATGATGCTTTTTTAGGATGACTTTTTTTAATCAGTCAAAAGCCTAAAACATGTTTGGAAACTTAAAAAAAGAAGGAAAAAAAAAAAGACTTGGGAATCAGCTCAGCCAATAATGAATTGGAAATACTTACCTTGTTCCAAAAGGCAAAACACTGTTTTGACGATCTCTGAGCTCCGTCAGAAGCCCTTCCATGGCCGCGAGGAGCCGCAGCGGCGGCAGGTCCCGCTGCCGCAGGAGACAGCCCCGGAGCTCGGGCTGGCACCGTCCGGCGGCCACGCGCTGACACTGCAAGGCCGGAGGCAGCCGGGCACCCGCGGGGCTCCCACAGCAGCAGGGCCCGCCGCGACGCCCCGCGCTGCTAAAGGCTCTCTGGTTTGTTAATCAAATGAAAGATCTCCTAAGGTGCAGTGATCTGGGCATTATTAGGTATTTTACACAATGCAAAGACCCAAATCACACATTCTCCAGCAGCTCTCTTAACACTTCAAGAGCTCAACACACATCCCTTGGCACTAGTACCAGGCACTTTACCTCGAGCACTGCAGCTACTGCTACCTCAAGCCTCAGGAGTTAGTTCTGCCTGCACAGCCAACAGCCTTCTGCATTTTCTCCAGATTTCTACAGCTGTAGCTACTGTACCTGGACAGCAAAGCAGCAGCTGGGTAAGAAACAGCACCAGGAAGTCTGATTTTGCCATAAGAGCGCTAAGGACTATGGCAAAAATTGTGAGAGGTGAGAACTGTGGACACAGCTGGCAACACCCAGGAGAATTTCACCTGCACTGCACCTGAGAACGGCTCTACGACTGATGCGCTGCGCCCGAGGAGACGTGCGGGGAACTTCCTGCTCAATTTTAAAGCCTCTTAATAGAGGCAACTTGGCGACGGCCTCACCTGCTCGCTCCAGTCCGAGAGCGGCCATGGAGCTGAGCTGGGCGTCAGGGCTGCAGGCAGACAGCACGGAGCGGGCGGCAGCGGCTCCGCGCGGCAACCCCAGCCCCTCCAGCAGCCCGGCCAGCCTGACACGGGAGGAGCGCGCGGGCACTGCCCGCTCACTACGCACACAGCTGGGGACACAGGAGGAGCGCGCGGGCGCTGCCCGCTCACTGCGCACAGCTGGGGACACGGGAGGAGCGCGCGGGCGCTGCCCGCTCACCGCGCACAGCTGGGGACACGGGACGAGCGCGCGGGACGGCGCTGCCCGCTCACCGCGCACAGCTGGGGACACGGGAGGAGCGCGCGGGACGGCGCTGCCCGCTCACCGCGCACAGCTGGGGACACGGGAGGAGCGCGCGGGCACTGCCCGCTCACTACGCGCACAGCTGGGGACACGGGAGGAGTGCGCGGGACGGCGCTGCCCGCTCACCGCGCACAGCTGGGGACACGGGAGGAGCGCGCGGGACAGTGCTGCCCGCTCACTGCACACAGCTGGGGACACGGGAGGAGCGCGCGGGACGGCGCTGCCCGCTCACCGCGCACAGCTGGGGACACGGGAGGAGCGCGCGGGCGCTGCCCGCTCACTGCGCACAGCTGGGGACACGGGAGGAGCGCGCGGGACGGTGCTGCCCGCTCACTGCGCACAGCTGGGGACACGGGAGGAGCGCGCGGGACGGTCCTGCCTGCTCACTGCGCGCACAGCTGGGGACACGGGAGGAGCGCGCAGGCGCTGCCCGCTCACTGCGCACAGCTGGCGACAAAACGACCAACACTTTAGAAAGAGCCCGCTCAAGAAGTCCGAGAAGTCTCCTCCACGCTCGGAGGGTGATGACACTTGCTCTTGAGCTCTCTTGTGCCCCATTTTATTCATACAAAAGCACCATGACACACGCGCCGACAGACAAATGGCTTTGTCTTCATCCACATCAGTCCTTTTTTTGCAGAGCGGCGTTCTTGGCGTTGTTGGCCTGCATCTTCTTCAGCCCCTTTTTGTTGTGTTTCTTTGCAAACCTCATGTTCCTCAGAAACTTGGGATCAACCTATAGAGAGAAAAATAAGCAGAAAAGGCCTATGTAAAGAACACAGACATGATCAGTATGTTCAAACTCTTCCAGAAGACAGAAAAATTTCATATTTAAGGCATCAACAGAATATTAGCTAACCTAAGCCATCCTTTAAAACAGCTGTTTGTCAAAACTTTCAAAAATAAAATAGAAAGCAGCTAACAAGCTGAATACAGCTGTTAATGAGACAAACTGCCTTGTCACCACATCGCGGCTTCCTTTACAAGATTCACTCTGGATCTGAAATATCCCAAGCTGAGGGTGTCAGTCGAGCACAGCTACACGCGGCCCTCCAACACGGACAACTGCCACTGCCTGAGCTCTTCTCAAGAAAAAACTACCAATGTCAGAACACCGACGTTCCTACGTGTCTTATCCAGAGATACCAGTTCCCGATGGCCGCTCGGGGAGCTTCCCTCGAGCCGGGCACGCAGGGAAGCAGGATCCAGCCCGGCTCCCACGCGGCTGCTGCGCCAGAGGCAGCAGCAGAGGGAACCGGCCTGGCTGGAGCGGCACCGGGCGCCGCTTCCGCGCGGGTTGGGCCGCGGTTGGCGCCCGCAGCCCCCGGAGCGCGGCCCGGGCCCCGCCGGGATCACTCACCCCCTTGAGGGACTCGTAGCGCTGCGACCTCGGCTTCTTGATGCCGTTGCGGTGCCACTTGCGGGCTGGGAGGGGAACAGCAGAACCGCGTGAGCCGGCCCGGGCCGCCCGAGGCGGAACCCGATCCCCGCGCGAACCCCCCGCGCCGGCACTCACACTGGTTGTGCGTCGTGTGGTTCTTGGACTTGGCCATGGCACCGCCTGCGGGGAGGCAACGGCAGCGTCGGCACCGGACGGGATGGAAGCGCCGGGCCCGAGCGGGGCGGCCCAGCCCGGGCCGCGGCCTCACCGACCCCCCGGCACCCCCGTCCCGGGATCCTCCCCGTCCCCCCCGCGCCCCGTCCCGGCCCCGGAGCCGCCGCCCGGTCCCAGCGGCCCCGATGGCTCCGGATGGCGCCGCGCGACACCCACCGCCGCCGCCGCCGCCGGAAGAGAAGGCCGCGCCGCGGGGCCTGCTGGGATAACTGCTGTGGCGGCGGGGGGGGGGCCGGGACCGGAAGCGCGCCGCGGTCCGGCGCGGCAACCGGCGGCGCGGGAGGAAGGTTCCGGGCGGCGAGGGAAAGCGCGAAACGGCCCCAAAACCGAGCGCCCCCCCCACCAGGGCATCGGGCACGAGGCCCCGTCTGCTGCTCTGCGGAGGGCCCTTTGGCTCTGTGGTTAATTACGGTTTATCACTTGATGCATAAACTTGGGCCAGTGTTGCATCCCGTTCCTCGGTGTCCCCATTATATATATATATTTTTAATGGATTATCCATGGACCCGTCTCATTCATTAGGGATTTCAGCGCGGTGAGGCAGGGCCCGGCGTCCCTGCGCTCGGTGGCACCGGCTCTTGCTGTGGGTGGAGATGCCACACTGGTAAGAACTGCAATAACCGGGGCCAACCGAGATATTTAAAATGTGTGAGCGTCGGCATCGCGGCCTGGAGCTGCTCTGCCCCTGCCTGCAGCCACTGCAGGGGGGTGGACGTGCTGGGAGTCCCCACAGCGGCCGCGTGGGGATGGGATTCCTTGTATAACTCCCTGCAATAACTCGGATATTGCCATTTTTAATCTGTGATGGGACCAGGGGGTGCAGCCCGCTTTAACGTGGCATCTCCACCTGCAAAACAAAAGCTAACGTGGCCATCCGAGGCCCTGGGGCTCTTTGTCTCAGAAGCAACGTAGCTGTAGCACAATAACCAGGCCAGGCGGCGGTCGCTCCAGTTTAATTCAGGTGCTCGGAAGCGGCACAACTTTCTGTGCGGGCAAAAGCGGCGCAGGGAGCCTGGGCAGAGCCCGGCCCTGCGCTGGCCCCGAACACGCGGGCAGTCCCCAAACCCCGGCCCTGCTCCTCAGCACACGCACGGGCTCCTCCGGCCTCCTCTCAAATCCCCTCTCACCCCAGAGGCAGCTGATGCAAAGAGCTTGTCCTACACGAGGGAAAAACAATGCGCTTTTTTTTCCATAGATGCCTCCAAAAATTTGGATAAATTCTAACCGTTTACTTGCGGAAATACTGCTGAGGCTGCTACCCTAACAGTATGTTAATAACTTGGCTCTGCATGAAAACACCTCTTTCTTTTTCCTCTGGTTACAAATCAAGCAGAAGAAAAAGAAAGAAAAGGAGGCATTTCTCTCAACCCTGACGGCTATTTGTCACCAGGGGCAGGCGAAGACTTAAATCACTTGAGGAGCCCTCAGCTGAGGCAAGGACACAATGCTGCAGCGGCCACGTCCGAGCGCAGGAGCTCCCTTCCCTCACGACAGAGGCGCCGTGGGGCCGCGCAGCGTTCGGATCGCGGATGGCAGGAATGCCGAGCGGGTTAACCCATCTCCTGAGCGCCCCCAGCGCCGTGCTGCCCCGCAGCCCCGTTTCCCATCCCCTAGGGCCAGGAGACGCCGCGGCCGGGGCAGCCTCCCCGCGCGGTCCCGGTCCTCACGCCGCTGCCGTGGGAGGCGAGAGACCCGGCTGCCTCCAAGGGGCCGTGTCCCATTGGGAGCCCCCTCAAAGCTGCTGTCACCAGCGGGGCGAGACGGCCCTTGGGGACTGACGGATGGTCACAGCCAGCCCGGCAGGACGCGGATCCTGCTGGAAACCCCTTTTCCTCCCTCGCCCCGTGGCCACGCGGACAGCAGCACCGGCACAAGGCCGCGGACAAGCGGCTGGCAGTGGCAAGGAGGGCAGGAGGCAAAGGCCACTGCTCCCTGAGAGAGTTTCTAGTAACAGCAAGGCTTTTTTGGCTTAACGTCCCCCCTGGCTGGTGTCTCTGAAAACCTCCTTCCTTAGCACAGGTGAGGGAGAGGCAGCAGGAGCAGCCTGCGCTCGCGGGGCTCGCAGCAGGGGACGGATTTCAGATGGGCCCTTATGGCTAGAGCATCTCCTGCAGGAGCAGGACATGGTTCAGCTTGTGCCACCGAAGGCCCAGCGGGGTTTAGGCTCTGTCAGTAGCACAGGGAGCTGAGGCAGAGCCACGGGCAGGCAAAGAAACCAAAGAAACCCATGGGACCTGCCCCAGTGCGGGCATCTGGCCCCGCTGCTCCCAGGTCTGGGCCTTATTTGTCCTATGAGATGCCTAGACAGAGCCTGGACCCTCTGCTGTCTGGAAATGGCAGAGCAGGGGTGGCACGAGTGCCAGATGGCTCAGCAGGAGAGAAGCACTTGGTTGAAACCCTCCCCTCCCGGCCCAGGAAATGCCACCAATGCTCTCGCCCCATACTGGGGACATAAATTATTGAACAGCCCAGTAGCACTGTTCTTTTTCAAAGTCAGCGTTGGGAAGGGACAGCACGTAATGGCACGTAATTAAAATGAAAACTTAATTGCTCTGTGACTATATGGGAAAGGGACAGATTTGTGGAGGGGTTCAGAACTCCCACTAAGAAACACTGTATTTTAACTCTTCTTTAACCCCAGCTTTATGGGGCACCTGCCTGTGCAGTACCCAGGCACAGGTTTGATCCCGAAGCAGTAACAGAGCTGAACTCAGGCCCCAAAGCAGTGGCACGCAAGGACACAGGAGTGCCCAAACCAAGGAGAAGGAGCCCAGCTCTCTGCTCTCACATCAGGCTCGCTTTAAGCAGTTGCTTATATTAAGGATGACCTGATTTATGATTTGGCTGTGATTAAAATGCACATTTATTTTCTCCAGGCTTTCCAACCCACTTCATGAATTCCAGTAAATCCTTAGGATATCTCTGGCAGGTGGGTGCTCTTACAGCTCTGTTCCACCTTCAGCACTCAGCATCAGAGCGCAACCGGAGCGGTGGGAGGGCACAGAGCCTGGCCAAGCTGTCGCCAAGGTCTGGGGCCAGCGGATCCTTCAGCACCTCCTTTGCTGGCTGCAAACGTGAAGTGGCTTTCAGGTATTCTGGTGTAAGGAATCAGGCCAGCAGAAAGTGGGTGACAGGATTCACTGCACACCCTGCGAGTCCTTATGCCCTTGGGGCGGCCAAAACACCTTTAAAAACACCTTTCCTCTGATCTCTCCCCACTCTGCTGCATCCTATCTCCATCCCTTCAGTAGCTGAAGGATCTGGAAAAATTACAGGCAAAGCATTTGCCAAAGCTCTTCCTTGTCTAAAACTTTCCGTTAGGATGGAAGCACTGAAGCATTTCTTAAAATACCTCTCCTGCCATTAAATATTTAGGAGCACCATGTGGGCAGAAAGGGTGCGTCTTTACCGGGGTGGAGGCAGGGAGAGCCCGATCCGAACATCCGAGCGTGGCCTCCCGCCACGCCGGCTGCTCCCGCCGCACGCGGCCCCGCTCCGACGGCTCCGGCTGCAGCGCCGGCACCGGAGCGTCACCGGCATCGCTCCCTGCTCCCGCCTCCGTGTCGGTGTTCGGAGCGAGGATGCTGGGGACCGTCCTCGCTGCGGTTGCTGCAGCAACTGCGACGTCTCTGGCGGCAGGAGCCTCACGTTTCCTGGATCCAGGCCAAGCGTGAGCCTGTTACTTGCAGGAAGATATTTTTCCCCTGCTAAAAAAAAAACCCCAAAGCCTCTCCAGCCGAGCAGCCGGGCCCCAGGAGCTGGTGCTGGAGTGGGAGCTGCGGGTCAAGGCAGTTCCTGCGGCACCAAGCCGGGGAAGCTGCCGCTTCCCGCCCCGGGTGCTCTTGGAAGGTAGGTCAGACGCTCCCGCCGTGGAGCCCGAGAAGGAAGGTCACCCTCGCTTGTCCTGACGCCTTCTCGAACTTTGAAGGCCAGGTGGACCACGGTCATCTCCTGGGCAGCGCAGACCTCAATTCATGTCCATGTGAATTGGAACATGTGCTTTAGAGGGAAAAAAACGTTATCGAATCGTGATTAAAACATCGTCAGCACAAGAGGATCAGCCCCATCTCTAAGTTACCTCCCAATTAATCACCCTAAGTTCTAAGTAACAGGACCTTATTCACAGTCTGGATTCATTTTGGTGTCCCCATCTCTGACTGTCTTGTAAGACTTTGCCCCTCATCTGAAAAATCCCATTATTCCCTGTTATCTGTCACTGCTGTGTGTTACCGGCTGTCACCAAATCTTCCTTCTCTTTCTGCCGGAGCAGCCAAAGGGACAGATCTCCCTAGGACAGCCGGTGTCCAGCCCTTGGAGCACACCGGGGACTCTTCCCTCAGCCTCTGCCACGTGGCCACCACGGTTACATTCCAACCGGAGACACCGACACCGGGGCCGTTTCTCCAGTGTGTCCCACGTATTCCAAGGCAGGACTCACACAACCTGCCCAAAGCCACTTCCCTGGCCCATCGCAGGCTGCTCTGGAGCTGTGGGAGCATCCTGGGCTGCAGCTGCCCAGCGCTTTTACCTTCCCTGGGAAGTGTTCTGGGTTTTTTTAGGAATTGGTTTGCCAGTTGGGGAATGTTTCACTTCTATTTTCAGCCTGGGACAATTTCCCTTTTTTCCCTTAAAAAAAAAAAAAAGCCTAAACCTGTCAACAACTCAAGGAAGAGTGATCTCAGTCTAAAATATGAGCCCTAGCATGTGAGGGCATTTGACTCAAAAGCCACTTCCCATCTTTGGAGGCTTAAAGTATGTTCCACTTCGTCATCCTAAAGGTCTTTAAACACTTATAAAAACAGAGTTTATTTATCCACAGTCAGAACAGCCTATCTATTATCCTGAAGGCCGAATACAGAAAGTTTCTACAGAAATTTATTGGTTTCATTCCTACCAGTCTGAACAGAAGTTTTCCACAGAGTCTGTCAAAATACAAGTGTCTCAATTCCAATTTTCCTCAGTCTTTTGCAGACATCAAATTAGTTGTCTTAAAAAGCACTTTTACCAGTTACTGAAAAAGCAAGAGTCCTGGCAGCTCTTCTTGACCACTAGCTATTAACTTTTAAGTCTCCTTTAATACTGGTTTGATTCAATGTGGTAGTTTTCTCCACCAGCAAACTCAGCAGCGAGCGGAGCCAAGACGAACCAGCTCCAGACAAGGAATATTGGCTTTAAGTATCAACGGCTCCTACTTGATGCCTGGGCAAAACTTTTCTGCCCCTCTCAAGGGTAACTTCATGGCCATGGGCAATGGAGAGGTGGAGGTGCTGTTAACTGTTAACCTAATGTGAGGAAGATTTTGGGCTGAAGGGCTGATGCACGAGAGCAGGCAGAGCTCCAAACAGAGCAGAATAACCTCTCCGGTGCCTGTGATGCTTTCCAGGGACTCATCTAAGGGCCTGATGTTGTGTAAGTCTGTGCTTCAGCTCACAGCACAACCCTGTGACGACGCGGTACCAGGGCAAGATAGCGGCGAAGCCGGCAACTCCCGTTCCTCTGAGTATCAAGCAAATTAGCTCCCCCTCTATCTGATCTCCACCAGGTTACTCCTGCCAACATTTTATCATGTTGGAGCTGTGCGGGCAGCCAGGACCCCAGCATTACAACGTTCTCCTGTCAGCCATCCCTGCTTCCTTCGCTATGTGCTAGGACGAGGGAAGCAGGATGCAGGCTGTCCGTGTCCTAGCACATCATTGCACACAATTCATCATGGAACATCAAGGAGATACACACAATCATCACAATTCATCAGGAGATCCAACCAGGTTCTGAACATTGAACACTCGGATCTATTACACATTGCCTAGGGCCTTCCCAATTCCAAACAAGATGACAGACCTCAGTGGCACTTGCATTAAGTGACACAAACTGCGGCTGTCCTTCTCCTACCAGCATTTCCAACCCTGCCCTGCCACTCCAAGCTCGGTGTCTGCTTATGCTCCAGCTCAAAAAGGATTTTAGAGAGCCAGTACAGCCACACACACACTCAATCCTAGTATGAAACAAGCCAGGGCACCGATAATTTAGATAGTGCTGAAAGATGGAACAGGTTTCCTTTAGCTGTCACAGCTTTGTGATGGTGAGGTCATGAAAGAACTCTAAATAGCAAGGAGATCTAAACTGAAGATTTCTGGAAGCAGCTACACTGGGGAAGGAGGCACTCATTTCACATGTTAACAGCCTGATTATAACATCCCTTTTATGGTTAAGTATCTTGCTGTAGATACCTAAACATCCATGTTCCAAGTTTCAAACACTGGCAAAGCTTGCAGGATTACATCCATCCACCCCCAGAACCACCTCAGTACGCTCTACATGTAGCCTTGCAGCTGGGCACTGCCTTTTCTTTTGAGAACACACAACCTCTGTGCATCTGCACGTGCCTGAGGCATGTTCCTCAGGAAGCATCCGGAGTTATTAGCATGGGCTTGGTTCGGAGGCTTCAGAAGCGAAAATACGCTTTGCTTTGAAATGTGTACCTTTAAAAAATAATTTAGACTGTTCAGTCCCTCCTGAAAAACATCTATGAAATAATTCTATCCAGCTTAAACACTCACATCTCTAAGACCTAAAAAAAAAGAGCTTGAGAATTAGGATGCCCCAGTGGCAGAAGGCTAGAGAAGGACCTGGGACACATATTCCTTTGCTGCAGGTACCTAAGTCCCCACGTTAAGGTGCTCAGGTCCAGAGCAATATCTGAAAAACGCGGGGCAGATCTTCTAACAACCATGAACTCACCTGCACAAAACAAATTCTCCCAGGCTTGGGGATGGCTATCTAATACCTCAAATCTTATGACAACTGAAGTCACAAAACAGATGCAGATACCTTGTGAAAAGCCCTTCTCAATCTCCTTCTAGTCAGAGCACCCCCAGAAGATCTGGAGGCCCCCTGAACATCGAGGAAGGCACCATCTGCACAAAACCTAACCTCTGTCCTTCACTTTAGGACCCTGCTCAAGCTTTTAGCCAGAGCACATGTGGCAACTAAGTGCTGAGCAAGCTCTGGCCATGGTTTCTGCCCAGAGAGCAAGCGCGGGCGCAGACGCACCTGCCCGCGAGACCTGGCTCCCCATCAGTCAGTGTGACCGTGCTCAGCGCCCCGGTCCACGTGCGGTCACTGGTGCCAGGAGGCCAGTCACAGGAGGTGACAGGAAGGGTGACAGGGCCCGACCCTCTCGCTCATGTTACTTCCATACGGGGATTACTTCACCGGCCTCATCGGAGCCAGCCCTGACTTCTCCGGGCTGCCAGGAGAGGAGAATTAGCCTCTTTGTTTTCATTATTTAGCCCTCTGACATAGTCACATCCAGCCTGACAAACAGCCCTGTCATATGCCCCCGGCGCAGACGGGAGAGCTGCAATTACGCGGAGGCCGCTGTGCTGCAGGTCCGCCAGACCTGCTGTTTACAGGAAGCACCATCGCAGAGCATGGAATTAGAGAGACCACAAGGAAGTGGAGGATTATTTACCGGAGATTAAAGGATACAGAAAAACCACAGGACAAATCAGTGGGGCCTAAGCAATGGTAGGTGCTATTTCAGTCTTTCAACTGCTGGGCTTTTTTTTGCCAGTCATGCTACAACAGAAGAATTTGAGAGGAATTTGGGAGGACAGATGATTGCTCTGTTTTTGGCTAGTAATGTGCACCAAGAGATTGTTTCCAAACCCGCCGGATGGAGGGGAAGGAAGCCTGCTGGACCTCAAGGCTCAGCCACTCCAGCCCATCCCGCCTGCCGGTAAATCCATGGAGAAGTATCCACAGATTAACCAAGATCTTCTTGGTGGCAGCCTACCTGGGAGAAGGGGGTTGAGGGGCTGAGATCTGCCCCCTCTAGCAAGATACAGTGACAAGAAGACCAGAGCTGGGCATTTTGTGGTACATCTTGAAAGAGCCACAGAAGGGGTGGATATTGCCAGGTTATTCCTGATCCTCTGATCCAATCCAGTCCAAACACTCTCCAGACATGTTCTTCTCCAGGCTATTGCCTTTATTTTAAGCACTCACAACTTCCTTTTCTTCTGAAAAGCTCAAAGCCATCAGCAGTAGGGAAAGACGCAGCAGTGGCTATGGCCAAGGTCCTGTAGGTTACGGACAGGTGGATTCTGTACCTTGCTAGGTGACTTCGCAAAGGCATCCCAGTGCAGCTGGAGATCAGTGCAGCACTGCATCACTTCTGCAGAACATACTTTAGCAACCTGGCTCTTCTGAAATGTTTTTTTTTTAACATCCTTACTTGGTGCATGTACTTTAAAGGGTGGCAGATAGGAGTTATCTGGTAGAAACATCAGCAGCACTGTAGTAAAAATGCAGTATTTCCACTCCAGCACTAGAATACCTTCTATGTCTTATTGCTATGGGTCTATGGCTTTGGTGAGACTTGATTTGTTCAAAACCGACTGGACATGGCCCTGGCCAGGGGGTCACCCTGCTCGAGCAGGGGGTTGGACCAGACAACTTTTAGAAGCCCCTTCCTACCCCAATCTCTTCTCTCTACAAGCACAGAGCTGTGTCCCTCTGGGAATTTCTGCAGGGTCTCAAGCAGACATCTTAAGACACATCTTAAAAGGAGGAGCCCGTTGTTTCAAATGCCTTTGTGAGCACCCGTGAGTTTGCTTGTTGATGAGGTCTTATTTTTATTAAGGAATGGCCGCCAGGACTCGGTGGCTGCTCCAGACCGCTGAGATTTGGGCTGAGCTACAGGGTGGCTCAAGGTAAGAGACACCAGCCCAGGAACCAGGTTCCCCAGGTCTCGGTCTCTGTATGGCAGCCAGTGGGATGCAGTAATAATGAAGCAATCTCCACTCTCCCTTCTCCCTCATCTTCCTTTCCACGTTACCTATCACAGTGCTGGTGTGTTCCCAGCATCTACGTCCAGCTGCAGACACACAGCTGCTTCCCTCAGGCACAGGACGTGGCTCCAGCAACTCTCCAGGATGGCTATGTAATTATCTGTGCTGCTTCCAGATGCCATTCCCACAAGGATTTCTCCTATTTAATTTCTCCTGGAAGGCAGGGCTGTTTGTCAGTGCCACTGTCCTGGTCCCACAGCCACGGCGGAGTGTTTGGCCTCACAAATCTCCATGCGCCAGCACCCACCTTCTAGCTTAGCTCTCGGGCTGCCTCTCGCACTGCTCTGCTGCCCTCTCTTCCAGGCCATCAGGTAACTCACTTTACACCTTTCTGCTCAGACACAGATGTCACCCCGCACTCTTTCCCTCCTAGACTCAACTGCACGTCAAAACTGAGCAACAACAAGAAAATGACAGGACTGTCACATGCCAAGAGACAGCAGCCCCAGCAGCCCCCGTGCTTACGGCAGGAGCTTGTGTTTCCTCTCCCACAACGGCACCTTCCCGCAGCACCGCGGCCCCTTCCACCCAACGCGTGGTGTTGACTCAGCCGTGACTCAATGGGAAGGCGGCCACCTACGGAGACGCCGGCCCCGCTTCCGGCGGCTCGACACGGTTAGCACGTACTTCCTCGGCAGTTTTCCCTTTTTATTTATTTTCTCCCTTTTATTTATTTTTGTACAACAAACAGCGAGAAGGGATGAACGAGCTTATTTCACTTATTTCAGAGCCTGGGAGGGATACCCAGCTGTTGTCAGCCTGACAGGCGCTGCCAGAAGTAATGGCTGAGGAAATAAAAGCTAAATCTTCCTTGAATGGGCTGGCTGGACACCACCCCCGAGCCCTCACACGCAACAGCAGCGTTTCCATTAACCGAGCACCCGAGCCAGCACGCGGCAACCTCCAGAGCAGGATGGAGAGGGCTGCTGTGGGCCCATGCGGCCTGGCCTCAGCTACACGCGTTATTCCATGGATCCCTCTGCAGGGAATGGGAGCCGCGGGCCGTCACGTGTCCCTGCGGCACGGCGGCACTGGGAGCAGATGGGGGACTAGGTTTGTGACAGCGAGTCTGCTCGGCCGCGGATAAAACAGCTTAGCAGGAATGGGATCACACTCGGAGGTGTGATTCGAAGCAGGGCTGCTATTATGCCAAGAGCTCAGCTTTGAAGGAAAAAAATCCATCCACTAAATCTCTCTTTCTCTCTCTCTATATATATATATGTATATATTCTTCATTAACTCTTCCCCTGCCACTGCCAGAATGAAATCCGTGGTCATCTGAGGACACCTTCCTCACCACGGTTCAAGCTAGGGGCTCCAGGAGGTCCTGCAGGAGCATCCTAGAGGGATTCAGTTTGGAGGGGCCTGGTCATCATAACCCATCACTACCTGCCATACAACGAGCCTGCCCTTTTCCAAAAATATTTAAGATCTCTTTCTCGTGTCTTGAACCAACTGTCCCAAACTCGAGAGTTAATTTGGCACATGGGGACTCTGGCGGATGTTCTAACCTTCAGCCCATATGGATAAAATTGTAACTGAATAAAATTGCTAGTTCTTTATCTTCATGCTGCATCATCATGCAGTTAATTTCAAGCCTTCCAGTAAACTGGCACATATATTTTAATCTAAAAACTCCTTTGCATGACACTGAAATAGACCCCAGCCTATACACACTTGCTGCCAAGACAAATGCATGGTTCAGCAGCAGTAAAGAGGATATAAAAGACTCCCACGTTACGAACGTAGGAGGCAGAGGATATTTCAGCGTGGCAGTGGTTACACTTTTGGCAGCTTTGCTATAATAAACATTGTTTTCAGGACCTAAAAATACCCCCCGTGCAGGGAAGGCTGACATATTCGGTTTCAGAGAAGCTGCGCTATAGGTCAGGGGATGGCAAAGAGGGCTCAGGAAAATGGGGGGACACAGAGGAGCGGGAGTTAATGTCACCTCCTTTCAAATGGGGCATTTCCTCATGAGACGTGGCACAGGCTCAGCAGTCCCTGTACGTGCCTGTTCCAGGGCCAGGGTCATTGCCACGATAGCCCCAGGGACTGGGAAGTCACCCGAATGTGTCTGCTGAGCCCTGCGAGCGGCTCGGGAGCAAGGGAAGGAAGCGGCACAGTCAGGGCAAGAGCCCAAAGGCTACAAGGAAAGGGATGCGCTGAAGAGAAGTCCTTGGAGATACGCGCCACTATGGTAGACCTGACAGGACTTTGGTTTTTAAGACTTGACTCAAAAGTCAACCCTCAGTAAAGCCAAAAGAGCTCACAGAGGCACATCTAGGCATGCAGCCTCATGGAGGGAGACTTTCCTTCTTATGGAAATGAGAATCAGAGCCCACGTTTTGGTCTGTTTCAAGGCAATGGAAACATCAGCAACGACAGATAACAAGAGGGGAAATGAAGAAAGGGACGTGCTATGGAGACGGGCCAGGTTTGAATAGCAGAGCAAGCACAAAGCTGTATTTCACACAAGAAAATTTTACAAAACACTTATCTGACATAGGGTACGGGCTTCTTATCAAGCCCCAAAGCAGTTCTGGCCACTGGGATGTCCAGCAGGATGTCACTGGCTCAGATGCAGTCTGGACACTAGAAATTTCTGCAGGTATGGAGGGCCAGGTTTAATAATGGGGAAATACCAGAACACTGCTGGTTTGCAATGCGTTATGTATCTATATCTATATACTATCCTGGCAAGTCAACCCTGTTAGTTATGGGTTCTGGGCCAACAAGAAAAGTACTTAGGAGCAGCCCTTCACAAAACCTCTTTGCTATTTCTGTGGAATTTGGATGGGATCTGGGCAGTAGAGATGCTCTAGTCCTAGAAGCAAATTTAAGCTCAATCTCTGCTGCATGAAACAAAAACAAAGAAAAAAAAAACCCAACAAATCTCGGCTTTTAATGCCACCACCTTTCACACTCAAAAAATGACTATTTTAGCCTCTGCCGATCTTTCTGTCCCAGAATACACCCGGGCATTGGCCACTCACTCCTAATTAGGATGATGGATAGCTCATTAGCACAAGTCACCTCAAGTTACCTTGGCCACGGAGCCCAGCGCATCCTTCCACAGCGAAGGAGGGCGGCGGGAATCAGCAGAGCCTGAAATTGCTCAGAGCAGGCAACGGAGCCGCTCACGCCGGTGGAAGCAGCCACTCGGAGGTAATAGCTGAGCGAGGAACAGTAACAGCAGTGGTACTTGGTAAAAAGCATGGAACAAAAGGAAAAGCTTTCCCCATTATATAAGGAACGGATGTTTTCTGTTTGCTCCCTTTGGTTCAGAAATGCACTTAGCTGTTTGGAGAGACCCGGAGTGCAGCTCACCAGCATATACTGCAAAAGCTGCTCTTGGGCTGCGGGAGAAGAGCATCATTTTCCACGAGTGAGATCACAGGCAGGAAAGCTAGTTTTCTCTTTTTAATCTTCTCTGGATTTCTACCCATTCCCTCTCCAGACGTTTTATTTTCTTTGGGATAAATGTCCGCCTGATGGTGGACAGAGCTGCTCTGTCTGCTTGCCTCGGGCCAGCTGCTCCATTTGCTGTTTGCCGACTCTGGCCCAAGGGTGCCTGTCCTGCCCTGCCAGCAGAGGCTGAGCCCGCAGCACCCAACCATGGCTCCTGCCCAGGCCCTGCTCAGCGCCCGCGTCCGTCTGCAAGCGGTGACTAAGGGCAGCGAACAAGTCGTGACGGGAGGAGAGCCCAGGAGCTCTGGGAAAAAGGGGAACTGGATGAACGTGCCCAATGTGCTTGCCCAGCTGGGACCATGGACCTGGATCTATTTTGTGAAGGTCTGAGAAGGACGTGGCCATCGTGAGATGCCCAAATCGCGGCCTAGGCAGCTCCCGCGGCTGGCAGGCAGCGCGGGGAGGGAGGCTCAGCAGAGCGGCAGGGGCTAAACGCCACTCGCTACAGCGCGGAGGAAATGTGAATGAACAGGGTGAATGGAGGAACAAATGAATGAGCGAGGGAAGAGCCGGTGAATGAATATTGCATCGAGCCGGTGCCTTTCATCCTGGGATCTCGGAGCTGTGCAGCTCAGCTGATGCGCAGAAGCCGAGTCGCGACTCCCGGGAGAGACGCCCGGTCAGAACAAATTAGGTTGTTTCCCAGGCTGCTGGTGGAGATGTTTGCTGGGAGAGGTGGCATATGGAGCCATATTATTCACAACATAAGGCTTTCCCCCAGACAAACCCCTCCAATTCCACCTTAGCCAACATGACACATTATGACTTTAGGAGTCACTCTTGTTCTCGCTACTCCAGCCACTGAGCAATTTCCATGGCAACGGCATCCCAGGGGTTCCAGGCCTTTTCCTAACCCCTGTCGTGCTCTGTCCAGCCGCACTGGCTCATAATTGCGGGAGACAAGCGGGAGGGAGCCGGCGGTGCCTCCTGGCGCCAGCGGGGTTAAGGGACACCTCGTGCCCCGGGGGCTCTTCCGCAGCCTGCGCCGCAGGGAACCCCGGAGCCCAGCGCGCCCTGAGCTTGCGAGCGGCTACGGGGATTTCCAGGGAGACTCGGCCCATGCTGAGCCGGGAAAAAAAAAAAAAAAAAGAAGGAGGAATTTGTGAGAGTTTTATTGCACAGAATTAGCTATACCAATGACCAAAAGAAATGGGTGGTTTAAATGAGGATGATTTAGGGCAACCAGAAGCAGCACAGGACACGTGTGAGGCCACTGTGACACTCCTAGGAGAGTTGGAAGATGCCTCTGGCCCCTTGATGAGGCAGGACAGGGCCAGCACAAACCCCAAATGCACCGGCGGGCAGAGCGAGTTCAGCTTCACTGACCCTTTGTCCGTGCTTTGGAGGATGAGGTGCATCCCTTGCTCTCTTCCATCTTTGGAAGGGGACACTAGCCTTGCTGAGGACCATCTAGCTTCAGGCACATGCACTCCTATTGCTGCTTTTGGCCAGCACCACCTTCCTTGCATTTGTCCTCTGCCCATGTCTGCAAAGCTGCCAAGAATGGCTGCAATGGCCATTTTGCAAATACTCATCTCCATCAAACACAGTTGCTGCCCTAGATTCAGTGCACCGGTTATCTCACCCTAACACTAACACACACCAAATCCAGGCACCAGGCCCGCTTCCACTTACACCCGGAGGAAACACGGCCACCAAATTCCACGGTTTTGGAGCTGCACCCAAACCAAGGTGCCAGTTTGCAGATGGGGCCAGCAGCTTCCTTGCGTGCAGGCTGGTGGTTGCTCTGCTAACGCTGCTTGGAGCTGAACAGCAAGTGGCTGCGCGCCTATCTCTACAGTCGCTTAAATTTAGATGTTGCTAAGGGATCTAAGAGAAAGAGGGGAAACGGGGTAACCGTTCCCTACTGCCATCCTGCGGCTGGAGGGACGTCGGGGCTGGTGGTCAGTCCTCAGGGCAGCCCAGGCCTGACTAGTCAGGAAAGCAGTTTACACTGAATCACTCCAAGAAGGACCCTGGCTGGAACCTTGGAGGGGGAACTTTGTTCATGCCTAGAGGTCTTAGGAGGAGCAAATATTTCAGGAGATAAATGGGGGATACTCCTGTAACTCCTTCAGTTACCCTAAAAGAAACACTTGTATTGGCAGAGGGTTTTGGTTACCCGTCAAAACATCCATGCAAAATAGGTGTGTAAAATACTAATGATGCAATACTTGGCCTGAACCAGCTCCCAACATTACAATTAAAATCGGAATTGCATTTTAGGAAGGTTTGTACCAGCAGATTCGAGGGGGCGGCAGCACCGGCAGAGAGCAGCAGCCAGGGGGATAAACCCCTCACCCGCACCGAGGCGGCCCGTGGCGGCTGCACAGGCCGGGCGATGCCGTGTGCGCAGGGCAGCCCCGAGTCACCGCGGCAGCCTCAGCTCCCCCGGGCAGCGTCCCTGCCTCCGGGAAAGCTGCCTCCCAGGCACCCCCGCGGAGGCGGGAATCAGGAGCCAACAACGCTCTCCTTCACTCTAATCGTTCTCTTCCTCTTCAATCAAGGCCAAATTGCAAGAGGAGCAGCTCCCAACGCCCGAGTGCAAAAGCCTTTAATTACTGTCATCTGGGAGGCTGAGCCAGGCTCCCCCCGGTGCATTTCCTTACTCTTCAGAAGACAGAGCTCTGGGACTCAACGCCCCCAACATGCCATTTGTCACGCTTTGTTTTAAACAAGCACTTGCTGCCTATTAAGAGATGTCTTTATTTAAAAATCTGGCGTTTGAGGAAGTTCCTATGGTCTGTATGTACCTTGGACACGTCCACACGGTGACCGGGCTGCAGCGTCAGGACGGAGAGCGGACTGTAGCTGCCTTGCCTGTGTGGGAGCCTGGTGGCCTTGCCCATGCACTGGCTCGTGCTGCTGCATGTGCCAACCCCAGAGCTGGCTGCATCCCACTTGCTGGCTGGAATTGCATCAGCAGTGAAACAAGGGACGGAGGCAAGCATGTCTAAATGGGTTCAGAAAGGGACAAGGCAAATTCATGGAGGTGAGGTTGACCGCACTGAGATGTAGTGGCTTCAAAGCAACTTCTCTCGCAGGAAGTCCCTGAGTTCTTGTTCCTGGGAGCTCACAGAACAAGCCATGGGCACAACTCCCCACCACCCACCCGCACAGGGTCTAGTGGCAGCCCTGGCTTTTAATCTCTCCTGCAAAGGAGAACAGAGACACAGGCCTCTGCCGTGCACCACGGTGCACGATCAGCACCCCACAGAGCACAGGCCTCTCCCAGGCCATCTTACTGAGGATGATGCTGCTGCTGCCGCCTGCCTTGCCGGGCTGGAGGCAGGCTGCTGGGCTGGGGAGCAGCTGGGGTTCCACATACGCTGCGATTCACTGCAGAGGATGCCAGCCGCCTTCCACATGGCCCGGACCAGACCTGCAGCACCTGCGCTGTGAATTACACCCGTATTTCCCCCGTGGAGCATCTGCAGTGCCAGGGAGGAGCTGCTGAGCAGCGTTTCTGGGGAGCCTCTGCCAGTGGGTGGCACTGCGAACCCGCAGTACTGCTGCGGACCCAGCGGGAGCATCCCAGGCCAGGGGAGCGTGCGGAGCGGCGCCAGGCTTGGCCTGTGCGGCGGGCAGGGCCATGCCAGGGGCATCCGAGCGGCTGGCAACCCCGGGCAGTGCAAGTGGGCCATGGCCAAGGCCCTCGGCGGCTGCTGCGGGGCAAGCTAAGGGCAGCATTCACCTCCCTTCACCCTGCACCCACATTACCGCCTCCCTCCAGCACCACAGCAGTGTCTCGGCCAGCAAAAGCCTCTCTCTCACTGTGCAAAGGGAATTTTTGGCTCTGAAGGGAATGTAACATCTGCCTTGGGGATGGCAGCACCGTGTGAGAGCTGCTACCTGCACAGGACGAGCCTTGCAGCTGGGCCAGAAGAGCCATCGTTTCTCTGCAGAGCCTCCGCAAACCTGTCGCAGCCAACGGTGTTTTCTCTGGCAGAGAAAGCAAACGGCATCTGGGAGCAAAGCCTCACGCAGCGGATCCGGGCTGGCTGGGACACAGCCTCACAAGGAGCGCACTCCGGGACACACTTCCCGAAATCCCTCCAGCCGGCGCGCTGGGGAAGGGGGAAGAGCTTCGATCCAGCCCCTCCGCAGAAAACGGATCCGATTTGCTCCTAGTGCTTGAGCACTCTGTAATTACAGTACATCCCACTTAATCGGGACGTGCTTAATTGGGAAATCCACTTACCAGGATGTCACCAAGGGAACTGATTTAAGCTTGAGAACACTTAAGCGCAAAGCCTGCTGCTTTATAGGGAAGGTAATTCTCCTACAGGGAGATGCCTTCAGGTGCCTGAATCGTACTCATTCCTCCCCCAGCATCCGGCGCTGCTGGCCGCTTGCTCCTGCACCAGCCTCCGGCCTTGCCCGTTGGCAGGTTGCAGTGAGGACGCACGGGCCGGCGCGCTGCCACGCGCTGCCACGCGCTGTGCCAGCTGGCACTGCCCCGCGGAGCCGCTCGCAGCTGCCCTCGCGCCTGGCCCTCTGCTCCCTGCTCCGCGCGGCCGGCAGCCGGGGTCTCTGTGGATAGGGACGAGATGCTTAGCCTTGCCTAAGGTGTTCGTCAGCAGGAGAGAGGCCAGCGTGGCCAGGGCCCGAGCTGGGACAGGGTGAGAGCTTTGGAAAAAAATAAGTATCCTTTCTCATTAATCCTGCTGGTTATTTACCTCTGTCTGACCTCCAGAAGTCAAAACACCACCGAATATCCAAGCGAAGAGTGGGAGTGGAAGTGGGAACAGCCATCCAAAGCTGAACACTGAGTCAAGCACGTGGAGATGCCCATTTTTTGTGTGGTTTCCTAAGGGAAGAAGGTTTATGTGACTGCACTAAGCATTTGTGCGTGTATGTGCATACATATGCCTAGCAGATAACCCCCATACCTTCTGAACCTGAGGACCACCTTCAGACAAACTGCACACAGAAGTAGCTTTTTTCAAAGATAATAAATTCCCTAAATTTTGTAATAGTAAGAGCCACAGAAGATAAAGCCTGTGATACCCAAGCCCACCTTTGCTCTCAGAGACTTTTCACGGGGCAGCATTTGGGCAAGCACGAACCCAATGAACCACATTTCCATGTTGACAGAGGGATGCTGCCTGCTCCAGGACCAACACTCCTCCAAGCTCTGGGCATTTCCTTGCTTATCCCTCTCCTTTTCACTCTGACTACATTTTTGCAGACTGGCTGAATGAGCTCCGCTCCCCCTTCAAAAGACGAGCCCTTGCACAGATGTCTTTGCTACGTCTGAGTCACGTGGCAACAACACAACAAAACTTTTCAAGACCCTGCACTGATATTTTTGTTACCACCAACCACTGGGAGCTGGAGGGAGTAAAGCTGAACCCTTTTGATGTGTAATGATTGCAGACAGGCTAGGAGAAAGCATGGGAGAATCCTACAGTGTTGTTTGCATCTCAGGCCCTAGAAAATGCAATAGTTTGGCACCAAATGAGGGATTTTTTTTTATGGCTTAATGTGTTTTGTGCTTCTCTGAACAAGCCAACCTCCAGATTAGGTACACCGGCTTTTTTAAGCACTATGAAATATGCAAAGGCACTTGCAACATATAGTAATTTCTTTAAAAGCAGGAGGCAAGTGCTGAAACGTCTCCTGATTTATCCTTTTGCATCTCTTTAACCCATGCTGGGAGAAGCAAAAAATGTGATCCTCTCCTCCCTCCTAAGCTTATCTGGGTAATTATGGCATCTGTGGAGCAAGGTCTGCTCCAGCCATGCTCTTGTCCTCTCCAAAGTCCCTCTTTTCTTGGGGTCTGGCCCACCCACCCCAAAACCCAGAGCAATGTGTGGGGCCCAAGCGCTGTGAAGCACCAGGTCCCCGACAGGCACCCCAGTGTTGAGACCTACCTCCTGCTAGAGCCAAGCAGCCGCGCGCTGCCCCCGGGATCCGCGGCAGGCGCCGACCCTCCGCGCGCACCCAGCGCTGCGCAGGCAAGCCCAGGCCAGCACCTCTGCAACGGAGAACGGCCCGTTCTGAGCTTCAGGCTCTCCAGCACATGCCTCGGTGCCACGCGTGTTCAAACCCATCCCTCCTGCACAGCAACAGCAGCTCTGCTGCCAGCAGGAACAGGTTAACTTCAATGTGCAGGATTTTGCATCCATTTTACAGAATTAAGGAAGGCTGTGCAACAAGCTGGAGGGTCATCAGACCTAAGATTAATGTCCCTGGTCGTCTTTATATAAAAACATCTTTACATAAAATCTTTAGCAAAACTCATATGATAGGACTCGTGTTCCTTGTTAGTGCAAATTAAGCATAATTAACAGCTGTCAGTAATGCTCTGTGCCACTAGTAAAACACATCACTACATGCTGAAAGCTATTTAGCACAATCAAGGTAAAAATGCAGATTATCGATAATATTTTCATGATGTTTGGTGTCAAAAAAATTCCTGGAGTAGGAATCTTCAAGTCATCATCGGAACTGTGGAACCTCATTCTAAATTATCTCAGTTATTAGGTGTAATCACATCAGTCAGAAAAAATAGGATGGGATGGATATTACTCAGCAGGAGAAGAGGAAATGTGATCATATCTTCAAACATTAACAACACAAGTAGAGTAAAGATGTTATACATAAAAGTACAAAAAAAAAAAAAAAAAAAAAAAAGGCAGGACCAAGCATTAAAGGCTCCTTCCTCCAGCAGCTACTGTATTAGCAGCTCCTGCTAATAAATGGTTCATTACAGGGCTCTGTCCCTGCTCCCTTCTCAGGGTGCCTGGCACTTCTCTCATATTCCGTGACTTCTAAGGGAGCCTTCACCCGGTACACAGCTGAAGAGAAGCCACATGAGCAGCTCTAGGTCTCTTGGTAAAGTCCTGGGACCAGAGTGTCTGCAACTTTGCTTTGGGAAAGACTGGGGATAAAAAATGTGTTTGGCAGATAACTGCAGAGGACAAAGCAGTTAAGTGATTATTTTATTATCACTCCTCTATCTGGCAACCAGGCCCCAAACCAAGGACAAATGAAAACAGAGCCACAAAAATGGTCTGCTGGTGTTTCCAGTGAAAAACAAAACATTTGGAGATTTGAATGGCAAAACTGGATTGATGGACTGAGTGTAAACACAGGCCCAGGCAGTGAGAGCAGCAGAGCTCTAGGCACTCCAGGATCTCACAACTAATTAAAGTGGATGGGAATTTGTCTCAGCAGGTTCCGAGAGATTTTTTTCTGCCGTATGACTAAGCCCCCATGCATTATCTAACTCCTCTATCTACCAGAAGGGGTAACTTTGCTGCCAGCTAACCCTGTTTTTGCAGTTGAGGTGGGTTAATTGAATATGGTTTGATGCTTAGGGGCAATCCCATTTGCCAGCCTACCTGCACTATCCCAAGTCCAATCAGCCTACCCAACAGGAAGACAACCAAGAGAGAGCAGATAAAAAAAAAAACTCTGACAAAATCCGAGATCTGGATCAGAATGATGAGTTCTTGTGGTTTTCTGCATCACTGTTTTGCAGCAACGCAAATTTGGTTCTTCTCTTGCAAACAAACAAAACTTAAATATGTTCTTAACACTCACAGGACCTCAGAAGGCTCCCAACCTCCTCTGTGCACTGTCCTTTACCCTGTTAGGAAAGTCGTGGTGCTGACTTGTCCTGTGCTGGTGCTGCAAATATCAGGATGAAATTCTCTGTGAGTGGCCTGTTACGGCAAATTCTCTTCTTTCTCCTCAGTTTCAGATGAAGATGAGGAGTCACTCTAGCAGAAGCTATGCATCTATAAAATAAAAACGATATATTTTGTGTCAGTTAATGGCAATCACCCACAAGACACACATGACAAAACACAGTCAGCCAGACCCCATTTCTGGAATAGGGAGCATCCCAAGGATTAGCTCCAACTGTTCTTCTGGAGGCAGACTGCATTTTTCAAGGGAAATCTCGTTCATTTTCAAAACGGGTTGGGCTTTAGCAAAACATTTCCCCAGTCAAAGCACCAGCGGTACAAAACGTGTCACTCCTGCACTGCTGCCTCCTCAGACGCGTCCGGAGCTTCCAGCCAAAGCAGCTCCCTGCTCTCTACGCCTGTCAATGCTTCACACGCAGATCTACATGTTTCTACAGAGCAAAGCTTTGCTGGCGGAGAGTGTCTACAACCTCTGACTTCCTTTCCTGCGAAAGCCGTGACTGCAAATTAACACACTAGGGTTTAAGGGAAACGTCAGCAATCTGCACGCGCGGTTATGCAATGGGCTTTACAGCATGTTCACAAAAGTTGGGGGATTTTTTTTCTGACACAGGCTTTTCTATACATTAGAATATCAGACAAATGAGCTGGTTTGGGAGAGGGGTTAGCTTCTCACCTAGGGATGGAGGAAATAAAACCTTCAAATACCTCTCCTGGTGCAAGTGATGCTCAAGAGAGCTGGCCCATGTGCAGTAAAGGAGAAATCCTGGTAGCTTCTCAGACCGTGTTCAACCTCATGACCCACTTCAACACCTTCCCTTCCAATCCACGTGTCACTCAGGCCTGACGACGCCACTGCTTGGAGGCAGGTGACTTGGATGAGAAGTGCTACAAGAGCGGGAAGATGTGGAGGGGCAGCCGGGCAGGGCTGGGATGCAGCCCCACGTCCCGCTCGTGCTCGCAGCCGGGACCCGAAGGAACGGAGATAACCTCCTAGGTCAAAGTTAGCAGATTCCCTCCCTGATGTCTATGTGGATGGCACCATAACTCCCCACACGCAGAGCAGGTCGCAGGCGCGCGCTCCTTGTGCGTGGGCACCTCCGCGCATCGGTGCAGCCTCGCTGCCCGCCTGCGAACGGCGGGGACGGAGCGCCCAGCTTTGTGCAGCGCCGGGCAGGCACGTCCTGAACGGGCCAGGGCAGGAGGCCGCAGCCACCAGCCGCTCCACGGGGACACGGTCGCCGCGTGGTGCGAGCGCCGGCGCGCTGGGCCGCAGGGATCCGGGCCGCGCTCAGCGGCGCGCTCGCCTGCTAATAGCCTTAACTTCTTACTGCATTATGCTGGGGTTTAGGCAAAGCAGGGGCTCCCAGCGGGGCGCTCCGTAGATTTCCTTTCCCATGAAAAGAGACTTATGCCTTTGCATTTGTTCCTTGTGCCCAAATCCCATTCTTTCCAGGTAGAGGCGAGGGGAATTTTACGGATTACGATTAAAGCGGTGCTGTTCCGAGCGCGGGGAAGGGGGGTCGGGAAGGCCAACAGCCGCACTGCGTAAGGCAGGGACGCGCTCCGAGGAAAGCCTCGTGGGAAGAGCGCCTTGGGGCTCCACCTGCGAACGAGCCGCACCAGACAGCGACGGAGATTTACAGGCACCCACTGCTGGGGTGAACTACCTGGAGGCAGATCCTGCACTCGAGCAGCTTCCTCTGCTGCTGTGAGCAGCGACGCTCCGCGGCCCGAGTGGCTGCGGGAGAGCGGCGCTTTCTCCACTGCATGAGGAAGGCCCATCACATCAGGAAGGAGCTGTTGACAGGACCACAGAACTCGATATGTAATAAAATATCTGCCAATATATAATATAATTCTTCCCAGGCCTCCAGCACCACTCACTCCAGAGCCCAAAGCATTATACAAATAGTAATTAAAACTGCTCAGCCCGTGGCTTTGCCAGTGGTGCTGAATTCATTTTACAGTGTGGGAAAATAAGCCTTACATGATTATGAGAGACAGTGTAATTTCAGCAGCAGGAGAAATTACTAGGTCCTTCGCTTCCACCAGGAGACTGTTCATGCAGAGATGGGGACGAGCAAAAGGTCTCTTCTCCATCATGCACACTACACCCATCCACTCCTGTACGCACCAAAACACGTGCACCAGGCACATCTATTCCAGCTCCAAGGCTAAAGTGCAACTTGCTTTGGGGAATTACAGTTTAAAGCAAAGTGGGGAGTCCTAGAAGAATAAGGCAGGAAACGCCTGCAGAAAGTCCCTTTTCCTAAAGGAGGTCCCTTGCATCTCCTTTACCCAGAGCTAATGAGTTCAGAGCTCCTCATATCGCCCTGCCAACCACAAGGCCCACTTCCTCCTCAAGAAACGTGTCAACAGCAACACTCTTCAAGGGGCAAAGTGGCACTGGAGCCTCCTAGAGCTTGGCCTAGCTCGAAACTTGCCCGCGCATCAGAAACACGGGCCCTTTGGATTTTGGTTTCTTCAACACAGGCAGAGACTAAAACCACAGACAGACCCTCCAAGCTCCTGCCTGCTCCATTTTCTCCAAGAACCCTTGGAGAAAAAAATATGCAGAAATCAAGATTGCTATTAAGGAAGTCACAGTCACTACTGGGGAAGTCACCTTTTAGAAAACAAAATATCTATCCAGCATGAAGAGAAGATTTACAGGCCATTGTATTTCTAGAGTGCATTTCAGTGCTGCTTTATCTGGCTGTTTCTTTGCCTCCATTACTCTACTTGGTGTCAATGTCCACCTCACTTATCAAGTAAGCAAATAAGGCAACTATAGAGGCAGCTTAAGTAAAACAACTTCTTTCCAGAAAAACAGAGAGGGGAGAAAAACAACCAAATCCATTCTGTTTAAGCACTGATGGATTACAGTCCCCCTCAACCTGCCTGGCTTCGTTATCTGACTGCAATCAGTTTTATCTGACCTGGACAGTCCAATGCTTTAAATTCATCTGCTGCAGAGTGAGCAGAGGACCCCAAAACTCACCTTAGGTCTGTTCTCTTTCTTAAAGAAGGGTAAAAACGAAATTTAAGAAGCATAAAAATCATATACTGCCTCTCTGCAGAGTGTGAATATCACCTTGAGGAAAGCACAAAGCTATGAAGCTATTTCTCTTTAAAGATTTTATAAGAAAACAACATTTAACCTAACACACTCAGGTATGCTGGGGCTTCAAACCTTACAATCCCTTAGGCTTCATTCATAATGCTTCAACTGGTGTGCTGCTTTCCAGCACAACATGAAAATGTACAAAAATGGCTATGCATTCACCTCCTTACCCGCTTACCCACGCCTGTTAGAACTGCAGAGGCACTTTGCATGCGGGGCCAACATGCAAGAATTTTGTGCACAGGCTCTGAACATACGCACAGGAGCTTCCACTGATCATGCAAAAGCTGAGGGCAGAGCTGTGTGCAAGCAGTCCCCGTGACAGAAAATGTCACTGAGCTTTGCTTCCAAAGAGATTGAGGCAACTTTACAAATGCCCATCACCTCACCCCAACGTGATCCATTTGCTTCCTGAGAGCAGGGACAGGCTCAGCACTCTTTTGAGTTGCTTCCCAGTGAATTGTTGGATGGGCCGAACCAGAGGCATCACGTTGCAGCGGGAACGCTCAGCTCAGGCGCGTGAACGGGCTCCGCCTGGGACGGCGGGTCCAGGTGGCAGTCCTGACCACAACCAAGGAAAGAGGAAGGACAAACGTTAAGGATCCTTTGAGCAGAAAGAGCAGTTTAAATGAAAAACAACCTTTGTGTCTTTCACGAGCTACATTGCTGCTCTCCAGCCGGCACTCCCGGAACACTATGTGGCACCGCTGGCCTCTGGCAAGCATCCCCAGCAGGACAGGAGCCCCCGGGCTGCAGCCCAGCTGCCTGGAAGCGCCCGGGGGGCGGCAGGGCTCGGCGCGCACTCCCCTTGCGGAGCGGAAGGCGCCCGTGAAGCTCAGGCTCCCTCCCTGCCATCGCGCCCGCGCCAGGAGCACCTGCGCGAGCCCAGGCCAGGGAGCATTCCTGCATCCCCGAGCAGCTGTGGAAGCGCTTATAGAGCTGGCAGCTCTGCAGAGATGGGGATTTATTGATTTATAATGGATTTTCCATACCCGTCTATATTTCCAGGCCTGGCTCAAAAGAGAGGGACAGAGGCTCAGAGGGTTTTGGTAAAGTCTGTGGTTTTGCAGTTCAGCCCCCGAGGGGCCTGCAGACTCATTCCATCTGTCTCATCACCACCGGAGCCTGATCTCCAAGGAGCTGGGGCCTGCACATTGGTTCGTGCTCAGGGCACTTTGTCTTTGAAAGGGTGGTCTTTTGTAAAGTGAGAGAGAGGCCCAGAAATCTGCTGCTTCAATTACAGTTTTGGGGCCAAATTAGTTGGAAGAAATAAATACACCCATGCATAAAGTACCTCATGGGACTTCAAAAATTGGGGAGCCTCCTTCCTCTCAAAGATCTAGCAAGACCTAGGAGAAAAGTAGCTGCATGTCAGCAGGAAAAAAAAAAAAAAAAACATATTCCTGAAGATACAATTTCCAAATTTCACAATGGACAGGGTTTCTTGCCAGTTCTCCTGGTGAGCTGCGGGGAGACCAGGTAATCCCAGCAGAGCGGGGCCTGTTCTGGATCAGGAATTACCCACCCTCAACTCCGTCTCCTTTCCAGGATTTGAAATGGTTGCCTTTCACTCCAAACCATGCCAAGTTAAAAATATCAAATTCCTCCAAGCCAGAAGACATGTTCTTTGGCTGCTCCAGCTCTCATCCAAAAGGCAATTCCCGTGTCCAGCTGCCCCACCACAGTGACTGCCACCCAGGGAGCTCTGCGAGCGCCGGTGCCCACAGGCTGTGCAGCGGCTGCAGGCACCAGTCGAGTTCTGGGGCAGACACGGGGCCGAGCTGCAGCTGGCAGGTCTCTGGTTTGCAGGAACCCTGCATTTCACTAAGTCACAAACACACCGAAACCAGGACAACGCGGGGCGATGGGAACATCCCGCAGCTGCGCTCAGACCAAAGCAGCAGCTGGGCTCACCAGAAGGGACAAAACCCTCCTCAGGACAGGACACAGGACAGCTCGTGCTCTGCCCAGAGCGAGCTCAGAAAGATGGGGCTCCAAGCGGGGACGGGGAGAGCTGGTGTCACCGGGCCAAACAAGAGCACTTCTCTGACAAACAGGCCCCGGGTGGCCCGGGCTCCTGCTTGCAAGGACAAGGTGGGCACCGGCACTGTGGCGGATGCTGGTGAGAAAATACCCGTGAGAAAGGAATGAGGCAATTAATTGCTGACCCCCTGATGGCAAACACCTCTCCCCTGCACAGTAAAACCTGTATCCCAGGCTCAAGCAGATTTAGGGTGGCTGCAAAGAGACTAGAAGGGGAAAAAAAAAAAAAAAAAAAAAAAAAAACCTTTCCCATTGCAGCTAATAATATTTCCAGATAATCTGTTTGAGGCAGCACCTCGGCAAACCGGGAAAGCTTTTAAGAGCTGTTAACACCTTAATTCAGACTTCCTCATCCTCCCCTAGACAAGCTGTGATTAATTATTCAATCCACCTTGATCTCCCTGGGAAACGGTGCCTGGCCTGGGCATTTGTCTGAGGATTTGCCCCGAGCCCAGGCTCCCTCCGGGAAAGCGGCTCTGAGGCCTCTTGCCACTGGCCCCAGATAAGCAGGAAAGGTGGATTGACAGAAAGCGCTGGGAATTAACTGCTTCCAAGGGCACGTTTTTGTTGGCAGGGGTGCTGGATGGAGGGATGTGAGGTTAACTCAGAGCCTAGGCAACACTCGTAGCTTTTTATTTGCCTGCTGTTGCAGCCAGCACCTGGCTGAGTGTTACTGGAGCAACGGAGAGGCCCCATCTTGGAGAATTTACAACCGAGAACACGGCTGGGTTGTTTTGCACCTGGATTTTCGCGGCCCTCCTTCCAGCTTCCCAGCTCTGCTGCACAGCTCGCTGCCCCAGGACCCGGCTCCCCACAGAGGCTGCAGCACCCCGGGGCGCCGTGGCCGCTGTTGGGCTGCGTTGGGTTTGTGATTCAGTCTGTCTGTGGAAGAATCATCGCTACCCCGTGGAGCACCTTTCCCCTCCCGGGCTGCCTGCATCGTCACCCACCACCAGCCTTCCTGGCCCCTCCACTGCCCTTAGCTGCAGGTCAACAGAGCTCATAAAACCAATCTGGCTCTGGCCTGCGCGTACGCTGTCCCACATATACTACCTTTACCCCTCAAAACATGGGTCTGTGCTCCAGGCTCAGGGCTGCACACTGCCTCCTGGCCGTGCCTTGCAGGGCAAGGGGAACACGAGCTGCTCCAGGGTCTGAGCATCACCAGCAACTGACCTAATGCAGTGGTGGCAAGTCACCGTCGTAGCAAACACCAACACCCATGGCGCCGGGTGCATCACAGGTGACATCGAGTCCACCCTTGCTCACCACAGCCCCTCATCCACAGCACCGGTGGCCCTAGGACTACGCAAGGACTAATGTATTCCCAAGTCCTCTCCCAGCTGACACTGATTGCTGGCTACAAGCCTGTTCACTCCCTGCTCACGTCCCTCAAATTCCTTGTCACTTGTAGGAACTTCCTTCCATTAAAACCCTCCCCCTTAGCCACTCAGGGCTGTCTGAGAACTAAGCACTCAGGTAGTTTGCTGTGTATCTATAGATGAAGCTTACACTACCCAAGCCTGCCCTGATCTACTTATGTCTGCCAAGGGCAAGAGGTCGAGGGCATCCTAGTTCCCCGTCATGGAGCAGAATCCGTCATCACTGGTTTCTACCGGCCACCTCTGCGAACGTCCAGCTAGGAAATGAAATAAGTGAGAGCAACAGCACGAAGGTCCCTGCCCTCCGCGGCCTGTAGGAGTGAAAACCCAGGTCCTCTCCTCGGCCTCTTTGCCTTCCAACCGCAGCAACCCGCGCGGGGCAGTTAGAAACAAAACAAAACAAAGCAGCTCTACATTCATCACCTCACTCATTCCTGAAAACGCGCCAAGGAGCGAGTGAAGAGAAAGACCAAACGTGGCTGCCAGGTGGTGTAAGAGGGTTCAGGTGTCAGTTCCCCCAGGCCATCTCAGCCGCAGGTGCTGGGGAGCATCACACCTACACGCTTGGTGCTGTGGGCTCGGCTGAGTTTCAATACTTGCTCTATTTTTAGTTGTGCTTTTGAGAAAGGGGAAAAACCACCTCTCTGAACCTCTGCAGTTTCCTCAAGCCCTTGAGAAACAGAGCTGAGGAACGAGCAGGGCACTTGGGAGCCCACAGCCTTTCTCCCGCTGAGGGCTTTGAAGAGCAAGCCTGAGAGCTGCCTCTGCTCAACTTTGAGCCTACATCCAGGAGCAACAAGTCACCGAACCACCCTGGGGCAGACGCAGCAAAGTGCCTGCTAGCTTCGGGGACTCATCTCTAGCGAGCGAGGGGCAGCCCACGCACTGGGCAGGGGACTCGGCTTATGAGAGAAAGGCTCTGGCAGAAAGCGGGGGACTGAATGCTGGAGGAGCCGCACTGTGGAGAAACAAGATTCTCCTGGATGGTCCATTCCCACCTGGACATGACGGCCGGGTGCACCTTGGCGCTCGCATGGCTCCCCTCGCTGCACAGGCCCGTCCTGTTGGGAACACTGTCCCCGCGCGGGAGCCCGCCAGCAGCCACGAGCCACCGCGTAGCCGCCGCCGGGCCCGTCCCGCGCTCGGCAGCGAGCGGCCGAGCTCCAGTAGGTGCCACTATGGAATAGGGAAATGCCGCGGGCCTCGGGAGCGCCGGCGGCCCACGGCAGCTCTGCTGGCACACGGGGAGCCGGGTGCGACGAGGGACAGGCAGGTCTCCTTCTGCTGGCGAGAGGAGGGAGCCGAGCCCGGTCCCAGCTCGCAGAGGCAGTGCTTCCACATGCACCTCACCGCTGTTTGGAGAGAAGATGCCGAGGAGAACCCGGGCGCTGCAGGAGGAGGCCACGTCCCCGCTGGGGCGGCGCGGCACTCGGACAGGGGCAGGGGGTGCCCCCACGGCACCCGAACGGGCTCCTCGCGGGCGTCCGAGCTCCCCCTCCTCACAAGTCCTGTCTTTCAACCCCTCCTCACCCTGCAAAGCCACAGGCCATTCACACCTGGAACGGGTCTTACCAAGCGACTTCTCCGCTGAGCTCTCGGCTTTGCTGTTTGCTCCCTTCCCTGCGGCAGGGCGAGATCGCTGGGTCTGATGGATCCAGGGCATCACAGCAGCCCCCTGACTGCCAGCCGTGTCTTCCCCACTCTCCATCACCCATCGGGAAGGTACCAAACGCAATCACAGCTTGTTCATTCGCAGGGATCCCAGCTGAAATCCCCAGGAAAGAAATAATCAATTACAGCACTGCCATTAATGAAACACGAGACTGTGGTTTTGGACAGACTAAAGCCACGGAGGACATTTAAATCTCAAAAGCAGAGTATACTCCCAGGAAAGATGCTCAGGTCCTTCTGCAGTGACCTTAAATTCTGCATCTCCGGAGCCAATACCAGGAGCTGACAATAAAGTGGAACTTGTGCTCAGTAGGAAATTGTGGCATTTCCAAATGTATTTGGAAATGAATACTCCCCCCAACCAAAACTCCTCAAAGTTATTTGCAAACATCCAAATATTTTATTTCAATAGCATCTTGCACAAGAAAACAAAATCCAAAACTAAACAAAAACACAAAATGCTGAAATAAACTGCAAAAGAACCATACTGAGCACAATGCCAGAGAGTCCTGCTGGCAAAATATTCAGCCAAATTATTGCCTTCTGCAAAATGCTTCTATTTTGGCACAACTGTTTTTCGGGGGCAGGCTGTTCCATCAAACTTCCGAACCTGCAGCAAAGCTTAACCAACACAGAAGAGAGGGGCTGCGTGGGAGGCAACATTTAAAATGTTACTTTTGTTTTTAATTTGAAACAATTCCAAGGGCAGCAGGGAAGATGCTCAAAAGCATGAATTGCTGTTAGGCACTCGCGTTGTCGTGGAAAATCTCCGTCAGAGCTTGGAACAGAGCGTGGCTGATGCTGGCAAGAGAGGTGGGCAGGAGAGCAGCCCTCAGCCAGCGCGTCCGCAAACCTCCTAGCTCCTGAGAAGGGAGGAACGAGCGAGGTGCAGGTTTGGAGGACCCAGATTTGCTTGCTCTGCCTTTATTTGACTGCACAGTGTGTAATAACCAGAAACTCCGGGGCAAAAAAAAATCCTTTCATTCTGAGAGCACCGGAAGATATTCCTGCTGTTGAGAGACCTCGAGGTTCTCCATGCACTGACCGAGCGGCCAGCTGGGCTTTGCCTGGAGTGTCCGTCACTTCAGGAGGGACCGTGAGCCCGGGCTGGCCCTTTCTGCCTCCAAACAGGAGGAGGAGGCTCTGTTGCTGCTGGAGCGTTGCTGCCACAACGCCGCTGTCCGTGAGTGCCCCGCTGCCCCGTTTCCTGGCGGCTCATCCTCTCCTCCATATTCCCTCAGCTGAAGCCGGCACAGGTAGCGCTCCGAGCACCCACACGGCCCCGGCTCGCGGTGCAAACGCACCTCGGGAGGGAGAGCCCGAGCCGGGGCCGGACCCTCGCTAGATCCTGCCAGGCTGCCGACATGCAGGCTGCTCCAGGCCTTCCCCTCGGCGTGGGGACACCATGGGCTACCCGGAATACCCACGGGAGCTCACAAAAGCCACTGGAAGTGGGAATGTCACCTGGGCAATTATTTCAAATTCATCTCAGCAATCAAATGTAACTGCCTTCACACTGCAGATGTATTTTTATTGATAATTAACCTAAGCTTAGCCCTGGAGACTGCTATGGATGCTGTGCTGGCTTGTGCACACTAGGTGCAGGCAAGGGAAGAGGCAGCAGCTGTAAGGGACTGCTGGTGTGGGATCAGGCCAGGGAGAGGAGGTACCTTCTCTGCCTCATTATGGAGTCAAATTCTCCACAAGAGAATAAGTTTCTTTGGGGCTGATGGACAGGAGTGGATAAAAGATTCACAAGTGACATGAATCCTGTGCAGCTCACACACACATGCACAGGACTGGAATACAGCCATGGATCCAACCCAGTGATGTTTTCTCTGAGACAACAGGAGAATGGATCTTGTTCAGCCCCTCTCAGAGGCCACATGGACTTCTGTATGGGGACAGAAACCTGCACAACAGCAGCTTCTTGCAAAACTTGGCCTCACTGCCTTCTCCTGCTTTGAAATCTCTGCAGGATTGCCAGTGGGAAACTCCTCTTGGATATGACAATGATCATAGGATAGGAATCCCACCTACTTCAACTAAGACAGGAGGGAAGGATGCTCTAGCCAAGCAGAGTGAGGAAATACCTACAAAATAAACTCCTTTCTGGGGCTTAACAAGTCAGTTATGTCATCTGTTGTGCAACATGCTCAGAACCTATCACAGGTAATTAAGTAGTCAAGAGCTGCTAGATCTCATAATACATAATCCTCCTTGTACCTGGCAACACTATTTGCTATGATTCATGAACTCCAATCGCGTTATGATTCATAAAAACGTGGTACACACAAATCTCTTCCACGGCTTTCACAACAGAAGAGCAACAAGGACTGACATGGGCAGAAAGGGGGACTCCTGGCAGGCTAATACAGAGCGCAGGCATATCCGCAGGAAGGTGGGATAAAGGGGGGTCAGGCGTCCTCATTTCTGGGCCAGGATTCATTACACTCCTGGCCACAGGATCTGTGAATCGCCACTCATCACCTGTCAAGCCAAGGCAGGCATGTACAAAATGAAAGACAGCTGAGTATCACCGTTTCAGTGGAGTTATGGATAGTTCCCTTTTGTTCCCAGACCATCTTCCTGAAACCTCATGTGCAGTATGTAGTTCCCTGTGCACATCTTTGGTTAAAATGCCCCCAGATTGGGTTTGTTTGCTTCTCTTTTTCAACCAGACTCCCCGAGGGAGTAAGGGAGATGGGTTTCTGAATGAACTGCTCTTACCCTGAGCAGGAGAGGTGTCCTCACATGCTGCCCCTTCAGTGGAGTGGTTTTCCACCTTGGAGGTAGCCCTGAAGGAGTGGCCAGAGTGGACAGCCCTGAAGAGGAAGAAGCTGTTAGTGGCTGCTGAGCGAGGGAGAAAGGGCAGAGAGGGCATCAAGGTTGATTTTCTCTACCTCCGCAGCGGTCGGTGCTAGAGATGAGTCAGAACTCTGACATTTGCTTTAAGCGATAGCCAGCAGAGTCAGAAATGCCAATTTTCTCAGCTTCCCAGGCCCGCCTTGGTGAGATGCTCGAGTACGTGACTAAACATTGCAACACACCATGAGCCCCAAAGCCTCATTTCACGTGTCCCCTACCAGGATGGGGGGCTGATCAAGAACATTGGTTTGGTTCACTGATAAAACAGATCTGGACTACTTCATTGCTTAGACAAGATAAATGGCTACCTGAGGACACAGCTGGATTTCTGGAGAGTTGCAGAGCTGCCCCAAGAACTGGCTGACCACACGCTCTGGGGCTGGGTGACAACGCTGGCTCCAGGAGAGGCTGGTGTCAGAGAAGAGCTGCGGAGACGATGGCCCCCTGCCATCCATCCTGGTGACACTACCCCATCTTTTCTGAGGTACGTCACTGCTGCCAAGTCTACGAGTATAAAACACCATTAAATATTTCATTTTAATCAATCGCTTTTGGTAAGTGCCTATTGAGGAATTCATGGGAACACTTTGACACACAGAAACTTTCAATTATGAAAGATGGCTAAAAATAAGAGGAAATTATACTGTTCAGACATCTCTGGAGGTGGAGGCAGGAGAGGCAGCCACCGGGGAGAGCCAAGAAGGAGTTTATAAAATGTAAAGAAAGGCTACTTATTTTTACTTATTTTATGTCAGAAGGAAGCCTGACTTGAATAATCTGTCACTCACAGAATCACAGAATGGTTGAGGTTGGAAGGGACCTCTAGAGATCATCTAGTCCAACCCCCCTGCTCCAGCAGGGACACCCAGAGCATGTGGCACAGGGTGGCATCCAGGCAGGTTTTGAAGATCTCCAGAGAAGGAGACTCCATAGCCTCTCTGCGCAGCCTGTTCCAATCTGCCTTCCTTTTAATAATATCACTCTCTCTCACCCTCCCTATTAATAATTCTGCTTCAACTATTTGATATATTTAGGGTTTGACCCAGCGTATCAAAGAGTGAGAGTCACGACAGTCTTTCACTGACTGCACAGAGGGGTCAGAACACCTTCTGAATCTCCCAGTTTTAGTGATGAGGAAAATACTTTAATTATTTAATTAATTATTTAAAATTAAGTAGCCCAGCTTAGCCTGTGACATGGGGCTTTGGACTGATGAAAACCTAGGGCTTTTCCACACTCAGTAAGTCTATGGGATGTGCTGTGTGCTAATGCTGGCTCTCCACTGCCAGCTTGCAGCTAGCACAGCCGGCCTTGCAGAGCATGGCGTTTGGACCAGCGTCTTACGGATCAGCTCTTTGAGGTTAAAGACCAACCTCCTCGGCACAGAGACGTAACAGGCTCCTTGGCCTCTTCCATGGACCTGAGTTAGACTATGACATAGCAGAGACAAAACTGAGCGACAGCAGCCACCTCTCTGCATGTTTTTAGCCCTCTGCAACACTTCCAAGCTTACATCTCGTTCAGTGAAACTGAATGTAATTTGAATTACCATAGGTTTCCTGTAGGCTAAGAACATAGCTTTTCAGCTCCTTACATTAAGTTGGCAGGGGGATGAAATTACCCTCTGGTACACCTCTCAAGAGAGCACATAGGAAACCCACACCTCTAATTTCTGGGTGCTCAAAGCTAAGTATGACGGATCCTTTTGTCCTTCAGAAAGTCTTACATGGATTTTCTTCTACTCAGTTTGCGGGTCTTGGGATTTCCTTAAATATATTCAGTCTACTGAGGCCAGGATGAAGCTTGAGATGTCCCATCTCCCAGGCACCACTGGGCTAGCTGGTTGGAAGAGGATCCAAACTTTCCCAAGTATCATAAAATGAGTCCTTCAGAGCAGCGTCATGTTTCAAATGCAAAGTTATTCTTTAGACCTCGTGTTTTTATCAACCATATAGAGAAGCATAGAGAAGAAAAGTTTAAACACTCACCAGTGTTATCAGAGGGACAAGGAGAAAGGCAGAACCCCAAGAAAAATGCAATTCTCATGATGAATCTATTTTTTTAATGAACTCCAATATTGCTTGTGATCAAGGCAGCATAACTACCTAAATAAAACAGAAAAGGGAAGATGTCAATGAAAAGCAGCTACTTCAGTGCAGCAAGGAAAGCACTGAAACACCAAACAAAGGTTTAATTAAACACAGAACCATAAAATGTGAGTCATGGAGGCAAATCTGTGCACGTCCGCTGATTGAGCACTGACGTTCTAGAAGCTACAATTTTTCCGTTTCTCATTCCATTTCCAAAGGACACATTTTATTTTGGGCATTTTCTTGACACTCCCTTGTTTCTTTCAAGTCACACTCCCTATGAAGGCTGCATCATGGAGACTCCTTGCTAAAGGCAATACTGAGTTTGAAACATCAGTGTGCTCACATCAGGATCTGTTCAGCCTAAGAAAGAAAAATCCTACAGATCCAACCTGTTAACATTATAGGTAAGAAAAGTTTTTACTTATTTTTCTCTATATACTTACCTGCTTTAGTTGCACTACCTCAAAAGGACAGACTTTTGTAGAGGAAGTGGGGTAGACCATGCACTAGATGGGTTGACCAATCTATTGCTAGATCAAATCACTGGGGCTAACCCAATGATGGGGTAACCTCCCTCAACCAGGGAGCTTCCAGACCAAAAGCATCAACAACTTCCCCCTGACCTGAGGCATAAGGAGACAGATCCAGCTGTGTCTGTGAGCAAAGCTGAGCTTTCATCTCTGGATGACTTCCCTCATCAGGAGACCACGGGGGCTCTAACCAAAGAGCTCCTTCCAGCCTGGAGACTGGGCTAGTCTTTGGTGAGCTGAGCCTGGGGTTTCTGAGGTGAAAGCTGCAATCTCACCCCAACAGAGCGATAAATTGGTGGTGCTGGCAAAGGTGACTGGCCTGCTCCCTTTATCTCCACCGCCTCGGGCTTTCAGTACGGTAAACACAGAATGCACTAATGCGATCACTGGGTTTATTTTCTCTGCCACCGTGCCTGAGTCCTGGTGTGAGTCACATCCTGCTCCCAAGATGTGCCAGCAGGTGAGCTGGGTGGCCCTGGAGGCAGCCCTGCAGTGACAGCCACACAAACAGACACCGCATGGGTTAGTGGGTCTCCTCATGCACTGCAAACCACGAGGCCTAGGCTTGTGGTCAGCACATCAACGAAACCTGCAGGCAGTTCAAGCTGTGATTCAGCCTGGCCTTTGAGCATGTTCTAAGTGGGCTTAAATGAGTTATTCCTTTCAAAGCAAACCAACTTCCTCCAAGGAAGCTCTACAGAGATATCAGTTCTGTCAAAGTTCAAAGAAATGACAAACAAAGATGACCCCCTAGAAGTCCATGTAGAGAGGAAAGTTCAGGAATGTCTGTATCACCTTTTTAATTAGATGATGCATGCTCAGCACAACATGCTGTGTTTTACTCATAAAAATGAAGGGAAGGAATCAATGAGAGCAGATGCTGTGAATTTGGGAATTAAAAAAGGAACCCCCTTTCCAAACTACGGAACAGCTGAGTGCCACAGAGTCACCTATTTAGTGTAGATACCAAGAAGAGGGTGACATACTTAGCCCTCGCCAACAGCTCTATCATTTAGAGTGTGATGGGGACAAACTTTGTTCTGCCACCATCCACAATACCAAACTGCAACTTAATTTGTAGTTCCCAGCTGAACATACATATAACATATTTGAGTGCTTGTCATCTGCCTTGGGTTTTAAAGTAAAATGTCCATCTTGTATGACATACAGGTAACCAGGGAAAAGGGAAGAGCTGCAGAGACATGACAGGTATTGCAGCTGTTAAAGAGCCAGGCATGTTCATTACCTGTTTCTTTTCCACTGCAAAACAAAGTCACAGGAAGAATATACCATAAAAAGGCACAGTCTCCTTCGGGAAGCTGAAGTAGAAAAGACTCTAGGCTTTTTTCTCCTTCAGAGCACCTGTCTTTATATATGCCCTTAGCAAGATGCTCTACTCTAATTGGATTGGACTGTATTCTCTCAGCCACATGGGCTAATTTTAAATGATCAGAGTCTTAATTAGCTACACTCTTCCTTGCATTTTAAGCAGCCATTTTATGTTAAAAATATCGCACATGCTCTGTGTTTTTGGAGAACACTCTTATGTTAATTCAAATGGAGAAGCATCTTCAACACAGTAGGTTTTCTACAAAACTATCAAGAAATGCTGCAAGGGTCCAGCAGTCTGATACAACCTCCCGCAGGAGCAGATGTGCCTAGCCCTGGGAGTTGGATGGGCTGTTGCATACGCTTCTGCCCCAAGGAGTTTGTGCCTGCAGCTTTGCACTACAGCTTGCTGTTCCCTTGCTGGAGAAAATAGGCAATCAGAGCCATCCTTCTGAGAAGCTGGACTTTAAATTGTTAGGGAAAAGTTCTCTCCTTGCTAGCGGTCCGTACCTGCCTGCTGTCATATTTATAACAGTGCACAAAGGAAGATAGAGGAGTGGTTTAAAGGCAGGCATCATCTCACCGCAGCCTCTATCAGGGCTGTTCCCTTCACAGCAAGTTTGCTTATGAGGGCTCCCTTCCCTCGTGAGCAGCAATGAAAGTGCAGGATACTGCTGCTCGGGGAGGCAGGAGAAAACGGGAGCCATAACGAAGCTGAACAGCAAGGGAGAGATGTTCTGCAAGTGCTGAGCTAAAACTGGGCTCATGATTGACAGTGAGAAAAAGATGGAAGAATTCAGGCCTCCTGCAAAGAATGGATTATTTTCCACTCTCTTCCCCCCTCCCTAAACTTGTCATTTCTCTGCCAGATCTCAATGATAATGCTTCAAATGAACATGCTGCACCCATAGTCTTGCCTGCATGTCACGCAAAGACCACTGCAAAGTACAATGCAAGCAGCAACCAAGCAAAGGCTGCGCCATAGGGAGTGAAGCAGTGCGGCACAAGATCACTTGGGAAGTTCTGCAAGCAGGTGGCTTTCCTGTCAGAACTGTCATACCTGGATATGTGAATGTTCATCAAGGCCCTACAGAACTAATAGCACCAAGAAGTAGGGTTGCTCCAGAAATCAGTTCCATAGCCACTGGATCACAGGCAATTTACTGTGCAGCTCTTGAACTGCAAACTTTAGCAGCCAGCCCTGGGTATAAGGGTAAGGAATAGTGCTGGCCTCTCAGAGACAGATGGACTGGGCTTTCCCTCCCAAAGGAGACCAAATCCCATTCTAGCTCTCACATGTAGTCACTGCAGGCCTCAGACAGACACACCTCTGGAAGGCACTGGGACTTAAAAATAGTCAGGCTCTAGAAATACTGAAGATAGAGGATAAACGATCCTAGAGATGAGAACTGTGTGTCGAATCTACGTGCAAAGATTATTTTCCATGCCTTTTTCTATGCAGTGAACATGGAGCCTGTTTTCTTGTTTTCCTCATGTCAGCTTCTCACTGGGAGAACTCATTAATTGCAAGAACATAGTGCTACAGCAGCAGATGAGCAGTTGAATGGCACTGCCTTGCACACTTACTTTGCTGCTATGGTTTAAACAGGCAGCAGATGGGATGTGCTCCTTTTCAAGAGCTTCCTTGGATGTGAGTTGGTCCTTGAAGGGCCAACAATGTCACTGCCTCAAGATTCAGGCCAAGGAGCGACAGGACCTGGGGTACTGCAGACACAGACTGCCTGCTGGAAGGAGCTCTTCGCTCCAAGAACCCTTTAGTAGTAGTGTTTGTACGCCATTAGTGACACTTAACCTAGCTAATTGTGACACCAACACTCCCATCTTCTTCCTTTTCCCGTTGCTTTTTCTTCAACTAGATCAGGCAATGTAACATAAAAGCTTTGTGCAACTTAAGCACCTACTTACAGTTAGAAATGCCCTCAGCTGTACTTCAGCACGGAGGGCAGGCACGGTGCAGATTCGTCGCGCTGGAAAGGGAGTGCTGCTTGATATCCCAGTTTCAAGCTGTGCTCACCCAGGCACGAAGCTGGTTTGCACAACTAGCTGGGAAGGCAGCACCACAGTGGCTTAGTTCTTATGGAGATTATCCTGGGAGACACACAGGACAAAGAATGCATCATATTAGCAACAAAGCAAACCTAGCAGAGCGCAAGGGACTCCTGGTCTGTGGAGGCCCTGCAAAGCTCAGGCACGAACAGCCCCCAGTGCCAGGGACGTCTCCTCTGGCACCTCTTAGCAGAGGAAGGCAGTTACCCAAGGTGAGCATGGAAAGCAGAGCGCTCCGAGCCGGGGAGCAGGTGCCCCGGAGAGGCACGTACCATTTGTGCATTCCCTTTGCAGCTCTGCTGTCACGCTGAGCTTTGGCCGACCTGGGTTGGAGTGCTCTGTGCTCTCCTGTCTTGCTTTGCCGATGCACGACTGCGTGGTCCTGACAGTACGGCACTGAATTCAGCTGCCCTTCCCTGCAAGATGCCGAGTGTTGGTACCAGGAAGCAGCTGTCCAGTCTCCTGCCACCTGCCCTGTCCCCACCTCTCACAATCTGTCACCAATCTGGCAGGAGCTGGGTGTTTCTGATGGCCCAAGGTGCCTGCAATGCTGTTAGTTAGTGCCTTCAAGCTAGGGACCAAAATGCAAAGAGCCCAGAACTAATTCCTCTCTCGCTGCCATGTTCTGAAGAGCTGAAGATCCAGGACCTGAGTGTGGGTTAGAAGAGCCCAGCTCAGCTCTTCCTCCTGCTCTGCACAAGTGCTTGCAGAATTCCTGCTGCTCCTATAGCCTCCAGGATGTCATCAGTTTGGAAAAACCTCTGCTTTGAAAACCACTGAAGCATGTGTCAGATAATTACGTATTTAGCATGTCATCCATGTTCTTTTCCAGACTGAGGTGCTGGAAGATTCAGTGGCCTTTGAGCACAAATTTTAATGTTTTCTAAAATCTTGTTGGTAACTAGTGAGCAAAGGCTGGAGTTAAACCCATGGGCTGAGGCAGAATAAATGACTCTTTCAGAAGCCAGTCTCCAAAGAGCCTTCCTTAGGAGAAGGCAGCCAGCACAGCAAAATTGCCATTCATGCTTATTAGAGATGTTCAATGAATTAGGAATTCAATTAAGAAAACGTTCCACTGCAGGAAGCTCAAAAATTAAGCTTATCATTATTGTAGAGGAAGGAAACATTTTCAATGTATTAATTTTTAAGTGACATCACTGCAGAAAGTGCACTTATTCTTGAAGCATCTATGCCAGTAAGGACACTAGTTTTCCTCAGACACCTAAGGAACGAAATTTCCAAGTGCCCAAAGGCAACGTTTTGAGAACCTCTCAGAGCACAAAGGGCAGGGATAATTCAGGCTGTAATTCTTTTGCCGTGTATTTGCATAGGATTTAACACCTGATCCAGGTAGTGTGTACAGAGGTGCCCACTGGTGCTTCTGTACACTTGAGATTAATTTTTTTTTTCCAAATGAAAGCAGGTGTTTCCAAAGTATCTCCCCCAAGCCTTTCACAATTTTGGTTCCCCTTCCAAATCTCGTACACACGAGTTTTTTTAATTAATAACTCTGTCACTCCTTCTAGAGTTCAACCAAAAGAGCATAAGGAGAATGTATTCCAGGCACACAGGTACCTGGGGAAATGAAGTGATCTCTTTAATGTTTCAAAGCCTTAATAAGAAGCTCTAGCTCTTACTCAAAATATGCTCCAAGTGAAGAATTACCTGAGCTGTTACCCTCAGGAGGTCACTTTGAAGCTGGGCTCAAATAACATCTAAAATGAAAAAAAATAAGTATACTATTTGGAGATTAGCTACTACGCACACCCAAAATCACCAGTGATAATGTTTCCATGCAAGGTTTCTTTTTCACTACCTCTTCTACCTGAGGCATGCCAGCGGGCAGCCATGGTCATCACCTACCATGCAGGAAGGTCAGCAGGAGAGTTCTTCTCTGAGACCTGTGTCCAAGAGGAGGAGACCAGAACCAACGTTGGCTTCATGGACCTAGGGAAAGATTGCAACTTCATGAGCATCCCTGACCTTTTAAATGCTGTAGTAGCATTCAAATCTCTGTGCAGGCAGCAAGTCAGCCCCTAGTGATGGCTGTTTGCTCAGCAAATTTCCCCTCTATTTCGTTTTGGAGGCAGGAGGAGCAGAGCTAAGCCCCAAGTTTGGTGGAGGCAGCAAGCACCTTGTGTGACATTTGCTGATGTGGATGTGTTTATATTGTCCCTGGCCACCACTTTTCCATGCAGATAGGTTTGATTATACTGCTTTTCTTAATTAGCCTAAAAAAAAAAATAAGTCAGAAGATTCATTGGGGGAAACAGCCAAAACGATAGTAAAAATCTAAGGGGGTTGCTCCAAAGAGACGGGTCTATAACCAGCACTCCGATGGTGAACAAAATTCTCTGACGTTGTTCCTCACATGTTAATGCAGTCAAACAGCAAGCAGAATTTGATAGCCCTGTGCACTCAAATGAGGAATTTGCCTCCCTAGATGCTGCTGACGTTCTGGCCGAGTTGGGCTGTTCCTGGAGCACCAGGCTCCGGCTCCGCAGTGCCCGCGCAGGGTCTATTCCGCATGGGGCCGCGGTTAGGGCTTTCCCAAAGCTTCGGAGGCGCTTGGAGGAGCGACTTGAGGGCAGCTCAAGCCCGGGCAATGCCAATTTCCATGCCAGTGTGCAGGGAGCTTTCCGAGTGGGCAGCTGAAAAGGATCAAAGGGATGAGTCAGAGGATGGATTTCACAACAGACCTGCACAGTCAAATGGTGGCTGATGAGAAATGCTCCAATATAGAAGGCAGGGGCAAGCCACAGGCCTGGGGAGCTGCTCAACTAAACCAGCTCCAGATAGGTCCAAACGTTATGGCACAGTAAGGTAAGGGTGAAATCTTCCAAAATCAGTGTGTGAGGAAGCAACAGGGCCTTCTCAAGAAAGATTTGGAGAAACCCATGGGGGGAAAGAAAAAAAAAAAAAAAAAAAAAAAAAAAGCATAGGTATGGGGAAAAAAATGCACCACGGGCTGCTCAAGGACAACCTCCAGAACAAGCAAGGATGGATCCAGAAAGGGCCTTTGGTAATACAGAGTAAAGACACTGCACGTAACAGGAGCCCAGGAGACAGGATATGGTATGGCAGATTGCCTCAGAAAATTGCAGTGCGGGTTACCATGATTTCCATGAGAAAGGAGGAAATGGACTTCAAAACAGGCACAGGCGCTGACATAGAACCGAGTCCAGAATCACTCTGTGGGTGTATGAAAGCATTAATACTTAAGAACCAAAAACAAAAATGAGAAGATCCAAGAAAATGCACAAGAAAAAAGATGGCTGGAAGAGAAGATGGTATCTCAGAAGGTCTCTTTGGTGGATCACATACGCTGCTTGAGACATCCCCCCAAAACCACAGCCCTCAGTGTAGTTATTTGGACTAAGCCACTCCAATAGGACCCATAGTCTGAAACCAAAGTGAAAGGCCAAATGGTTCCAAAAACTGGAGAAACTAGAAAAATAATAGCATAGTCAAACGCAAAACCATTTGCTCTTTCAACACCTACAAGCATATTTTTCTTTTTAGGATCCATTTGGAAAACAGAGTCTTCTGCAAAGAACAAACGCAGCGCTCCGGTCAGGCCCCCGAGGCATGGCGGCGCTCCCAGAACTCACTCACCAGCTCCACATCTGCGTAACGCTGCTCTGCTCAACGAGGGCGACAAGCGCTGCCACCCACCCGACACCTCCAGAGAGCGTCGGGAGGCGGCGCCTTCTCCAGGCCGTGCAGCCTAATCCGGGCGGATCCTGCCTGCTCCAACTGGGAAAACCCGCCACGTCCACCACCCTCTGCCCGCTGTTCTGGTGGCCATTTGAGAAACCCTCTTAATGCTCTGCCTTCTTCATCTGGCTTGGCCAGGTACATCTCTAGTACGTCCCAATCTCTGCCTTGTGGCTGCTTTTCTCCACAGCCTCCAGTGTTTCCTCCAGAACCTGTTAACTATCAAAACTGGAGATGCTGTTTAGATGAAGCATTCCAAAGCCTAGGGACCAACATACAAGTAGGAAATAAACGCAGTGCCCATATTCAAAATATGATGAGAGGCTGCTTCTCTTCCACCGAGTCCGTTTTCTGAACGCTCCCATGACTACAGACACAGCCAGACAGAACAGCAGCTTCTCATATGAATTGCATCCTATTTGCATTCAGATTAAAGCAAGAGAAAATTGCCAGCAAAATGGGGTTAAGAATATTTATGAATCCTCCTGGCATGATGTATGTGTCTCCCAAATGATGGAAATTGAGAAGCTTCACAAATCAGGGAGGGAAGAGAGACAGAAGGCAATGACTTCGTAATGTCATCGCCAACGTGTATACGTTTTTGCATGAACTCAGTGCCCATAGAAAGCAATAATAAAGATTTGAAAGACACGGTGAATACTGCAGAGCTTTGTCTTTCTGTAAAGACCTGGCCATCTCAAGATCTCAAAGCACTCCTCAAGCCCAGGGAAGCCTTATTTGCACTTAAGAGCAGTAAGGAAACTTACGTCACACACCAAACACTCAGCAGAATCAGGAGTCTTATACCTATCCCTTCTGGTGCTCTAACCACTGAAGCACCCTGCTTTTCTTCTCTTAATGCAAAACCTGTGCTTTAATTTCTAACCCTCATACTTCCACGACATCTCCACCCAAGGAGTTTCAAGCAGGGAGTGCATCCTGGCACAAATCTGCAGTGAGAAGGAACGTGAAAACCACTTCTTCTGCATGAAGCAGGATTTGAATGCAGACTTGAGGCAGCAACAGGTTAAATGCCATTTCCAGTAAGTGACCAGAGGGAAAAAGCACTAGAGGACAGATATTGAAAAGCACTTCACAGGCACAGAGAAACTACCAGAAAGCCTGCAATAAAAAAGGAAAGTTAATGGAACAGTAACCTAGTTTAATGAAAACTGGATGGGCAGGGACACAACTTAGGTGTTCCAGCTGCAGTTGATTACTCACTTTATTAATTTGTATTGCTTCCTCTATTTAAGAGGGGTTTGCTGTAGTTCAACGTCAACCTTTCCATAATCAACTTTAAATAGGTTAAAATGAGTCTGATTTAAAACTTAATAGATGTCTATGCAGCATTTGGCACCAATATTAACTGGTTTTTAACCTCACACTTTCATTTGTGCTGGTGGAGTGATGTGTGTTGCCAGTCTTTTAAAGAGGGAGTTAGTAATCCAGCATGAATCACATTTGAAGGAGACCTGCATCCCTTCCTATTTCCAAGAGTGCTAAAAACTGTATCAGATCTGGCTCTGAAAGCCTCAGCACTGCTGCCTGGATTCATGCACATCACTAACTGCCTTAGGAGAGCTTCCTCCACAAGCCTCAATGCGTCTTATGAAACCACACACCCTTCTCATTTGTGGCCTCTTTCCCAACACGCCAGGCTTCCAGGGCAGCTTCCACTGCCCTTAAATGGACTTCCAGAGCTCAGCCTTCCCTACCATTATCCACAAGGATCAGAAGCAGCTTCTAGAACTCAGATGTAGGTCTGTCAAACTCCTGCCTCTCCCCAGCTGTGTCTCTCAGCAGAAGGAGGCACAAGAGAGAGAAGCAGCAGCCGGGAGATTCCTGTAACACCACCTGCAAACCCAACCACAACCAGAAGTTGCTTTCAGTGCAGCTGCTGCCTCCTTCCGTTCCCACCATCATGTCACATCTTTACAGAGGGCATTGTTAGACCTGCGTTTAAATCCACTGGGCTTTCAAATGACCCTAAAGGCAGCAAGGGAACAGAAGACCCCAGCTACAGCCCTGTTCCATTTCCAGCCTTGACTGTTGGTGGGATCGTGGTCAGAGAAAAAAGGAGTCAGCAACTGTATTCAATTAGAGAGCCTGGAAGGCAAAGAGGCCATTTCATTCCCCATCCAACGCGTGGAGCGGCCAAGCACTTCTGCCTAAACCAGTTCCCTTCCCCTGCTGTGTTCGTGCTGCAAGCCAAAGCTGCCCTCACGGGGGTCAAGCCCAGTAACCCCTTCCTACAGCCTCGAGTGCTTTTCTGTCCAAATCCGCTCCCCTTTTTGCTATTACGTTGTCCTTGTCTGCTCTGGTTTTGTTTTCAGATTGCACCGACGCTCCCCGCAGCAGCTCCAGCCCTGTGCACCACGGCAGCTCCTCGTGAACGTCTCCGAGGCGCGCGCTGCGCTACGGCTGGAGCCGAGCCGGCTCGGACGCAGATCGGATTGCAGGAAACGGCGGCCGGCCCCACTGTGATCATTCCCACCTTGGCTGGCTTTTGGCTCCAGCGCCTCTTCCGATAGCTGCCAAGATCTGAAAGCTGTTAGGAAGGAAACGGAGTGGGGGAACCGCTACGCTTTAACCCTTGCTTCGTAGCAATGTTAATCCACAGTGCAGTTTCCATGCAGTGCTGTTTACGCTTTTCTTTAATAAAACAAATCCACAAAACGGGAACTAATTACACAAAAAGCCATTGCTTAAACTACAGGCATTAGCATTAATCTTGGAAAATGGCACCCAAGGATTCCCCAACACTTCTCTGCCCAGAGGCCCACGGATGAGACACGGTGGCCCTCTGCAGAAGGAAGGGCTTCCTCATGGAGTCGGGCTATGTTTAGTGCAACTCACTGTTGTGCACCCCCATTTCTGGACCAAGATAGTCAAATAACAACAAAACCCCTTCTGGGGAACCTTGTCTAGGGCACAACCCCTGGATCTCCAAGCTGCCACGCTGACTCAAGAAGGAGCTTTGACCAGACAGGGCAGAGTGACCTCCCTTGCTGCTTGTCACGGTTCTTGCTGAAGAAAACCCAGCCCAAAGTCAGCGACAATGCAGCTCTCCCCAAAGACTCGCAGAGCAGGGAACAAACCTCTGGAGCTGAGCAGACTGCACCCGATAACTGCTGCCAGCACGGGCCCTAAAAGAGGCCCTTGCCCAGCCAAAATCAGTATTCACACAGCTTTGAGCCCACCACCACTGGTAGAGGTGACTGCACACAGTGGAGGTCCTTTTGCACTCGCCAGAGAAGTCTAAGTTTTACTAGGAATTGAAAATGGTCCTAAGCAACAAAGCAATGAAGAGTTACATGTAGGCTTTACCTCTCAGGTAGCATCATAGCAGATAAAGTGGCATTCTTACCAGAATGAATGCATGGGCTAATGTAATTGATGTAGAGGCTGTAGAGGTTGATAGGGCTTCTGGAATCAGGAACAAGTCACCAAGAGGTCCTCTGTTCCCGTGTGTTCCACAGAAATTGTGAATCCCAGACTCTTTGGCTTCCACAAAGTAAGGAAGAAGTACATAAAATGGAGAGAAATCCAAACAGGACCTCACTGGACAGATGAGCACAACACTGAAAACATAGTAGAAAACAACATCTTGGCAGTAGCAAAGCCAGGACGCCACTTACTTACCCTTCAGCTGCAGCCCAGTCTAGCAGCCTCCACTGCTCTAGCAGGAGGCAGCCACCACCTCCCGGAGCAGGTGACCCCAGAGAGCAAGGCCCGGGAGCAGGGAAGCTTTGGAGCGCAGCCGCGGCTGGCTCCGGACCCTGCGCTCAGCTAGCGCTTGCTCTGCACATGCAGAACACAGTGAAAGTGACGGGGACCTCCTGCTGCTTGACAGCCCGAGAGCGGAGACCTTCGCTGGCGTGGAAAAGGGAGAAGAACATGGGCCGTTCCTGGGGACTTCTGCACGACCATCATGCCTGAGGCTTTGCCCTTCACAACTGCATCCTAAGCCAGAACAACACATTCATGAGAAAAGAGACTGCTGGGCCAAGGCTAATCATCACGGGGGCATCAGAAGCCATGGGTGGTGCAGCAGAGGAGCTGCTCATGGCTGCATAGTGTCTTTTTTCATCTATCTCCCTCTAGATTCCGCAGTTGAGCTTTTCTGACATGGGGGCCTCTGCTTGGCTAGAGGCAGCTCACCTTTCTTCCCGTGTTTATATTTTGCCTTGCTCAAGTCTGTTGACTTCTGATGTTCTACCACTGAAGTAACATTCCTCCTGGCACACTCATCACACAGGACTTGGCAGAACTCTGTTAACTTGAGACTTCAAACAGCCCTTTGCAGAGCACAGCTCAGTTCTCGTCAGGCTCAGGAGGAGGCACGAATCAATTGGGAGGAGCAACCAGTGGTCCGCATCCTCCAGGAGGGATCAGCATCCTCTGGTTTGGATGAAACCTTCACTAAAGCTTCACAGCTTCAGAGTCGCTCTATGATAGCAATGCAAGAAATCCTCCAGCTCTCCACAACCACCTTCCTCACCACCATGCTGATAGCTGCAAGTCTATTGAAGAGAAACTCAGGATGAGCCAAACTCTATCCCTTGCGCTATTATTGCGCTCCACATCTCTCTTCCAGATCCGTGCACTCAGAGAAATCAGAAGAAAAACTTCAGAGGAGTCATCTGCTTGAAATAGCACGTGTGCATGTCAACTGTCAGTCATCACAGGGCACGGCAGGCTGCAGGAGAGGAATACCAGCTCCACTCGAATAACAGTAATAAAACAATGCAAACACGACCGGGGCTTAGTCACTTGTTCAAGTCTTATCCCCTTTTGTTTTTACAGATGTGCAGCTCACGGAAATGAGATGATTAGCTCATCAAAGCATCTGTCAAGGGGAGAGACAAACCAGCTTTTTACAAACGCATCCAACTGACAAGAACTGTCGGATATGGGCTGCAGTGAGTCTTATTTTTGGATCCAACATAATCAAGCTTACCAGCTTGTTAGCTATCTCCAACACATCATTGGAGAAGGGGAAGAATATATAAAACCTTGTCAAGCATTGCAATCTGAAAATATTTTGTCATGAGCGATGTACATACTTGCACTCTTGCAGTACTTTCTTTTAACAGGAGCTGTACAGCTTGGCCTTTGCTCCTGGAAGACTCAAATGCACGGCCAAAAATATTTAAATGGACTAAAATCTTTTATTTTTAGAGTCTCAAATTGGGACACCTTAAAAGGAATGATTTTCAGGCAACCAATGGTCAACGTGGTTTTCAAATCATCAACAAATCTGCTCGTGTACTTAACATCAGTCACATGCTTTGCTACTTCTCCAAATCAGGTGAGAAAGGACTGTCCACACCGATATCCACCTCAGATGCCCCGGGTGTCTCTGGACAAGCTACATCCTCCCTCTGGAAGAGGGGGAAAGAGCCTTGCTTCCTGCCTGGCCGCCCTGTCCGGTCCTGTTTCAAGACAGCCAAGCTGTCTCCAGCAAGACGTCCATGAAGAGCTGAGCCCAGAGGAGCTGACTTGCCACCATTGAGAGACCCCCTGGAGCCGTCTGATGTTGAGGAGCACAAAGGGATTCCTTAATAAAGGAAGGAAGGAGACAGAGCTGTGACTGAAAGACAGATTACTCGTTTCCAAGGCGTTTGTTGCCAGGCCTGCGAGAGCAGTGCAGAGCTGCTGGCCTCCCCCCGGCCGGGCTGCCCCTCGCGCGGGAGCTACGCGGCGGCCATGACGCAGGCGGGGACGCGCGGGCCCTTGGGAACTCAGTGGGGAGCATGTCCAGCCAGAGCGAAATGTGTACGTGGAACCCAGCAGAAATGACACACGCTGGGCACGAGGAGACAAGCACGTTCAGCACGGGGGAAAACGGTCTGTAACGCAAGCGAAGCATCAGCTGCCAGTTCCAACAAGCTCCCCACAGCTCCCTGCTCCTGGAGCAGAGATGGTACCTGTCCTCAAAGAGCCACAGCACCAATGCGGGGAGAAGGCTGTGTGGTCCTACATCTCTTGGCTACACGAGCTGCTCCCTTGGCTTTGATAAACAGCCCACTCGCTTCTCCTTCCCAGGGAGGAAGGAGAGACTGGCCTCTTGATCACCACAACATAACCCCAGGGAAGGGCGGATTTCTACTTCCCCAGACTGGATTGTGGCTAGGAACATCAAAGTACTAATGATTAGTCCTATTGCCTCATTTTCTTCTAAAGACACATGAAATAATCATATTTATAAGATACACACTGGCCAAAAGCTTCCTTTCCTCCTTCACCCAACCATTTTATATGGGAAAAAGAGCAGCTGCCACTTATTTGAGGCCACCGTGGTTTCCTCTCGGCTCATTCCTTGAGCAGATGCAATAGATGCTCTGCAGCTGAGGTAGATGGTAGATGGTAAGACTCTTGCTGTGTCCACCCTGCTCGGATACCCCTGTACGGCAGCGAACTCAGCCGCTCTTCCTTGAGAAACGCCACCAGGCCATGGCGCAGCGCTCATGCCCGTCACCACTGTGATCTTCTGAGGCAGAAGACACAAGGTACGGGGTGGGCAGAGCCCATGTGTGTGTTTAACAAAGCCTTCCATGCTCTCCTTGCTGCTCTGTGCACCTTTCACCAGCACGGAGCACTGGAGTGTCATTGATGTGACAGGATGACGGGAGGAGGCCTCTGCCTATGGCCTCTGAGTAGGTGGCTGCATATTCTGTCTGACCAAAGTGCCTCTCCTTGTCCGGTTCTCCAGTTTCTAGTCAATCTTTTCCCAAGCCTGAGCATTTCTGAGGTGTTTGGTCTTCACCATATTCTTTTCTTCCTGCTTGCAGGCAGACTAAGGCATCATCAGTGCACTCAAAATGAACCGAAACGTCTCGCTTGGCCAGCAGGTCTCCTTGGTCAGCATATCCAGGTGTCCTGTTCCCGGAATCACTTGAATCTCAGTGAGTTTTGTCAGGACCTGCAGCAGGGGATGACTCAGTGCCAGCTCACCAGTGCCAAGTACATGTACGAGTCCTGTGGAAGCTCTGGCAGCCCCATCCTAATGACTTCACTTGCACTTGGGGTGAGTGGAGAGGGAAAGTTTAACAACAATTACTTTGGACAACAGAAACCAGCGGCTCAGATCCTCTCATCCTGCTCCAGCTACTCTCGGCCATTCACCAACGCCAGCCCTGGGCCTGAAGAGGCAGCTGAGCTTTCCCTTAAGCATAAAGGTGTTCGCAGCTTGGCTGGCTTCTCACGAAGAGCAGGAAGAAGCACATGTTCAGCAGCTACCTACCAGCTCAACATCCACGAGTGCTAACGCGAGTTACCTAGGATGAGTAACCAAAATGCCTGTAGAGTCCAACAACACACTGCACTTCAAGCAGAAGCAAGTTAAGAATGTACTTTACATTTCCACCATTTTCTCTGCCATTTCCCTTTTCATCCTCCTGACCAAAATGAATGGAAATACTACAGCAACCACTGAGCATCATGATTCCTTGGCAGAAACCACCACATTGGGCGTACAGTGACTCGAAACCGGAGAATTAGATTACAACGTTTTTCATAAAGTTGGGAGAGTTGGTCCCCAAGGGCACATACTAAGTCACTTAGCAGCTATCCTGCCATAATAACTTTCAGCTTTCCAATATAACTTTTCCTGGATTTCCTCCAAAAACTATGAGACTACAGTCTGGAACATGCTCATTCCATTGAATTCTCCTCCTTTGCCACTGGACAGCAGCTGTGTGACTGCAGGGCTAGCCCATTTATTCCTTAATAAGAAATAACTGGCTAGCAGTTCCTCGTAGCACGGCTCTTCGGGAGCTACACGTGCTCAGGCAATTTTCGGAGGCAGCAGATGCACCCCAAACCGTGTCCGCCCATATTGCCCTTAGGACTCCCTCCACAGCACTGCATTTCAGTCAACCCTCCTTAAGGCTGGCAGCACAAATGCAGTGAACAGCCCAAAGGGTAACAGGAGCCTAAGGGAACAAGGCACCTTGCTTCTACCAAAAAACACCTGGAATTGGACATCTCTTTCCATTCCATAAGTCCAGTCAGACACTCTTACCACATACAAGCCATCAGGAGTAACTGCTCAAATCATCATCGGGATTTTGGGGATAAAAATCAACCTTCTATGCATAAAATTTGTCTTAGTTGTCCAGAAGCAATTTGGTTTTTGAAGCAGTCAAACCCCAAAGGCAAATGCAATACCTCTAGGCTTTTCATATTTCACTCTGAGTGACTTCTCAAGTTGTTACTATATCATTAATATCTGTACAAAGCTCATCCTGAATGGGTTATTGGACAATTACAGCTTGTCAGCAATCAGCATAAAACGCCCGAGCTTTAAAGGCAGGACGGTCCATTATAAAGTGCTTTTCAGACACAGTTCTGCTCTTGGTACTTAATACAGTATTTGAGCCATAATTCCTAAATAATTACAGGTCAAATAGATATTTGATAAAGTGGATTCAGGAAGGACCTAGAGTCTGGGTTGCAACAGGAATCAAAAGTGTTTTTCATTTGAAAAGACAAGTCATCTTGTGCTACCATTCCCCACCACTTCACTGCCAGAAAAGTAAATGCCCATGCAATACCCACCTGGCATTTCACTTGAGCTTTGCAGAAGGTCTTAGGGAGAGACCATCTTCTTTAGAGAGACCCAGCTTCTTTAGAAACCAACTGAAATAAGAGGAATAAATATCTTTCTTCAATAGGTGGTGCAAAGGTCTTCAAGAGAGGTGGTATTTCTTGAATGAATGCACGTGGATATAATCCTTCAGTCATGTTCTTCAAATTCTGATTTTGATGATGTGGTGGTTTGTCATCTGTCACATTGGCCATGTGAGCAGATGATGTCACAGCTTCCTGGGAGATCCCTTTTGAACTAGGCCACTAGATGATTCTCCTCCATGACTGATCCTAAAATCTGGACTTCATTCCCTCCCATGGTAGATCCTTCCCGTCAAAACCTGAAATTCACCTTGGTACGACGAAAGAGGAAGCTCAGCAGCTTGCTCTGTTCTTCCTAAAAAGCACTAGATAATTTGTCTTGCTACCATTATGTGGATAAGCTTATGAAAATAGGTACAGTAGCCCAGAGACTCCCAAGAGATCTCAGGTGTCCTTCACCGCACTGACCAATTGCTGGAATTCACTGGCTAAAGTTCCCATTCCATTTCAAATCCCAAACTCTGCCAAATCTCCCGTGCTAAAAATCACTGCTTACTTCTAGTATGATGCAACTCCTCCGCAGACTCACACACCTGTCTCCTTCCCAGACGCAGAGATTTAAATGACAAAAAGTACTTCTTTCAGAATCAGCTGAAACACTCCACACTCCTACAAATAATGTATGAGTATTAGGGCAAATCTCTCTCTGATCCCATTCACCATTTGCTTCAGCCCTCGTGGTGAAGCAGACTGTACATCCCTGCTTTGACAGTCACTAAAGACTTCCTAGTGCCTCAGAGGAAAGGCTTTGGTCCGAGGGTCAGCCAGGGCAACTCCAGCAGCAGGGATGGTGACAACAATCCTGACACCCTTCCTGGATGCTCACAGTCTCTGCCTTAAAGTCTGGATGAGCGGCCTAGGACAGGTCGCTAACAGAAGATTGGCCTTGGACATCACATCCAAGATGCAGCCTGGCGCTAGAAATTCCCATCCGTGCCTGGCTCACAGCTGCAGGCACAGACAGAAGTCCAAAGCAGGGGGGATTCCACACACAGTCCCCTCTTCTGCACCTTCCGTCGCCTGACTTACGTGTGTATCCTTATTTCACGTTCCGTCAGTCTAATCCCCTCTGTACATTATTTTAAGAACTTCAGAGACTGATTCAGCCTTATGAATTTTATTCCCAGAGCGAGTTCCCAAAATCCTTTTGCAGTTCTAGGTCTCAGAAGCATCTGTTAAATGCCACATCCTGCCTCCTAGAAGCTCTGTAACAACGAGGACTCTCTAAATGACAATATCTGCAGATAATACATTAAATATATTTGAAAATACCACATTCATGAATTATTTTTCCCATGCCTGGGGACAACCTGCAATGAAACACACCTCAGAGAGTCTGTCCTGATACATGGAATCGACCAGTGCACACAGGGGCTAACGGTAACCCAAACGTGCTAATGGACAGCGATGGCTCTGCAAAATTTTACGTTTTCATGTGGATTCCTATTAGCACTTAGAAAACTGAGGCTTCTCTGGTGCAGGTTGATTTGTATGAGTCTTCTTAAATGAGGACTCCGCGTAGTCCCCTGAATGACTCCGCTGGCCACACTTCTCGTTGTCTGTGGAACGGTGCAGTACTAAACAAGCTACCATCTTGGCTAGTGATAATGAGAAAATTGGAACAAGCTCTTCCATAAATGCAATCATTATCTAGTAATTTAAATGAGATATTCAACATGTCCGCCCAGCAATGGTCAAGGAATTCTTACTCTGCACTTACTTTATCTGGGAAAAAGGAAATGATTGTGACCTCCCACAAACTGGAGACTTCAAAGGACCCACTGCCATTAAAATCATCTGGCTTTGCACCCTTTCTGCCACGGCTCAGCGACCACTGGATCTTCAAAGAGCTGGAAGTTCAGCTCTGGATTCTGCTGGTGCTAATGGGCACTTAACAGGGAGCAGATTTTGAGGTTTGTTTTCTGCAGAGCAGCGCTGGGGACACCAGGGAGAGCAGTGATGACTGCTGTCAGGCACCTAATGCCAAAGGGCCACTGTGGAGACCTGAGGAGAGCCACGGATTGGATTACTGAAGCCTTTAAAAAACAAAGGGAACCACTTTTTTTTTTTTTTTTTCCCCCCTCTCTCTCCCCACAAAGGGCAAAGTGGTAGAACTGTTTTCTGATAGATGGAAGGAGGAGAGGAGCAGTCTGAGTGTCACAGCTGGCTGTTTCTGGGATGGAACTGAAGATGCTTGTGCATGGGGCAGCAGCTAGGAGGGGGGTAATAATCAAACAATCACTAGAGTTTTCTTTTCTAAGTAAATGCCTTGAAGACAAAGCTGCAGGAAAGCAATTTTCTCCAGAGAAAGGACGGAGGCAGTGAGGAACAGGTAAAACAAATGAATAAACACAACAGAAAACCCTGATGAAAGGACAACCACGCAGCACATGGCCCTGGCAGCCCGGCCAGGTGCTCGCAGCATCCCTGCTCCCGGCCAAGGGATCCCTTATCCCTGGCGTGTCCGCGGGCGCTCCGGGCTCGGAGCCGCGGAGGCCAGAGCAGAGCTCTGACACAGAGCTTCTTTCCGGGAGAGCCTTGCAAGGGCTCCAACTGCTGCATTGCACCCAGGCCGAAAGGCTGCAAAAGGCAGCGTGCAAACCAGGATACGTCTGGAGCATCCCACGGCTTTCAAGCCGACGTAGGAATTCCTCTTCTCCCAAATGGCACAAAAATCACTGAGGGCCTTCAGCATAACCTGGCTAAACCTGGTCTGCCGGAACACATTGGAGACGGTTAAAAATAGGGATTGTGCTCAAGAAACTTTATCTCTTTATGGAGAAGGCAGGGACTGCTCTTTGGGTGCTAGAAGGGACTGATGGGTTCAAACAACATCACCAGGCTGCTTTCAGCCAACATGCTGTTTCTGTTTGCCCCGGTTCCCTCTCGCATCCTCTTTTATGGTCCCCCGTTTGTTTTTCCTCCTAAGGCTGCACAAATCAACCCAGCAAGACCATGTTCCTGGTGGGCCTGTTTTCCTCGCTTCCTGGCTGGCCCGCAGTCCTGGTGGCAATAAACAGCACTAATTAACAGCCCCACACAGAGGGGCAGACTTCCAGACCACCATCAGAAGATCTCTCTGTCCATCTGTTTTTTTTTTTTTTTGCCCAGCAGTGTTGCCTTCATCTGTCTGCATGCGTATTGCCACCCCTTCATCTCCCAGCTTTTTAAGCATGCAGAAACACCAACATAGGCTTCTTGCAAATAACTTGGTCTTCCCTTATGTTTTGGCAAAGTTTAGGATCAAGATCAAGTGAGCTCCACACACTTGGGCAAATTCCCGAGTTCTTTCTTTTCTTTTAGCCCTCATTAGGGCTCACAGTGCAGCGGTCTGTGCACACTGTGATGTTCTACCTGGCGCATGGTGAGAAAGCACAGGTTTGTTAACATTCCAGCAAGACAAATGGAGGAGATGAAAGCCAGGAGAGCCACCGAGCTAATCGCAACCCATCTACAGCAGCACCTCTGGCAAGCTTTCCTTACCACTGCATAAATGCTAGGCCCTAGGAAAGCCTATCTCACCCTGAACATTACCTCCACACATCTACTTCTGCCGACACGATGACATGGAATGCTCAACCAGCAGTGAAATGTTTGGAATCTAGGGCATCTACAAAAATGGGAAGCAGGTGAACTTGAGCCTGTTCTTCTGAGACAGCCGTTACTGACACCTAAACCTCTCGGAAGAAACACCAGAGATTCTTCCATTTCTGCTGGAAGCATCAAGGAACAATCTCTCATGCAAACACCGTAATGCAAATGGACTGTGATTGAAATACCTTCGTCCAAAGTGCACAGGCATAGGTTGCAACCAGGTTTTGACAGGAAGGTTTTCAAGACCAAAGACAGGTTAATCTGTGACTGACCTGCTATGTTTCCCCTGATGCAGAACCAAAACAAGCTATGAAACCTTTGAAAGCTGCCACAAAATGAACTTGACGTCAATAGCCTCATCCAGCAGGCCATGCCCGGCCACAAAGCAACACTGTTCATGCACTACAAGGACCAAATGCCCTGGCCCGTAACCACCCGGGTTCCTCCAGAGTTGCAAGTGTGAACGTGGAGACATTTCTTGCAAACCTGTCAACTCTCCCCTTGCTTTTAACAGTTTTCTTGAGCAAGCTCCCACGAGGATGCAGCAAGCAGCAGCTCTGCGAGGCAGAGACCTTGGCAGAGCTGAAAAGCACCCATGCAGACAGGCAGCCTGGCGAGAAGTCAAACCAGCCGCAAGGCCCGGCTCGTGCCGTGCTCTGCGCATCTGAACCTTTACAGCAGCGGGAAGCAGCTGCTGCCACCGCTGCGTGTCACGTATCCACGTCCTCTTCATTCCTTCTGGCCTGCCCGGCGCTTTGAGAAACCGTCCCAAAGCAAAGGCCACGCGCTAGCAATGCCCGTACAGGTGACAAGCCTCAGAGCCCCACGTTGGAGCACGATCCGTAGCCCGGGAAGGGGGCTGCCTTTCTGCGAACGAGCCCCCAGCCTAGATGCCTAGCCACCAAATCACCAGCTGGGCCGTGTCACAACCACATGTCGTCAGATGACTCCAGCATCTTGTTTTGCAAGTCCACACACCTCGTTGCGGCTGTACCTGGTCACAGTTAAGGCAGAGAGAGCTGTTCTTGTCACTGACAGACACGATGGGGTTTAAGATTCAAGCTCCGACAAGCACCTGCAGAGGCAACAGCTGGGTCTGGGTTTCTGCCCTCTGCTCCTAGGCAGTGATGAGATGGAACGGGCCAGACAGGCCGTCTTCCCATTTTATTTCTGCTCTGGCAGGAACGAGTGGTTAACAGCACTTATCCCACATCACAGTTAAAAAGAATTCTTCCAGATCATTACACAAATAATAGTAATATTCATGGAATTACAGGAAAACCTGGCTTTTCTAACTCCAGCTCCAGGTAGAAGGGCAGCATTATTAGCAGTCACACATGAGCTCAATTGCTTTGATTAAAGAGCAACCACCTAATCTCTGCCTGGACTCAGCCCTGTGCTTTTAATGCCTCATTAACCACCCCCTGCCAGGTTTGTTTTGCATCTTTGCATATTTTGGAGCTCTACATTTCCATTTATCCCCACAGACAAAGGACTATTTAAACTAACTCTCATTTGCATTGGCAGTTCAAAGCACTGTGTGCAAGTCTGCAGCTGAGTGGGAGCAAGAGCACATCTTAAGGAGCCTTTATGGCTGCCACTTCTCTGGGAGCAAACGCAAGACCAGGCACTCCTAAACACAGCCGAGGTGTCGTGGCACTTCTGGTCCCTCATGGGAGGCACCAGATGTCACCTCTGGGATATCGGCAAGTTGCGGCGTCTGGGAAACTGACACCCCATCCTGGGATCATCCAGACCTTTCATAAGAACTAAAAATTAAAATAGGCTCTGGGGTTTTCATTTTCCCGCAAAACTCAAAAATGCTTTGGAAAAATAAACGATTTCCATGATAAATTTTGTATATATCAATTTCTAATAGTCCTTCTAAGAAAAAAAATAATAAAACTGCCTGAAAAATCTTCCTGACCAGCAACAATAACCTGCCTTCTAAACAGCACAAGCTGAACAACTGGCTCTCACTCGGTACTTCTCCAAGTTATTTCTCACATTCATCATCCACCACCAAAGTCCTCCTGCACCATTTGAGGACTGTCAGGACCTCTTCTCCCGAACGAAGACAGCAAGCCAGCGTGACAGGACACAACATGCCCCAGCCTTTGCTGTGCTTCCCCTGCTTGGTGCCCTGGGGGCTGTTGCCGACACCGATGTGCTCCCCGCTTCCAGGGGGTCTTCTCCCAGGCCCAGTGCAGCGGGGATGTGCGAGCTCCGGGCCAGCGCAAGGGCGGCTCCACGCTGAGGCGAGGGCGGCAGCTGCACGTTCCCAGGCTCCACACAGCAAGGCCCAGCGCTTGGGGCCCGCTGCTGAGGAGCCGTTTTCCAAGCAGCCAGGGCTGCGGCAGCGCTCTCCCCACAGCGGGAGAAGAGGTGTGGGGCAGAGCCCGTGTTTGTGCAGGGAACAGCCAACCAAAGAGGGTTTAGTGCCAGCAATTCCCCGTGAGCTGGCTGACCGCTGTTCTCCACGGCCCTCTCCAGGTTTCCCACCTCGGCGCCAAGGCCGCGCTGCGCACGCACTGCCTCGAGCCTTCTGCTGTTGTTTCCCTCCTTCCTTCCTTTTTGTGCTTATCTGCGACTATAAGGACATTCACAGGGCAGCAGGATTTCTGCTCACGAGAAGCCCATCTGCTCCCACTGTTTATTTCTTGCAGTTGTCACAGTGGTCATTCGTGCAATGGACTCCCTGTCGTAACTGCACTGATGCCCCACCATGTGGGGAGCGACCAGGGAAGCCACCCTGGTGTGAAAAGGAGACCCAGAGGAGACAGCAGGAATGGGAAAGCACAGAGCAGGGCTCCCTGCCTCCCTACGACTCCCTCCAAGGAACAAAGCCAGGGAAGCAGGAGATCCCTACGGCAAGAGCTCGCTCCATGCCGAGCGCAGGATGAGCTGCCCTGCTGAGCGTTTCGGGGACGCTTTATGCTTTCCAGACTGCTCCCTTTGGGCTCTCTGGCTGCCCAAGAGCTTGTGCTGGCCTCTGTGCCGACTCGAGCCAGCTGTGGCAGGCCAGAGGAGGACTGGCCACTGGCACCAGCTGAAGCCATAAATCTGGGAACAGGCTTCAAAGCCTCAAGTTGGGCAGAGCTTTGCGGTGGATCTACCCATGCACTCCAAGTTAGGGTGCCACCACCAACCTCCATAAGCTTTCCTATTCCAGTACCTACCACAGCAATGAACTCCTAGAATAAAGGACTACAAAAACGCGTAAAAATTCCCTAGCACCAGTGCTTATGCCGTGGGAGAGTTCACAGGGCTGAAGAGCAAGAGCAGAAAAAGCAATACTCCACAGGTCTGTGCACAAGCTTTCCAATTAACCATACTTGCATCTGGTTTCCACCTGTTCTGCATTCCCTTTTCCTGCCCGTTCCATGCCTTGAATATCTGTGGAGACTTTGCAAGGTCACCAGCAGGTAAACATGGCACCTGGCTCTGCCCTTCTCCACAGCTCAACAAGTGGCCGAGGTGGCTGGGTCACCCCTGCCAGCTCTACGGTGGCTCCAGCCCTGCAGTCCTCACTACTCATTTGTGCCAGGCAGAAATGCCATCTTCAGGTAAACGACCTTTCTGTCCTCAAATGCTTCCTGGGTTCTGGTGGCCTGCCCCATAGCCCAGAAGTACAAGCAGATCATGGGAATTCAAAGTCAGTGCAAAGTGCATAGGCTGTGTTATCCTGGAAAAGCCAAGAATTCCTGAAAGAGGTCAAGACTCCCTATTTCAGTTTTGTTTGCTACAAACATAGTAAAAGAATAGTATTCACTGAAAAAAAAAAATGTCCTGGAAGAGATGCAGTTAGGGTCTCCTTCAGCATGATATGCCATTAGCTTTAGGGGACCAACTTAATTATCGATATAAACTCTTAGAGAGGACAGGGTGAGCAGAATACAGCACAAGTGCCCTGCTCAAGTGGAGTGTCTTTGGACAGGCCCCCTGAAACACAAATTGAAGACTTGATGCTACCTGGAAGGAAGAACGCAACTAATGCTCCTTGTGCCTCTGACCAGCAAGAAAAGCAAGGGTGGAGTGCAAGGGTCAACAGGCAGCAGGAGAGCAAAATGTAGAAAATAAGGCAAATATATGAAAAGCAGATGAGCATCGGGAGTTTAAGCTAAAGTCCCCAGAAAGAAACATCAACTCTGATGCACTTTGGGTCATTTTGGAGGAGGTGAAATGAAATAAAGAGTTTCTTTTCTCTCTTTTTTTTTTCCCCACCTCTGTAGGAGGCATTGCTGAATTCTACCCAGCTAACAAATATAACATTGCATGTGCTCCATTTTCTTTTCACTTGGACGTTTCCTCATTTCAAGATTATAGATCTTCATTTTTCCACTTTTTCGGAACAAAGACAGCACTGTTTTGCTATTGTAGAGCTACTTCCTGCGTGCTGAACCACGCAAGAAAGTCCACTATGTTAGAAAAGGCAATGAATGAAGGATTTGATTAGGGCGGGGGAAGAGGGAAAGGGGAATACAGATGAGATTTGTGTTCTCGCTGCACACAGCTATTGGAAACAGTAGGGACACTTGAACTGCATTTGAAAAGTTCACAATAAGGTCCTTAACATCAGGTTTTTGTCTGATGTAAATTACTATAAATTCAGGTGGTAGCAAGGAGATTCACACTTGCTAAGGGGGCCATTCCTCACGTGAACCGTTTCCCTATTTCCTTCCCTGCTCACATCTATTAAAACGCTCTTCACAAAGCCCACTGCCCCCGTCATCTTGCTCAGCAACTCAGGACTTGCTGCATTTGGATCACTGGGACAACACAGCACAGTCTGGGGGCTTCAGGGAAGGAAGCACCCCATATTTTTGGTCTTTGATTTCTCCAGGCTGCATTGCTACTCCAAGTAGCGAACTTTCCAAACCAGAGCTGTGCCTCTGCTAACGCTGTGTGTCACTGGGGGACACTTGCTCATATCTGTCTCTAATATTTGGGATGGCAGGTTAGGTTTTCCCGAATGCTACGAATGGAATTTCTGAATCCAGTGTCAAGCAAGGATAAGCCAAGGACCTAGGGCAAAGCACCATCTATGACAGTGCAGCACTGGGCGGGTGCTGTGCTGCTGACAACGCAGCTGCAGCGTTCAGAGGAGAAGCCAAGGCTCGATTGCCACATCGCTGTGTTTTTGCCAGCTTCTGGGAGAACTGCAGATTCTCCCTTCTGAAGCCCAACAGGATTGAACACGGCTGCAACTGATGGAGAGTTGAAGAAATTTAATAAAATATATACTTGGCTGTAAAATCAGGACCACCACAGCCGCAACAGAGAGAGCCAACAGACCCGCACCCCTTTCTCTAAGCAAGGCCAGGAAGTTTTCAGCAGGGTGTGAGGGGCAGCGTGACCGGGAAGGGCAGCGGCACCACCCAGGGAGCTCCCCGCGCCGCTCACGGACAGCGGCACCGAGGGAGCTTCATGCACAGCCCCGCGTGGCTCGGCCGCCTGGCCGCAAAGGGCACTGCTGGGGCTGACCTCCCCTCACGTGGCAATTACTGAGTGCAGGGGCAGCACCTGGAATACCCCACAATACCAGCACTGGCTGTTGCTATTTGTATGGGCCTGGGCGAGCTCCTTGTTCTCCTTCAGTTTTCTAGCAGCCAGCGACGGGGAGAGGCAGCCCGTTCTGCAGCGGTGGTCCTCACCTCCCACCACCCTGCAGACTTCGCCAGGTATTGCAAAAACGCGTGCGTATTTGCCAGGGCTTTAAAACGTCAACTGACCAGTGCCATTTCTACTGCAGCAACATGCTCCAGCTTCTGTGAACAGTGAGGACGAGCATTTGGTTGCTAATGAAAACCTTCTCGTTTCTCAGCAGAATATAGCAGGCCTCTAGGGCTCACATCAGGACTACAAAGCTTGTTTGCACACTGTAAGGCCAGCAAGAATTACCCCTTCTGACTTCCCGTACATCCCAGCCTATTCATTTTGACTCAGTTACCCTGTATTAAACTTGATTACCCCACTATTACAACTAATGGCTTAGGTTGATTAAGCCCTATCTGAAAAGGGAAACTATTACAGCCTCTGAGATTATAACGAATCTTCCACTGGGGACAATTAGTCCCAAGGGCTCAATCTTCCCTGGTGCCAAAACCATGGGCCTGACTGAGCTTTCTTTGCTTCATCTCCTGTCGGGGGGGGGGATCACCTTGAATTACCGGCCAGGAGGAAGGAACTGATCCTTATCTGGTGCCTTCTCTCTGTGAAAGTATTTGGGTACAATATTCAAGACTAAACACTAACACTAAACAGGTGAAAATGTTGAGGCCTTCATGCTGCCAGGTATTTCCTCTAGCCGTCATCCCATTTCTTGTTGGGCCTCTAGTCTGTACCTTCTGCAGGTTTTCAGATAACCTTTAAAAGACCCAGAAAGAGCACTGTGCCAACCCCTACCATGAGAACACTTTTTCAAATGAATCTGCCTCCAGTTTAGCAGGCCAGCACCCGAGCAACCTTAAAGAAAATCAACAACAAAAAACCCAACAGCCCCCGTCTCCCAACCAGCTGGATTCTCTTTCGATTCTGTTCCACGTTCCTTGGGAAGCGTTTTGGTGGTGGCACCACAACCCCTGGTGTTAGCCATAGTCATTTTGGGTTGGGATTAGATAAGGAACATCTTGATACGGTTTGGAAACTGCCTCCCAATATGATTCCTGAATCAGATTCACTGCCCTGTGGCCTAGAGTACAAGTAGAGACATGACATGCCTGTATTAGAGAAATGACTTCACCTTTGACACAGTATTAGCCAACCATCGCATTGCCCGTTTTGCACAACTTTTAATGCCCTCCCTGTTCTGTGAGCATTAACGGGAGCACTTCAGCATTACTTTACCTCCTAATGAAGCAGCAGCAGATGGAAAGCTCTCCAAACAACTGTTGACTGCACATTTCCACATGCTCCGCTGCTCGAGCGGAAACATCTCCCGCTCCTCTTCATTTGCTCTGTCTGGAAACAGAAAGGAGATGTAGGTTTCCATGGGATTTTTGGCCTTTGGTTCCAGAACAATAAAACCCTCTGCGAGCGAGCAGCCTTCACCTAGGTGATACGGCCTCCCTCGGTGGAGTCTGTCGGCTCAGGCCGCGCGTCCTGGCGAGCTATCGAAGCGGGGCTAAGCGCACACAGGCCCAGCTCAGCAGGAAGGATCATTCCGATCCTCTTTTCTTCCCTGCTCCTTTGTGCCAAGACTAGACAATGGCTTTAGATGGGATTCGTAGCAAACCCCACTCACCACTTCTTTCACCATGCTCAACTTCAGCCTCCTGCTCTGGTGACAGGAAGCCACCCTAGCCAAATCAAATCCACTTTTTCCCTTTTAACTTAGACCTTCTTTCTGCTGCTGGCTTGCTTTTCAGACCAAGCCAGCTAAGAGCACTGCTGAGGCATAAGAAACCTCCTGTTGAGGCTTCAGCCTTCTCAGCACAGCCTCCCTGGGTTTACTTGAGCAACGAGCTAATTGAGACCAGGTTAAACTCATCCCCTAATAATGGACATAAAACAGCTCTGTGAAAGCAAAGCAGCTTCAAAACTCATTAAAAATCTTTGTTTAACCATTAAACTCTCCTAAGGCTAAAGGATGAGATTAGGATAGGATAGGCCAGATCTGCTTCCCTTATCGCTCAATTCTATTGCTCTTTAACGTCAATATAACACTCTCTAGTGCAAAGAATACTTATTCCCTTCATGACATGGCTCACAGTGAGTGGGCAAAGCAGACCAGAGCTTCCCAGGTGGATAGCATCCCCCTCTCCCGGGCTCTTTACGCCCTGAACCTCGCTGGAGGCGCTTGCAGCACAGGCAGGCAGTCTCCCTCTCTTCGTCTGGAAAGGAAGGATTGTCTATTTTAATGAACCAAAACAGTGCTCTAAGTGTAAAATGCAGGGAGCAAACCAGCATCCTGAGTATGTGTACATGTACAGGCTGCTCCAAAGCGGGACCTGAAGGGCCCATTCCCCAGAAAAGGGAGAGCCGCCGGGACGGGGGGCGTGAGGGCTCCGGTTCCCCTTCTCCCGCTCCCTGGACTTCCCTCCTCCCCATGCAGACTCTGTTTTCCACTCTAAAATGCCTGGCAAGAGCATCCATGAGGCTAAATAAATTAACGTTTGGGAGGTGCACGGAGATCCAAGGATAGGAGGGGCTACAAAATCACCCAGGACTATTGATGTCTTGTACCACTTACTAGAGCCCCCGCGACCCCTCCGGCCGAGGCTGAACTGTCCCCAACGGGAGACCGCGCAGAGGCCGGACCCTTCCTCCCTGCCTCACCTCCCAGCCTGAGCACAAGAGCCTCGCATTAACGCGCCTTTAAACACTTAAAAGGCACTTGTTCCTCTAACAAGGGAATGAGATTGCTACTGACACCTCCATAAAAGAGAGGCTTTTCAGGCACAATATGAAAGCGACAGACGAGGAATCTTCTTCACTTTGCATGTCTGCAATTAGCTCTGCCGCCGCCTCCTTTTCTATCCCTAGAGAAATAGGTACGGGTATCTTCAAAGGAAGAGAAGCTTAATGGCCTCGCCGGCGGTTTGATGAATAATTAATGCCACTGCATTAACCGGGAAGTTAACCAAGGCTCGGCCTGCAGAGCCCATTTTTAATGCACCGAAGCCTTGGGACCAAGCAGGGCCCGGGCACGGGACACGCGGCAATGTCATTGAAAATATCATCTGTTCAGTCCTAATCATCATCCATTCACCCCTTCCAAAAATAAAATGAAAAAAAAAAAAAAAACAGTCTTTTTGGCTGAAACATTTGGTTCATGCTCAGGGATCTGGTCTGAATTTTAGAAAGGTTTCCTGGAAGCTGAGATCAAGGGGCTGCTTTGGGGCTCTGCTACAGGCCCTCTGGCGGGGTGCAGAGGAGGGAGCTGCCAGAGAGCGAGGCCGATGCTTTGTCATTCGCTCACCGCGAATGCTGCGCAGGGCTGTTCCTGTTAATTAAAACCAGCGGCCAACAAAGCCACTTTGCAGAGACTGGGCCTTGGCCAAGCGTTCGTATCGAGATGAGGAAATGAGCTCATAAAAGCCAGGCCTGGCCTCCAACCCCAGGCTTCATAATTGCCTCTCACACCTTGCTCGCCGGCCCCGCCAGCCACCACGTTTTGTAATAAAAGTGGGAATCGGGACTCCTCGTGTATATTTTGAGCTGGCATCTTGGAACGAGCGTGGATCATGGATTGGGACCAAGAAAACCCCGGCACAGGGATTTTCCTTGGTCAGAACTGATTAGAAACTCTCTCAGGCTGGCCCTGTTCCCGCTGGATATGGCTTATACACTTGGGGCTTTCATGCAGTACGTTTCTCCTCAGGTAAAAATTCCTGCCAGTTAAAACGCCTGTTGGAATCAGTGGGATTTGGCAGAGCAAGGACTTGCTTTTTAATTCGGACAAGAGTGCTTCGTTTATTGATCCACCCTGCTGGCCACCGATCTCTCCAGCATGGATGGAAACGTCGCGGCTCTCACGCCACCCCGCAGGCCCCTTCCTCGGCGCCTTCCCACCTCCCCTCCCAAGGAGACCCGCCACAACAGGTCCTACTGAGGAGCTGCCACGGTAGGGCTGCTGTGGGCAACATGGCAAGATCGCTGCCTGCTCAAATATATATATGCACATAGAACGTAGCATCATTCTTATACCAGAATAAGGCATACACACGTCCTCTTCGGGTGCACCAAACACCAAGGTTTACGTGCACCAGTGTAGTTCTGCCCAGAAATTTCTTAGACATGTCTCAAAGACAGATTTTTCTCCAGAACTTGCATATTGCTGTCTGGTAACTCTCAGCAGTACCCAAAACACTCCTGATGATAAAAGGAGTCCAACAGAAAGAACAGGAATGTCAAGCCAACAATTAAGACAACTCATCTCATTTAATGAGATGTTTTCTCATTTGTTTTCTCCTCAAAGGACAGAATTAAAACCTGAATTAACTAATTCCCTCCAACCATACACCACCTAATTGCACTGGCTTTGTTTCCTCCCTTCAGTCCTTCAGTCTAACAGCTAATTACTCCTAATGTGCTCTAGAAGTTGTCTTGCACTTAGGGACAGCTCCTTCCTCGTTTCAACCAGAAAGCCATGTCCTTCAGAGTGAAGTTTAGCTGTTGTGCTGTGAAGGCCTGAGCTGAAGCAGCAAAGATCCCAGCCCTGGGGTCTGGGGAAGCCCATCTCAGCCCCAGGTTTCTGAAGAGTTTCTTACTGTGCTTGGAAAGAGCGTAAGGACCCAGTGCATCCCCAGGCTGCACCTCTGGCTTTGGGCTACCTGCCTAAGGCAAGGGGAAAAGCTCTTCTGCAGAGGAAATTCTGTCACAGCAGCCGCCTTGCTCCGGAGCCAGGCAGCTGCTCCTGCAAACACCGTGTCAGGGCAGACCAGGAGGAAGGAGACACATCCCGAGGCAAGAGGAAGCAGCAGACACCACAAAGGGAGCGAGCGGGGGCACAGGCACAACCATCCTCGCATCTCACCTCGCAGCTTCACGCTGCCCCACCAGAAGAAACGCGCTGTGGCGCCCCTCATCTTCCGCCGCGCTCCATGTGCTCCTTTCCTTCCTCGCTCACCGGATTAAAGGCAGTTGTCATGGCAATGGAGGCCGGAAACGGCTGCATCGCGCGGGTCCCCACGGCCGGCTGCGGCCACGTCCCCCCGCGCCTCGCGCGGCCCTCCCAGCCCTTCACCTGGCTCCACAGCGGCTGCTCCTGACGTGCCCCTTCCCGGGGCTCCTCATTTAAACTGGGGGGTCACACAAGCCCGGGCTGCCCTGGGCTGCTTCTCGCTCACCGAGTGCTGGAAAGCACCCACAGGAAAGACTGTCCTTCTCTTTCTGCCACCTTGGACGCCCTGTCTGCTCTGCCGCATGGCAGACACGAGCACGGGCCTGTCACAGGACAACGCGCAGGCTGCCGCGGGATCCTTCGCCAGGCACTGACCCAAGCAAAGGGCGGACGGACATCGTCTAGATACGCCTGGCACCGCCTGCACGGTGTGCGGGCTGACCTCAGCATTTGGGAACGCAGCGGGCTTTTCTCTTTGGCCAGGCATGCTGTGGAACCAACGGGGCCCATAGGACTTGGGGAACCCGAGGCCAACCTCTGCATGCTTCCTCCTGCATTCCACAGGAGCAGGTAAAAGCCTTCCCAAAAGCACACAGGCAGGATGCTCCGGCCGGGCAGGACGGTAGGATACGCACACCGGGAGCCACCCTCTGCACTCACGTAGTGGGTCCCTGCGCTGGGGAGTCCCGTAAGAAGGTCCAAAACGCAGCGCTCCAGGAGATCTCGCCGACAGCAACACGCAAGGAACCCAGCAAAGCCCGGCCAATGATTAAGAGATTCTAATTACCAGCACTCGCAGTCACATTTTTCCAAGTGTGACTCATGCAGGGTCACATGGCAAATACAGGAAAGACCGAGAAATGGGTCGAGGTGCCCCGACCGTGGGGCCAGGCGCCGGCTACGCAGCAGTGCTGTCAGCCTGGGCGAGGAGAGCGCCACGCTCTGAAGTCATGACAGGATCACACAGCTCTCCAGCTCGGAAAACAGTGACGTTAAGGATGGCTAGAAAGGGAGGGAAGTCTCCCAGCACGACTGACAAGTTATCTAATGACCAAAGTTGCTGAAAAATAACCTGCACAGGTGGCTCGACAAACTGAGAGAACGAAGGGAAAAGAGGAAATGTAACTGAAATAAGAGCCTCTCTCACACTAATGTCATTCTTGACATTTGAGCACAAAATTTTAAAGACGACTAAAACAATATTTACATAAAGGGTTTAATCACTGGATGTAGAAGACAACTCCGTTAGCTCATCTCCGGGGAGCAGCAGAATGACGGGCTAATTAGCCGTGTTCACCAGAAGTTGCCTTTCTTCATTTGTAATTATTTGCCACACGCCTCCCTCGTGGCCGGGGCCCTGTCGATGCGCAGAAACAGAGCAGGGCTCTGGCCGCCAGATGCTCCTGCCTGCGCTGCGGTAGCTCTCCGCAGCCTCGGCCCAGCACAGTAAAACCCTGACGAGGGGGAGCTCGGGCGCTGCGAGCGCCGGCCCCGGAGCTCTCCCCTCGCTGCGCTGGCACGGCCGGGGGCAGGTCGTGCTTCACACACCGCCACTCGCTGAACTCATTACAGAAAGCCGGAGCCGACCTGAGCCTTCAGCACACGTCGTGGTGCAAGAACCAAGCAGGTCTTCTCATTATTTCCTGTCTTCATGCGTTGTCTCATTTTCCTGCTTCTCCTCAAAGCTGAGTCGACAGGCACAGTGACAGGCTTAGTGGCTAAGATTTATGGCTTAAAATCCAGCTCTGAACACAACCGATCCACAGGTATGTGCTTTAAAAATAGAATCGGGCTGAAGAGGAATTGAGAGAGACAGATTTAGCAGCCTCTCCGTGATTTTCAGGAGGAGAGCCTTGCAGGCATGGCCCATGTGAGCCCAGCCTTACGCATGGAGGCTGCAGAAGTAGGGGATGGCCAGGAACAACTTTGATCCTTTATGTCTTCCTGCACCCAACTGTCTCTGTGACCCATCACAAACTAGCAGAGAAACAAGCAGTTCTGCTAAGGTGGCATCCTTTGACCAGGTCACATTGCAGGTTCCTTAACAGGAACAGGTGAAAGGGAAGGAGGGAATGGAGGAAAGGGAGAAAATGCATGTTGGGCAGCATCTGGGAAGGAAGAACAGATCTGACATTTGCTAGGCAAGTCTCACAGTTCTCCTAAAGATACCTCGAGGGCATTTCCATTCATTTACAAGTGATCATTTCACCTTCACCATCAAACCTTATTTCAGGCTCAGATCTTTGAGCCAGTTGCCTGCAAAGTTGCCATACTTAGCATATGATTATTCTGAAAAATCTGCCTCTGCAATATGCTCTGTGCCTCCTTCGGCACTATGGAAATGCATAAGTGACAAGGATAAAGGAAAACGGGCGTTTTGTGGCAGTGCTAAAGACAGCATAGAGAGAAATGACCAAGGATAACCTTATTTTCAATATGTTTATTGAAATCCACTGGTGAGGAGCTGCCAGGTATTTTCCTGGTGGAGAAATACCACTAGACTGCAACACAGGGGTTGATTTAAGGCTGTGCCCTTGAATTGAGTCTATAAAGCTAAAGATGGGATTCTGGGGGAGCAAATGACTAGTTGATTTAGAGAAAAAGACTGAGTTTTAAATACTAACTGCAAATGAAACAATTTCACAATAATTCCAGTAAAAAAAATAAGATTCACGATGAGTTTCACAAATACAAGTGCTGGGGTAGTTTATATCTTTTTGTATTCTGAGACGATCATTCAAGAGCATTCAGGTGTTTGAGAAAATGTCCAGAAGTTTCACAAGAATTCCTTAATTTTGCCCAAACACCTATTTCTCCACAGATCTTTCCTAGAACCTGTTATTTATCATCTCTTTTTGCTTCTTCTTTAAGGGTTGGATTAATGGAGTAAAATGCCAGGTGATCTCACCAGCCACTCATCCTCCCAACTGTAAAAAATAGCCATAATTAAACAAGCCTTTGGGTGGAAATTGTTTCAGCTACTGAAAGAACATCTACCAGCCACACATTTGCAAAAATCAGGCACAGTTTGTGAACTAATGAGTGTATGTCTTACTGTAAGACCTTTTCGGGGAAAAGATCTTATAGCACAGAACAGAAAGCAACAGCTTTTCTACAGCTTTGGAGGCTGCTTGCAAATTTCTGTAGCAGAAGTAACAGGTGCAGCTAGATTATCATGAGACTCAACTCCAGATCATGGAAATCGGTGTAGCTGTCTCAGCTTCCATAAAGCTATTGCAGATTTACCCTGATGTCTCTCTTGCCCTTGGGCTTTAGCAGCAGCTCTTGCAGGAGCTCCTGCCCTCGTCATACTGAATTTCAGCAGTACTCCTCACAACAAGAAGAGCATCCCTGTGAATGCTAGCTGGAACTAACATTTTCAAGTAAAACCTTACATCAAAAGGGCATCAAAAATAGCATCACAGTTTCACCTGCTTAATCACAATCACGAATAAATGTAGTCTTCCCACCGAACTAGAAAGGCTGAAGAACTGGACCCCAAGAACAAGCGAGAAATTGGAAGATTTGAGATGGTCTAACACCCTCATAGGATGTTTCTACCACGAAGGAACTCTCTGTTCTCCTTCACTCGTGGATGCATTTTCTGCTGGACCTGTACAGCCTGCTGAGGCGCAAAGTGCTTAGAGCTGATCTTAACACCAGGGATTAAGGGGCACAAGATCTCCCAAAGCAGGAAGCTTAAAGGGGGATTTTCCAAAAAGCGTGAGAGCACAAAGCACCCAGTACCCACTGAAACGCACTGGCACATCCACACCAGCTCCCCTAACAACCCAAATCTTTATCAGATGACATTTTATTGAACCCTTTATTTAAACAAAGTCTCTCTGAGTCCAGTCACGCTCGAGTATTTATTCATTCAGGCCAAGAAGAAAAATCTTCCCCTCCTATACACATTCAGACGCCAGGCGCTTCCCACCTTTCCGTCACCCACGCAGCACTGCAAAGAGCTTTCCGAGGGAACCGGACACTAACGGAAAGGGGAATGAAGCAAACACAAACTTTGATCGTTTTACGAGAGTACGACATCCAGTATTTCCTTATGCCAAAATAGGGTCAGGAAACACAGACGTGACTTCCGCGACTGCTCTCCTCCCAGCATCATTTCCAAGAACGGCTCTTTGCTTCCGGGCTAGCTGGACACACACGCGGATTGCTACGCTCTTTCCTGCAGATATAAACACACTGGCAGCCACCGAGAGTCCCTCTCTGTTGTTTACATGCTTTTCCTTTGGCTTGCTCCCCTCTTTCCTGCACAACAGCGCAGCATGGGAACGTATTCCCAAGCGCTCCTCTTATCCCTAAGCTTGGCTCTGCTGCCTTCCTGAAAACCCAAGACCTCTTGCTCCTTGCTGAAGTTGCTCCCAAGGGTGAGTCCGCACGGTGACTGTATCCACTCTTCATCCCGCAGGAGCAGATGCGCCACACAACTGCAGCGCTCCTCAAGCGCAGCGGGACACGCCGGGCTCCGAGCTGCCCCGCAACGAGGGGATCGTGTGGAGCCTGGGGGCGCCCTGGGGACAGCCCCGGTGACAGGGCCGCGCTCGTGTCCTCGCTGCCGCCGCCGCGTCCTTGGGGAGGCCCAAGGCCGGCACTGTGCACAGCCTGGGCATCGGCACATCCCGCAGCGCTCCCGTGGGCCGCCCGGCAGGAGCGGAGCGTTAGCTGAACGTGCAGGCGGATCCAACGGAACCGCTCGCACGCTTTCACACCATGAACGCACAGCACAGCCTATGGGCCCTGTTCTAACCACCCACCGCCGACAAGGAAATAAGAGCTGCAGCACAAGGCCCCTATGGATGTGACCCTATGGCGCTGACCTCAGGCACGTCACACCTCTCCCCACAGGGAAGGGCTAGGAGAAGAGCAGAAATCCCATCTCTGGCATTTGGATCAGAGAGGACCAAGTACCGATGCCATTTAAGAATTCAAGGAGGAAATGATGCTGCGATTGCTTCTGAGGTAAGCGGGCAGATGCTCAAGGCTTATGCCCCTAACAGAAGCACCGTGGAATCCTCAATATTTCCGATTTACCAAGCTAAAAGGACCCCCAAAATCAGGTTGCTGTGGGACTCTGCTTCACAGTTAACACACGCAAGGCAGCCGAATCTGGCGGGTTAAGTCAGAAAGTCCACCCTCCACCAGGAAAATCCAGGTGGAAATGCAACTGGAAGCCAAACATTGTTTAATCAGGGATTACGTTAAGGAGAGAACGTGTTAAACGAAAAGCGGTCAACAAAAACAACCGATGGGATGAAAGGAAGCTGCAGAGGCCACGCACGGGCACGGGCCCCGCTGGGGAGGCGGCGCAGCGGGGCCTGCGTGGCGCAGCCGGCGACCACGTTCGCATGGCAGGTCGCGCTCGGTGGGAGACGATGCGTGTGACCACATTAGAGGACAGAATGTCTTTCTTTCAGATCTCTTTGTTGACTTTAATAAAGGCCCCCTCTGGGTTTTCATGCTTCAAAGGAGAAGGGGAGAGAGCCCATCTTTACACACCCTAATTAATAGCATTTAATAATTGTTCCTTGCGTGCTGCTGTGGTTGGGTATCTTCAATAGGGCTCAGAAAAAGTAAGACTTTGCTGCACTGCCTTAGAGAACATCGGTGTCCTTTGGCTCTGACAAGTCTCCGAAAACCACGGGGCAGAGGTGGAATTGCTTACGCGACCTATACGCAACCAAAAACGGGGATGGGGCTGAGAGAGGCTCCCCTAGGGCCAGCTGCAGCGGGGTCGCACCAAGGCACTTTGCGACCGGGCAGTGCTTGGAGGCCATTGCCCCGACACCTGAACCACAGAACTGTGCTCCCTGCCCTCCAAAAGCAACGACCAAAGGAGACCTTAAGCTAGATAAAGAGGAGGTTTCACTCCCACCAGCTCATTCCTCTAAATGTCTGTTACTTGCACTTCTGAAGCTCACATTCCATAAGCGTGATCAAGTGGACACTCACAGGCGCTCTATACGTGGCACAGCAATGTGCTGCCAGGAAATGAAGGAGAAGGATGGAGACCTTTCAGTTTGTTCAGCAGGAATAATCACGCCTGCTTTTCCAGCTTGCCCTGCAGTGCTTCACTTTGTGAAGACCATCACCTAACAGGAGGCAGGTGGCAGCTGCACCTAAGTTAGCAAGACAGTAGGTGCAGACTCCGCTCCAAGCGGGTTCCCCTAAAACTCTCCGCACATCTTATTTGGCCTGAAAACACCTTGGTGAGTTACAGCGAGGAACACAAGAAGTCACAATGCTATTCATGGACAAAATATTTAGCCAGAAACACATGGCTGTCTTAAGTTCTTTATGTGCAGCTTAGGCCTTTCTTCTGAGTCTGGCCAACAAGCAGAGTCCTGAGGCTGACACTGCTAGTAGAAATAGGAGATTACGAAGTTCTCTGAGGGCTCAGGGCCTGAAGAGCAAACCCCACTGAGGTTAGAGCCAAGGAGTATCGACACTGTTGAAGGGGGAAGCTACAGAGAACCTGCCACCAGTACACTGGCTTTTAGCTCATGCCCATTATGGCTTTGGGTAAACTAATGCTACGTTTGTTGGCCAATACAAAATGTAGGTCTATAGGAACCACATGTTTTCCATCCCTTCCATGTGCACCATCAGCTTGATGGAGTTAGATGATGCAGACAGACAGTCTGAGATCTGGGTTAAATAAGTTGAGCTGCTTTATTTTTCTCTTGGCGTTGCAGCATGCACAAGAAATTCTCACAGGGTGGAACATCTGGAGTGCATTATTCCTTAAGAGTGAAAGATGCTCTTGTGTTTGTGGAGGAACCAAGCACGCTTCTTGCAAGGATCTGACACAAACCAGAGTGACAATTAAAGGCATGGCAGTTTTTTTTAAAGGATATTAGTTCTGCCTCGTGGTAAATAAAGCCATTGTCAGCTTAGCTGACAGCACAGGCTTCCGGGAAGGCATTTCTCTAGCCCAGGAACAGACACAAGAGATGGCCCTTAAGCTGCCCCAGAGGAGGGCTTGCCCCTCTTCCCCATGGCATTTGAGGGTGGACTCTTCTCTTGACAGAGTCAGCTTGTGTCTAAGAGCCTGCTCCTTCTACCACGCTAGCAGAACAGCTACTTGAAGTTCAGGCAGAATGAATAGATGAATATGAGTTTTCAGACCATAATGGTAGAGAAGTGGTTCCATTTATCCATGTGTCCATCAATTATCTCCTTCTATTTAAATCCACGACTAATTACCCTCAGAAGCACCATAGCTAATATACAGTTGAGCACAGGCATCTCTTTTAATGTACTCAAGAACACATAGCTTGAAAATCACGCCAATTATCAAAGAAATGGAAGGTTCTATGGACCAAAGCCTTGAGGCAGAAAGCGCAACGTACCCTGCGAGGGCAATTCCAGAGAGAAGGGAGCGTCCAAGCCATGTAACTCGTGATACAGCTCCAAAGAAGCACTAGGAAGACTCAGGAAGACGCAGAGATGAGCATTTCCCCTTGTCCGTTACACTGCCTCCCAACATTCCCACGCCTAACCCTGCATCCAGCTGGGAAACCTTTTGCCCATCAAAACAAAGGCAAGCGGTCCGAACGCAGCCTCAGGAAGCCATTCTGAAATGAGCCCACCTTCTTCCGAAAGGGCGCTCGGCAGATCCCTTCCGACTGCTTTGACACGACTGGGAAGAGCGCGGCTACGCACACGGGCTGCGCTCCTTCAGGGCACCCCGCGCAGGACGGACGGCACCAGAAGGGCCTGTTTTAACAACTGTCTGCTGGTGGAGATGCACGTTGGTGATCCAGGAATAGACAAGTGGAACCTGAATTCTCCAGGCCTGGCAGCAACGCTTGCATTGCGTTACGCAGCCTTGTCAGAGTGAATGATGCCCCTACTTCCAGAGGAAAGCTGCCAGGCAATACTTCAAGATATTTGGCTGTGTCTTCTAACTGGCAAACACGATTTTACACTCGTGCAGTCCTGTGCTAGTTCTTTCACCATGAGGAATGGGTTGGCTTTCACAGGAGAAGCTTCCAACAAGACAAGAGGCCTATAAAGGTGTTCCCCGACTGATGCTTCTTGACGTTCTCCCCTGCGAGCCAACAGTCGAGGAGGTACAAGAATCACAATGAGGTTCATAAGGTGATGTCAGGGGTCTTTTTTTTTTTTAAACACCACATATCTTTGGAAGTACTGGAAGAAATGGACAACTGTTTAATAGGAAACATACAGGAAAAAAACAAAGCAATATGTAAAAATGAAGGTCCTTTTCCCACTTCTCATCAGGTCGCTGTGAGAGTTGAGTAGGATAAGTGGCTTCAATTATTGTATTGCATTACTCATTTTGGTAAAGACTCGATATAATGGAAAATAGATGAGTTGCTAAACAAATAAACAGAAACTTTCATGCCATTATAAGTGTCTCCTTGCATCAAGCATCTCAACATGACACTCTACTGAGAGAAAAAGACACAGTACTAACTTACCTCCTGCACAGACCCGCGCACGAGTTCTGCAAAGACCAAAGGCAAAAGGACTAGACAGACAAGCGATTGCCTTGCATTCAGCAGTAGTTTTGGACCTTGCTGTCTCACCCTTGACTAGTTTTTGGCCAATGTGAGACAAAGAGAATAAAGACATATTTCTCTTAGCTTTGGACAAAACAGCAAATCACCACCTGAGATTCCAGCAAGCATCTTGTCTCCTTCCTCCATTTCTTAGATTAAAATTACAGTTTATGGTGAGAACTCATTTCCCATAACTCTGTGTAAGATATAAGTTGTATATATAAGTTGTAATTATCCACACCTGAAGGAGAATCATCATTTCTTTTCCTGACTAAATACCCCATTTGTATTGCATATTGCCTCCTTGCAAGCCCTTCTACAAACAGAGCATAGTCAGGGCAAAAGCTGTTGTTTTCAGACATCTAAGAAAATTCAAAGCTTAATCCCAAGTGGACTACTGTAACTATGAAGCAGTTAGGCACCTCACATCATATTTTTCCAGTTAAAAAGATATTTGGCAGGACATGCAAGAGTCTCTGTTCTTTATAAATACAATAACTAAGATACACGAGTTACCAAAGTCAGGCTTCCGAGTTTGCACTCACACCCTTAAATATGTGAAGTTAGAAGACTGGAGCAGGAAGACAGAGGAAAACCTTCTCATTAAGATACCACATATTTTGCTTGCCTGTTTGTACATGTTTCAGTAGCCTTTTACCATGGTTTTGCACTTGCAGAACTGCAGGTTTAAACAAATTCAGTGTGCCACGGGGTAAAATAAAGATGATGGGGAAGTGGCAAAGCCTGTGAATCTTATAAAATTACTCATGAGATAGTCTGAGAGCAGATGCAAAAGATATCTTTGGAAACACTAGGCAAGAAATAGAGATGCAAGGATGCAGGAAAGGGAGAGAGAAGGTGGTTTTATGTTCATTTGTCTGTGCTCACACAGGATTCTTCTTGTATGTGTTTTAACCAGACAGCCACAGACCTCAGGCACATAGGGATGCTCGGGATCTCACCTGGCTTAGCAGGACCGTCTGTCTGGCGAGGAATTTTGCATGTCAAACACAGTGCAGGAGTGTAGCTAAGCAGCCTTTGAAATGAAAGGACGAAGGTGAAGAGATCTAGTCCAACTCGATGCAACGAGAAGGTAGGACTGAGCGTTCCCGCTGAGGCAATGATGGCCTGCACTAAACGGACAGCCCTGTGCTCAGCACCCACCTACACCAACTGCTCTGCTGCACCCAAACCCGCTCACCTGGGACCCCCAGGGGATCATAACGTGGCGCTCACCAGCTCGCCTCAATCTCCACCTTAATCGATTAAATCTCAGAGGGAAATTAGCCTGTCTTTTGTTTTCTAAACAGGCCTCCAAGTCCCTTTATGGCACTGCAGCCACACGAGCAGAGCTCGCTTTCATCTGCCGCGGGCGACGGGGAGACCCGCGTGGTGTCTGAAGCGGGAGCCGTGGCTGTCCCCAGCGCAGGTGGCAAGCACATGTCTGGGCAAGAGGAAGGAAGCATGGAGAAGAGAGAGTCGGGGGGAGAAAGAGGAGTAGAAACCAGCGGCAAGGCAAAGGACAGAGAAGGAAAAGCATTAAGGAGGAAAGGAAAGGCACCAGACAGAGGGTTGTGGCAGCTGCGTGATGACAGGCGCTGGGACGCACACAAGACGCAGCGACACTTGTGAACTGGCTTTACAAAGGCTCGTTCCTTCCTCGCACTCCCACTCTGCAGGACAAGGCGGGAAGAGGGAAAACCACAGCCTCGGTGTGTGCACCGAGCGGCCGGGCCGTCCTGCAGGAACCAGCCCAGCCGGGGGCCTGGTGTGCGGCAGAGCAAACGCAGCGGAGCCACCCGGGTCACAGCACTTATTGGCTCCAAGAGAAGGAAGCTTCCTGGATGCGGGATGTCGGCCACGGGCACTGAAGGATTTGCACAGAATTGGCCCAGGAATTGGGCTTTACCTCCGTTTGGTTGGATAAGCTCTCTCTTGCGGCAGGAAAACCAAGCCGTGTTTATTCTGCTCCATTCAGGTTTGCAGGGAGCCTCTCTGGAGGGAATTAACCCTGTGCTGACTACCCAGGAGGGGCGCAGGCTGCTGCTATATGCGAAAGCCGAAGGAAAGGAGCGTTACCCCGGGCCCAGAGCGAGGTCCCGCTGCGCTTCCCCGCAGCAGCACAGCCGAGGACGCCGGCTCCCGGCCAGCAGCAGCACTTCACCGGCACGAGCCAAACCGGCGCGTTCCCAGCCCATCACCACAGCTGCTCCGAGCAGTCCGTGCCTCTCCACAGCGCCGTGTCAGGGAGCACGGACCCAAAATGCTGGCTTGGCCTCTTTCCTTCCTTACTGCCTTTCTGACTTTCTCTCTCAAGAAAAAGGGCAAGTCCCACTACTGGCAACGAAGGAATCTCTTCTTTGCCAAAAGGAAAAGTTAATGTTCCCCTGCTATAGCTTTCTATTTGAAGCAGAGGGAAGAACATGGGTCAAGAATTGCTAATGCAGCTGACTGCTTAAAAAAATAAAAAGTCTTCTCTACGTTGGCCTTTGATGCCAAAAAGAAAAAAAAAAAAAAAAGGAAAAAAAAAATCAACTAAAGGTTTTTCCTCAAATAAAGTACCCTTTCATGAAACAAAAATTCCTCAGTGGGAAAGGATTTAGCTCAAAATTCTGGTTTGAGTGATCATTGGAAAAGTGTTCTTCTGATTTAGCATAAACTACAGATTTGCTTCCGTGGGGCTGTGGCGTGGGGGGACCCCACGCAGGCCCCGGCACCCAGAGCTGCGGCTCCGCAGCCGGGGCTCCCTCCTGTGCAGCCGACGGGCACAGGAGGGCCGAGACGCGTGGAGGGGAAAGCAGGTGTCCCGGGGAGGCCCAAACACGTGCAGGGGAAGGCGGATGTTCCGAGGAGGTTTAAATGTGTGGAAGGGAAGGAGGGTGCCCCAGGGAACACTTCCAGGCTGGGGCTCTGCCCCCGGCAGCTCTGCTCGCTCCCCAGGCTCCGGCGCTGCCGCCGCGCCAGCAAGTTCCGCATGCAGAACTGCTTTCCCAGCTCCAAACCAAAGCAGAGCTTGCTCTTTTTTACATCCAATGGATTCAAAACAGCCAGGTTTGCTTCTGCTCCCAAATGCATATGCATTTCTTAATGTATCCAGCCTGAACTAATCCAGCTCTGATGGCTGAAAATACCTAAGGAGGCGCTGGATTTCTCTCCGTCGAGCAGGCTCAGTGAGGTGGACGGGATCCCGGGCGGATCCTACCGCTCCTCAGCAGCCCTTCCCTGTCCCCGTGCTCCCCAGGGAGCAGACCCCATGCCCCAGCCAGGAACACGCAGTAACAGCCAGCCCTGTCCCCAGACAGCGGCAGAGCAGGGAAACCGAGCAGGCCCGCGCGCCGCAGCGGAGCGCGAGCCCTAGAGCCCCGGCACCAAATCCCCACGGAGTCCTCGGCCGGGCCCAGCGGCGTAGGGACCGCGAGCAGGGCTGTACGGCCCATCGCGCTGCCTGCAAACGGTGCTGTCACAGCAGCGCCTTGATCGCCCTCCTCCCCAAAACAGCCTTAAGAGGAATTCAAGGCAAGTGAGGCACAAGGTCCGATTAGATTATCGCAACAGCCTCCTCCAAATAAATACAAGCTAAAAATAGTTCTGGAGTACGGAGACCACAGCCAGCCAAGAGCTGGATAAGCTGCCCTCACTGTAGGCACATCAAAGCAGACGTTTATGCCTGGCCATTTGTCCATTTGAATTTGTCAAGTTGTTTGATAACTTCATACTTGAGAGAGTTTTTTCCTCATTACAGAAACATCCAGGTTTCCAGTAGGAAAGCGGTTTGGGATAGGAATTCCCCCCATGCTGCTTTCTGCAGAGGAGACAGCAGAGGAGTTTACTGACAGAAATAAAATAAAAGCCATAGATGGATCAAAGTTTTCAAGGCATTTCTGAGGGGCCCTCCTTCCTTTCTTCCCCTCTGGCTATCAAACAGCTAAATCCAACACCCCTACCCCAATCCCAGCTGTTTGCACCTTCACTGCTGCAGGTGACCTAGGGACATTCGGTGTCTCCTCACTCTCCAAGTTAGCAACACAAGGCCTCTGTGAAGAGGTTTTTCCTCTTGGCTTGCTGTGCTTTGAACAATTCCTTCAGGCTAGGATGTCCACAGCACATACACAGCCTGGGGACTCCCAAGCTCTGCACACTACGATCCCGGTCCCAGCTCCACCATCCTGCCCCTCGATGCTCCAGGCCCATTCGGGATGCTGGCGCAGTGTCCCCAGGGAGGACCAGGAGCTGCAGGGACAGGGCCTTGCAGCCTAGGCCAGGGGCCTGACTCTGCCCCTGAAGTTGAGGCAAAATCCCGCGCGGTGCATGACGTGCAGAGTGGAGGGACGCCTTTCCCGGGAGCAGACACATCCCTGTCCTGCACAGCGCCAAGGGCTGGATCCATCTCCCTGCAGCGGCCCCGGGCAGCTCCCAAGCTCCCGGCCCGGCAAAGGGACTCGTCCCTGCGAGCGCTCGGCGGGCACAAGGACACTGGGCTTGGACAAGCGCGTTGCCAGTGCAAGCCTTGTGCGGGGGCAGCTCCTAAGGAAAGCTGTGGCAGGAGCAGGGGATGATGCTGGTTACCTAAGAGCTCACCGTAACTCACATCACTGCATCCACTCACGTCCCACCGCCACGTCCGCGCGACGCCCAGCGGGTGTCCGACAGAGCCCTTGTCCTGCTCCTACTCCACGTCCCCGGGGAAGCGCCCCCCGGCACAGCCCAGCTCGGGGAACAGCGCTCGGCTCCGAATGGCCCAGACGGGTTTCGGACCATCTCCCGCCAGCAGCTGCACTCGGAGCGCACAGCTTGCGAGCGGCGCCACGCAACGGGCGTTTCTAAACGCACATCCCGCTCTAACCACCTGCGCCATGGTACGGGCATCCCCGAGCCCCCTTTCCATCAAGCTGCCAGCTGTAGCGATGCACCACAGATATTTTTCACAAGCTACAGGCCATCAGTGCTAAGTGCTCTTTACTTAGAGCACAGTACCCGGGGACCGCAGACAGCTCGCTTACAGGCTAAAAATACTCCTGCCTCATTACATACTCTTGCTGATGACTCGATAATTACACTTAGTAGACGCTAAGCTAATTACTGCTTTACACTGCCCCGTCTCCTCTGGCTTGCGGCTCCTGTGCCCCGAGCCTCGGAGCGCCAGAACAGGGGACATCAGCGGGGACGCCCGCACCAAGCCACCAGGCTTTATCTTACCAACTTCCATCCGAATGGTGCTTTTTCCAGCACGGGGAATGCCGCTGGGATACGCAGGAGCGGGAGGGCAGCACACGGTGCCCCGGAAAGCCCAGGGCGGCGTTGGAGGCTGCGCTGCCTGGCACCAAGCACTGCTGGCTGCCTCCTCTCCTGCCTCCGGACCTCCAGGCACCCCCATTTTCGGTGCTTCGCCCGCGGCCAAGCAGTTGGCAAAAGGCTTTTTTACTTTCTCTGCAGCCATTTCCAGGAAAAGCAGTGAATTTATGTTAAATTGGAGAGAAAGCCATAATGATGAACTTTTCAACTAATCCAGAAATAAATGGCAATACATTAAAAACATCAGCAAAAAAAAAAAAAAAAAAGATAAGACATAAGTTACAAGTTCTGCTTATTCAGAGAAATAAACCATTTTAACTGACTTCACTGCATTCAAATAATCTAACTTAAGCAGCAGCCCATTTTCTCAGCTGAGCTACGACATCCGAGCGTGTTGGTTTTCCTTCCCGAGCAGGTTCAGTGCAGAGGTACCGACACTGCCGGCCCTGGGGCAGCCCCGCACATGGAGACACGCCGGGCCCCGCCGTCCGCAGCGGATGAGCCTGAAGCGGGAGCACATGGAGACCTTGCCTGGTCACCACGTAGCTCCAGGGCTGGAGAACCCCCAGGAGACAGGAATTTCAACTGGGCAGTGAGGCACTTGTGCCAGTACTCAAGGCTCGGAGAGCAGCCAATGAATCCGGTCCACAGCACGCTTTGGAAATACCAAAATAAACCTTATTTTTTGACATTCCTAAGCCTTCTGCCCCTTCTCTCCTCTTTCCTCTCTCCCAATTTATTTATTGGGCGGAATTATCGGTTTCTGCCCCGTACAACTCCTGTGGGGGACCAAACTCCAAGTCAGTGCTCTGACAACGGGGTCACAGAACACGCGACGCTCCAACGCTATCGAGCCTTCCCAAACGTCATGACAAGCGAGGAAGCGTGAGGAAATACTTCAGCTTTGATGAAGCATCGTGTCCCAACCAGATGCAGGGCCCCATTCTGGCCCGCGTCCTGCGCAGCAGCATCAGATAAGGCTGCAGCACGCGGCGGCGGGGAGGAGACCGGACGGGCGGAATCCCAGCGGAGCGCTCCCCGGAGGCGGCCTGCTATTATGGGAGAGCCCGGAGGCGATTCCCACCAGCCCCTTCTGAGGTGGCTCGGAGCAGAGCACACCGGGTGTTCCCAGCGACCACGGGAAGCAACCCAGGATCCAACTGTCCTTCAGGCCACGCAGCGGTGCCGCTCCAAGCCCCCTGTGCTCACCCATCCTGGCTGCATCACCCTGACAAACATCGCTGGCTGCAAACTTATCTCTGGTATGTTCCAGTGTCCCCTCCACCTCTCAAATTTGTCATTCAGCCTAAAAAAAAAAGAGTGTATTTGACTTGCTCACACTTGCAAGGTGACCTGTGAAATCCTGGGAATCAAGAAGCTGTGTCAGGTCACCACTGAGATGCAGCAGTGCTCCAAGCACCCTGTGCCCCATCACCTTTCTCACCTGCAAGAACATCAGGGGTGCTCAGTGAGCTCCGTGGAAGATAACAGGAGTTCAAGGCCTTCTCCTGAGGAACTGATTTCTCATAGGGAGCATCAGCCAGTTCTGTGCACAAGCAGGGAGCCTGGCAGACTTGGGCTAACCAGGTGCTGCTGATGTTTGATGAGTCCTGCAATGCTTCAAGCAGGCAGAAAAAAGGGTTTATTGCACCAGAGGAAGGTGTCTGGGGAGGGACACAGCAGGGGTTAAGACTATCAGCCTGCTCCTGAGTGGAAGGAGGTGAACGGGCACCAAGCAAGGAGGGAGGCAGAAACGACCCCGGTGAATTCCTGCAGCAGCTCCGTAGCCCAAGGGAGGCAGCCAGGAGCTGAAGAGCAACATAACGGAAGAGAACTGGAATACGGAGCCGAGCAGGCAGAGGTGGAGCAGGAAACCTCAAACACAACGCACACGCAACATGGCCTGGGGTACCAGATCAGTTCGGAGAGGGTCTTTTGGCACAGAGACTTCCTACATCTTATTCCGTAGTCCACTCATTACATCATCGAATTTGTTCATCTTTTTCCAACAGATGAAACTTTTACACCCTCAACGCTAGCAGAATAACTTTAACACGTGCAATGGGACATCCTGACTCAAGCCGGCCTACGGAGCTCTTTGTGACACGGGCTCCACCTTGTTGCATACCGGGGAGTTTTATCAGCAAGGAGCGCACTGCTGCTTGTCTGGAACAGGACACAACCCTTCCCTGCACCCCCACAGCCAAGTTGTTAATCCAAAGAAAATGCAACGTGATTGTGTCTCAATACTGAACAGCGACCAAAGGGCCCAGCCAGGCAGATGCTGAGAGACTCCCTACGAGGCCAATCAAAACTTGTGTCTGCATCTCTGAACCTTCTGAGCTCAGCAACCTTTAGCAAACAGCAGGACCATCCAAACCCCACCACGGGCTCCCCTGGCCATCAGCCTGCAGAAAGCAGGAGATTGGGAGAAGGTCTTGAGCTCCGGCTGGCAGGAGAGCCGAACTCGCTTCCCTGCTCTCCAGACACAGCAGCAGGGAAATCTGGGGTCTTTGACCTGCAGCGCAAAGAGCGGTGGGGTCCTCCCGCCCCCAGAAACTCAGGAGCCAAGGGAAGGATTCCCAAGGGAAGGCTGAATTCCCAAGGGAAGGCTGGATTTGTTTTGGCTCCCTCCGGAGGACCACAGGGACAGTAATGATGACTCTGCAATATAATTAGGACATACAGGGCTTTTCTTAGAAGAAATGGGATGCTGTTTTTAGAGGATGTAAGGACAGGCACTGTAAACAGCAAAATTTCTCCACCACCAAAAAAGCCTCACAAAACCCCCAAAACCACAGTCAGGAAATTACAGAGAATTCGGAGTAAAAACAACACGAAGTGATTGGCTCTCTGCAGGGATTGCACTGGAAAAAGCTGAGAGGAACCAAGGCCCCATCTCCCTCCCGCTCCGTGCTGAGACCCCAGCCCTGCGGGGCCACAGTGAGGAGCCGCCGAGAGAGCCGACACCAGGACACCGCCCTCATTCCCACTTTTCCTTATGAATCCTGACGCTGAGTCCAACCTGGCCGATGCCCCGGGCTGATGACACTTGCCGGGATCCTTCCCCACAGCACAGCTCCGTAGTACGGTTTTTATTTTAGCTAATGAATCCCTGCCTACACATGTGAGAGATTCCAAAACACCCACAGAACAGAGGCAGGGGAAGGAAATGCCGGAATTGTTTGCTGAAATCTGGCACGGACTATTTTTTGCAATGGTCCCGAGGAACACAGTGTTCTCCAGAGATCCTGAAAGGGGTGAGGTCAGAGATTCACTTCTGCCACGAGGCCTCAGCATTAGGAGGATTTTTGTCTTTTGCAATTACATAATGTCTTTTCCATGCCTTCCTCAGTCCCTTCCAGATTTCTGGAGAGAGCTCTGAAATGACACACTCTACAGCTTTAAAAAAACTTTTGCTCCTATAAAACTGCAAAACCTCGTTTCCTGCCACAGTCCTGCACTGTAACAGATGGAGGAATGAAGGGAAGAAAAGGGCTTTTTTTTTTTTTTTTGTCTTTCATTTTTCCATATTATCCATGTGTTGGCAACACAATGCTGTCACAGAGTGGTGGAAAGTTCATTTACGGGAAACCTTCCGAAACCGGAGCAGCTCATAAAACTTTTAATACAGACTTGGTTAAAAAATAATGACATGAGACCTGAACGATTTTTGGTTCAGCAGGGGAATGCGTTTTGGGGCCTGTTTATATACTTTGAGCCACTGGTGATGCTAAGGGATATCTTAATCATTGAGGAACAGAAAAAAAGGCACTCGGAGGAGGGCCTGAGGAGCCCGGCCAGGCAGTGAGAGGGGGGCCAGGCACCACCTTGCCCCACGCCACACGTATGAACGCGCTGCTGGCTCACACACACGCAACGCAGAGCGGCTAGAGGCACTCTGGAAGCTCTTGGAATGAAAACTGGCGCTTTCTAAACACCCAGCGCTGGCAGGAGGGGGAGACGGTTTGGGCGAGAGGGCAGGACGTACAGGGAGCCAAGGGCTGATGTGCCCCATGCCAGACTCCAAGCTGTGCCCTCGACTGGCCCCATGACTTGGACAAACCCATTCCAGTCAGGAGCCACCAAATGACAAAAATACTCCAGTAGCAGATTCCGTTCCAGCCCCCTCCTTTTTTTTTCTTGGTAAAATAAGTGTATTCCCAGAAGAAAAATGGATGTATCCTGTTCCCCACCCCACCAGAGACAGGGATGGGTTTGAAGAGACTCTCACACCTCCTCTCTGAATCCTGCACCTGGAGACGAGACGTCATCACGGGTAGGTAACCTGGGAAAACACCCACTCGGGGACCCCCTCTCCGACAGGCTCCAGCTGCGATCCCGCGGGACCGCCGCTCTCCTTCCCTACGGCCTTCCCTCCCTGCTCCGCGTGCGGACGCCAGCGCGGCAGCAGCAAGGAGAGCACCGGCCCCGGCCCGCACGAGCAAAACCTCCCGGGGGAGCAGCAAGGTCGGACAGGCCCTGGAAAGGACAGGGCCCAAAACATGGGGAACAATGGAGAGCCGGTCACAAACGGCCTATTCTGTCCGCTCGTGGGGAACGCCGCAGCGGAGGCATTTTCTACATAACTTGGATTGCACGAACAGGAAATCTATGCACTAATGTACTCCTGCCGCCGCTCGCACGAGGGGACTGTGCCCTCTGGAATGCCCTCAATGAATCCCTTATTGTCCCGCGCGGGCTCTCCCGGAGGGAGAAGCTACACATTTGACCTTATACAAACCACTAATTTTGCCTGGTAGAGCGTGGCCAGCGGCGGCCCAGCCCTCGCCGGCTGCACAAAATACAGCGGGGAAGATCTGGGCTGCTGCTGCATCCCGAGCGCCCCATCGGCATTTCCATAGGAAACTGCTCTGGTCGAGGTCCTACAAACCAGCCGAGAAGGAAGAGACGGAAAAGAAACAAACTACCCCAGACAAAAGGAATTTGGCCCCGAAAACATTTTTCTTTAAAAACATATCGACTGCGCTGAAGGTTTGGGTCTCCAGCATTAAAATGGAGAACGAGACATTCTTGTTCCACAGCATCTCTCTTTCACGTGAAGAGGATTCCTACCCTGGCTTGTCATCTTCAAGGCACTCATGCCCGCCTGCTTCCTCAAAAAAGGAATCAAAGCAACCTTACAACCCATCCAAACGCTGTGTACAGCCCTGGCCACCCCAGCGTGGCCAGGAGCTGGGCCCCTGGTGTGTGACCAGCTCCCACTTCCACCTGCGAGCTGGGTCTACCAGAGCTCCCCTTCCAGCAGGCAGGTCAGGAGACGGCAGGCGCCCGCCGGGAATCCGCCGCTTACAGAAGACGTGCAGCTATTTTGGATGGACGGAAAGAGCAGCATGCACCAACGTGCTGCCCCTCTGGGCAGCCTGGGCATCCGGACAGCTCTGGAAATAGCACCCAGCCCTGCCAAGAGCTGCCCGGGAGGACAGTGGCGCCTCCAGCTCTGAACCTCAACATCTTGTGTTTCACGTAATCTCCCTGAAAATATTTTGATTTATGATCTCAGTTACCCATTAACCAAAATCCCACATCTCAGATATCATGAAATTAAGCAATAATGAATAAGAAGCTGTGTTGTTGTGGTGTTTTACAGAGTGATTCATGTTAAATAAGAGACTGTGGAGCCAATATAATAGTTTGCCAGATTAACACATGCCTCTCTGAATAGTAAATACTTTTTTTGTGGCTGCTTTGGAAACATCATCGCGTTCAGTAATTAGCAAAGTATGAGACTAATAAAATTCTTAAAAAGGAGAAGAAAAACTTTGGGTATGATTAGAGCTTGTGTCTTATCCAGGCCTGAAGGAGAATTTAAAGATTTAATTACAGCTAATGAGAACATATTTCAAAGCTGCAAAGATCTTCTGCAGCTTAATAATGCATAGAAAAGACACACTGAAGTGTGATGCTCCCGTGTGGAGCAAAGAACCGCATTTAAAACCCAAAGGGAAGCAGAGAGTGATCCAGAGGCCAAAGGGGAAAGGAGAATCCTGCCCAGAGACAGTCCCTTCTTTCCCAGCTTTTGCACATTAAAATTCCTTGCTAACTCTTCTGGGAATTACAGCACTAGCCAAAGCTTAGGCTAAGCAAAGAACCTGAGTAATTGTCCTCCAAGGAGCCAACGTGGTTTGCGGCGCCGTCTCTGCCAACCCTGTTTACTTATGAAACATTAATGCTGTATCGATGACAGTTGTTGGCTTTGGAGAGCAAAGATCCCTGCAATTCCTAAGGGAGGTGGCAGCTCCTCGCGCCTGCCCAGCCATGCAGCCCGCTGGGATGCCACAACGTTGGCAGCACGTGGGCATGTTTTGGAGGGTGAAGCTCAGCCTTTGCTGGCCCCACGTCGGGGCTCTGCCTCGCTGGGCACCAGCAGCTCCGCTCCCAGGCGCGCGGCAGCCCAGAACGGGAGAACATCCCGGCGTCTCCAAGCCAGGCAGCACTGACACGACTGGCGCCCTGGCTGGCCCTCGATGCACAACCACCTTGGACAGAGCAGCAGCTACCCCAAACCTGCCTCTAAAACCTGGAGTAAGGTTTAAGAGCCTCAACTGTATTTCCCTACACACAGGTTTTCCTCCTTTTGCTTTTCCATTTTGAGTCCTTGCAGTATTTTCAAGGTAACATCAGGTCCCGAGATCTTAGACTAAAACAGATCATCAGACTCTTGTGAACTTACCCACTCTAATCTTTTAACTCTTACACGACTTAACAGGCCAGTAAGATCAGAAGCCCAGCTCGCATCAAAACCCATTTCAAAACAATCCCTATCAGGTTTCTCCACAGATGCTGGAAAACCTCCCGTATCAGGCAAACACAGGGTACGTAAATGCATATTTCCCCTTCTCTCAGGGAAGGGCCCGAGGTGGCAGGGGAGGTCGGGGAAGACTGCTGGGGTCTGTGGCTGGTTCGAACCCCCTTAGTTGTCAATGTGAATCTATCTGCTGACACCCACCTCCCAGGGGAAGGGAAAAGTTAAGGCACAAAGTATTTATAAAGCTCTTGGAGCTCCTTGCAGAAAAATCACGTAGACTTATTTGTCTTAACACGCTCTAAAATTAGTGCACACAAGTGGAGGACGTAAATTGCTATAAAACGTTTGCTTTCCTCTGCGCGAGCTTTTACTCCTCCAGCGCTGTGCAAAGGAGTCAGCCACTGCAAACACTAGAACATGAATCACTCTCTACCTGACGACTGCCATGCAAATTGTGCTTCTCCCTTCGGAGAATGCTCGGAAGTGACTCACCCAATCTGTGAATGGATTTCTTCCTTGGAGCTTCTTTACATAGCAAGATTCTATTTTCAATGAATGATTTGTAAAGAGTTAATTGCAGATAGCTCACAGGCAAACTTAGAAATTTGTTCCATAACGATTAATTATAGAACTGCCCTGTATGGGGCATGTTCTGTGTTTTGGTGGCCACATACTAACAGCTTGCAGCTCGCGCTGAACAGTTTTCCAATATGCTGCAGAGACCGCGTGATGCAGAACTCGCTTTCAGAGCCACTCTGAACAAATGGATTTCACTTCCTTAGAGAAAATCACGCAGCAGAAGCACTATTATTGGAACGATCATGAAAATATGGAAAAGGCCACAAAAAAGGTAAAAACTGCACTCAGACAGAACACTCATACAAAAAGCAAAGACTGCCACAAGCTGCTTTGCCATTTGGTTTCCGGCACCAGTTTACTGAGTGAGGGCTGTTGAGCGAAGAGAGGAAATTTGCCACATTTTTGAGGGTTTGACGCAGCTTAAAGGGCAATGTTCATGACATCAGCAAATAGCCTGATTTGGAAGCCAAATATAAAATTCAACTCACGAGGAAACCCTTACCGGGGTAAGAAGATCACCCTACAGGTGCTCAGGGCACTGCAAACCAACCCAACCCCTTCCTGCTGATAAAGGTGTTGTATGTCCAGGCCTGTGCTGGGCCCCGGGTGGCCATACGCGGTGCTCACACCCGCCGGCAGCGCGTCCTGCTCCCTGCGCATTCCCCGCGCCCGGAACCGGGGCCGGCCTACGTGCCAGGAGGCCTGTGCGCTGCTGAGGAGCTCCCCGGCCTCGGCGCCGCGTCCCAAGGTCAAACACAGAAGCGGATATGAACTTTGGACGCTCATCAAAGACACCCTCGTTAACACGAGGGATGTTTGCAAAGCAGATAAACATAATTGTGAGGGAGGCCGGAGACGGAGCTCCTAAAGCAACTGCTCCCATCGAACCCCACCTGGAAGAGCCTGCGCGGAGAAGCCCTGACGTGAGGTTTTATTGCTCACTCAGTTGTTTTACCTCTAAATTTACTTCGCCTTCTAGCGCTCCTTCTCTCACTGCCATTAACCCGATAGCGTGCAGAGGGCACACTGCAAAAGATGTGCATGAACGTTGGCCTCCCGCGTGCCCTTCGCTAAGGTCAAACACAATTTCTATTCCATGGAATAGGGAAGTGGACAAATATTTCAACCTGCTGTATCCTCATGACTTAACCAGCCTAAAGCCTCTTCCTCCAGCGGATGCTGTGTCTGGCACGACGTCTTTATCACATCCTTCATCCACACAGAGGAAAGGAGTGCCAGGCCCATTGCTTCCTATGAGCACAAGTCATTGTCACTGATACACAACATCCCTCGCAGGCCTTCGCGCACAGCCAGGCATTGACGTGACGCTCCCCGCATCCGTTCTCCCCTAACGTCAACTGCAGAGGCTTCCTCCAGCCCCAGCCCCGCGGCGAAGCTCGGCCCCCGCGAGCCCGCGGTGAGGAACGTGCCGGCCTGCTCGCAGCGCCTCGCAGCGCTTCCCGCCTCCGCCCGCCCGAAGTAAACAGGTTACGGCCTAGATCCTAACTACATCGTCACGGCCTGCACCAGTCCTCGTGCAGGGAAACTCTCACCGAGTCAGGGAGAGCTCACCACGAGGGAGAAGAGGACGGCTTTCAACCACCACTATCACTCTGGGGTACTCTGAAGAGAGGAAGTCCAAGCAACTTGCATTTTTTTCCCTAGCTCAACAGGTATATATCTCCACAGAGAGGGTACAAAATATGGGGGCCTTGAAGAGGAGCTGCTGCTGCAGCCACAGCAGAGCAAACCAGCCATCTTAACCTAGAGCTGAAAGGGATCAGCTCAGAGATGGTTCCAGCTTGGGCAGTTCTTGGTCCTCCAGTTACCTCACTTGGATGAGGATGTGCTGCGAGATGAAAGCTGCCAGCCAGAAAATCCTTCGGCAGCTCTCGGCCAAAGCCCAGAAGCCTTATCTGCCTCTCCAGAGACCCACACCAGCTCTGCAGAACAAAACCCGCCCTGGCCTGCCTCAATGAGAGCTGTCCCAGCTGCACAACCGGGCCATCTCCCAGAGCACAGGCCTTCGCCGGCCCTGGGGAGCAGAACGCACATGGTGTTTGCATTCTGTGCCTATAGATGCTGAAAACCACCCACCCCGCGTGTCCTGAGCTGGTTGAACTGCATCGCTAGTTGAAGCCCTGGCGAGCACAAACCCTTGCGATCTCCCTGCAAGCTAAGCTGCCTGGATACAGAAACAGCTTCACAGAGCTCTGAGGAAGAAAGCTATCTCAGGCAGCACTTTCAAGCCCATGTATTGCTGCTGAAGGTATTTAGTTTGTTACTAGCTGCTTCTGTCCACTTTTCCAAAAAAAAAAAAAAATCATTGTGGCAAGATCATTTCCTGAAGGGCTCAAGCACTGCTGAACTGCCTGTAAGCAAAGTGCAACGCGTGAGCTGCAGCAGGGCACAGAAACCCTCATCTGTTGGTCTTGGAGGGCAAAAAAGAATTCAATGCGATTTTATCTGAAAGATGCTGATGCCAAGCGGAGAAGGAGGTCAGAAGCCCAGCTCCGAAGCGGCGCTGCACATCAACCTGCCTGCACCTACTATGGCAAAGTGCTGCAGCTCAGCCCCACTCTGACACCGTTCAGAAAAGTATCTACAGCTGGAAAAAAGAGCTACAATAATATTTACCTTTGCAGGCCATGATTGAAAGGCTTTGTGGCAGGCAGAGCAGGAGGCAGCCCAGGACTTTCACGCACTGCTGTTATCTGCCTGGTCCGTGCACAGGCTTCGTAAAGGCGCAATAATGAAGCTGGAATAAAGGGATACAGAGTAATCTTGATTAACGCAGCAGTTGAGCTCAGCAACCTCGCAGCTTGCTCAGGAACTACTCCCCTGCTTTAATTATTTGTAAAGTACTTTTCACCCCCTCTTGAAAGATCCTGATGAGCATTTTCAGAAACACTGCATCCTATCAAATGCAGGAGCCGCAGCCTGGAATGCCTTTGCTAACAGAAAGAGCCTAGGAGCACACATCTTGGGGAGCTGGTCACCCAAACCACACCAGGCATCCTAGAAAACTGGCCATCAACTTCACTCCCAGGCCTGCAATCCCCTGTTCTGTCCTGTCCGCTTGGCTTTATGCCGTTTGATTTAGTGTCCCAACAGCTCTGCAGCCCCAGCTCGCAAATCCAGGAGCTGCTGCTTAACATTTGCTGCACCGGAGAAGATGACGACGTAGTTTCCAAGGCTGTGCCCAGATGAGACGCGTTGCTTGCTGCAGTGCAGCTGCTCCATTGTGTAGCCTCACAAAAAGCTTCCAGAACAATAAAAATTAACAATTGTTTTGCCAGGTCACCTACAGAAGATTCAACTCTATGCCATAAATAGGAGGAGCAGCAGCAGGTTACCCAGATAACCCTGCTGAGTTTAACATGTGGGGCACACGCTCTCTTACAACTTCTGTTCTAATAATACTGGTGCATGCAGGTTTATGATTTTCATTTCTTGATTGCAATAATTCTGTGATTTTTTTAAAGCCTGCTGCGCTGTTTTCAAGTTGGTAAAATGATCCACCCATCTCTACAAGGTACTTTACATATGAGACCAAAAGAGGAAGCGGGGGGAATCAAACAAAAGTATTCCTCTTGAAAGTGTCAGCTAGTGCCTGTAAGGCCTCCATTTATCTGGAAAAGACCCTGCAGTTTCCAAGAGCCTTCAAGATGGTTAAAGTCATCAGCAGAGTGGCATCTAGAACTGTTTTCTTCTTCTTCAATAATTGCTTCAGATAAAATATTTTGCTTGTGCAATTTTATACAGTAAGAAATAAAGATCAAGTACATTTTAAATTGTAATATTATTTCAAATAAAAAGCAGAGAATGCTCTGCTCTGCAAATGCCAAAATGAGATGTTTTGTTGATTTAAGATTCCTTGGAGAAATTAAGGGGAGCAGTCAGTGGAAGTTTTCCTGAGTGGAAAGGTGCATGCTAAAAGCTCCTGCCCAGCTCCTGTTTCTGCTGCAGGTGGATGGGCTTTGGCTGCATTTGTGTCAGGTGCCCATCTCCCCAGTTCCAGGGACAGGGACTCCCCTCAGGCCCTCTAGACTCAAACCCAGACGGCTGCAAATTCTGGAGAAAGATAGAAATCAGAAGGGATCGTCCCAGAACCTAAGGGAGAGTTTTTGCCTTTGTCTCCATGGTCCAGGACTGTAAACAAGGACACCTCATTTCTATGCTCAGTGCTGCTTGTTGGCTTCCGTAGGAACGGGAGAAAGTGATTTCACCCCTTTAATCCTCCCTTTTCCCCTCTCCCCATCATCCCACGCCTGGCTTCCCTGGTTAGACTCCCAAGCCTTGCAATTCAAGCAGCAGCTCCCGCAACGGGTAGGTTGCTATTTAGCTCTCTACGGGGCCTTTTCTGAATTGAACGCTAGGATAACGTAGCCACATGTGAACATGCAGAGGGTTTCTTCTTCACTGGCAAATCTTGGTCGCCAGCAAGGACTTCCAAGATACTCCCTGACACAGCACCGACAGGGACAAACTTTGAGAGCATGACAAGTTTTGGAGAAGGTCAGGCGACACGGATCTTTCTTTTCCTTTAACACTGCCTCATAACAACAACAAAAACGCCAGTGATTTATTCATTCCTGTAAGCTTTTTAGTGCAGCACGATGCCCTATGAAGTAAAGCTGAGGGTGAATGCAACTGCAGCAGCGAACAACCAGCTTGGAGATAAGTCAGCCTCCTAAATAGGTCCTTATGAGGCCAGTGCCACTGATCCGCAGAGTCGTATGCCCAATTAGCTCAAACACAGGCTGCAAAGTTGGCCCTCAGCCTGTGTTGGAAGGAGACAGATCTTTCGTTAGCACAAAGAGAAGGCTTTGATTTCTCCCGGGATGGATATGACATACTCTCATGAATCCATTAAGGATAACAAAGTGGTTATTTCAGCAGCAGCACTAATGAAGCCTGATTTCCCGCTCATTTGCAGCCTATGCTCTCACGCTGCCAACGCAATAGCCCGAGCTCCTCCATTCCTTCTGCAGTGAGGATTCGCCCCTCTCCCCATGAAGAACACTGCTTTTCTCCCAAGTCCCTGGCTGTCCTGGACGCGCAGGCTGAGCCGGTCGGCCCAGGAGAACACAGAAGTCATCGCGTTCAAGTGGATCAATGATCAACACCAAGCCAACCTGGAGAGAGCCAGGGGCCTGACGCTCCTCCGAGCCACCACGTTTGCCATGTCCCCCACGAGGGGGACGTTCCACGCAGCCCAAGGACGGCCTGTGAGCAAAAATAAAGCTGCAGGCCCTACACTTTCCACACTGCTCTGCTTTTCCCTCCTCTCCTCTGATATCAATCCCTGGTGTGATCCCAGAAATAACACGGCGGAATTCTTGGCTTGCTGTCTTTGGCAGCTCCTCGCCCCGAGGAGAGCGGGAGATGACAGTGCGGGCCATTCAGGCGAGCTGGCAAGCTGGCCCCAGAAACGCTTTCTAGCCCAGGCAGCTCCACGGATACATCCCGGCCAAGCCGAGCAGACCTCGGAGCTTGCTTGGAACGGCCAGCGCTGCGCGAGACGGCCAGCCCACGCGTTTGGAAGGCGCTATATTTACTAAGTGTATTTGACAAGTAGAAATAGAGCAGCGCGGTGGGCACCGCGAGCCGGTGCGCCCAAGGCCGGCACCGCCACCTGCACCGTGAGGCAGCGGGGCCGCCGCCTGCCCGTGGCCGGCCTGAGGCAGGCGTCCATCTGCAGCGGGGCCAAGGCAAACAGGGCCGTCTGGAGACACTGGGCCTCCTGTATCGAACCTGGCGCACCCGAAAGAAATAACCTTAGAAAGGAAAACACATAACATTTCATCGGGTTCCCGCAGAAGCTGCTGCTGCGTACGATACGCAACAGCGCCTAGGCCTCAAATTGCATCTTGGAATTGTGGTAGGCAGCAGATGAAAGACTACTTTCCAGCTCCGGGTTTATGTGATACCAGCCCTACCGTGGCACCACTTCTAGGGGTTTGTTGTTGGCGATGGCATTAATATCCGTGGATTTTCCTTTTCTTCCAAACACACTGAACTCAAAATGGTATGGAACTAAGAAAGAACCCAGCCAGCTCAATTTGAAGGAAATCAGCAGATTTCTTGAATTACAAAACACTTAAATGTCCCAGAGCCTCAAAGAGCCTCAAATTTCAGACAGTCCTTTTCTGAGGAGCAGCCTGGTGTGAGACTTGCCAGGGATGACAGAACCTTTCGTTTGAGTCATCCCTTTCAGGGCACTAAACCTACAATTTGACCCAGAACGTCTGCCTCTCTCCCGCACAGAGACTGCTCAGGCAGCAGGATAAGCCTGAACTAGGCCAGTTTAGACCCTACTCTAGTTCCTCATTTTTACCAATTCTGACACTGTTCTGACCCAAGAATTTACTTCACCTCATTAAAAAGATTCAGGCAGACATAACAGTTGGGTCTAGAAATGGGCAAGAATGTCCCCTGAAGACCAAGACTGGCCAACTTGTGGCTTTGATTTGGAGCCATGTCTCATTGCAGCTGGCACCAGAGCCAGGATCAGCTGCATAACAAGTCAAATCCTGCTACGTGCCAAGTAAACAACGGGTCTAACACAGGGATTCGCAAGTCCTAAAGTGCTACAGCAATTAGCTCAAGAAGTTTGACATCTCCACAGCCAAACATCAGGAAGGGCCATGCAGGACCAGTATGTCTATGAGCTTTTGGGTTCTACCATGAAGCCAAGCTGCCATGCTGGTCTCAGCACTGGGGATTATAGCTGAAGAACCTTTTTGTCACTGGGGGGGTGGGAAGCAGAAAGTCCTAATTCCAAGGCCAATTTCCTAGTCCTAATTTACAGCCCTCATACTTTCTGTCACGAAGTTGACTGTACCATAGATGAAAAAGCAACTCTGTGCTGAAGCTCAGCAAAATCTACACAAGCAAGACTTGAAAAGCCTTGGATAGATAGTTCCTTCTGAAGCAAGTGCTGAAGCACTTCATAAAAACAGGTGTGAGGGGAGGGAAATCTGCAGGACGGCAGCAGTACCTAGTCCATTGGATATTAAACAGGAGAAACTTCTCACTTGCTGATGGAAATTACAAATGCTTTGACTAGCAGCTATATCCTCAACAAAATCTAATGCTGTTGCTCAACTAGAACGAGGGCATAGAAACACTGTAAGAGCTCAGCATTGAAACAGAAATTTAAATCAGGGCTACTGTCCCCTAGACAATCCAGACTAAGATTGAACTCTACTAGTTTTCTTCATGGGAGGCAACTAGTAAACAAACCCTCCAGTGTTAGGAGATGGCAGAAGATTCTGCCAGGCCAGATGGGGTTGTTCAACAGGCTGAAACTTAATGATGCTCATGTGAAGAAAGTCCAGACGCTTCTAAGTGTTCATCAGCCAGCAGCTCGTGGTGTAGCCCTCCCAGTTAGAGCCTCAAAGGAGGGAGTGCTGAGCTTTCCGAGTGCCTTTGAACATGTTGGATCACAACAGCCGACTGGACTGCCAGCAAGTAATTCTCCTTGCTTTATAAAACACATTAAGTTGCCCAAATAGGATTACTACATTGTGCAGCAGCTATAACTCTGAGTCTCACAAATGGATTCCTGGTAATGAAGGCAGCAAGGACTTCCATTTTAGTCCTCTACTTCAAATAACCCTAATGTTCCTGAATTTTCTGAGCTGCAAATTTTCACACTGCTTTCTCTGCCAATGTTGGCTTTCATTATTTCTTTTAAATATAAACTTGGAGCAAAAAGCTTCTCAGATGTTTTAAGTTATGGATCTGTGGAAAAAATACTATTTTCCCCATTAAAAAGAAGGTTTTGTATGAGACACACACACAGAAGGAAAGCAGCACAGAATAGCTCAAACATGGCTGTACTTTGAAACCTGAAACTTGGCATAGGATTAATTCCTGACAAAGAGTGTATGCTCTGCTAAGTTTAGAAGAAACTGTGGCTGTAAAATAAAGCTACGAACACTTGAGAGTATGCCATGGCGCACAAAGAGCAGAAAATCCCGTTCGGATGTAAGCTTTTCTGTTAATCCACACAGCCTGCATGTACGTGTCTGGGGACTGCTGTTTTCAGTGGCAATCATGAGCAGGGGCTGCGGGAGCAAACCCAAGAGCTTCAGAACCGGGACAAGGCTGCGGGCACACGACTCCAACGCGCAGGGAGCCACGGGAGCCCCATGGGTTGGAGCACACGGGGAAGGCGAAGCCTTGAGCTTGGGCAAGCAAGCCCAAGTAGGTCCATCCAGACCGGACCTACTTTTGTGTCACCTAGTGGTTTATTAGACCCAGCTCAGCATGAAGATGCCTACAGGCCTCTTGGATGAGAGCTGGAGAGCCCGTGGACAGCATGGGAGCCGCACAGAATGCCAGGGACAGAAATGAGCCGTTCCACGTGTGGAAGAGCAGGCAGCAAGAATGGGTGCCACAGGCTGACCGGTGGGGAGGCTCCAGGAAAACTGGCTCTGGATGACAAACAGCTAGAAAGCAGCAACTGCCTTTCCACAAATGCTCACTTTTTTTTTTTTTTTTTTAAACCCAAATTCACAGCCTCTCACTGGGGTGCATTGCTCCCAAGCCCTGGGGGTTTCTGCCTGTTGTTTACACACAGCAGTGCAGCAACAGCAGAGAGAGAGGGATCACCCACCTCTGGCCTGCAGTGCCAGAGCTTCAAGGATACTGTTACTCCTACTACTATGGGAAAGGGGAGAGATGGCTACAGTGGTGACTGTCTCCACAAAAACTCATTACTGACCAATCGCTAATTAATGGCTCCTCTACCAAACCGCAAACTTGTCTTTTTCACTTAAAAGGAAAAATAAAAATCCAACTAGACCTCACCGCTGCTGCAAGAGTGACCTGTCATTCCACAGCTATATTCCTCCTGCATTTAATCCTCCCTATTTTATATATTCACTAGGGTATGGAAGGGGAGAGCAACGCTAAGGTACGCAGAGCACAGATGGCTTATCCCTCCTCAGTAGGGATAACATTCCTGGGATTAAGCAGGGTGAGTGTAACCAGATGTGAGCCCCTGCACACCAGGGGCGAGTAATCCCTGCAGCAGGAAGCACCAATTAGATTGGACAACTCTATTTGTGTCAGGCTGAAGCCGAGCTGGGTTCAAGCTTCAATAACAGGTACAGCGAGCGCTGCTTAGCACGGAATAATTTTCGTATTCGCACTCAGCTCCGCTGGAAGAGCTCCGTGCTGCTCAGCCAGCCCCGTCACCCATCCGAGTGGGAAAAGCAGGCAGCATCGTAGGGACAGTGCCAGGAAGGCCAGATTAAACCCACGGTCACGCACAGGGCAGCTGGGGGTGGCAGAGGGGCAGCAATTCTGATTCCAAAGAGGAGGAGGAGGGATGTTCTTCCTCTCTCGAGGCAAAGGACAAGTTTTTAAACAGCACAATATTTTAAACAATCTGGAAAGAACACTGGAACTTGGACTGCCTGAACAGACATGGATACTCTTCTGTGCTCAAATGTCCATCTGCAAGTTAGAGAGATCACTGCTTTTGCTGATGCTGCTACATTAATATACAGCCAAGATGAACTCTTGCAAGTAGGGTCTACTCCAAGATCGCAGTAGAAAAATGAGCTTGTTCTTAAACAGCAGCAGTTACTCATACCAAAGTCCTCCTCAAACCAAGATATGAATATGAACATGCATGGAAGTACAATGTGTGCACAGCTTGCTCATGGAGCCCTCTTCTCCGCAAAGATCACAGCTCTGCAGCCCTCCTGTTCTTCCATTAATACTGTTGCCCTTTCTCTGGCTGGCTGAACCCAAGCGATACATTGCCAAGTTGAGTGGCATTGGGAGAGCGAGATGAGGGAGGGTTCTGATGCCAGAACCTAGTGACATCCTAGTATATAGCAGCCCTCGCGTTGGACTCCCGACAGCTGAAACTGAGACCGTGCTAAATAGCCCATGTTAGTTCCAGCTTTTCACCTCTCCAGTTCTCTCATTACCCCCAACCCAACAGCTATTGGGTAACAAGACAGACATACACTGCCAACCTGAGCGTGAGGCTGCCAACACTCCACACAGGCAGTTTTGAGATGTTTGCCATTGCACACAGCAGCCACAGCTGCCATTGCATCGGCTTGGTATTTGCACACTCAGAGCAGTGCTGCTCGCCTGTGCTCTCCCACTCCAAGGGCAGCTGGGCAGCAAACCATGGCAGTTATCCCTATTTTCGGCAGGGCGAAGCACCAGAACGTAGTGCAAAGGCAACTGTCCTGAGGCCACTCAAGTGAAATGGCAGCGCTCGAATGTGAATGTCTCACTCGCTGGAACAAGCTGCTGTGTTTCCCCCTCGCAGCCCTGCCTGGGGACATCACATTTACCGCTGCCCTTCTTGGCCACTGCCTGGCAGGGTCCTGTGGGGATGCCAAGAGATCTCAGCACCTCTCGGGACCGAGGCTGCCGTCACAGGGGACAGAACAGCAGAGCAGAGAAGACGTGTTGCACAGGGCAATGTGCAGGAGATCCCCTTTCTCTAGCCACCATCTTGTAATTCTACAAAGCAAATAATAAGATGAGACTGAAAGTCAAGAACTAGGAAGGGAGACACAATTCTGAATCATGCTCCAAGCAACGCTTCTCTCAGGTACCTGAACACGCGCTTGTCCCCGTCTCCTCAGCCCCAGCCCCAAAGGCACACAGCGGCCGCACAAACAAGAGCGGCTTCATGTTCAAGAGCTAGCGACTTTCGCGAGGAGCCAAAAGCTCCTTTCAAGTGTGACATTACTCCAGGCACGCGCGTGGCGGCGGACGCGTCCAGCCCGACCCCTGCTCCCACAGCAGGGCCCGACGCCACAGCCCACGCGCGGCCTACGAGGCTTCACTCGACCACCGAGAGGCCTGCAGGAGCCTCCCGGCCCTGCGGACCTTCGCCCACTCTGACGCTTCCAATAAAAGGCTCAATCCCTGCATTTCATGAGACTGGCTTGCCGTTTGCCCACTTTTCAAAACTGCCCTTGAACGAGCAAACCAATTCCACATAGGAAATTCTGTCTGGAAACATAGAAACACAGAGACACATACAGCAGCTGAAACTCAGCCCGCCCCAGTAAACACCACGTTTCCTTTTTCACACATATGTGTAAAAAACCTGGATGGTTTTGAACACCCTGTGTTCAGAGAGACCTTTCATTTCAGTTGTCCAGGGGCAAAGCAAATAACATCATGTGGCAGCTCAAGGTGGTTTCTTTTGGCTCTTCTTTTTACTTAAAAAACACTGAGCACATTTTTACAAATCCAAGTAACGTCCAACCAGACACTAGCATCACTTTCTATTAGTTCCATCATCCTCTATGCTGAAAGCATGAAGAATAAAAAAGCCTCAGGCACTGGGGAATGGAGACTTTGATCTAAAGCAAAACTGTGCAGAAGGCCAAAAAAAAAATCAGGTATGAAAATTATTTTTGCATTTGTCATTTTCCAGCATCTTCCCTCCCCGTTCTGGGGAGAGTTAGGAGTAGAAAAGCCACAATCCCAAGAGAACTGCTATAAAGTATTTTTGAAGACAACTTCTTTGGAATGGGAACTCAGGGTTCATTAAAGGCTGCTTTAATGAGATTTCCAGTCTACATTTGCAGAACTTAGGACATTAGGATATTGGCACTTTTTACAGGCATCCAAACCAGAGTGAACAGAATATAGGCTTGCATAAGGAAATCAGAAATACAGGATGAACATGCTGACCTTATGCAGCACTTGATTAGATGCTAAGCACTAGGAGAGCTTGGGGAACAGTTTGGTATGTCAAAGAAACCAGGTGAAATGACTTTTTCCCAGGTTGTAGTACCCAGCTATGGAAACCAGGGCCTGAAAATTTCCCTGTGACCAGGATCTTGGCAGACCAAACAAAATCCTCAAATAAAAGGATTAGATCTTGGTGAGAACAGTGAGATGATGTGCAGCGTTAAGGACAACTGGCTTTGGGGTGCTGCTGCTCCAGGCTAAATCCTAACTGAGAGATGTCACCAAAGAAACATCTTGGAAGATGTCATGTCTGTCCACCAGCTTGCTCACTGCACAGCAAATGGTCCATGTGAGAGGCAGGAAATGAAGCAGAGTAAGGAGGACTTTGATAACACTATGAATTTGCCTGTATAGCAAAAGGAGATGAATAACAGACTTTGCTGATGCTTCCAGTTCTACATCAATGATCCACCAAACGTGGTTCTCAACTCAGATTAAGAGCTGCCCGGGGACAGACTGTGCCTTCTCCCAGGTTCGGCTGAGGACGGCATGGCCATGAACATATTAAAGTGGAATACATTGAATTAATGCAAATCCAAAGCAAGCTCAAGATCAGTTACCTTGTCAATTGGAAAGAGTGCCTCCTACTGGTTTGCCCATGTTTCCCCCCTCTAAATTCAAGAGGGGCAGCTGGCCACTGGCAAGTTTGAAACAGCCAAGGCCATCTTGAAGCAAGAAGGAATCTCAGGAGGACTTGCTGTGCAGAACTAGGACCACACAGGGCCTCTCCTCTCCCGCCGAGGACCAAATTCCCATGGCTCTGCTCCAGCCGTAATGAGAATCATGTTCCTGGGATAATGCTGAGGAGACAATGGCAGCCTGGCTTCTCACCATCCCATCCTGAGCCTGTTTCTGTCAGGGGAACAGTATCTCAAGCTCACACTCCCATTGATTAGTTTCTTCTCTCCCATGGCAGCTATTCTGTGGGTGAACTGGAGGAATTCACTCCAGGTCTCCCGCTCCTCCTGCTTTCCATCAGCACCAATTCCTTTTAAAGAGAAAAATAAGGCAACAACTGGCGCTGCACAAGGCTTCCTGCCAGCACGGCTCTGCTAGCCGGGGATGTGAAGAGGTGTGATCCTTCCCTGACGGAGACATGCTGGCAACGCTCCACGTGCAGATACTGCTATACCAGCAAAACCGCAGTTCCTTACTTATTTTCACAAAGATAACTTGTGTTGTGCTCCACGCCTGGGTTTGTAGGCATGAGCGTTTTCTGCTTGACATTCTGACCATACCAAGCACAACCCTGTCCAGATGAGGATGCCTCGGGTGTGCCTAACAGCCCTTGGGGTCCCTGGTAGACAAGGTCTCACATTTTGGGAAGAGATGATCACAATTTAGATTTATCTTTTGACACATTTCAAGAGAGCTTACTGGAAAGACATGTGGAAGTGTGTGTGTGGGGGGGGGACATAAAATTATGAGGTCTAGTCATGCATAAAATTAAAACTGACTATTTTCAGATTGTGTAACTTCCAAGAAAAAGCAAGTAGTGGATGGTACTGTTGGGAAAATGGTAGATGGATGGAGACAGAGAGAGAGGGCTGATGAAGAAAAACACAGCTGAAAAATGCTGATTTCTCATCAAGGGAGCATATTCACAGAACGTGTCACACGATATTTGCCCAGCTGAACACACTTCAGTGGCAGTCAGAGAGACCCAGAGCCGCAAAGGGAAAGAAGGCTGTTGGGCAGAAGCCATAAGGAGGCCATGAAAAAATGAGGGTTGTTCCAAACAAGGTCAGCTCAGAGCTGCTGCTTCTCTTCCTCTGTTTAACGGACGAGGAAGATGGCTCAAAAGGATTCAGCAAGAGAGTCCAGATTCTGTCCTGATAAACCTGAGCGAACTAAAAGATTTGAAGAGAAGCACAGCCCAACTCTTTGACCCAATGCACCGCAAACCTTGCCGCTTGTTAGACGGGAGCTGAGCCATGACCTCTGGGAGTCCTGAAAGATTAGCTCGCTGTGTCCTGACAGCAACTTGGTTGCCCACACCGTGATTTATTTTAAGATGCTGCTGCAATTTTCCCGTCCTGCCCAGGAACGTGACAGGTCCCCTGGGGCACCAAACTGCAGCATCTCCCAGCGACGCTGCCTCTTTCACTGCCCCTCAAAGAGGGGGAAAAATACACATGCTTTCACTCACATTATTCTACACGTTGGGAATAAAAAGGGTTTTTTACATGATTTCATGCAATTTAGATGTCCCACTGGCTGGTGCCATTACATGAGTGGTTGAGCTGGCTCAGGTCGGGGGGTTGGCTGGAACATAATCATCAGCTCTCTGAGCACCACAGACATTCTTGGAGATTTGCCTTTGCAACAACTTCCTACCACAAACAGCCTTGCCTTCCACGACTTAATGGAAAATACAACATGGCAAAGAAGTCAGAAAACACCACTAAGGACAGCAGTCAAGGTTATTCTATGAGGATTTTTACTTCGCTATTTTTTAGAGGAAAATTATTCCTGGAAGCACCTGACTGCTCACAGTCCCTCTCCCAGTGCAAGAGACTCGTGTTCTTAGAAGCCTTAATTCATGCCAAGAAACCCAGAAAAATAAATACAAGGCTCAGTGTGTGGATCTCCATCATCTGTATAGCCCCCATGTTCCCCCAGAAGACAGCACAGTGAAGATACCTGTCCTTGTTGCTGATCATTTCATACTGAAAATCCCCACAATTCCCCTCCAGCATCAATACCCATCACAAGGAAAACTATTTTAGAGCTGACAGGCAATCAGGAGAAGAGCAGAATCGTTACATAAAGCATCAGGGGAGTAAACGGTAACATTATGCACAGACAGCAACGCTTCCATCTGGAGGAACCGTCACCGAACCGCACGCGCTCTGGGATTCCTCCGAGTGATTAACTACATAGACTGGCTTTTTGGCAGGTATTCAAGGCTTCCTTCCACATACCTGCCCTTCCTCCTGCCTGTATTTTACATCTGCGTGTGCTTCTGCTGATGCTGTCCGTCTCCTTCCACGGAATTTGTGCTCAGCACATGGCTGTCTGCTTCTCCTGCAGCCGAGGGATGGAAGAGCAGACATGTCCTGGCTTCCAAGGAGCCCTTGCAGTACCTGGGTGAACTTTTCTCCCTTCTTCCGCTGGCCTACTGCAATGCCATGCAGTGCTCACTGCTGCATTCTGATTTGGGAGCACATGGCACATGTTTGGCTTTTTTGTAGCAAAATCACACAAGAATAAAGAGCATTAGTGTCTGATTATGACAAATCTCAACCACCCTTCTCTAGGCCTGCCCTAAAGCATGAGGACTTTTGAGAGCTACGATCCCAGAGAGGAAAGCAGGGAAGCCTGCTCAGGCTCCTTCCAGGAGCACTGCTGCCTTGTCCAGCTCAAGTGCAAACTGATCCTCAACATGAACAGCCACAATTACCTTCCCTTTAGCTCTCACCCAACAGTTATTCCAACAAGCACACACGGAATTCCAGCACGCTCCTGAGCAGGGTCCCTGTTCCTTTCATCTCGGCCATGCACAAGGCCCTTTATGCCGCACGGGATGCAAACCAACTCTGCTGACACTTGAGCTTACCCAGAGAGTCTCCAAACCACGGTTACACGGTCTGCCTGCCAACAACAAGCATTTCCGCAGCAGTTCTTTCATGTATCATGACACTGACCACCATGGCCAGCGCAGCTGCCCTTCTGATGCAGGTTCTCTGTCTGGGTCTCCCTGGTTTGCCCACAGAAACATGAAGAGGCCCCAGACGCCGTCTCTGGTGGGGACATCCCCCGTAACAAGCCCTCGCAGTAGGAACTATGGATGTCAGAGGAAGGAGCAGGAGGGAAGTTGGTCACCAGTACAAGAGCTGGCCATGCTTTTGGAGCATCCGTGAGCAGCTTTTGAGCCTCAACCACCAGACATCTCAAGCCAACTACATTTCACATCTCCATTAAGGTTATTCAAGGTACATCCTTTTCCTCCCCAGAAAAATCAAATACATATCTGGTGCGTTATCTGCAGTGCAAACACTACCCAATCACTTCCAGTGCTGACAAATAGATCTTTCCATCATTACTCAATCATTATTTTCTCAGTGTAACTCCATATGTATTAAAATAGCATTTAGAGATAGAGACAGCCTGCAAAAGCAGATGAGAGAATCCAAAATTAACTACAGAGGCATTTTCAGTTCTGAGGTCTGGAGGAGAGCATAAAATAACTGAACTTTGTTCCTGTGGCTTATTACATCACCCATCCACTCTCTGACTGAAAATATTTCTATTCCTCATTCCAGCCCATCTGTTCTTCAAAAAAATCCTTCTCTATATTTACTTGACAAAAACAACCAACTGAAAGCAGAGGAGACTTTTCAGAGGAAAGCATGTTCATAATTAAGTGAAGAACATCGCATGTTTATTCCTGCTAGTGCGTGTGCACGCATATGCACGTGTGTGTGTGCTGGCCTATTTTTGGTTACACTGTCAAAATTGGTCTAGTATTTCACAGCAAGAGAGTCTTCTTGACCCAAAAAACACATCATTATTTCTAATTAGGAAATAAAAACCTGGAGTTGTCAAAAAGATGGCTCGGCAGGGGAGTCCTGTTGGAAGAGGACGGGACTTTTCCCTGCTGTTGTGTTTTCTTTAATTTTAATTTACTTTGGGATGAAAATTGAGCTAGGGGAATTCTTTGGTCATCAGGGTAATGAAGAATGGGCTCGGGACAGCAAGCCTTCACCCTCCCACGCAGTTTGGAAATGGCTTTTTTGGTCTTATCACCATATGAACATTTACTGCTCTAGCGCAGGTTCACCTCACTCAGTACAATACAACTCAATACAACTTCACCTACGTGTACTGTGTTCAAGCTGTACCTCTTCTCATGCTGGAAGAATACCAAGACACAACCGTACCAAACACTTCCCTACTAGTCTAGTCCATGCTTGTCAGTAGTTCCAGTAAATACAAAGAACAAAAATCTGAACAAGCAGCACATCTCTAACAAGAGAGGTCCTCTCCACATCCATGAGGCAGAGGTGACACATTCCTCTGTGTTCTCTCCTCACTCTAATCACTTCTTGAAAAAAAAATATTACTTGGCTATTTGCCTGGAAGTGCCTGTCAGGAGGTGGGTCTTGACTGAGCTTAAGCACAGTTTCAGCACACACAAGAGTAGGAGCTTCAGTAACCACCCCAGGAAAACACCCGTGTACCTCATCCAGGCCGTGTGGACACGAGTGCACGGAAGGATCCTCAGTGACTTGGGGCTGAGCTCATTTGAAACAGTGACCAGCAAACCACACGCGAAGGGGTGAAAACCCCTCTGCTGACCACACTGATGAGTTCTCAAAAATCGTCAGCTGAGGGGAAATGCATTCGTACAGCCCACTGCAACACACAGGCAGCTCGGGCAAGGAGGAATTGCCAAAATCTTCTCATTGAGCCACCCAGGGAGGCCAACTAGATGAGCGGGATGCACCTTGAGTCAGCTGGAGCCTTGGGCGCACAAGCTCGGGTTCAGGAGCTCATACCTTCCTCTGGAATTATTTTCTTCTTCTTAGGGCTGCGGAGTAGTCTGTACAAGTTCCAGCACTGACACTGGGCCAGGTGTCTCCTTATTTCATTTCAACCAGAGCTAGAAAAGGAATTCCAGCACGTGGGGCATGACACACTGCCCGACAGCCCAGATTTGCAGGGTTTCTAGCAGGATTGGAGAAGCCCATTTGTACTTTATGCCCACTGCACCCTGGATATCTCTGTTAACATCCTTAACACCCACCTAATTCAGTTTCTAACCCAGTTATATCTCCACTGAGACCACACTAGTAGTTGCATGACAGGGAACTCCACTGATGCAAGTCTGCTCTTTATGGTACATTGAAAAATGTCTCTTCCTACACACAGGGTCTATTCTCATGCTTCTGGGTTGTTGTAAATCACCTGGCTAAACTTGTAATAGAGAGATTTAATGCAACTGATGAAATAATTATGGAATATAAAACTACAAAAACTTAAGCAGCAAGCCACTGAGGGTTTGAAATATTGGCAGCTTGTAGAAACAAGGCATACAAAGAGTGGGAGGAAAAAAGGAATACAGAAGGATAACTAAACCTGGAACAAAAGGTGTGTTCAGACTACTACTACTATCAGACAATGCCCACAAATGTAAAGGAAAAAAGTTCAAACTCCCTCCAGGAAACAGAGGGGAAAAGAAGCTGAGGCTTCCACATTCTGAGTCAAGCCACCAAAACACCAAATAAGAGGTGTGACCACCTTCAACCCATCACGCGTCCGTTCTCCCAACAAGAACTCCAGAGCAAACTCTATTCCAGTTTCTGGATATATCGGATGGTGAAGAACTTGTGCAGCTGGGCACACGTCCCCTCGGCCAGGCTGGGTCAGGCTAGCTGTGCAACGGGTGCGTCTCGGGCCCCTCGCCGCTGCCCCGGCCGCTCCGCAGAGCTGCAAGGACTCCAGGCACAGCTCGCAACAGAGCAGCCCGGAGCAGCCTGGCAGGCAGGAGGATGCTCTTCTGTAGGCACCACGTACAGTGCAGAACATGTTTTGGTGCATTCTTGAGCCCAAAGGCTCTACACCCTTCCTGGCTGCGGCATCCAAACCTCTGATTTGCCGGATTTGCCTTCCGAAGCCCATACACCCAACTGGAGGTGCCCATACACCCAACTGGAGGTGTCCTGCCCTTTGCAGCAACCCCTCCAACTGCCACCTAGCCACAGACTGACCGCGTGGCTCAGAATGGAGCAAAGGAAATGCACGGGGGAGAGAGCACTTTTTCTTACTTCTGTGTAGGTTCCTCTTTTACTTGCCTCTGTATAGAATTACTAAACACTGACTTACTTTTTTTCTTTCCTTCTTTTTTTTTTTTTTTAAAAAAAAAAGCTTAACCAGAATGGGCACAATTTCCTGATGCCCTGGAATCCCTCCAAAACATCCATTAGCCATGAGTTCACAATTTGATACTTCTTCCACAAGGCTCACGGCCAATGCTATTGTCTCTAAGAAATAGTTAACTTAGGGTAAATGAAAATAAGATTTTCTACTTGGTACAGGTCGCATGTAGTTAATAATTCAGAATTTATGAATTCCCATCCATAAGACTCCACTCATCCGCAGCATGACGGGGCCACCAGAGCACGGAGCGCAGTAACTCTCCGCTAAGTCGCTGTTATTCACGTGCACTGCACGCAAGCGGCGTGCGCGTGGGGCACGTCTCCAGGCAGCCCACGTAAGGTCTCCACGGCCACGTTATCCTGATGCACATGTGGGATGAGGCCGCTGGAGACACTGCAGGTGAAGCTGGTTAGCACTGAGTACCCTTTGGGATCCCCACCAGGATCCCAGGGCTTTTACACTGCTCCTGCCCCACACTCCCTCCTACTTCACAAAGTCTGCAGCACTGCAGTGCTAAGCAGGGGGCATTTCTCCTGCCCAGGAGCTCCCCAGGCCCCCGTGATTCACGATACACCAAGTGCTGGCTGCAGCACATGTCCCAGAGGCGCCCTGTGGTGAGGGCCAGCATCTCTGGCTTGGAGATGGTCAACCAGAACATCTGCTGCCTTTGAGCCCTCAGTTCAGTCAACTCAGACCTTGTACAGCAGTTTCGCACAAAACTTCCAAAAGCATTCTTAATGAAACGTAGGTGTTGAAAAACAAGGTGAAGGGACAAAGCATGACCAACGACCAAGCCTCACAAAGAGCCTGTCATCCTCACACCTAATGTCCACGTGCCACCAAGCTGCCCAGGGCGCTTGGCAACCCGCAGAGCGGAGCTGGCCCTCCAGAAACGCTCAGCTCTGGTGGTGAGCTGCAGGGGAAAACTTGACTTCATGCTTGTGGGTATTTACATCATGGTTATAAAAGTATTTCCAAGGCCCCATCTGTTTTTCAGAGAGAGATGTTGATTTTCTAGGGCAAGGGGGGGGGGACATTAATGGGGCAGAGAGACAGTCCCCATGGGAAAAAAAAAAAAAAAAAAAAAAAAAAGCTGTTTATAATTATCTGATATCACATCACGTAAAGAATGATACCACAATAACACACACGTATCAGTGTTGGTCGTGGTCTGGTTTCTCTCTCTCTCCCCGCTTTTCCCCAAAGGCTCCAATCCTGACTCAAACATACAGATATTTACAGGAACAACCACTCAGACGATATGAAAATTGCCATGACCGAAAGCAGTGGGGGGAAAACCGCTTTTTACCAAAACCACACAAGATGAAGAGAGCAGGAGGGAAGCAGAGCCAAGGCGTTGAGAAGCATCGGTGTGAAGCAGTGCCTCCGACACACGCAAGCTGGTTGAAACCTTCCCCATTGCACCCGTGCAGTGAGCAGCCCATTGCTACCCACCCCAAGGCAGCACCAGCAACTGCAGCAAGGTTTCATTCAGAGAAAACCTTCCAAAAAAGTCAAATTACCAAGTGAAATCCATATTCTTTTCCTGAGGTTTGCAGGGCTTCGCCAGCATCTCAATTCTACCATTGACTTTGTGCAAAGAACTGTGGAAAATGCCAGAATTTTGCTCTTTTTCTGGATGCTACTCATGGCAGTAGATAACACCTACCAACTCTTCAAAATTATCCAGTGTCTAAACATAAAAGCCATTTCACAGTTAACTTTTACAATTAAAGAGGTGATCGATTTCAAACTATCTTTTAAAGCTGCAATTCAATCCCAAAGACAGTAAATCCAAAGTTTTTAGTGTGATCTCGAAGGAAACACTGCGAAGAGCCTACCTGAGCACCTCCGAACTGCCGGCACATTCCCCCCTGCACGCGCTGTCCTGGGCGCGCGAGCAGAAGGGTTGAGCATCATGCATGAACCAGGCTGAGGGATCGTCTTGGATGGAGATGCTGGTCTGGCCCTTGGGAGAGCGGGATTTTCCCCTCCATCGGAGGCCGATCCTGCATGAACTCAGCAAGCCACACGGTTTGTGCTTCTGGTGACTGTCTGTAAAGAGAAAAGGACAAGAAATCCCGTCTTGCTGGCTGCCTCGCCTGCTTAGAGCGCAAGCTCTTTCGAGCCAAACTATCTTTCACCGCGTGCTTTGCCCAGGCTGGATGCCCGGCCTCAAAAACAACCATGCCATAAGCAGTGGCTGCTAAGCAGTGCACGTGGGTAAAGACACACACTGCTGAACCCTCCCAAAACTCCCTTGGAAGGAAGGAAATAGTACGAGGAAGACTTCAGGCTCAGCTGCTTTATATAAACGTCAATAGGAGGAACAGTCACTGAGGCATCTTTCTGGAGACACTGCTAGTATCAAGTTTCCCGATTTATACAGATTTATGTCCTTGTTCTCTGGGATAGGGTGCACGAACTCTGTTTTTAAGCTATCCAATGATTCATTGAAAACAGCAAGTTTCACGTTGCGCTAGAACAGTATGTTTTGCACGCATTACTATACGCATTTAACTTCAAAACCCTGACCATAAAATACATCCAGCCAATCCCCAAAGTTTTAACAAACCTCCAAACAACGGCTAGGCAAATTATCACCAGCTTTTAGTGCCCAGCAAGGTGGCACCTCACCCTGGCACAGCCTAGGGTGGCACCGCAGCTCCTGCGGGAAGGGCTGCAGCACAGGACTGCACTTCCCTGTCATTTCTTGTGCACCCACAATCGCAGCTACGCGACTGCCTATCTCCTTGGCAGCCCCCACTAAAACATTAATCATTTCTGATCAGCTCCATCCTGCTTCCATGTCGGGATGAAGCCCCAGGATGTGAAGAGCCCATCAAAACTGTATCAAAAAAATGAGGAGGCCAAAGTCATGTCCACTGCTGAAACACCCAGTTCCATGAAGAACCCTCAGGCTGGACTCTTGGGCTACCACTGATTCGTAGTGGTTCTCAGCACAGCAGTTTTGGTCCATTGATTGAAAATAATACAGCATCTTATGCTTATCAAACTTAACACAAACCAAAGCCTTAACTGGACACACTTCAATTCTGAGCCCAACAAGAGTAGCTAAGAAGAAGAAAACTTCTGCAAAAGGACCAATTATTTAAAATGTACAGGGGATAAGAAAGCTGTGCTGGAATACCTATCATCACATAGTCACTGTTGTATGTGTTAGTGTCAGGACCCCAGTAATATCGAATACCCACTCCCCGTACATGCACTTGCATCATCGGCCCTTCCCGTAGCCTCTCATAAACAGGACACGCAGAGCTCCTCCATTCCCCAGAGCTGCCAGGTCATTGCCACGGTCCCTGCTCTACACAGCTGGTGCCAGCGTGGGGCACCTCCGTTTCACTGGGCTGTCGCCTCTCAAGGGCCACTGAAGATGACAGCCACCTGGATGCCCACCCAGCCCACGTCGCTGGGTGCTGTTATGGGCTGCGCGCGCCTCTGGGCAGGCACCTCTGCACCAGCCGCCCTCGCGAGGGAGGCGCCGGCAGGTCTGGGCATCTTGTGTTTGGGGCACAGCAAGGCTTGGGCCTGTGTCACAACACAGGCACCCCGGGCTCTGGTCAAACGCCTGGCCCCTCTGTCCATGCGAGCAACAACCCCCGCTACGCCAGCCCGGGCTGCTGAAACCACAGGCAGCATCAACGCCACGAGCACCGCTACGGCTGCAAGCCCAGAGCGCTCTGGAGCCGCAGGCCAGCCCCACGTCTGCACAGCCACCACTCACACGTCGCCCAGGCACGGCAGGCTGGAAGGGTTGTGGGCAGCCTCGCCTCGCTCTGCCAGCGCCCTTACTCGTTCTCAGATCCCCTCTTCCCGCCCCCCTCCCATCGTGTTTCTCTCGGAAACCGCACGGTTTCCCTTCAAGGGGAGACCCACGCGCGAGGCCGCCGCCTTGGGCGCTCCTGTGGCTTTGCCCATTGTGCCCGGGATCCCTGCGGTAGATCAGTAGGTGGGAGAGGGTTATGCAACTCGTGGCGCTCAATGGTGCCTCTGTGAAGGCACGGGGTCGTGGGCGGCATTGATGGTGGCCCGCTCGGCACCGCCGCATGCCCCCGGCACAGCGCTGGTCCCCTGCGGCCCGCGAGCTCTCCTGCCTGTCAGCCCTGCGCAAGGGGCCGCAGTGCTCGTGGGCCTCGCTGCACACAGCGCTTCAGGGGCTGCTCCTTTCCTTATTCCTGCCCCATTCACTAACACGGCAAAAATAAACACAAACCGAACAGGAAGACTTGATGAAGCCTTGGGGGAAGGGAGGAGAAGAGGGGAGCACTGAAAAAGGAGCAAGGGGAGAAGAAAGAAACGTTCTCCAAACCGGAGTGCTCCAAGGGAGGCGCCAGGCAGAGCAGCTCCTTCCTCTGGCCCGCAGTGCCCCAGCCGTCGGTGACACTGCGCGGGGGAGCTGCAGACAGACCATCTCAGCCCGCCATGAGACCCGCCTCAACCTCCTCTGCACTTGTGCATGCTAAAGTCCCTTTGGCCTGGGCCAGAGTTCTGTTTCCTTGCAAATTGCTGGAAAGTACACGTTTCTTTTCATCATTTCAGGAAGATCTATTTGTTGTGACCCTTCCTTCAGTCCGTCCTTCACACACACTCAGGCTGGTTTGGAGCCTCCTGTTCCTACACATTTTCAAATGCTCAAGTGAAGCCAGCAGAAACCCCAAGACTTCTGAGGTCGGACTGGGTCTGGCACAGGATGCAGGCAGAGAAACACACGGATTAAGAGCCATTAGGGAACCTCGGTCGGCCTTCAAATCTAAACCCAAATACTTCCTGCATGGCTGACGAGCACATGCCTAAGGGACAGTGCCTCTTTATCCCCGGCCCGCTCGCGGCCGCGCTGTGTGCGCTCACGTCCCAGGAGGCCAATGAGCTTCATTCAGCAGGAGCAAAAATAGACAAAGCTGAAATCAAATATCATGACATTTTCTCAATGTTTCTAGTCAAACTGAAGATTAAACAGGCTCGGCATTCTTGCCAGAATGTTAATTTATGCACCGCTTTGGGGAGAGCGGGCTTGGGCACACGCAGAAGGTCAGGTTTACCACTGTGGTACCAGCAGCCCCCTCCTCCTCCGAACCCTCGGCAGGACAGCGTCCACTTAAAGAGGACTATGTTACAGCGGGAGGAGCTGGATGCAGGGATGGAGCCCCACACGGAAGAGGGAAGCACTGGCATTTCAACCCGCTCGGTTCCAGGCGGACTGGGAGGGCAGCACCTACCTCAGCATCTCCTCTATCTCCTCACGTCCCTCCGTACAGAGCAATGCTGGGGATTCACACTACACTGATGGTTTATTTATTTGTTGTTAATATGGAACAACACTGAAAACTATTACCCTGCACCCATGAAACAGGCAGAGGGAGAGTTTACCTCTTCAAATAGTAAAGGTCAAACTGAGGAAAGAAACTCTGAATTTTGATCAAAATCCTAATGTGCAAAGGGGCAGATTTAGTTCTTCCTGGGGCTCACTAGAACACCATGGGGAAGGGGAAGAAGAGACAGCATAACCAGAGCAGCTTGCAGCTGAGAACAACACTCCTGACCATTTATCAAAATGACCAAGGGCCTTCTCGAAAGCAGTTTTTGTGCCACATTCCTACACTGATGAGTATCCTAAGAGTCACATACACCCTGTGAGTCCACAATACCTTTCTATGGACCAAAACTATGTTTTCATACAACACAGAATACTGTCAAGCAGCACAAAACCCTATTGCTGGTTACTCTAGCAACATGAATAAAAAAAGCAGGGAAATTTGGAAAACGCGTCATGTAATCCATCTCTGCAGGAAAGGACTGTCAGCTGCCAAGGTGCTAACGGACCTCCAAAACAGCCAGCACCACTGGAGAAAGAAGGAATCCCCTCTGAAGCCAGAGGGATTCATGGCCACAGCCTGGTGTCTCCCAGCCTCGCTGCGGCAAGCAGCAAACCCGCAGGTTCCCCACCGGCCGCGGCAGCTCCGAGCTTGTTTCCACGAGGACGTGCCTGGCTTGTGGCTGGAGGAGCGGGATGAAGGCCGAGCGTCCCAGCTGCACGGGAAATGGCAGCCCCAGCGCTGGGGCGTTACGTTTGAGCACGTGCAGAACAACCAGGGCTGATCTGTACAGTCGCTGCTGAGCACAGGGCACCACAAACACCTTGCAAAATTACTCTCCTGAATTCTTATCCATCATCCCTTGAAAATATCTTTCCTTCTGGGAGATCAAGCATTTAGACTTTTCCCAATCAAACAGATTTCCAGAGCCATCACCTAATCAGATGTAATATTTTAATATGGCACTGGCCTTCTTCTGTTGGAGTTTCTGATTTCCACAGCAATTTGGTCAGGCATCATTAGGACACATAGAATCATAAGTCGAGTATATTAACATGAAAGTTAACAACTGAACAAAAAAAAAAATATATACCACCATGTCAAGCCTGCCTTCCAGGAGTTTTCATTGCTTTCTTCATACCCACCTAAGCTGCATAAAGCAAGGTCTCTCCCAGAAACTTCAGCCAATTTTTATGTTTAGATAATCCATGTTGCTTGATGAAAGACAGCGGTACCTGGCGACGTACTCAACACTTCACTCTGGGCACCCTAAAACACAGACTCATCGTCTGCCTGCAGGAAAAACAGTGGCAAATAGAGGATGCAGCTTATGTTTGTTTGCAGTAACAGCCTCACGGTGCAAGTGCTTGCCGCACAGAAGAACCATCATTAATAGCTTTCTATTAGGAGCTTCCTGTCTTTCTTATTTCTGAAAGAACAGAAAATTTAGCATGTCACCAACAGACTTTGTGCCATTTTGGAAACTATCAACTGTTTTGTAGCTCTGAGTCTCTCAAGCCTGCCTCAAGCACTTTCCTAAATAAGACACAAAAGCTGAATTAAAGCTTCAGGAACATGCTAGGTCAAAAGCGATTTGCAGCTATGCACTAGTTAAGTGTTTCCAGAATAATTGTGCCAGAATAACAAGAAAAATCCAAATACATTGGGTAAAAGAAGCAACACTGATTTCCAAAGTCATTCACTGGAAAGGATTTAGGTTGTCCTGGTGTGTCCCAGAGCTGTCAGCAGTGCCTGTACTTTGACACTACTAACAGGTGATGGAAAAGACAGCTCAAGTCTACATGCCTACTGCAGAAACTGTTTGACTATTCAGACTGTTCGAGAGTTTTATTTACTTTTGAAACTCATCAGTGCATGTTTCAGTGTTTTGGTGGAGAATGGGACCAATCTGCAAAATGCACCTACTAAAAGGGTAGTGAAATGTTTTGTGGGACTCCAGATTTGACTGGCCTCTTGGGTAAGATCTTTCATGCTTCTGGTGACTTAATTATGAGGCAAACCCATCTGGTAACTCATAGCACTTCTGCACAGTGGTAGGTCCAGGCAGCCTGGACTATCTTGCGCTGACCTTAGCAAGTCCTGAGATGCATCTGGCCACAGTGTGCTCACTCCACAGAGAAACTTCACTTGGATGCAGTCCCATGCCACAAGCTTCTTGGAGCGCCACGTGCCAGCTACTTACTCAGAGCAAGCGTCACAATAAGAAAGGATTACAACAGCCTCGCAGCACAAGTCATTAACACGTTGAGGTCACTAACAGTGACGCCTGCGGTTGTACTGCAGATACCTGTTCTGCGTTACTAGCAACGCAGGGGTTGAGCAGGAAGACATTTGAAGAGGAGCTGGGCAGTTAGGGCTCTTGTGAGAAGCGTGTCTGCCCACATAGCAATGGAGGCCAACCAAGTGAGACAAGATGCGTGTGAATGCTGAGCTTTAAGCAAAGGAGAACGAGGGCACAGCAAGGGAAAGAAGACCCAATCAGAAGAACTCTGATGAAGCTGCAAGACAACACAGAAAAGCATACATGAGTCTCACTGCCTCTTGGTCATGGCTTTTCAGAAGTGGCTGTTATTGCATTGGCATGTTATTGCATGATTTGGGCACAGACTGTGTGTCTGAGCAGTAGATGTGATCTAGCCCTAGGACTGGTCCATTCCAGCAGGGAAAATGATACTCAACTTGAATGGTAGGTGGACATTCACCTTTCCTACAAGCAAGGCGCTAACTATAGACACAAAGGGGAATATCTCCTCTCCCTCTGTCATCTCTGGAGAAAAGTCTAACGTGAAATCAAAGAGATGCAGAGTTAAATAAAATTAAGAAGAAGAAAAGTAAACAAAAGCGGGAGAGGAAAGGGCAAGGAAGAGACTCTCTCTTCTTGTCCATTTCCCCAAACCAGTATGAACATAATATTAAGTCTTCTAGCTCTCTATCAAGTGTCTGCAGTGGGTCAGGACTTAGAACACTTAAGTCCCACTGTTAGAGGAAACCAGACTAATAAGTTTTTCATACAAAGGACAAACTTGGAATGTGATTTTTTTTTTCAGGTTAAGTGGGGTTAATGTTGGGATGAGAAGCATTCCAGTGTGATTTCACTGCTGAAATGCAGCCATCTCTGGGGTGGAGCCCTACAGCTGTTGGTAGCACACATGCATTTCGCTCTGTATATCCAAAGAAACAATTCATGCAAGTAACCAAACAAAACAAAACAACTGAGGATACCCCAGCAGTTGGTAAGATGGGGAAGCACTCTTGTTCTGGCCATATGCACCAAGGGAATCAAAGGATTTCCACTTTCCCTGAAAACTGGCTTCTCTGCAACCTTACTGACTATAAACGGAAAAGGGGAAAAGATGTCTGTCAATGGAAAAGCAAGTCTAAAGCACCAGAAAAGAGCTCCTCTGGCCTCGGCAGCATCTCCTGCTGCTCTTGTGCCTCCATCACTCCCCTCTCCTTCAAGGACCGTCCAACCCTGCCTCATTGGTTGCCAACAGGAGAGAACAGGCCGGCTGGGAAGCTCTGAGCAGCATCACGACGTGTTGATATTTACCTGGCAGCAACTAAGGCGGGAAAGATGCTCCCTCTCCCTTCACATCGTCCAAGTGATGACTAGAGTAGCCGATAGCTGTGTAGTGCTATGAAACATATATAGCAAGATGCCAGCTATTAATTTCTCACATTCCTTCTGCAGCCTCCTCTCCTCATGCCTTGCCAGCTCACTTCAACCTTACTTAGAGCAGGAACTTCATATCCTGCTGGCCTTCCTCCAGCTGCCTTGATATAACGCAGTGTCTCCTATTTCTAATCACACATTTCCTGGCATGATCCCCATTGGAAACCTCCAGTCCTGATAACATTTGATGACCTTTCATTATTATTTCCCCACAGTCCTCTTCAGTCTCTGATAGGTTCTAAAATTGGGATTTGCCTTCCTGGAAAGCCAGACACTTGGGGGGAATGACTCATGAGCCTTGGCACGCGGTTCCAGCAGCCCGGGACACAAAGGCACTACCTTCCCCCACGCACAGCGCACCGAACAGTAGGAAGTATTATTTCGCAGGGCTGCGCTCAGTGATTTCCTAGAAAAGCAACAAAAACGCCACATGTGTTTGTGTTTCCATGTGAATTCAGTACAAGGAAATCCACACAGGCCACATGCGGTTTAGAAATTGTAGGTGTTTGGGCCTCGTGTCTGCATAATATCTTGCTTTTGGTATGCAGTAAACATTCCACATCTTTAGGGGAAACTCCCACGTAGCCAGGAGAAGGAGGATTTTTAAAACCCCAGATCCCAGCCTCAGCACAAAGGCACGAGCAGACAATAAATTTCACATCTGCAGAGGGAGTGTCTGATTTCACTCAATTATTCTGATTCCCTTCCTTAGTGAAACGATTACGCAAGAGTAATCACAGACCGGCAGGAAAAGGCTTGGCAACAACATAGACTGTGGAGAAAGGAGGATGTCTTGGAGGTAAAGCTTGACAGAGACACACAAGACCCATCTCTGCCAACAACCAGGTCACACGGCAAAGGGCAACGGAGCCAGATGGCTACCAGGTCCCAGAGTTCACAGCCATAGCCTTGGGCAGAAAGAAAAATCAGCTCTTATCTACGTACCAAAAATCAACGCATGTACCAGACCTCCCAGTATGGAGCATGATACTAGGCAGTCATTAAATCATCTCCTCTGTGTCAGCAGGATGCTGGCGGGAATCATCTCTCGGGTAAATTTTTGTTCAACATGTGGGATCTCCACCACACACACCTCTCGGTCCCTCTGCTGTCCCCCTCTGAGATGGGGATTGCTGTCCTAACTTTATTTTTTCCCCACTTTATCATAAGCAGAGATTTTCAAACTTAAAAAATTCTGGTTCAAGATGTAGTGTACCTAACCCTGAAAAGAAAATAAGTATTCAAAACATGAATGAATCAACTGAGTCAAACCAAGTGTGCTTTGGGTTTTCCATTGAAGAAAATCTCAAACTTGATTTGGTTCTGAATCAAGGTGGAAAATTTAATGTTATTTCAAACATGCTACGGAAAAAGGAAACTGCTATAAACAAAAGCTCTTCCAAGCAGAAGAGCCTGCTTCTTGTGGGAAAATGGTCAATCCCATCTTCGATGGTCTCAAAGATGAGCCTAACCCATTACACCTTCACTGAATGGTAGAATATATTTCTGTCACTTCACAGCAGGGTCCCAGTTACTGTCAGAGTTTTAGCCCATTTGAGGGTAAACAAACAAAAGCAAAACCCTAACTTATGTTCTCCAGCTACTTGTTGAAAACATCGTACTATTGAGACTACCTGGGCACACAGTAGGTGTATTAGGGTGAACCAGGCCAAGAAGAGACTACGAGCACACAGAAAAACACATCCTAATCCTCATCTACCCATGAAGGAATGAACAGTTTTAAGAAGAGTTCTGCGATTCTGTGAAGAGTTACCTCAGAGTAACTCCAGCTTCCCCAGGTGTACGCACCAACTGGACGCTTTAGGCAAGAGAGAAAGGGAAAGACCACAACCATTTTTCACTACAACATTCCTGGGGGAAAAAAGGCATGCAAGATCTGAGAGAGCTCTGAGGGAGTCATGTGGAGAAATGGTACTTGATGAAAGGAGGAGTCCAAAGGTGAGTTATACTGATTCCAGGCTGAACCTTGTAGATTAATTATGGCGGAGGAGGAATAAGTATGGACAGATAGATGTTGACTTTAAGCCAGTTAGTAGAATGAGGCCCATTGACTGCAATCTTCAGAGGAAACAACTTCTGATAGGTTCTGAGCACCAGGTTTTAGGCAACTGGACTTCTGCCAGACCATCTGGCTCTTCTGTAGCTCATTCTTACAATGAGGACTTCACAAAGGTCGAAAGACAGACTTGTACAAGCGATGCAAAAATCATGTTCTGAAATGCATCATCAAGGGGATACTTGATATATTTTAGAAAGAAGGGAAGTTGGGAGAGAGAAGGTAAGAAAATATAAAAATCCTGGCAGAAATGCTCACAATACCACAGTCCCCGCATTGTTAAGTCATACTTCTACACTTCTCAATCCTGTGCAGAAAAAAATATCTTATTACTGAAACTGTCCCCTTTCCACTGCGGCAGAAGAGAATAGCAGTCTCATAAATACTCTTTCTGTGACTATGTCTTGGCTCAGATTGGAAGACACCAGCTCAGGAGGATACCTTACCTGTCTTCTTTTCATCAAAGCTTATGTAGAGCTTTTTAAACCTAAATACAGTGGTGACTTCAGCTGGTGTAGAGACGCCCAGGCAAAATCACCCCAAACTAGACCACGGGCTGCTAGTTTCCAACCCGTTTAGCAATCAGGCAATAGGGTCCATCTTACAGTGTCCACATCTCTTTTCACTTACTCCATTTATCTTGCATTTAATATGAGCAACTAGCGTAAACTGAATTCAAAGAGATCACTAGCAAGGGGAATAGGGATGTAACCGTATCTGTCCTCAGCAGGCACCCATTTGCAGCACGTTGGGACACATGCACTGTAGGTCTGCCTTGGCACACCCGAGTAAAGTTGACAACCACAGGATATTTGGTGCAGAACAGGGACAGTGCGGATCGCAGCAGATGCTCCTGGTCAGCAGTCCAAGGCAGGTGGGAGCTTGCTGACAAATTCCTTGTGTTCACGAGGGTGTCAGAGGGGCTTCTCCCTAGCTCAAGCCAGCCAAGTGCTCCGTCATTCCTGTGCAGCAAAGTGACAGGACAGGCCTTTCCTTTGTCACCCAGGGACGGGGACAAACAATGCAGGGAGGTGGCAGAGGGACCTTTGCCAGCCATTAGTCATCATGCTGATACCCCAGTTCTGGGACAAGGATCATCTACCGCCATTCAGGTTCCTTCCCACACTGCCTTCGCTGCAGCCGTCCTCATGCAGAGGACAACAGCCGCTTGGGGAAGTCCCTGCAGCGGCCACGGGCAAAGCGGCCATTCCCAGAACGGGACAGGGGCTGGCAGGACAGCAATTGGTACTCAGGTGTACAAAGGAAACCACAGAGTCTGGTCCAGATGAGCCTCTCTGGGCCCACGAAGGAGATCACACTACTGCGTATGTCTGCGTTTTTTTAAAAGTAAAAAGTACAAAAAGCATAATACCAAAATGGAACCCTCTACACCTAACAAATTATTGCAGCTTTCGGTTTTCGTCATCTTGGAAACCTCCGACTGAACTGTGGACTCCCGGCTTTATGCCAGCGGGTTGGGTTAAGCAAACCCTCTGCCCCACGTCGTGCACCTTCCCCGTGCTCTCTCTTCCTCCCGCCTCCCAGCACGGCCCCAGGTCACAGCTCATCCTTCACCGCCTGCCAGTGCCCGTCCCTGCACGCGAGGGCACTGCCTCCTGCCACCATCCAGAGGAAATAGGGCACGTTATCAAAGATAAATGCAACAAACCCTCAGGTCCAGGGCTGTGGCCCTGCAGTGCCTCGCATCGGCACCATACCGACGCTGCCCAGGTAAGTGTCACACAAACACAAGTCCTAACCTTGCCTGGTTTGAATTCCAAGAGCGTGGCTTGCGCTGCCGCTAGCTTTCAGTGCCAGCAGTGCAGGTAACTGAATTTCTTGTCTCTCACTGGGGTGAGGATCAATGCGCAAAGGAAAAGCCTTTTCTGGGGAGAAGTGCTCCCGAAGATGCTGAGAGTAGAGGAATCCATTCCTAAATCCCCACCTTTGCTGCCATCAGCTTAGCTGCGATACACAAGATTCACCCTGGAACCTCTGGTTACTCGAGAGAGATCGAGACCAAGCAGAAAGAAGCGAGTGGAGCAAGACCCTTATCCCGCTCGCTGGGGTGGCAAAGCTCCGCACTCCTGGACTAGCTCCCCTTGCCAGGCTGCTCAAAGAAAGAGGCGCTAACGGCATTACCAGTCCCACCTCCCCTCCTAATGATAACCATCTGGTGGGGTTTTCTCGTGTAACACAGGGTAAACATTTTTCAAAGCACCAAAGAAAAGCACGCACCCCTTTTCTCCTCGGAATCAAGGAGGAAAAGCCCTGTGGCTGCATCACAACAGCTGACACATGCAGCCACGAACCTGCCATAAAGAAATAACAGCGATTTACAGAGTGCCATAAAGATTAGTTTAATGCTACAGATAATGTTTCGGCAGTGTTTGGAAGTAACTAGGGTGCTCTCGCAGCACCTCAGCACAGCAAACAGAGCTCATCCTCCCTCGCTAGGGCTCGGAGAAGAGGGCACGAGGCCACGTCTGACACGTACTCCGAGAACGGTCGGGACCACGTGGTGACTCCTTGCGGGGGACACAGCAAGGTACGGAAGGCTCCGGACTTTAGCCAGTGATACAGGACACCGTATTGACCCACAGGAAGCTGTTTGCTTTGGGCACCCCACAGCAGCACCCAAAACTGTAATAGAACCAACCACTCTCCCCGCTCTGGGGGCTGCTTTAGGAGGGCTGCCCACACCAGCATGCTGACTCTCCATTCACAAATCCCTAGATTTCCAGAAACAACTGCCCTGGAAACAGCCTTTTCTTTACGAGGTATGTCAGGAAAGAAGTGATGTAACTGTTCCACCCCACCAAATATTGCATACATAAACCCATACATAGCCACACACAGAGCTCAAAGGGCAAAGCATCATACACGCTGTCAGTCAGCTGGGGTCGGTGTCTCCCCTTTCTCATTCCTGTCACACAGCTCTAAGGCATCCCAGGGCCAGGGGTGGCTGCTCTTTGCTTGGAAGACAGACAAGCCCCCAACACTTGGCCAACAACCCGTTGTGCTTCTGCAGGGGCTGCCACACAGCGGGGAGCTCCTGGCCTGGCCGCTGCTCTGCAGGGCCTGCCAAAGGCCTGGACAGGACAGGGGGAGAAATGCTGGATAACAGGATCAGGAACAAGGAAGGAGCTGTTCCAAGCAGAAAATCCCACCTTGGTGGTGGGCAGGTAATGACACCTAGCGTGACGTGATCTTGCTCCATGGTGACATGTAGAAAACACACCAGGAAAGACGGGGCAAGAAGCAGCTGGGGACAGTCCCCTGCCGGGTTAACCCTGGGCTCGTTGGGACCTAGGGAAGCACCTTTGTTTTCAGCGATCTTCTTGGCTCCCTGTAACCCCGGCACCCATCCCGGGGCTCCGCAAGGACTTACGGGAACACCCTCCGCCCTCGAGCCAGGGCTGCCCCTCTCTGCTCCGTTCGCAGAGCAGCTGCTCCTGGGGCAGCAAGTGCTCCCGGCTCTGCTTCCCACGAGTCGCACAGGGCACCGACCCGATCCGATAGGGAATTGCCAAATGGTTATGCTTGGAAGGGCCCTCTAGAGCTCATCCAGCCGTTGCACGCAGGGCCGCAAGGCGGGCGGCCTCCCCCGCCGCACGCGAGGACGGCGAGCGCGGCAACGCTGCAGGCCGACCGCGCGGCCCGGGACGGGGCCGGGCCCAGGCAGCCCGCATCTCCGTAATTGCGCGTTTTAGACCCAAATTAACTTCGGCTACTCACAAGGCTGCCATTATCTCCGTTTTCCTGCGCAAATTACAGGCAAGAGACAGCAGCAGTGCAGGGCCCGGCTCCCGCGACACGCACGCAGGGCAGGCCGGGCCAGGGACACCAGTGCCATTCCTGGCAGCTCCAGGAGCATTTCCAGCCCTTCCCACCTCGATAACCCCAGGCCAGGGCAAAGGGAGAGGCTACGCGGAGGGCACGGAGCAGTGGGAAGCACCAGGCTCTTCCAGCTAGCAGGGAGCCGGCGCTCCCGGCACGGGAGTTCTCGCATTCTCTCCCGGTATTTGGTTTGCTCCTCCCTTACAGGACCTGAATCCGGGCTCGGCGTGGCCATGGCACAGCCCTGGGCAGCAGTTTGGCAAAACCCAGCAGGAGCAACGGTGCGAAGAGGCAGAGGGACAGGCCACCTCGCAGCAGACACTGGCGCAGCGCTGGGCAAGCTGGCACCAATGCCACCTGGAAACACCCACCGTGACATGTTGGAAATAATGCACCACTTGGAATACTTTGGGGCGGTTATACAGTACTCGCTTAAATAGAGTAGTATAAATAAAATGCATTTCTTAAGTGATGATTTGGGGGCACCGTGAAAATATTTAAAGTTTTGAGCTTTCATCTTAGCTTCAGGATAAAAAGAAAGACATCAACCCCAGAATTTTTCTACAGGAAAAAAAAAATGCTTTTCCTGAGCACCTCTAGTCACCACATCCATTGCTTGTATTTCCCCATCAAAACTGTCACATATCAAGCAAGCTTATGTTTACTGTCAGATAATTAAGACTCCAGAGGTCTGGATTTAAGAAAAAAAAAAAAAAAAGGCCAAAGGTTGCAAGCAATGTAACCCCATTGGTCTGCTCACTGCCGAGCAGCAAGCGCTCGGGCTGCGCTGTGTCCACGCTCCGAGCGGTTTCTGCCAATCCCGGTATCCAGTAGGAAGTGTCGGCGTCCAACCCAGCAGAAAAGGCAAATAGTTGAGTAGAGCAGCCCTGGGAATGGAGGCTAAAGGACTACACGGCCCATATGAGATCTGGGCAGGAAACAATGTTATCATCCGAGGAGAATGCAATATTTTGCAATGCTTTCCTGCACAAGATCAGTGCAAAAAATCTTAGCATTTTTTTTTTTGGCAAACTAAGTTATAAAAGAAAAACGAGACTCAGATATTATTTTAGAGTTCAGTCTGTATGGGCCTTTTTACCAGCCCACCCTCCCTAGTTTGCCTTTAATCTTAAAGGAGAGACGAACAAATTTCATTTGCCTTTTTTTTTTGTTTTCCAGAATATTAAATATTAAAATTATCAAAAGTACCCATTTGTTTTAGCCCCTTAACAGACTCTGCAGATGGAGAGAAAAACCCCTCGCAGGCCGGACTTACTCCGGACCAGCATCTCCCTGCCCCGTTCCCAGGGTATCCCTGGACACGGCCCGGCTGCCGCCTCCAGCGCGAGCCCCCGCCATGCGGCCCAAATGACCACGAATCTGCCAAGGACTTGAATGAATCCATGGACAAACGTGAAATACTGTATCTGGAACAGAAAATACTTCAAAGGTCCCGATTTGCAATGTTACACCCTGACATTAAACAAATCCTTTGCCCACGCATGCTTCCTGTTCCAAATTTCTACAGGTTGCTGGGATCATCTTCAGAATGCCGCAATATTCCACATGATTTTCCAAAGCTTCCTGTCCTATTAGCAGACTCAGGCTATTTCTCTAGGTGGCCCCAAATCAGTATATCTCAGTAAAAATAAAAACACCATGTATATGTTTCTCTCTCTCTCAAATATATATATATATATATATATATATATATATATATATATATATATATATATATATATATATATACACACACACACACTTTTTTTTTCTTTTTTTAAACAGAGAGATAAATCTTATGTGCTGCACCAAAGAAAATCATAAGGGTTTGTGTTTTTCCCTTTTTGCCCCCAAATAAGCAGAGTCCCAGCCTCCCTGCCTCCATCATAAGCATTACAGCAGGACACCAGACCTCCCCACGCAAGGGGACATGGTGGCCTCAAGCAGAATTCCAAGCTTTCCTGGGAGGACTCCAGGTGCAAAAGGTTCTTGTGGTCTTGTCACAGTAATGTAACTAAAAAGGGTAATGCAAGAGGATGCCCGAGCGAGCAAGAGCAGAGGCATTACCAGCCTTACATTACGCTATTACTCATTGCGGTACCGCTATCGAGAGCCACACAGGTGTTTGGAAGGCCCCGAAACCGTGCGAGGAATGAAACCTGGCACATGCTGCAGCGCGCTGCCGGGCCAGGGCTCCTGCCCTTCGCTCCGCCTGCCGCGGCTGCCAGGGCGGCCTTTGCAAAACGGGACTTCAGCAACGCAGCCCCCACCTCGGGATTGGGGGGGACAACACAAAAGGAAAGAAAATAAAAATTAAAAAGGGGAAGATCAAAGCTCTGCATGTCTGTAATATGTCATTGATTCTTTCCATACGTCCTGCACCAGGGAATCGCCAGGATTCAGCCCCTCTGGAGAATCGCTCCCTTTTCCTCGCTGACTTGGTCTCACCGGCAGCCCTGCGGCGTCTGAATGAGCCTCAGCTCCTCATTCACAAACCAGCCCTTGCGCCTTGAATCGCAGGGCGAGGAAGAGGGAGGGGAGGAGGAGGATCTCGCTGCACTTCTGTCATCCCTTTCACACTCCGCTTGGTGTCCTCCGGCTTTGTTCTGGGCGCGTGGGGCCTTTTCCTGCTAAGATAGCAGGTAGCAGCAACAGCCCTGCACACAACAACAATTCAAACCCATCTGCCAGCGTGAGAAAAAGACACAGACTGCTGCTTTTGGAGAAGGAAAAACATTTGGGAGACGCAGGGGGAAGAAGAGCCAGCTTTCCTGAGCGCCTCTGGGTGAGCCGGAGCAGAGGGAGACTTTTATAGTGGGGAAAATAATTACCATAGGGCAGACAGAGGAATTTGGAGAACTCCTTGCACAACCCATCCACAACACAAGACGCTGCAGAAGATGCTACGCTGTGGAAGTGGAAGGATGCCCTGCAACGCATCCATGGCCGTTCCCCCTGCAAAGGTTTTGCAACCAGCGCAGCCCTACTCCTCCTAGGCCTCTGAGCGCTCCCCCGCCACAAGGGCCTCAGCAGCTCTGACTTTCCTCATAAGGTGCCTCAAGCCAGCCATTTTTAGGGGCGCTAGACGGAAAGCATCTTAAAGGATTCATATTTGTCCGCGCTGAGAATCCACTCATTTAAAAATACACATAAACCAGATCTCAAACCAAAGGAATCAAATAAAGCATGCGAAGTCACTCAAAAGACCCTCCTTTTTAGGACGTTTGGGTCTTGTGCCATTGGAATCAGGTTCCAATGCAGGCCCTCCTTCCCCAGGGCCCCATAAGTGTCTATTTCTGTTCCTATGGCAAGCCAGGGCTTCCGGAAAACCTTTGTGTCACCAGTTTCAGAAAATCCTGCCTACAGTGCCCTGGGGTAGCAGATGGGAGCCTAGGACCCCACTCAGTAGAGGGTCTGTGCGCAGAATCCATCTGCTTTGGCAATATCTTTGGTCCGCCTATAAAATGCAAAGGTGCAACAAGCTGGAATTACCACACATGATTTCCCCTTCCAAAACAAACAGAAGGAAATTGCTAATAAGGGATTACAGGCAACCCAAATATTTCCCTCATTCCCTCCCGGGAGGGGTGCATTTCCCCTCGTTTTATGGGACACTAAAACCAAAGCTCTGGGGAAAGCATTGGCTGTGGAAGGAGAGCCAGAGCTACGTAGCTGGGCACAAGATGCATCTCCAGGTCCTCCACCACCCTTGGCGGAGCCTTCCCCGCTGAGCGGGGCCACCAGGCCCACGAGGACACAACCCCTTGGGCAGCCTGAGCCTCTCGGTGCAGAGCAACCACACAGCGTGCTGCTAGAAAAGGAGGGTTTGGAAAGCAGCCCTTTACGGAGGTCTTTGTTCCCCAAAGCCCCACAGCTCTGACTCTCTGACTTCTGGCCTTCTCTGGGCACCCTTTGGGCACTCGGCTCTTGGCACTGCTGCCCCGCTTCTGCTCGCACGTTCGCCTGCTCTCTCTGGGAGCAGGTTCTGCTTGGCACTTGCTATAAGGTGACGCGCCTCAAGCCAGGCCTCCCTTTTGCTTGTTCCTGCCACGCTCCTCTATCAACCATCTGATCTTCACTCGATACAGGGCAGCTCCCTGCTGTGCCACGCGGCCTGTTTTGCTGTAGGCATTTCCTGAGCCCGTTTGCTCCAGGCACACAGCAAGTCACACTTCCCCCATTGCTAAAGGCTGCACAAACCATATATAACATCGTCAGCATCACCATGAACCTGCGTTCAGTGTTACAGAAGACTACAAACATTAAGGTTGCCAGAGTATCACTGTGTTTCTTGAGCTTGTAGGAAGAGACAGACAGGAGAATAAAGGTGCTTGGCCAAGGTTGGGCACGAGATGAGGGGCAGAGCCGGCTAAGGCCCTTGATGCCCAAGCTGCGAGGCAGCATCCTGCTCGCAGCATCAAGGAGAGGCCTCTGGACTTTAAGGCCTGCCTCTACAGCAGAAAACAAACAAATGAGCTTGTGCCAGCTTTCCGTGAATCCTGGAGATCCGAGAACAACACTTAAACCATAAAGCGATTTAGACAAGGAGTTTTGAACCATCTCTGGCCTGGCCGGCACCAGGCACAGCCTCGTCTCGGAAGAATAGCTGGCTGGCCTGAACATCAGAGCGGATCCCTGTCCCGAGGCTGCGAAGTCAGAGCTGGAGCTGCCGCGCGTCATTAAACAAACAGATGGAGAGACAGCCCTGAGGCTCCGGCAGAGCTTGCCGCGTCGCGGGTCTGCGAGCGCTCGTCCCCGGAGCAGGAGGGCTCCGGAGCGCCTGTGAGCGCAGATGTGGTCACGGGCGAGACTGCTCCATCTAACTGATGATGGAGAACAGAGGAGGGAAGGAGTCAGAAAGACTTTTCCTTAAACCAGGAACGAGCAGGCCGAGAGAGGCTTTACTCTGAATTCAGAGTGATGTCAGATGGACCAAAACATGCACATAGGTCCTTAGTTAATAAGAGAGGAGCCTCTCAAGGCAGTAGGAACCATCACACTCCCTGTCCTTCCCACTTGACCCTGTCTGGATGGGCCAGGAGTCCCTCCTGAATCCTTTTCTGCTCATCTGCCACAACTGACAACCAGAATATCCTTCCTGCTGTGATGTTTGTTGAGAACTCTCCCACCAATTCTCCAACAAGATGACCTCTGGTAATGGGCAATTTTCTAGTGATGGGTAATTTTCTAGTCATTGCCCAATGGAGCTGGAGTTACGCATCTGCTGTGGAAGATCCCAACACTCCTGAGCTATCCAAGAGCTTAAGCACATACTGGCATTTTTGAGAAGGGTAATGGACAGTATTACACAAAAGATATAACTCTGTACCCAAGCAACACCTACATTAGACTCATTCCCTTCTTAGTATTTTTGGTTTTAGGCCCCTCTTCAGTCTCTTACCGGTCTTTCTTCCTCTTAGTGCAGCCTAACCCTTTTACCTTGTGAGCCTTCACCCAAAACAGCACACGTGCATCTATCAGTCATTAGATGAAGACTGGTAACAGGACCAAGTTTATTCTTTCCAAGTGTTTAGTAGCTCTTGGAACACCTAGGCCTTGCCGCTGTCTTGCTTTCCTGCTGCTGCACTACCCAGAGGTACAAACCAACCAACCAAACTTACTTCCTCTGGATATTCCCATTATCAAAAAGACAGCTGGCCCTGCTTTCAGAACCGAGTTGGACAAGACTTCTAGAAGTCACTTCCATCGCAAATTACTGATTCTATGACATTCCAGAACTAAACCCAAATAAACATGGAAAACAAACCGCCAAGTAGTCTTCATTTCACTCCTAATACAATCATTAATTAGGATCTTTCTACAAATTCTCCAGGTCTTTTCATCTTGGCCTGGGATTCAAACTCGTAATTAGTTTTTGCTAATGAGTAACATCTTATTTACCTGAGAGAGACTCATCTCATCCCCCTAGCTGCTTCCTGGTAGCTTTCTTCACCATTAGAAACCAAGTAGTATCAAGCGGTATCACTGGGATGGCAGTGAACTTCTCATGGAGTCATTATAGTCAAATTTGTGCTAAGCTGCCATTAATATCAGCTGCTTTATCTCCATTTCTGAAAAAGGCTACAAGCACTAACAATTTCAGTAATGATTCATGGGTTTAAATTCCTAAGCCTCTTGAGAACAGGAAATTAAAGCCAAGATGAACAATACCCACATATTAAATATATTTAGCTGCTGTGTTTCTTGTTGAGAAACTTGGAGGACTGTTTAGTGTTGCTTTTCATGTGGCGGGTCCATGTGGAAACGATGGCAGCTGGCATTTGAAGTCAAAACAGCCAGCTAGAAGTTGAGGCAGGAAGACACTTTATTGTTTTCCGTGTGCTTTCTGCTCTCCAGCCGAGTTCCTTCAGACAGGAACTTCTCACTGCTCCCCTCAGCGTCACATAAAAACTACAAGGGGAAGAAGCCCACATCAGATGGGAGGCCGTGAGGAAGGGAAACACACTTTTGTGGGCAAGCAATTCCAGAGGGGAGACTCTGGAGAGGTTTGTGGGTCACGGTCGCTGCAGGCAGGCAGGAACAGGGGCCTCCAAGAGGAGTCAGGGATCACGAGCACCCTCCAGAGCCTGGCTCTGCTCGCCGAGGGCAGCCCGCTGACAGCTGTTCCACAGCGCCAAGGATTCCAGCTCCTTGTTTTTTCCTCCCTCGTTAGCTAAACAAACAGTGACACCATATAAAATACCACCCGGCTCGTCCGCCTGGGAGACGCGGAGCCGTGCAAAAGGCTCCTGGAGACAAATTTAGAAACAAGCCGTGTCCCTGCCCACGCCGGCACTGCAGGCGCGCGGTTGCTACGGGCTCCGCTCCGGCGCCGAGAGACGGCAGCTCGCGGGGACCGAGCACAGAAACCCGAATAGCAGGGAACCCAGTTACAGCACTGCTAGGCGTTTCAATTAGAAGGCTGTGAATGACCAAATATCAGAGCCAAGTGATTCTTTGGTAATAAATCTGAGTTGGGCTTAAACTCTTAACAGAAGACATTATAAGGATGCTTAAGAAAAGCACAGTAAAGCTGCCAGGCTGGGAGATTCAGATCTCCCCACAACTCTCAGCACCAGATGTTTAAACCTAAGCTGCCATGGGAGACCAAGACTGCAGTAAAAAGCAGGACGAAAGGCATCTGCACAGAGAAATCCCTTCCCCGCATCCCCATCAGCCACCCAGGGAACAAGAGTCTCCCTGCGCATCCAGCCAGGAAGGGATCAGGGCTCCAGAATCCGCCTGGAGCCTGGGCAGATGAATGCAGGGGACAGAGCCCACGTGTCCTTGGCGGATGTGATAGGACATGCCTTTGGGAGCAGAGCTCCCACACTTGTTTCGTTTGCATCAAATCCTCCATTACGGAGGAACCAAGAACCCAGGTGAGGCCGATCTTGGGCAAGGCCACAAAAACTGCTGGCACAGGGTGCCAGCGTTGCTCACGGACTGAACCCACCGTCCAAAGCAGCCTGCAATGACTCCCAGCTACACAAGAGACTGTTGTGCGCAGCAAAAGGAGCCTCGCAAAGACCAGAGACACAGGGCTGCCCAGCGCTGAGCACCACGATGGCTTGGGCAATGCAGTCTCCCCAGGCTGTGACTTGGCAGAGCCACAGCTCTGCAGCCCCCCAAATCCCTCTCAAGGTTTTTACAGTTTCCACGGAGGCTGGATTGGATCTCTGAGATTGAAGGAAATGGCTCTGCACAGACTTGTTCTAGGTCATGCCATAGGCTAGAAAACTAGACTCGTTGGTCGCATTTCTTTGAACTCCAAGATCTCTAATCAGACCCATGGAGCTGTTTCGTTTGTCCCTCTTTGGTTTATAAAGCCCGAGAAGGTTATTCAGGATTTGCTTCGCCTAACTCTGGGTCTCCTCGCAGGCCTGGACCTGGAGCTCAGAGCGTCGCCTCACGCTGAGCACACTTTCTGATGGGAAGTCTCACCCCAGAGCTTAACAGATGTTTAGGCCCAGCCCGTCGGGCTCCACAAATGCTGCAGCATCACCGCGAAGGCCAGGCCGGGCCCGGGCAGCGCTAGGTGAGAGCTGCAGCAGGAGCACATCTCCATGGCAACCGCTCACTGCTCCCGGTACGGAACCGGCAGCCGCCCCGGGTCCTCGAGGACGGCAAGCGGGAGGGCCGGGCTTCTCCACGGTACCCCCAAAAGCTGCCGCCTCCTACAAATCCCCTCGTTAGAATCCAAGTGTGTTGTGCTCCATTTAAAGCTATTTTTGGAATGTGCTTTGCTAAACTCCACCTCTCTGACATGTCTTTGCTTAATAAAGAGACATTCTGAATAGACTTACGGTGGGGAAAAAGGCCAGTGTAAAACTCTCTGCCTTCTTTCCCAAGGCAAACCTCTCAGGGACCAGCTGTGGTCGGTAGAGAGGCAGAATTCCTCCACAGCCTCATCTTTAACGTCCCTGCAGCGGGAATCCGGATGCACATACGCAGCCTCCCCATTGCCAGAGCCTCCAGGCAGCACAAGATATTCTGCCCTGCAACCACGACGCTGCCGAGTGTCGTGTCGCGTCACCCCCACGCATGGGCCCCTTCCTCTCGGAGCTCAGCCACTGCAGCAGAGCTGTAGGCAATGGGCGACCCCTTCCCAGCCTGCGGCCCTCCGTGAGCCAACAGCCAAAGCTCAGGGGAGCCCTGGGCACCCCGCAGGGTAGTGACAGCAGCGGTGCTCAGCACAGCCCAAATGGCCCTGCGCGCTCCGCAGAATAAATTAGAGGGCCTTTTGAGAGAGTGTCTGGCCCCTCTGAGCAGCTCCCTACTCACATCTCTGCCAGATCCTTCAGCTGAAGGGCTGACTGCATCTGGGTGAGTCCCACATAATTCTCTCTGCCTTTGGTTCAAAGGCAGCAGGAGGCAGAGAGATCAAAACCTGATCTAGGGACCCAACCTGAAATAAATCAGCTTTCCCAGCATCCATACAGGGAATCTGCGCTGATTAATGAAATGACAGGCACATTACCACGATGGGGTTGTTGGGCATGGCAACACCAGGCTTACCGTGGTGCCTCTGCCTGTGCTGGCAGGCAGCTGTCCACACCTCAGACTCCTGGATTTCCTAGGTGCTGGGTAAGTTGCAGCCAGCCGAATATAAAACCAACTCCTTCCCTTGCAGTTACCTCCTTACCAATGAATTTGCTTCCACATGGTGTCCCAAATTAAAGCCTGAAGCCTCTAATGAGGCTCAGGTGCTGCAAGTGATGTGCAACACAAGTGCCTTCTATCTCACAGCCTCCTCTCAGAAAGGCAGAGCTGGTTCTCCAGCTGTTCTCCAAACTCAGCTTTAAGCACCCCAGACAACCACCTACCAAATTTACTCTCACTCTGCTGATTGCAGCATTCCCCCCAGCGACAGCCCTGCACTCACCTGCTTCCAGGTCTGCATGGCCTGTGGTTACACAAACTGCATTTCCCAGGAGGACTTGGCCTTAATTAATAATTCTAATTCCAAAAAAGAGCCCCATTCTTAGAGATTCCTGCATCAAGGCATCCCCAAGAGAAGTTTGCACGAGTGAGTACCAGGGGCTGAAGAAGGCCTTTGCAAGATGAAGGTAACAGCAGAGGCAACACCTAAGTAGTCACCGGCCCACAGGAAAGCCGATTTTCTGCAATGCCAGCCTCAGACACCATGGCTCAAGAGGTCTGCGCAGGGCAATCCTGACTCATCAAAACCATTACTTCACAGAAGGATGACTTTAAACTTTCAGTGGGAAAAACGAAATTGAAACCTCCTGTTGGGCATACCTGTAACAAGCCCTTTGTTTTTATACTTTGAGGTTTCTTTTGAATTATTTACTTTTTACATTTCTGTAGGAAAAAAAAATGCAGTTGGAATGAGAAGGAATATGCTATGACCATTTTTTCCCCCAGTACTTTCATCATAAAGCCAAGTTTGTGATTCAGCTTTGATTTCAAGAAAAAAAATAGAAATTCCAGAAGTCCCATGAAAGAGAAAGTTTGGCTCTTACTCCCCTTTAAATACACCTCTAGCATCCAAAGCTAATTAAGGCAGAGAGCTACAGCAAGCCTGGTCCTCATGTGGACTCTCCTATCAATCAGCAATCCCCAGAAGATGCAGTATTTTGAGGAGACATTCCCTGCTAAGTCAAGGGAGAACAGAGCCTTGGTTGCAGGGACTGTTTGCAGCTTGCAGCTCAATACCTGCAGCCCCACTCACCCGCCAAGGTAATCTGATCCTCGTGAAAAATCAGGAGAAAATCTGTTTAAATTAACAGACAAGAAAAATGTTGTTCCTGATGCAATACTTGAGAGGGAGGTTCCAAATCCACCCATCTCAAACCCAGCACTTTTGGTGAAGGGGAGATGGGGTCCAGCCCTGCTTTCAGTTCCACTTTCAACCCTCATGAACACTGAGTAATCTTTTCCTCCCATGACAGCACACACTCTTGACCAAGGCCGCCAGCACTCGTAACAGCTCCCAGTTACTGCACTTCATCCTCCCAGAACCCCGCTCGTTTCATGATCTGTCTCCATCCATGTCATGATCTGTCTCCATCCATGGCCACTGGGCACGTGCCTCCGGGCACTGTCCCTTCTCAATCAGTACCTGGGATGTCCACACTCCTGTTCTCACCAGGGTTTATCAGAGGGTAGACTAAAGGAGCCTTACCCACATGGGAGCACCAGCCAGCACCTTGTAGGCTCTGTGACTTGGTTCCAGCAGAGGCTGGACTCAGCTTCGCATTAACTTCAAGTCTTGGGATCACTTCTTCCTCCAGACCCCCAGAATATGCAACTTGTGGCAAGACAAAATAACCAAAGCAGGTTTTACTGCCACTCTTTTCTCCTACGGAAAACTACCACTAGCAGTTCCTGCAGAAGAATGCTGACATTGGAAGGGAAGAACTGTTTGGTGCAGTTCTAACTTACAGCTACATGGTAACTGTATGAAATGCAGAGGCCAAAACACACCGAGTTTGTTAGCATCCAGGTCTTGCCCAACACCCTGTGAGGCTGCAGATGAGAGAGTGCTGCAGGCCTGGAGGTGCCTGGCAGGAGGAATTTCAATCTTCTTTTCCCTCTCATTTATGACTATCATAATTTTCTTTCTAGACTGAGTAACGTCTTCTCCATTTGTTCTGGCTTTCTCTGACAGCACCATTAGTGCTATCAGAAATAAGAGCAGTATATCAGACAGCAGTGTCAGAACGGCATCTTTAACACCTTGACTGCCACAGCTGTGAGTGCATTGGCATTTCCCACGTTACCACTGCTACTGCAGCCCCCAGAAGTATTTATAAGAGCCCAGTATAACAAAATCTTCAAGGGACGTGATTAGCTTTAATTATAGAAAAGCATGAGCTGGTGAATTTCATACATATTCATACCAAGAAAAGATTATTTGTCAGTGTCACAGACTGCTGCTAGCAAAGCTTGGACTGAACACGAGACTCTTGGCCAAATCTGCCTTAACCGCAAGGCAATCCTTGGCTCTCAAATACTAGTGAGAGTAGTTTGTGTTTTATCTCAATCAGAAGCCTTTGGGAGGTCACCGGGGGGAGGTGAGGAATGGGGATGCTATATTCCACTCCTAAATTGCATTTAGAAAGCTATATCCTCTTGTTCCCGAGGAGAGCAGCAGGGTATGTCTGCTCTTCTTGTATTAAGCAAGGTAAACAAAAAATGTTGAGTCCTGTGAGCTCAATGAGAAATGCAGCCAAGCCTTCGGAGCAAGAAAGACAAATTGCTGTAGAGCTGTTTTCTGCTACATTACAGCTCCGTGCTTTCAAAAAACTTAATTTGACGGAGAATCCTGATGTTTTCACTGTTTCTGCTTGGAAGTTTCTAGAAGCGTAACCGTCACTAGCACCACAGCACTGGTTCTCCTGTCAAGGACACCCCAGCACAGAACAAACAGAGGTGGCCTTAAAGGAAACATCACAGTGGACAAAACTAGAACAACATCCGCAGGAAGAACTTTTATTCCCAACCACTGGTTTAGATGGGAAGTGCAAGGTTTTCCAAGGCAAGAGCTGCATGTTTTTTCTCCTAAGTTGGTTCATTTTGTGATGCCTTTTTGATGCATTTTTTGAGTTCTCCCTTAGCCTCGACTCTACAGAATTGGCTAGTTAAGCCCTTGACTTGTCTGTACACACTCCTGGAGCAATCTCACTAGACTCATGTTTTCATGAGCAGAGCCTGGCCTTTGAGAGTCCCTTGCCTTATTGCTCAGCGCTGGCACTGTGGTCAGGTTTTGAAACTACTTTTCTAAATGCTCTGAAGACAGTGCCAAGCACTAACACAGTCTCATCTTCCCATCATCACTAATGCAGTAAGACCTTGAAATCCCAGCCTCAAAGTCATATGAAGCACTGGAAAAACAAGCAGATTGACAGTACAGATTGAACAATTCACAATACTGGCTGCCTTCTTCCTCCCACACTGCTTCCTTCTTCAATTAAGTAGTTTATATTTGTATTTGAAGTATTGGTACCCCTTTGCCAAAAGCCCCTTGTCGTACATGCAACCAAATTCCTGCATCTTGTAGCATAAACACTGAAAAACTGTCTTCTATGCTCACTCTAGCCAAAGTCGAAGAATACGACACTGGATGATAACTGAAGATGTTTTGACCTGACAGATGGGAAATATCCTTCTACAGTCTTGCTCTTCTGTTTGTTATTCCCATAACAAAAACAATTTCTGGATGTAAAGATCATAAAACCTCCCTCACTTTGCTCTGCATCACAGCGCTCTACTTTCTACTGCTTAGAGCGTGCCAAAGGGAGGACCTTCGAGGAAGGGGATAAGGGCTATTTTTCCAATTGACAGACTGGCTGTCTGGATTCAGCTAAGCCACTCCAGCCCAGTGAGAAGGAAGCACAACCTTGATATAAATACAGAACCATTTTAGTTCTTTAACTGGATCATTTAGTTCACTGACATTTGAATAGCTTATTTAGTGGTAACAGCTAGGAATAACTCACCACAGAATCACAGAATCCTTGAATTTGGAAGAGTCCCTAGGGATCATCCAGTCCAACCCCTTTGCTCAAGCACATTCACATAGGCCAGATTCTTCAGGAAGAAGACCAGGTTTGAGACTCTCCAAGGCCAATATCTCTAGGCAACCCATTTTGGTATTCTGCACCTCTCACACTGAGAGTTTTTCCTCATGTTTAAATGAAGTTTCTTGCATTTTTATTTGTGCCCTTGGATAAGATCCCCCCTGAGCCTTCTCTAGGCTAAACACTCCCAGCTCTCTCAGCCTCTCCTCACACGAGAGATGCTCCAGTCCCCTCCTCATCTTTGTCAGCCCCTTCACTACCCTTGTGGTTCTTCACTGGACTCGCTCCAGGAAGCCCCCATCTCCCGTGTCCTAGCGAGCTCCTCACGGGACCCAGCACTCCGGACGCGTCTCGCCAGGGTTGAGGGGAAGCATCACGTCCTTCAGCCTCCTGGCAACGCTCCTAACGCAGCCCAGGACGCTGCTGGCCATCTTCACTGCAAGAGAGCAGCGACAGCAACGACCTGTCCAACGGGACCCCGGCCCTTCTCTGTGAAGCCTCTTCAAGCAGGTGAGGCCCCAGTGCCCACCGGTGCTTGGGGTTAGTCCTCCCCAGGCCAAAGACCTTGTGCTTCCCTTGCTTGAACTCCATGATGTTCCTGCCTGCCCATTTCTCCAGCCTGTCAGGGTCTCTCTGGATAGCAGCACAGCCCTCTAGTGAATCATCTGCTCCTCCAGCTTGTATCATCTCTGTTCCGTATCTAGGGCTTTGTCTGAATGATACTGATTAATCTTAAGGTATTTATGCAAAAAAGAGAAAATATTAAATTTACTTCTACTCTTTTTTTTTCCTGCCACTGTGATATTGTACAATCCCCCAAGCCTTGTCTGAAGCAGAGCTCTGTGCACAAACTACACCTCTACACAAGCAACTCAGCTCAGAGACCTGAAATCCAATGGCCAATCCATCCTTGCTAGAAAGGTGGTTATCCCACAGAAAGGGACATGCATCCTATCCAATCATTCCTCCTCTTTCATTTATTTGCCTGGTCAATTAAATTTACAGAATTAAATCTAGCAGCTGCATCTCAGAGAAGCCAACACCCTCCGTGGATGACTCATCCCTTTGTGTTTTTTCTTTCCTCTGGGATGTGTTCCTAAAGAAAGGAAAACATGCTAGAGTCTTTTTTTCCTCTCATTTCCTTAGACAACACGCTCACTGTTCTGCTTGCCCCCCGGTGTGGATCTCCATGGATCTTTTCTCTGTGTTGGGCTGTGCTTGCTCCGTGAGCTTCCATACTTGTGGAATCCTGCTCCCACAGAGTAGCAGCAGCGTCATACAACGCCTGCCTCTGCTGTACCTAAGAGGGACAGAAACACCCATGACGGGGACAGAGACCGAAGTAAGAGGGAGAAATGAAAGAAAGAAAGGCCCTGATGAAAGAGAGGCCGTGTGGCGTCACGGCTATGTGATGACAGCTGAGTCTCATTTGGTTTTAGTTGGAGAGCACTGGGCACACCCAGCTCTGTGTGTTATGGTTTTGGGAGACTGTAAGAAAGTGAGTTAAGGATGTCAGGCTGGACTGCTGGAGTCTCACTTCCAGGCACTTCATATACACCTCCGCGTGGTGCTCTGCCTTCCCAAGGGCACACCAGGCCCCCAGAGCGGGCAGCAGAGCAGAGGGAGAGAAATCCTGACCCCTTAGCATCACTGAGAAGTATGGGTGAAGAGTGCAGCCAAGAGCTGGGGCCGCCTCCGGTCCCCAGAGCAGGACAACGAGGAGAAAAATCCCATGAAATCCCCTCTTGCCAACCCCTGCAACCAGCTGAGATGGGTGATCAGAAAGAGCACAGTGTGAAGGGGGTTAACCCCGCCAAAATCTGATAAACCAATTCCCAAGAGACCCAGCATGCTCTCTCCATCCCCAGGCTATGCTGGGATTTAATGGGTTTTGCCTGTCGGGATAAACCATCCCGCCCCAGAGCTCCTGGGGCTCCTGGGACAGCCCTGCTTACACCAGGGCAGCAGGTCTCAGCGCTGACCTGGGCTTGGGCCCCTTGGGGTAACACGGTGGCCACGGAAGGAGCCGACCCCCCACTGCTGACAGACACCCAGCTTCTCGGATGTTCTATATTTTTAAGTGCTTTTGGGTCTTCTGCTCTAAAATGCTTCCCTTTAATTTCCATTTAATTTCCTTAAAATTGTCACTGGAGCTGTTGATATCTCTGACACGTGTCAAACGCATCCTATTCTCTGCTGTCTCTTTCCCTCTCAGTATGCAGCACATACAGAGATTAAAAAAATGGGTTTTAGCTCAGTACTTCACCACCCTCCTCCACACTTCTTTGAGCATTCAGATCTTTTTTTTTTTTAAGAAAAAAAATGCACCTAATTGAACATATAATTGTTTCATGCAGAGCTTCCCCAGAGAATTATATAATCCCAGCCTGTCTTCTTTAGGCAGCATATAATCATGTAAACTACTGTTTTCTTTATTTTCTCTTCTTTTTTACTCCTTTTTTCTCCCTCTCCAATCCCCGTGATAAGTTTTCCACCTTGTCTAGACATTCCTGACGTGGTGCAGCAGGGGAGATGCCGCTGCTCTTCCCCTTCCACAGCCAGACCCGCAACCTCAGCACCCACCTCCTGGGCCCGCACTCCAGCACCTCCTCCGGGCAGCGCTGCCCATTTCCACCCCCTCCAGCAACCTCATCGCAAGGATTATTTTTCCAATATTGGAATTGTTAACCCACTGAGATGGAGGTGCTCTCTCAACTGGAGAATACCCAAATAACCAAAATTGGCTGTGTTTGATGACCACTGGCCCCGGTTGCTACAGTAATGAATATAACACTGTCAATATCTAGGCATGGTCAGAAATTTTCTGTGGCGTTTAACAGAAAAGGCCGTTTTTACTATGCTGTTTTATGAAAAAAAGACAGTTTTTCCTCTCAAATATATTTGCACGTGGAAACATGGCTGTGATATTTCCTGGGTTTGTGGCTTGATTGTGCTCTCCCTCTCCATGGCCGGATCATGCAGCTTAGTTGGAGATCTCCAAAATACCTCCCCAGCTCAGGAAAGAGATCAACCAACACAGCACCACGGGAACTGCGGTCTGACCAAAGGTTCTCCAAAAAGCAGTATTTCAACCCACCACTGGAGTCTCGGGTATCTTGTTGGAACTGAAAAAGCTGTATTTTCTGCAGACAAAAAGCCTTCTCTTCCCCGCCCTAGACTGAAGGAGCTCAGTCCTTCAGCAGATGCTATGGCAGAGGTGACGTTCTGCTTGTGCCTGGCAGGAACCTCCCTCTCCCTCTGATGGAGGGCAGCTTCTACAGGGCACGGAGAGCAGGACACAGAACTACCTGCCATCACCCATTCAAAATGTGTAAGAGAGTTACCTTGGAAAGAGCTCACATCCTTTCAGATCTAGCTATTCACCAACAACCTAGCAAACATGTTTCCCGGTAGGAACGTTTGCTGAGACAATAAATCACATTTTTTTTTTTACATCTTTGCACAAAGTAACACTGAAATATGTAATTACAAGTATTTACCTCCCCAATGTGATCATCAGAACTGCCCTCATCCACTTGGAGATTAGAAGCATTCCGCAGAGCTGATGTGTCCCAACAGCTAAGCTTTGAATCCAAGCAACGCAGTCAGCGGCCGTGTTTGCACACGCTGAAGGTCTGAGCTACCTGCACCAACCTAACCAAGCAAATGGGAAGCCCCGGGGCATTCAAAGCAGTAAAGAAAGGAGGAAGCAACTTGAAACTCAATCCAGTGCTGTCCAGGTTTCCTCACAGGCCATGTGTACCACATTTACACAGTGACTCTTCACATTTTTGAGCTTCCTTGGGCTAACTGACCAAACAGTCATGACCTTTCTCTTGCAGCTTGCTTCTTCCCCAGGTCCAGGGCAATTCAAAAACAAGCTATTTCCAACAATACCAAGACATTTTTAGCGTCCTGTCTGACTCTTTCCTTTCTTTCCCACATCACCCCAGTCTAAGCAATGTTGAGACATCACATCCTTCAAGGAACAGGCACTCTGGTGAGGGACCAACTCTATTTTTTGTCTCTTCTCTTCCCAAAGGCACAGACAAGGCCAGGCACAGTTCCTGTAACACAGCCTTGCAGCTGTGCCTGGCTCCACCAAAAGCAGGGCTTTGACCTTTGCTGGTGAAACTTAAAGGAAGGGGCCAGCACATCCCAAGGCCATTTGGTGAGTCAAACCTACCACATGTTTTCCAATCTAGGCAGCCACTGAAACTCACAACCCATTTATCAATTCACAGCAGCCTCTGCCAACAACATTACTAACAGTCTCAAACATTCAAAATTCATGTGCAAGACCTTCAAAAAAGTGTTTCTTCTAAAAAATCATGAGTTTTGTTTCTCTTTATTTCCCTTACATTTTTGCAGCCTTCAAGGACTGCGTTTTGCACGTTCTCTCGGCAACTGAGATGTGCTTTGGAGAGAGCCCCTTGACTCCAGGACTTGAGGCTGTCACTATAGCTCCATGCAACACTGCAACAGGCTGCTGCAACACTGCTACCTTTATCTCCTTTGCAGCATTTCAAAAGAAATGATCATTTCTGGATAATTAGCAGTGCTGAAACCAAGATGCAGAAGTAGGTGCTAGGGAAGAGCAAGTTGAACCTCCATGTCTGCTGCACCATTTCCAAGCGACTCCACCGGCGTGTTCCACTCAGTGGAGAACATCAGATGGAAGCAGACGGAAGACCTGGCCTCCTGGCTCTTCCTCCCACTCATTCACTCACCCTCGGGAGGTAACTCTCTCCCCCTGCCGAACGGGCTGTGACGGTTACCCCTTCTGGAGGGCCACAACAACCACCAGACCTTTTGTGCCTGGCACCAGCGCTTCTGGTGCCAGGAGCGTGGCACAAACAATGGCCAAGCAAACACTGGCAGTGGCCCACGAGCTGCCCTCCTCCCAGGTTGTACGGTACAGGGAGCTCATGGGGCAGCTAAGTGGGCTTTCTTGGTGCTGGAATCATCACCTAGAATTGCTTTTAACACTATCTGTGGAGGGTAACAACTATCTGGTGTTGTCTCCACCTTCTCCTCACTTTGGTATAATGACTCTATGGCTTTCGCCCCTTTCATCCTGGTTGAAAAAAAACACAATTGTGCCCCAATGTGCACGACTTGGAAGGCCCAACACTAGTTGTGCCCAACACTAGAGCCATGTCCCCGCACGGAGCAGCAGGTGCTGCTCTAATGCATCAGCAGGAACTCAACCGCAGCAGGAGCCAGAAACTGCAGTGGCCTGAAGCGACAAGCGCACGCAAAGCCAGGCGAGAGGAACGGAGGAACTAACCCGGGACGGTTCAGTGTGACCAGCTGCCTTCCACGACTGTCACTCGCCACCACCAGCCCATCTGCCACAGCCAGGGCCTCACCACGACGCCTCGGAGCAGCGCTCCGAGCCCTTAGTGCACCATAGGAAAGCGCTGTGTTCTCCTAACGGCATCCAGTGCAAACATGTTACTTCCCCCGTTGGCAGCTTTGCTGTGCCAGCATGTTAATGAGAAAATAACGCTGCGCGCCAGGCTAACGCGGAAGCGCTAATGAAGATTAAACTCTCCCCAGAGGGGACCACAGGCCTTCTCAGAGACCGGGCGCACTGCAGCATTTGGAGGGTCAAAATTGTGTCAATGAAAGCTAATTAATAGCAAACCTCTCCCGTGTTCTTAATTACGGAGCAGTGCGTAGGGATTTCAAATAAGCCTGCTTATTTGAAAGAGCCACGCTTATTTGAGAGCCACGCAGGCTTCCCAGGAATTCCTCCTTGGGAAGCACCTAAGGCTCTTTGCTGTGGAAGACATGTGGTTGGGTCTTCTGTGGGCAGGAGCTTCACGGGGGCACTTTGGTGGCAGAGAGGGCCCCAGATAAAGCTGCTCCGGCAGTGCGGGGTGCCGCAGCGCAGCAGCCTTGGCCAGCCCTCCCAAGCTGGAAGAGTGGCTCCCTTGCACATCACACTCACTTCATGGGGAGGCTTCCATTTCCCCTTCCCCTGACCTGCCTAAATTCGCTTCGTAAAGAAAAAGCAGCAAAAAGTTCTCCCGGGCCCCCAGCACGGCTGCAGCGGGAGCTGGAAGAGAGCGCCCCACGCTCCGCTGCTCCGGGTGAGCCGCGAGGCAGCCAGCACTGAGGATTCCTGTCCTGCCTGGCTGGAAGCCAAGTGGAAGCAAATCCTCGTCAGGCAGCACTGTCCCGCCAGCTCCACAATCTCCCAGAGAGAAAACACGCTGGGTCTAAAGAAAATCAACGACTTTGCACATGTCTTTGCAAGGCTCTATTCAGAGAGGCGATTGGCACTAAAACTGCCCTACATACCACAAAAGCGGTGACAGTGCCACCAGCACGGCAGGGGACAGGCCGACTCCGGGCCTTGTTTCAGACCCTGTATTCCAAGTGGAGCAGGCTGTGCTGCCAGCAGGAAAACACGATCCTTTCCAGGAGCAGAGGTCCATGTCTCCCACTACTCTTCTGAAGGGCAGCCAGTGGCTCCTCCAATGCATTTAACTTGCGCCCAGCTGATGGCTGCAGCACCAGCCCATGAACTCTCCACAGATTCAACAAAGTGGAGAAAAAAATCAAGAGTCTGCAAGGATTTACAGTGCCTGAGGCAGCCAGGGATGCACATTCTGCTTGGAGGGTCTGGAAACACGCTGCACACCACAGGAGCCAACAGAACAGCTGCCCTATGTCCGCCTGAGCTCTTGCACACCCAGTGTGTCTCATCTTACTGCTGAGCAGCACCAGTTCTCATGCGCTTAGATGTCCCCTCCAGACTGTGTGGGCAAGGACTCTGGGCTGCCAGCCTCTGGACCACCCATCAGGAATCGTTTTCCTGGGTCCAGAGGGCTCTTTCCACTTGCACCCAGTGGATGGGGTGCAGGAGAGGAACAGACATCAGCAGGGCCTGATTCCAGCTGCAAGGTTCTGCCTAGAAGCACCTGAGCCCTCTGTGGACAGCACGTTCCTAGCAAAGAGCTGGGAAAGCTGCTCTCCCACCACTGGACTATAAAATGCCAGAGTTATTCTTTAAGGCCGAGTGCTTAAGGGCAGTATGGACCTGCTGTGGGTGAGGCACCTCGTTCTGCTGGCCTCCTTCGGAAACGCTGAATTTCAATGCTCACGGGCCCGCTTTGCTTCATCAAATAATTGCTCATGTCACATCTATGCTCTTAGATGATTGGCAGTAGAACTAGCTTGTACTGATTCATCATCTTCTGACTCACAGTCATGTATTTGCCCTATTTCCAGCACTGGGAATTGAAATAACGATAAATATTTTCCATATAGTCCCAAGAGAATTCATAAGCTACCACAAATGTCAGGCTCTCCTACCTTCACCACCAAATAAAACCAGCCAGATCTATTTGAATTACAGCAGTTCTGAATCAAGTTCAGAGAACTATTAATGCCGGGACATCCTCTTTCTTCCCCATTCATAGATCAAACCCCAGCACTGTGAAAGCTGAGGGCTGTTGGACTCAAGCACAACGTGTTTCCTCTTTACTACAGAATTATCCCCTCCTGGCTGGTCTCAGCTTGTGCCCTCATGCTTTGTCAAAGGGGAAGAAACCCTGGCTCTGTGGTGCCTTTCTGGGGTTGAGTTTGAGTTACAATTGCTGGAAAGCTGGTGCCAGTGACAATACAGACCCCGCACCCCAGCAACAGGCTTGCACAGAAGCCAAGGCACCAGACACCGGCAAATACACTTGAATAAACCACCTATCCCAGGGTGCGTAACACGGCTCCCGATCACCTGAGGAGAAGAACCGATGGAGACAAAACGGCCGAGCCGACCCCATCCCAAGCGGGATCAGTGCTGGGGCATCCTCAGGTTTGGCTCAACACGGAGGCAGGGGAGCTCCTCGCAGAAGGCGGCTCTGAATCCCCCGCCGGGCACCGAATCCCTCGGTTTCGGCTCCAGAGGAATGACCGTCGCTCTCTGCGCGGATTTCCCCTGGGGAAGGGCACGCAAGCTGCAAAAGCACCTGACGGTCGCCCACAACAGAGGAACCGAGATGGCCCAGGAGGCTGCAGACGGGCAGAGTGCTCTGAGGGGAAGCAGGGCCTAGGCAGGGCGCTGGGTGCCCCAAGTCCCAGCACCAGCAGATGGAAGGCGTTTTTATTTAAAAATATATATATACTCAGCAGGATGGAGCCAGCCCCTTGATGGGGAGCCTGAACGCGCCGAGCCGGGCCCGGGCAGGCGGCACCGATTCCCTCAGCGTCCGCAGAGCGACGGCAGCGCTGCTGGCGTGGGACCTGACGCTCAGATTCCCCCTGCTTGGACGTGCTCGGGGCAAAGCTTCGTGGCAGCCGTTCCGAGGCGAGAGCGTAGCCGGCTCTCGGCACGCGGCGCGTCGAGCAGCGGCAGGACGGCTCGCGTGCTCCAAGGCGAGCTGCTGCCAAAGCGCTTGCTTAGCTGGGGCTTCGCTGCAGTGCTTAAGCACGGATTAGAGGCAATTTCTCAAAAGCAGATGAGTGACTGGAGTACCTAAATCCTCCCAGCTCTCGCTATAGCTCAGATGCCCAGCACACTAGGGCACGAGAGGCAGGCAGGAGAAAGCATTCTCCAGGTTTTTGTAAAGTCTCTGCTTCCACCTCTTCAGCTTTACAGGGGTCATTACAGGAGATTTGTGAAGGGAAATGAATTTTTAAAAGACATTTAATTGAATGAAATATATAGCAATTAGTGAAACAAGAGGGTAACTATCAAACTGATTAAAAGCTATCCAGCTTGAACAGAACTAAAAATAAACCAAAAACAGGTATAAGCCTAGTAAACAATGCTTGATAACTGTGCTTAATACTTGTCCTTCAAATAAGAAAGAAACACTTTGAAATAAAACTATAACTACTGTAACTATTTGTTCAGGTTTTACAAACAATATGAGCCAGAGCCCCTGCTTTCCCTGGTACGTATCACCAAAACCACCAACCACTGCACTGCGTGCTCCTAACAAGTCCTCACCTCACCTCTTGGACACTGTGCTCTAGGGTAAGCACTAAGGGCAGGCAAATGCAGTTTAACCAAATTTACACATTCCTCCCCATAATCTGGGATGATGCATCCACCTTGAGCGCAAGCAAGGGGAGGCTGGACGCGCTGATGGGTGGTTCTATCTCCTCTCATGGCTTTCATTCATCAGCGTTTTTTCTCCTTATGATGGCACCTCCCAACACCAAGATCCTATTTATACCGTGAGCACCTCGTACCTCGCGGTCAAGTCGTGGCCGACAGTCTGGGTAGGAACAAGCGCCTCTGTTGAGCACGCGTCCCATCTGAATGCAAGAGCGAGCTCTCGGGAGAGAGACCAGCAAGGCACCAGGCTGCGCCATGGACACCAGCCATGCACTTAAGCGTCTCGCTGAATCAGGGCTGCAGCCTATCGATTACAGCCATTAATGATGTCATTTTCTCAGAAATGATGATGGAGCCTGTGCCGAGGCCTCCGCTACCCCCGTGCGCAGCGAAGACGATACCGAGTCGGCGCGGACTCGGCCCCAGACGCGCGCGCTCCCTGCGTGCCGACCGCTCCACTCCCGGCCCTGCTGGCGGGAGGGATTCCTGCTAATTGCTCCCGGAATGCCATTCCGGGCAGGCTGAGCAGGAGTTTATTGCTGTGCCTAATCATATAGGTCACTAAACAAGAGGTAATTAATAAAGACTAATTAGCAAGCATTAATCATATAAAAGCAATTAGCAAGGGCTATAACAGCAGCTGCATGGGAGGGTTACAAACAATGGTCTATTGAACAGGCAGGCTGCGGCTCCAGGCTCCTTGCCACCGGCCACAGGCGATGCCACGGTGGTCTCACTACGCAGGGCCAGTTTTGACGGCACGAACCCGCTGCCTGTGCACGCGGCTAAGGCAGCAGAGCACGCGGCGTGGGCGAGGGAAACCGCCACGGCCGCGTTGCACCGTGAAGGCCAAATACCCCCAGATGCCAATCCAACACAACACTGGTGAGAGCGGCTCTTTGGGACACCTGCCATTTCCATTGCCGCACGAGGAAGCAGAAGGCAGGAGTGATCCCACAGCAGCCCCAAGCCGAGGGCGCGCTGGCAGCTGCGGTGCCTGAGCGCACGAGCCGGCGCCTGCAGCGGTGACCGACCCGCAGGGCGCCTCCAAAGCTAACGCTGCCGGGAGCAGCCGGGCGCGACCGCTCCTGGCTCCCCTGCGCTGGTTAATCATTAAAGCCCGTCACGGTCACGCAAGGTGCTGGCTCCTTACGAGCTCCCCTTATCACCCATAATTATTTCCTGAGCTGCTTTTGCCTAATGGCCCGCAGGCTCGCGCCCAGCACCCCGAATCACCTGACTGCCCTCACTGCCCCATATCCCGGGCCCAATGGCCCTCTGCTGTGCCCATGGCAATGTTAACAGCAGATCACTTCTCCCACTCCATAGCTACACGGTGAAGCTCTCTTCCCCCTGCCCTCCCCTTTCCACGAGCAAGGGGAAAAGAGCAGCGGTTTAAATATCTTAGCACTTCTTATCTTCTTCCCCGCTGCCAGAAGGGCTCCTCTTGCTCCGAGCACACACGAGCACTGCTGCCAGCTCCCTAATGCCACTTCACTCAGGATTCTCGATTGCTTTTGTTATACAGCTGCTGTCTGCACTTATGCAATTAATGCACTTCTGGTTGAACTTCCTTCTTCTCCATTTTCGACATAGCCTAGTTCACCCGCACAGAGCAGAGAGGCACAAACACAAGCGACAGAGCTGAAAGCATCACCCTGGCCGCGTGGCATTGCGGGTGCTGCCTGGACCCCTCTCTTGCCGAGCCCCTTCCCCAGGGCGCCTGGCTGGCCCTGCACAAGCGGAGCCAGCGCGCTGCTTCCTGCGCGGGAGAGGGCAGAGCTGCCAGCTGCGTCTCTTTTAACTGCATGCAAACAGATAGAGCAGCCCTCGCGCGCAAGCAGGCAGAGACCCATCCTGGCATCTTGCGTGAGGGGCCGGTGGGAATCAACCTGAGCAGAGGGGCTTGTGTTTAGATAAAGCACAGGGGGGAACTGGAGACCCTGTCCCCATCTCAGCTATGATGAACTGGCAGAAATTCACCTAAACTATTCACAGAAAAATCCATCCTACGGAATTGTCTGTGCCTACCTACACACACACGCACTTGTGCTCTGCAACAGCTTCCTGAGCTACCAGCTACACACGAAGGGAAACAGAGGTGTCAACAGAGGGAGAAGGGTACAGAGATGGGAATATGGCATTTCACCATCAAAGCTGTTTTCTCAGTAATATCTACAAACTGGAATGAAAATGCACGAGGGGGAATTTTATCTTCACTGCTCAAGCTTATGAAAACACTGTTTTAGGGAAATTCAAAACCACTAAAGGAGTGGGGATGTACACAGAATAACCCCAAGGTCAGATTACACGGCTGTTACTTAACCTTGGTCTCACTGCAAGCAGGAGGCAGCAAGGTCATTTTGAGACTTGCATTCACCAAAGCACACCAAAGGGTTTCCTCTTTTTTATTCTAATAAAATATTTTCGTAGAACAGACAGTAATCCAGAGACTCCAGCACAACCAAGTACTCCGCACATCAGAGAGCAGCCACCTAAAGCCGATGGCTTCGCAGGGGACTGAAATGCTGCTCAGCTGGGAGAAAGAAAGGTGCCCCGGCCGTCACGGAGGATGGAAACAAGCTTTGGGAGGCAGGTTCCTCTGGATCTGCTTCCAAATCCGATCACTATCTTAACACAGAGAGACATGGTACAACCGCAGGGTCCTTCCAGATCCAGCGACACGAGAGCGCAGGTGCAGGAAAAGATGGTTAGCAAAACTTGGGCATTTTGCACACTCCCTCTCCCCCTGAAGTCCTTAAATGTTCTGATAGAAACAGCCGCTTTCTGGGACACACGTACCCTGCCAAAAAGCCCCGGATTCCAATGAAAAAAATAAAAAAGCAGAGATGCTTTGTAATGTGAACCAAACCAAGGGACAGAGCTGGTTTCTGCCTGCATTGTGACCACCTCAAATCGCTGCCTTTTGCTCACAAAGGCACCTCAAGCCGCGTCTCGGGCTTCCCCTCCGCTCCGGCGAGGCTGCGGAAGCCGCAGCTCCCCAGCCCGCTGCTCCAGCGCAGCTGACAGGTCAGCTCTTCCCTGGTGGCACATTCCCATCGCTGGCACGGACAGATGCCACCAGTCATCTCAATTCCCCGCCGCACACCCTGCTGTCAGCCTCGCTGACGTCTCTCCATGCCGGGAGCGCGGTCGCTGCTGCCCGGTGTGGACGGGCGCCCGGGCCACTCGCGCCTCTCCGGAGCTCTCCTCCCAGGCTGACGAGCGGACCGTGCGCGCCTGTATCTGCCTTCTGCTCCCTTTCCCTGTGTCTAGAACTTCCTCACCGCAAGGAAAACAAAACCCCTTACTGTTTGCCACACACAGCAGTTCATGTACAAATTCCCTTGCCTTCAGCTCCAAGACCAGAGCTCTGGAAGAAGAAACAAAGAAAAGGTGAAACAAATGGCATTATTTTATTTATCTTTGCTTAGGGCCTCCACCCTCTCGGGGGACCATGCACTTAGATAATGAGAAACAGGGCATTCCCACCAGCCACGCACAGTCCCCTTCTTATCCCTGAGCAACACGGAACTGAGGCCTGAAACTTTCCCAGCTACTTCCCAACAGGAGCTGTCTCTGGCTTTGACATCGACAACGCTGCTTGGCTGCTCTTTCTCTGGTTGTGGTGCTGGTGCCAGTAGCCAAAGCAATGGGTGGTTTCTACAGTTGGAGCAACCTTTGGCTAGTTGAAGACAAGTGCCTAACACTTGATACATGCTTCCTTGAGTTCCTATGTCACGGGATGCTTAGGAAGACCCCTTTTCTCTATTGATATCTTTGAAATCGGCTCAGGACAAAGAGGGTGAGACTCAAATAACTATATTGCATCCATCGCCATGTGGAAGAGACTGCAAAGTGGTGGTGGTTGCACCAGCATCATCACTGATTTTCTGCCATTCCCACTTCCCAATCCCACTGGCTCATCTACTACTGCTTTCATCTTCTCTCCTTCATCTCAATTTTCATTCCATCTCCCGGGCCAGGTATGCCAGGAGTGAATGCTGTTGCCTACAGGTAGAAAATAAAGAGTGGAGCTACAGGGAAGACAGGTGCAAGACATCACAACATCAGTGTGGGCTCCAGCACCCTGGGGACGTACCACACTCTTAACTTCAGGCGGTTGCCAGAGACACCTCTTGTCAATTCATGATTTCAGTTTAACTAAATCTTCCTCAGGTTATCTCAGTCATCTCAGGGTTTGTAATTGCTCAGGTAATTTAACGCTGGCTGAAACTTTAAATATAGGCAGACTGATAAGCTCCACTGACAGACTCATCAAAAGCTGCTGAAAACAGATATTGATTCATGGTTACCAGCAAGAAAGTTTCCTTACAGGCAGTTGTATTGCTCCTTTTCACCTTTCAGGGATGATTTTATAGAGTTTTCCCTATTTTACGCTCGATGAATACTGAAACAACTTTCTTCTGATGCTGACGTTAAGCTTTTGGGGGGCTGCCAGTGAAGGCCTGAGGTGGAAGATGAGCTTACAAAAGGGCCCGATACCTAGAGGCAAAGTGAGGCTCCTCCTGATAAGGACAATTGCTGGGTGCCCTTCAGAGCTAATCCAGTGACCAGGTTACTACCAAAGGCAAACTCCCTTCAGCTGACCCACTGCCCACATGCTTATAGCCCACGGCAAACACAGTGATCCACGTTGGCTCCCTCTACACAGACAACAGCAAACTTTGACCGGGGCCGAGCCCAATACTGACCCCGATGCTCCTTGTTCAAAGTTGAGGGTAGCAAAGGCACAGTTACATTTGGCTCTTTCATGCTGACGCAGCCCTAGAAGGGCTTCCAGGGCCGGGCACTCAGAGAGGTTTCACTGGACAGAAAGGTGGTTGTCACCAACACACTTGGGGACATGAGTCAGCTTTGAGCCCCACGGAATCCAGCGCCCCAGAGTTCCCCGGGGTGAGGACCCAGCAGCACCGAGTGGCCTTTCAAGACCCGAGACACGGTGGGAGCGGCGTGCAACTGTGTTTCATCAAGGAACGGGACACCCAACCCGCCCTCCTGTTATAAAAGTGGCACGCTACATTTTTAGGAAGAAGTCAGTTTCATCCTTCTTCGTATTTGAGGACTTTCCTGACCACAGAGTTAAGAGATGAATCAAGGGTGAGTTTGGGTAAAGAGTGACTCAGGCTTTCTGAGGCAGCCGCGTGAGGCACAAACAAGACCCTGAGGTGAACTAGCGAGGAACAGTGCTCAGCAGGGGCGCAGGGCCACACAGGAGTCACCCTCTGGACTTGGAAAGTGACTCTTCTTGGAGATCAAGCCCCTGGAAACGGCGCCTTCCACAGAAACGAGCTTCAGTCATTTCCTCTCGATACGTGGAGGGCTGTACTCCAGCGACAACCCTCACGCACAGCCACGCTGCGTGCCCTGCTGTCTCGGGGAGTCATTGGCTAGAAGCCTCCAAGATACCAAGTTGCTATGAATTCTGTGGAAACTCATGGTCAAACAGTCAGTGTCGGTGCCCCAGCTTGGGGAAAGGCGGATAAACCAAACTCACCCTGGACACTGCAGGGCCCCTAACAGGAGGGCATGGGAGGAGGCACATCTGACTCCTGCCACTGCTTGCCAAGTCGCTGCTTCGTCCCGTTAGCACTCTGATGTCCTCCAGGCAGGCGGGCTGCTGCCATCGAGGACTTTTCCTCCTCCCTTTTTGTTCCTGACGCCTCATGCCAGGATTGCTGATCTTAGACTTTAAAGATGCCCTGATGATTTTATCCACAGTTTGGGAGCGGCTGCGAATTCTTCCTTCAAACCTTACATTATTGTTTCTCTTAGAAAAGACAGTGGTTCCAGAAACCCTCTGCCGAGATTGGAGCCCAAACTTCACTGCCTTTCAATGGGGACTTTTTCTATGACCTGCTTACAGTGCCTGCATCCCTTTCAAGTCCATTTGTTCCCACAAAAGCTCTGAGACTTCTCCAGACTCCCGGGAGTGCCCTGAGCTCTCAGCTCTAGGATGTCCCTGGGGTCTGGAGCATAACCAGTGACCTACGTCACCACGTTGCGGGAGGATGTGACAAAGCCACGGCAGGAAGCTGATCCCTCATGTCGGGAGGCCTTCGGCACAACTCGTCTCTGCTATCTGCGAGAGATGCTTCAACCTTTGCTCACAGCGGGCAGCAGATTAGGCTGTTAATCATCACAGGGGAAAGAAAGGGGGACAAACGTCTGCCTCACAGACCTCTTCGCAAGACTGCAGGATGAGACCTTTCTCAACAGGACTGGTTGTCCTCTAACTTCCTCCCGTAGAGTTCTTTGTTTCTTCAAAGCAAACCGGTCTTAGATCTCATTGAAAACAAGGAACTGGCAGCTTCAATGGGCAAGTCATTACTGTCTTCCCCGAGAGGGTGAGAAAGTTGCAGAAAAGCCAACCGAGAGTCCTCTCCGTATCTATTATGAAACCATCCCCTGAGACGGGAAATGCTGCAAGAGCCTAACAGTAGGAGAGAGCATCAGCACAATATCAAAGCCTCTAAAACAGAAGTTTCACAGATTTTTCCAGTCCTCTCTTGTTGTTCAAAGACTCCTCCTCCATCAAAGCTCAAACCCTCCCAGGACCAACAGATCATGTGAGAGGCATCAGAGGAATACTAATTTGAAAGAAACGAGTGGAAAGTGTGTCAAGCACGCCCAATCTTTGAACTGGATGCTTCAGAAGATTGTTGCAATATAAAAGACAACTGCACATTCATTTCCCTTTAGAAAGAACATATTGCACAATGCCACAAAAGTGACACGACCTTCATGTGAAGGAAGAACAGAAGGACCAATCTTCACTCATTGCAAATTGACTTGGAAAGGCAACAAAGCTAGGCCAGTTTTCACCAGCTGAAGATACAACCAAATGTCTGCGGTACGCTGCAGACAAAACTATAAGGCCTATTCACCGCTGATGCTTCTGGGCATATGCTAATCACCGAGAAATTTCTTTCCAGAGATGACACACAGAAATCAATGAATCTGCTGTATTATGAAAGCTGCAGCTTTGTCTGCAGCACACAGTTGAGAGCATGATGTATTAACACTGGCTGCAGAAATATCTGGAGCCTCAGAGCTTTTTTTTCTGCTAGCTTGCGTTTACCTGCAGGATCATTTTAGCATGCCCTCTCCAAATCCCTGTCCAAAATCCAGGCCAAGAGCATCACAAGTTTTTCCCCGCTGACACCAGCCCACAGGCGTATGGGTTTCAGTTTCATTTCCTTCTAAAAGTGAAACAGGATGCTCTGCATTTTCTACAGTAACATACAGGCCTGAAAGAGGAACTCTCTTTTTGCAGAAACCCCCTGCTGCTCTTGTGTAACAGATGACAAGGGAACAAATAGGGCATGTTGGGATTAACCCAGCCCATATCACCTGCATCTCTAAAATGCAGCAGAACTTGGTGGCAACAAGGTCAGAGCTGGCATTTTCCATCCCGAGATCCTTACAAGATCTGAGACAACGATGCTGTCTCCTACTCCCTGATGCAGAAATGGACATGCAAGAGAAAAAGATACGACCAGTACTCAGCTGCCCAGGACCAGGCCGGGAATAAAACCCAGCACTGCCACATCTCAGCGTGCTGAGGTTTTTTGGTAGATAGCGCTACCGCAAAGATACTAAAAAGTACTAGAGGTACTGAAAACGCTCAACTGGGAAGAATCAGGCTCGTCGAAGTGGAGCTAAGCCCTCCAAACCACCATCATGGCCCATGATAAGCGGCAGGGGCCTGGGAACTCATCTCGCTGCCCTGCCAACCTCCTCCCCACACACACGCATTAAAAATCCACTAGGCAAGTGCCTCTAGATCCACGCTTTGTTCAGGAATAACTACAGGAAAAAGGGTAATACTGAACTAGCCCCATTCTGTAACCTGAATTGCACACATGCAAACGCTTAGCAAGTGTCAAAAGAAAACAGATCTGAAGATTTTCCTCTTCATGGAACTCCTTTAACTACCACCCTTCCCTGCATTTGCAAGACTGAGAACTGTGGGACCAGCAGGATTCCCTTCCAGGATATTGTATCGCAGAGACCCAACCAAAAGAGCATTTCGGTATCTTGAAACCAGAAAGTCTTATTCCGTAGGAGTTTGGCTTACTTTAATGACAGGGATTTTTGTCTGCCCGAGAAAGTCAGCTCTTGACAGCCTGACCCTCAACAAGGTCACTGCAGCAACACCGGCTGCTCCAGCGTCACCAAGTCGACATGACACCCTTAAAACTCTCCTAGGTACCAAAGCAGATCTCTCTCCACGTAGCCAACTTCTGCTTCCCCTCTTCACACTGTCCTTTCCAATTTTATTCTGTATCCCTTTATTTTCATTGCTAACTCCTCAAATATTTTCTGTGCAAGCAGCTCCCGACAAGAATTTCCTGCCCAAGCACCACCATATATGACCTGTTACTGCAAATATCTTCTTTTATTACCTGAATTTTAAGGGCTTGTTTTGCAGATTAGAGGAAGCTGCTTACACAGATAGCCGAAGGACACACAGGATATGTCCGTGTCCCACCTCTGCAAGCACAAGAGCCACATCTTGAGAGCTGGACCAACAACCAACAGCTACTGAATTCTGGGGGCCCTTGCATTAAATGTTCTGCAGATCCTCAATCGATTGTCCCGTCCCAAAGGTTCACAAGATGAGAAATCCAAAACAAAGATATTAAAAATAATAAATAAAAAGGGATGCTAAGTGACGTACATGCACTTACCCTCACTGCCTGGCCAGTTTATTTCATTATGAGCCTAATTTTCAGCCTTTGTCAACAATTTCCAGAACCTAAAGGGAGCAGTTTGCAAAATGAGTCACATTAGTGTGTCAGTCTGGCATTCTCCAGAGCAGCTGCCTCAACACGGGGGCTCTGATTCATGAGACCTCCTGGCAGGCCCTTCTAGTATCCACTTTCAGGCTGGCAGGTTGGTGTTGGCACGAGCAGCAGAGAGGTTCCTACAGTAACTTACTGTGCTCCTTTACAAGAAAAATCCGGAAAGGATTTCTAACCACTGAGAGGACTCCCATTAAAAGCATTTTAACAAGGTCTCCATGGAAAGATACCTTTTAGTCACACACTCCTCCAGTTTAGATCAGCCCTGTGAGGCCAAAAAGAAAACCCAAAAAAAAAAAAAAAAGACAAAAAGCAGGTTCTTTTCTATATGAGTTCAAGAAACGAATCAAAAGTCAACACTCATCAGGGTCTCCCCATCATTCTCAGGGTCCAACAGTCAATTCCTGTCTCCAGCTTTGTCCCTGCTCATTTCCACAGTTTTCACTCATCTGTAGCAGTTCACAGACCACCAAACCTGTAGCTGATCAATAAGTCTTTGCTCCAATATCACCTAGGAGCATACAGCACATCCATGGTCTAGAAGCCTGCTGTTTTAAGGCAGGAACAGTAAGTCAGAGCTAGTTGGGCTAGAACGTGTAAAGCCTTAAGGGCTTCATAAAACACAAAGGTGCAAATCAGCAGTGACCAACACTGCAGCCCTATGACAGCCTCAACCCTCCACAGCTCCCCTGGCCTTTTGCAGGGCTAGGAGCCCAGCAGCCACCAGCCTCTCGCAAACCAGCACCTGACCTCTCCTTTTGCCTGTATCAGTCTCTGTTGCTAAATTATTTCACCTTGTAACTAGCCTTTTTACTAAGGTAGCTCATTCGACTCCCACAAAAGGAAGAAAAAGAACCCAGATGAGAAAAGATGGCTTAAAAAAAAAAAAGCTAGAGAGAGAGAAACCCGGAGCGGAGCAATCTCCCACTTCCCCCCTCTCCACCCCAGTCACGCTCTCGCACACGACGGCGCTCCTGTCCGCAGTCCCCGCAGCAGCCGGGCAGCGCGTGGAAGCGCGGATGCCGTTTTGCTCAGTGCTCCTGCAGCGGCACGGCTGAAGGGGAGGAGGCTGAGGCCCACCCGGTGCTTTGCAGCTGGCCCTTCACACCGCGTCATCACCGGCCAGGGGCTCTCACGCCCACCATGGCGCAGCCCTACTCTTATGGGGCCCCCAGAGCCCACCACAGTAAGGTTGATAAGTAACGGTTACACTGCTCAGCTGGGGCCGCGAGGCAGCTTGCGAAGAACTACCGAGGAGCGTCGGCCTTGCCCCACACGAAGGATCCCGGAGGCGCTACGCAGCACGGCCCGTCCTGCCCGCGCTCCTGCTTCCTCCGAGCCCGCTGGGCTCTTCTCCGGCACGAGCAAGAGGACGGGCTCCTGCCCAGAGCATTAGTGGCCTCCTTCCCCGTTACTCCATTGAGATGCCTGTTTTCCGCGGATCCGCGGGATGGCTCCAAGCAAGTGCTCATCCACAAGTGACCTGCTCCGCGGTGGCGATGGAGGCCGTCCTCGGAAGCCCTGCTCGGAGCAGATGCGGCAGCGAGCGGCACAGAGGCACGCAGGGCCCCGTCGTGCTTTCCAAGAGCATCTGCCTGAGAGGCCAGCACAGAAGCCGAGACAAGAAAACAACATCGCCTGTCTGCACTGCCAGGCATATATTTGTAAAATAGCATTTCCCAAATAGCCATCATTGAAAAGTGCCAGGGAAATCGGAGCCTTTCAATGGAACAGTCCTCTCAGCAGAATTTATCCAAAGCAATACAATGTGTTACTTCAACCTCTTTTTTTTTAATGAATGACATTTTGTAACCAAATAAAATCAGAGATTAATCATCACGCAGTTGCCATGCCTGCTTGTTAAGGTAAAATTCTTACTAAAGAGTAAACCACAAAGCTACCTTCATTTCTTCCCATCTCCTTTCAGTTACTATTAAAATAAAACTGACTCCAAATAGGAGACAGGGTATCCCCCTTTGAATACTGTGGCAGTACCTAAAAATAAAGGAAGCCAAACTACATCCTGCTTTTGGTTCTGAAAGGCCCAGGCTAGGTATCGAATTCCCTCCCCATCTCTCACCTCGATTCTGCAGCAAGTCTTGGGGGGCGACAGGCCTTTAAGACTGGCACAGCAGGACCACAGGAGCCAAGGTGCCACGACCTGCCCCCTCCTCCTCTTCCCGAGTTTTGAGACTCTCTCCAAAGGACATTCTGCTGTTAGAACTAACAGCACGGCTGTGACTCACCGAGACATTTCAAATTACGTTCCCAGAGTTTGATTTTTCGCTTTGCTCAATCACACAAGCCACAATGGCCTAGCTTTATCTTCTGCACAAGGAATGGCAAGTGCTCACTAGCATCGTTTTTTTGACAGACAAAAAGGAAACAAAAAGGAAAAAAAGTGAAAACGAAGTAAGGACCTGAAACATCAGGGTCTTCTCAATAGCAGCAACACCCTCCCTTCAGATATTTCTATCCTGATAAGATCCTGCACTTCAGTCGTCTCCTCAGCAGAGGAAACCAACTGGGCAACCCCACTGAATTAAAAAGCAAAACCCAACCCGTGAGCGCCGCAGAGCCCCAAGTTGTTAACACCTGTTTTAAGCTGTGAGCCAAGAGATGGGCCCAGACCTCACAAAGACATTGACCTTCTCGGTCCCACTTCCCTGCTCCCTGCTCCGCACCAGCCCGGTTTGACCAGCCCAGCGCGTACACCCGCACGATGCGGCTAGAGATTCGGTCAGCTCTTCTCAGAGGAAATGCTGCCATTTAATGCATGGCAATCAAGTTTGTAAAGGAAAGGAAGAAATGTCACTGGCAACCTGAGTGGCTCTGCTAACAACAAAGATCCCTGTTTCAGGATTTTGGTCTGATAAAAACACTTATCTCGCTGCATTAAAGGTCATAAAGAGTTGCGGGAACAGGGGAAAGTCCGCACACAAGGTGTTGTGTCACCTAGTTACTTCTGTTTAACCTTTATTTGAATCATCGTGACAGCTCCTAGAGCGGAGCCATCCCAGCTGCCTCCGGCGCGAGCGCACGGAGGGCGCCCGGCCCTGCGGAGCGCGTACGGACCGGGCGCACGCCGCCGCCATTGCCTCCTCCGCGGGGCAGCGAACGCTCCTCACCCCACACCATGACACCGGCTGTGCCACAGGACCCGCTGCTTTTCACACTGGAGCCAGGGGAGGAAGAGGGACTGCGGGACCGTCCGTCCTGCTGCTCCTCAGCCCGGCTAAACAGGGTCCCAAGGAGAGAGCTCGTGGAAACCTGGTTGCTGCCAGGAAAGGGCGGTTAACTGGCCAAGGTGCTTAAAGCTAGTCACCTATTTCATTTGAAAATGATGCAGTTCTGGCTTTTTACACAAATGTCTTCTTACACAGCCTGAGTAAATGGATTAATTAAATGAGAGCTAGATTTTCTGAAGGTTGTTGCTACATCTGCCTTCGTGTGCTATTCACACGCCATTTCTTGGAATATTTTAAGGCCCTGTAAACATCAAAGGCTACTAAAACTGGTTTCCCCCTGACTCACCCTCCCTCCCTGCCTCTTCCTGACTTCAAGTCCACGTAAAACCTACTACCAAAGATCCCGATTCTCCCATGGAAAGCGAGTGCCACTAGTCTGGAAATAGCCCCTCTCCCCTGCTCACGAAGCAGATGGCAGGGGACAAGGCCGGGAGAGGCGCCTGCCTGGTGTCCCCGTTCGTACTCGGAGCGCGGGGAGGGCCCCGCTCGGAGGGCGCCCGCAGCTCTCCGCGACCGCGGCGCTGCGGCAGGACACTTGCAAGCTTTGTTTTTACAGAGCGTGATTCGTTCCTGCCTTGAAGGCCGCTACGATGGCTCTGCTCGGAGTAGCTCTTCCATCAGCAAAGCTACAGATACGGAAGGCTCCAAGTCAGTCCTGGAGCAGCGGCCGCTCTGCGCTCCCTGCGCGGTCCCACTGCCCCTGAACCTACGGGCAAAGGGGTGCGGGAGACAGGACCGTTCCAGGCCCATCCCTTGGACGTTGGAACAACGAGACGAGAGCAAATCCTGCTCCCCAGGGGATCGCTGCGCTGCTTACGGACCTGCTGCCCGTGAATCCCTCCTGGAGGCAGGTGGGAAACAAACGGGACGGGGGAAGACAGGCACCTGCTTCTCCCTTTCTTTTCCCCTGCAACAGCAGATCCTTTTCTGAAAGGCCTTTACCTTTTTACATTCTAGTTGGCAGCAGCTGCTCCAGAACATCCTACCCGAGTTTGCTCACCAGACCACGGCTAGTGAGCAGGCCAGGAAGAGCCCTTTCTTTTAAGTGACGCTTTACATGCGCTTTAACATCCACCCCTTCCGGAAGAGAAATTATCTTGCGACACACGGAGATAGCTGTGCTAATTAGGATCTCAGTTGCCACGAAACAGCCTTCAAACACAGTGCCTCCCACTTCTCTACAAACAAGGTCTCGAGGTGCGGTTTGCCCTCAAGCAGCAGTACCTGCGCTTTGACTAGCAGCGCCTGCGCGCGCACACGGCTGCGGAACCGCGTGCCGCACCGGAGGCGGGACCGGCTCCCGCGTGGACCTGAATGAATTCCCGGAGGATGTGGCCTCTGCTCCGGGAAGCCTTTCTGAGGTGAAACAGTCCTGGTTCTGCCCACTGAACATGGGAGTTCAGGGCTTGCCTTGCTCATACTCTTTGGTTGGGTCACACAACAGTTTTACACCCTGGCACGGGAGCTTTGCTTTATCTCCCTTCCGAAAGTTGCTCATCTCTTGCAGCACCATCTCTAGCTGGTATTTTGCTTGTTCAATGTAGCCTCATACAATGGAAATTTAAAGAGATGGCCTCCAATTCATTATCAATATATCACTTGAATCACTCTACCACATAGAGAGGGGTCATCTCTCCAGCCAGGCATCGGGTCTGGTGTCTGGCAGAACAACCCAAGCGCAGCGAGCCGGACACCCAGCCCAGCTGCTAGAGCAGAACGGGGCAGGCGGCTTCTGTCCCAGCAGCCAGCGTTTGAAAGAGCAAAACGGCCCCATCCAGCTCCAGAGGGACGTTTCCGTTCGGTTTGCTCGTGTCACGGAGCAGACTGAGCCAATTTTCAAGCCCACCCAACACAGTAGTGCTGTTCACCAGCGCACCAGCGTTAAAACACGGCCGTTCCTATAGCATTAACACTAACCAAGCACGAGAGGGGGTAACCAAACCTGTTAGCAAGACTGCTGAGACCCCCGTCCGTGACGCACACCGAGTCCACTGGAGCTTCCTCCTCGCCTCCGATCCGAAACGACCCTTCCTTGCCACCCCCAGGACAAACTAAGCCAGTGTCTACAGTGCAAGATGAACGCAGGGCTCTCCCAAAACCCAAGCTAAAGATAAAAACCTTTTAAAGCAAATAGCCATTTGTTTTCAGGCTTTCACCATCCCTTTCCAGACAGACAACAAGGCCTTGATGGCACGAAATGGAAGGATGCAAGTACACATGCTACGAGCACCTTCTTGTAGCTGTCCTTCACAGCCACGCACTGCCCTCTACCACTGCTTTAGAAAGATCAAATCCTATCTCCAGAGTCACCTCTTGAATGCTTTATTAACCACCCAGTTACTTTCTCATCAGTTTTGGGGTTGTTTTTCTAGACAAGTTCTCAGGTCTGAATGCACAGTCTCTAGGTGCAGGTTAATCAACCCCTGTGTACTGAAATGCCTTCAAGAGATGAGCAACACACTGCATTTTTCTAAATAGAATTCAATATCGACACTAAAGAACCGTACAGCCATGTGTAAAAGCCCCTTGGCTTGGATTCCTGCTCCCAGGGCAGGACCACGAGCCTGGTGCTGCAGAGACCTTCGGCTTGCGAGTGCCCGTGTCTCTCCTGCCCATGCCCTGCAGAAACGGTGCACGGGCACAAGCTGCAAGGGTGGCTGGGCCATAATGCTGTCACCCCCCTGAAACGCGATGTGAGAACCAGAGCATTTTAATTAACAACTGTTAGCAGCAGCACACGTGCAGATGCGCTCTCAGGAGAACTAATATCCCAAACAGCTGGCTGAGGTCTCCTGCAGTTGTGCGAAAAGGGTTTCCCAAACCCCTGCCGGTGCGACGCGGGCCCTGCTCCCTGCTGAGCCTTGCTGACCCCAGAGCAGCACCCGGCGACCCCGAGGAGCGGGCACTGCCCGCTGTTACTGCTGGGGGATCGAGTCACTTCTGCATTCGATAGCGGTTAAACCCGGGGCTATACTCAGAGACAACGCGAGGCTGCCTCTCTGCCTGTAATGGCAGAGGCATCTGCTGAAAGGAGTTTTTAGGAAAACCTGTAGCATCAGACCCTGAATTCACCCACATCAGCACAGCCCCTTGATGCCGGCAGAGGTTCAGCTCACCCCAGCCGGGGGCAGCCCCAATTGCCATTAAACTTGCAATACTCCAGGTCTGGTTTGACCTGGAACTGATTGTGCCTGGGCTGTTAAGTGCTTCCACAGGGCTGATGGGCTCATGGTATTGATTAGAGGATGCGGCTGCCAGCAGAGCGGCTGCTCAGAGCGTTTCAGAGCCCAGTTCTGTCACAGCAGTGAGCTGCACGGCCCCATAAAAGCCTTGCAAAAAGGCTGTGATTAGCTTGGTTCAATTGGAACCAATCCCCTCCAAAAAACACTGCTAAAACGCCTCCATAGGGCATCCTCGGAAGGTCGCAATGCCCTTGCCTTCGCTTCCTACTCCTGCTCCTTGGGAGCACGTTTCCCCTGCAACCCGCAGGCACCAAGGCCAGCGTGGCCTCGTGTGGCCTCCTGCACAGCCCGGCTCGTTGGGGACCGCTGCCGCTTCCACCGCACTCGCGGCTTATCTCTCTTTAGTAGCAGAACTGTGATAGATTTATTTAGAGCTTCCCCAAGTTTTCTTAAGGGCTGCATCTTCTCTGTTGCCCTTAGAGAACGGAAATTCAATAGGGACTTCGGTGGGGCTGAAACTAAAAGATATAGAATAACGCTGATTTATATCACGTTGCTCCTATCCCTTAGGGGATCTCCAGGCCCTCTACACACTGGGCAGGTGTAATAAAACGCACAAACATATTAAGAAAGATATCTATCATAAAATGCCAGTGCCTAGGTACTTTCCAGCATTAGGCTGCAGTACAAACAAAGGAAATTAAGCTAGTGCTACAAAAGCAAACATGACTTTCAACTCCACAATCAAGTTCTTAGGAAACAAGAGCTTGGGCCAAGCCTCTCCTGCTCGAGGCGGTGGCACAGCACCTGCCTGCAGAGCCCAGCTGTGACCCACATCCTCCGTTTGCATCAGACCGGCTGCAGTTGAAGCAGGAAGAGCAAAGCTCCAGTCTCAGAGGCTCAGCAGATTTAGGCCATGCCTGGTTCTGTAGGAAACAGCTTCAGGCTTCACCGCTGGCAGTGCCACCAGCTCCTCACAGACACCCAACAGCGGGGCTGGCCGGGACCTCTGGAGAACCTCTGGGCCAACCCTGGCTCAAGCAGGGGCACCTACAGCCACCTCCTAACTTTGGCAGCAACACCCTCATGTAAAATCAATTCTGGAAGCATGTTTTATTTATGTAAATACAGAAGCTCTGCACTTTAAAGGGCGGAAGCTGATGAGAGCCAGAGCAAGGAATGGAGAGAAGAGTGTATCCAATGGGGAAGGAGAAAGAGGGGGGCAAACGCACGTGCTGCTGCCCCTTACAGCAGCGTTGCTGCCGCCACGGCGGTCTAAAGTTGGTTCAACCCGTTCCCTATTGTCGCATGGCAGCTTTTCTTTGAGGTCCCCAAAACACCAAGCGGGCTCCCTAGAGCTCCCGCCACGCTGGTGCTGCGAGGCCGGCCGTGTTGCACCCCCCCCGAGCACCCTGCGGTTCCCCGGCGCGCTATCGGGTCGGGGCAGGGGACGAGCCCCACGCTCTGGCAGCCTGACGGCACCCACGGAGCTGCAGGACTGCACCCGCAAGGAGCAGCGCGGGCCCCACGCCACAGCCCGGGACATCGCTGCCGAGGGAGAAACACGGAGCCGCCGAGGCCCTGCGCCCCCATAGCTGAGATTTTGTTGTAAGGGATGGGGGATGGTGCCGTTAAGTGAGAGCCCTGGGTTCCCTTCATAAAAGGCATGTGGTTAGAAAGGAGGAAATCCTGCCATATAACCACATTTGAGATTGCCAGAGGCTTTCAGTGCTGCAGGTCTCAATTAGCAGCCGTTAACAGAGGCATCTCAAGCTGGCAGAAGACCCACACCAATTTGCTGCGCCTTCTGGGCGAGACGTGCACACAGCACTGTCAAAGCCTTGCCCCACGACAGAGCGATCTGCGAGCTCGCGGGGGGCAGATACAGATACAAACGTGAACAGCCCCCTGCCCCAGACCGCCTCGGAGCCGTCCCGCGGCGCTTTCTAAGCCCTGACGGCAAAGCTCCACTTTAGACCTGCTGCTTTGCTACGTCACTGCGACGAGCAGTGCCGGCTGCTACCAGGGCGGTCCGAGCGGCCTCGCGACTTGCCCGTTCGCAGCTTCTCAGCTCAGCACCACCACAGTCGCGTGCCGCTCTTGGGGACAGCTCGCTCACACTCGCACCAGCTTGGCCAAGAACAGGAGTTAGTCCTTACTGTTGGGGGAGAGATGGAACAACAACAGAGCTACGGTACAGAAGGGAAAGTTCACTCTCGCCCAGATGCAGCGGGAAGCCCGTTTCCAGAGAAGCTGATGCAACGTGTACACGAAGCAGCGAGTGCCCTGACTGGGGAGGCTCATTGGGTACAGCGCCTTCCTCCCGCCACCACCACCCTGCCTTGCTGCATTACTCCCCTTTGGTTCCAGTCAGTATCTTGTCCTTTATTAAAAATAAAGCCACCAAAGCCTGCAGCTAATTCAGATGAGAAGACTATAAATACTGCATATGTGCTCCACACATCATGCAACCACAAAACATTTCATCTTGCTAAAACAGCATGTCCAAAACACAGGGGGAGGAGGATCAGTTTAGGCTGTGCAGCCGTAACCCAGCGGCTATTCTGGTTCCTCCTGGCACCATGGTAGTTGCCCTCATGGGAAACCTATATTCCTATGAACTCCAGTTTTCTGGAGGTGAAGGCAGTTGTGCAAAAGGAGCCTGTTAAAATGTAACCAGTCATCGGATGTGCTGGTTAATAATCTACGCTAGAGCTTGTCCCCTTTGATAATAATTTTCCATGGTTGCAGAATTAAAGCTTAACTGGTCATTGGCTTCGGAAATGACCTTGCCTGACAGGGAACGCAGGAAAGGAAACAGCAGTAACACGACCTGCTTGTGTAAATCCTAGGGGAGGACAGAAGGGAGAAAAACACTGCTGGCACCTTCCAACTGACTCAGCAATTTGGTTCCGCAGGCCAGGGACAGCGGCGGGACCCGCTGCTCTGGTGCCAGAGAAGACACTAGAGAGACACCAAGAGCCCCTTCTGCTGGCAGTTACCAACAGGCCTTGAAGAAACACGACAAAAATGTAACAAAGAATTTTTAAAAAAATCTAAAGTACACATAGAAGAGAGCTTCTGGAGCACGGCATCTCCCAAGGGCCAGGGCCAGCAGGAACAGGCAGGAGCTCAAACACTGCTGCATCACGAGGCTCCTGCCTAACTGCAACGCTGCTGCGCGGCTGCAAACAGCCCCGCTTCTCTCTGGGCAAGCAGCACCGCGAGGCCAGGGGCGAGCAGAAGGCACAAACATGCCCTGAGGTGCAAACGTCACCTGCTTAGCGCACTCAGCGGGGACGTCGCAGACGGGCAGGACAGGCGCGGGCAGGACAGCAGGGTTACAACAGCCCGCACAACGGGCTCTGGGGCTTTCTAATGGGCCTGTGCGACCTCACCTTCAGAGCAAAGGGCTTCCTACCCACACCCTTTTTCGTTTTTATTATTTAATAAGGACTTCTGGAAGTCAGCAGGTGCTCGATGCACAGCCAGAGCAAGAGCAGTTCAAATCGAAGTCTGGGTAACTACGGGAGAAGCAGCTCCCATCTATCCCGGCACAGGGGGAAAGCTGCTAGGGAAGAGCTGGCATCTCAACCGTTCCACGGGTGGGAAAACTCCTTTTGGCCACAAGTTCCTGCCCGGAACAACCCGGCGGGCGATGGAGGCACCCACAGCTTCCTGCAGTCAGGCTCGGGAGAGCAGCAAGGTGTTTTGTTGCAGTGTTAAATTTCGACTGCCGACAGCAAAGTAAACGCTGAAAACGCGACCCTTCTCATGGGCACACAAAGCTCCTAAGAGCCAGTTTTGGAGGGTAGGGGAGGAAGTGCCTCAGAGACGGGTTATTTCAGAAGGAAGCTCAGCCACACACTCCTGCACACGATTGACTACAGCACTTCCAAAAAGAGAAAGAGCTCCTGGGAGGAGCCCTCTCCTTTCACAAGCACCTGGACTTAAACCCTAACAGCTCCAAACCATTCACCGCACGGGAAATTTAAGTTTAAGCTGTAATCCAAGATAAAATGTAACTTCAGTTGGTCAAAAACCAAGGGAGAGTCCAGCATCTCAGGGAATACTTGCTTAAACAAAATAAATAAATAAATAAGGAGGGGGAGCGGAGTGGATGAAATCACGCTGACATCTGACACTTCCCAAGCCCCCTCACGGGAAGCCCGTTCCTGGAGGCTCGCGAGGGCTGCCCCCACACACCGCTGCAGCCAGCCCCCCTGCCCGGCCGGCTCTCGGCTGCTTCCCCCAGGCAGCAGGATCCTGGGGCGGCTGATCCCGCCGCTTGGGAGCTGCCGCGGGGCAGCCCAGGCCACGTTTCCAGCCGGCAGGCGCCCGCGGGGCTGCGACGGCCTCGTTGGTGCCCACGGGCAGCCCTGCCGGCGGCTCCGGCGACACCGCGCGCGCACGGAGCTTCGGATCATGTGCGGGACGGGACACGGGAGGAGGATGGATACCCGCGGGAGCGCTGCGCGGGGGAAGGCGCACGCGCTGCCGCACCAGCAGAACCACGCGGCGCTGTGCACGGTACAAGGCGCTATTTATATTCAGGGCCTGGTTTGGGCGAGCTCTTCTGTGCTGAACCTCCCTGCTGATGCAGCTGCAGTGTGATAGCAGGTGCCTGCCATCATCAATCACGTTCCTGCATTTCTCCCTCCTCCTGCAGGTGAGGGAGGCATCACGCATCAGCGTGCGACCGCTGAGGAAGGCGGACGCCACCTAATTTCCCATAGGATGCAATATTTATCCTGTAAGCGAGATTAAGTGAATAACTTGCTAGCTTTGTGTCAAGGCTTGTAAGAAGTGGTGACTAATCCTAGCTAGCGGGGATTAACAATGTTGCTGTGGGAAATGTGCCAGACTTTCAATTATATCGCGCCGTACAAGCGGGCTGCAATAGCTCCCCATGAGCCGCAGCCGCGTTCCTGCCGCAGCGCTGGGGACGACAGGGCACGGTCCCTCCCTCCGGCCCCGCGGCTCTGCCTGCCGCGCCAGGCCGTGCCCAGACCTGCGGAAGGCCTGCGCCATCGCCAAGGAAGAAACCAAACGTGGTAAAATTGCCACGGGACGGCGTGACCGCTGCAGCCTCTCGGAAAGCCACCGGCTCCACGCAGATGCTTAGGTACTAACACCCCAGCGAAAGCAAGCAGAGCATCGCAGCGCTTCAACGGGCCCCCGCATGCTAACACTACTGCCCTCGGGCACCAGAGCTCTGGCATTTCAGCCACCATTTCCAAGCTGGGGCCCTTTACCGGAGTCTTTGACTGAGCTGCTGACCCAGTGTCAGAGGAGCATTCAGGTGCCCAAACACCCATTTCTGGGCTCTGCTTCGCCCCTGAGCAGCCCGTCACCCTGCAGCCGGAGCTGCATGCCCAGAGCTCAGCCGCGAAGCCTTATACTGCATGCGGACAGGAACCCCTCTCCGCACTCCTCTTGCGGCTCTCCTGACGAGCCACCCCTTAACCTTAATTTCTCCCCTGTGGATCGGTAGTTATCACTACTTAATAGGGCGCTAAGGTGTTTGAGAGTAACAGCAGCACAGAGCTAACTAGAGGAAAAGGAACATCTATTTATGAGTAAGGTATCCGCATTGGAAACAGAAAGCGAGATTTTTGGAAGTCTACATGAAATACCACCACTTGGCACAAAACAAGCTGCTTCATTTGTGGGTCATTTTATCCAGCTCTATTTATAAGATGCTCTTTTTGCTGCCCTTTTCCACTTATAAAATAACGTGTAGAATGCACAAGAGAGACCCTCTTCTGCCCTGGTCAAAGCAGATATTTCAAGGGAACCACCCCTGTTATTCCAGCTGCTCACTTCAATTAAATCGTACTAATTATTAAAAATGTTAATATTCATTTAGAAATGAATCACGTCCCGTGCTTTGGGCCAGCAAGAGAGCATCTCACAGACGAAGGGCTCGGCAAGGCGCCCGGGCTGTGGCGCCAGCAGCCGCGTACCCGAGGCAGGAGAAGCTCCTCACCGAGGGGCCCGGGGAGCCGACGGGGCTGCGCTTCGGCACCGGGGACTTAAATCCCTTCCCTGCACCACACGGACTTAAAACTGGGTCTTGCCTCTCTCCTGTGGCTGCCTTCACTAGCAGAGACAAGCCACCGCCAGACGTTCCGTTTCCAAGTATTTCCATACTAACTACTTGATTTCTAATGTATTAGCTAGCTGCAATGACTTGCCAAACAAACAGAAACTGCAAAGAGCTCAAGAGTGCCCGGGACGGCACTTCTGGAGGGAGCGCGAGCTCGCAGCAGGCTTTGCTCGTGTTTATTCCGGCTGCCCGTCACTGCTGGGCCGCAGGTGGCCCGAGCAACGTGGCTGAAGAGCTTCTCCCGTTCCACGGGGGGAGCCCAGAGGCACGAGGAGGGCAAGGCAGGATCCCTGCCTAGCGCGGCTGCTCCGCTGGCCTCGCCAGAGTGCCGTCCTGGTGCGAGGTTCCCGGCTCACGTGCGAAACATCTTCCCACCAGGGCGGATCAATCACTGCTAGTAAACAAAGGAATTCCGAGTAATGAACCTGGGAACCGTTTCCATCTATTTCTCATCTTCCCCTCTGCATCCAGTAGTGCAGGGACAGCCTAGTTAGAGCCACGCTGGCTTCCCAGGGCTGTGGAAGGCGGGATGCGAATGCTCAGGAGCAGCACGGCTGGGGAACGCAGAGGTTCTGTCTGTCGGATTCTGCACGATGGCTGTTTCTGCTCCATGGGCTTTGCCCATCCCACGTCCCTTCCCTTCTACAAGTCCTCCTGGGCATTTCTGGGGAGCTCAGGAGTTTCCCAGGAGCTTCAATAAGCCTCTCCTGCTACAGAAGGCTGATTTCCAACCTCGTACAAACCAAAGGCAGCCCTGAAGGTGCGACATGGAGCAGAGCTCAAGCTGCTGCAGTGCTCAGAGTGCCCTATGCTTCCCCAGACCCAGCAGCAGGGATGGGTGAGAAAGCAGGAGCCTGGGCTGGGGGAGCAGCACAGTGAAAGCAGAGCTGGGCACGGGGTAGGGAAGGAAGCGGTGACGAGGAGAGCTCCTCCTCAGCCGCGGAGCTCTGCTGCTCTCACCCTGCCCGTGCAGGACGTAAGGCAGCAAACCCCACGGTCAGGGAGTCCTGTGTCCCACTGTGCATTCCTGCCCTCCTTGCGCCCTGCGGTACCTTTAGCAGATCAGGCTCTTCTCCTTTCCTGAATTCCCACACCAGGAGCTGGTGGGGGCCACTACGGAAAAGGCAGAAGGTGACACCCATCAACCCATCACACACTGTGCTCCTCAGCACAGCCTGGGGCACCCGCTCTCCTCCCAGCTCCTGGGAGCACCCAGGAGGGGACGTGCAGGGCCACAGGAGGCCGTGGGAGCCACCAGCACCGCCAGCGAGCCCCCAGCAAAGGGCCTGCTCTCCTGGAGCCCCAGAGCCCCCAGGAGCCTCCCCACCTTCCCCAGGCCTGTAACCGGGATCAGCCTCCAGATCCTCCAGGGAAGCACAGGCTTGCACTAGAAATGCTACAGCACAAGAGCTTTACAGTTAAAAAAGACATATACATAAGGTACTCACTATGCATAAAAGACTTACAATAGTTTCTTACTAAAAACTATTACTTCTAGAAGCAAACAAAATAAAATACATGTTTTTTTTTTCTTTTTTAGTTCTCTTCCTTATGCAGGGTTCTTTTCTTCGAATACAGTGGTAGGAGAGTTGTGAGATACAAATAAGTTTGTTTTCACTCTTCACCAGTATGGGCAATATTGACTGCTCCCACTCACCAAGATTAGCTGTATTTTGTAAACAGCTAACGCACTTTCAAAGTGCAGATTTTTTTTTTCAAGGCTTTCTCAATTTTGCTGATATGAAATACCACACTCGACTATTAAATTTGCTGTCTGGTCTAAGTACCTTCAAAAACATCATCTTTCTTTTCATGGCAGTGATCACAGTCCTTAACTTGTGCTTTTCTCTACTGTTAAGAAAATAAAAAATAATCACCTCCTCCTGCCAGACTTATTACACCACATTTTGACTGAGTTTTACAGTTTCATTTGAGAAAAATCTGCCTCGAGATGACCCAAATATTCTGAAACACATTCCCTTCAGCTTCTCATTTTCCAGGCTCAGTGCTCCGAGGAATAAGAAGGGAACAGTTGCCCTGGTTATTTGAGGACATTTTTTTCCAGCAGTGTGCATCGAAACCATGTGTCCCTGCCTTTTTTGGGCAGCCACCCTCCACGGAGCACAAGGGGGTTCCTCAGAGGCAGGTCCTGGAGGCAGAGCCGCGCACAGGCTGCTGACAGGGATGGAGGCAGAGGCGGGTGGCTCGGCCTCGGCCAGCTGGGAACGCGGACCAGGAACGGCCTGGAGGATCCGACCCCGGCCCCGCGCTGGGATCCCGCGGGAGGATGCGGCTTCCCCGGGAAGCGCCAGTCAAGTTCACGGAGCGGCTCTCGGACGCGGCGTCACCAAAGACCCTGGGCCCCGAGCGCCCTGCGGTAGGGAGCAGGGAGGACAACAGATCCTGAAATCTTCTCCAATATTAACACTAACCTGAAATTTCAGCCTCTAACAGATTCTGTTTGAGAGGAAAAACACACACCCAGCACATCGAGAGATCTTGGCTTCTACAAAGCTCCATACAAACCAAGTAGATCCCTTTGACTTCACTGCTGTTTGCATTAGGCCCTTAAGTAGTAACTGTTCAAAGCAGTGGCCACAGAGAACAAATTAAGATTTTGTTACCGTGGTTGAAGGTGTAAATGGATTTTTAATGATTTGGAGCAGCATTAGTTACTCCAGAATAGCCATCAGAGCGACATTGACCAAGACACACGGCACGCAGACACCGATCCAAAGGGCCCGCGACAAGGCCGCGTTTCCTGCGATCCTGCACAAAGGTGTGCGGAGCAGCACAGCTCTGTATCAACGAGGTGCCTACACCAAACTGCCCTGGTGGGCACCGGCTTTCCAAAAGGATCAATGAAAACCCACGCACAAAGCCAAACTCCAAATATTTGGAAAATTAGGGTGTTTAGAAATGAGATTACAACATTCATGTTGGAACTGGAAAACAGGTGAATTGCAACATCAGACCCACCAAGCAGCCCTTCCTCTGCAAGGCCACTTTGAGGTGCCACTCAAACAGCTCCGGCTGCAGATCCAAACCAACCCTTCTTCTGGAGGAGGTACCTTTATATCAGGAGTCAGCGATGGGCTTTTGCTTCCATAGAGCAGCAAGCAGGTTTTCAAAGGTGCTTAATGCTTTTGATGCTTAACTGAAGCATCAAAAGTTCCACAGGAACGTAAGGAAAAAAATCTCCAGTGAGGGTGACAGAGCACTGGAACAGGCTGCCCAGAGAGGTCGTGGAGTCTCCTCCTCTGGGGATCTTCAAAACTCGCCTGGACGCAGTCCTGTGCCACGTGCTCTAGGTGACCCTGCGTGTGCACGGGTTGGACTAGATGACCTCTAGAGATCCCTTCCAACCTTAAGCATTTTATGATTCTATGATAGGTCACCATATAATAACGACAGCTCTGTAGTAAGCAGGTGTGACATCCCTGCCATGTTCTCCTCACCAGCTCCTGGCTCAGGGCAGGAGGGACCAGTGTGCAGGACAGGAGACTTCAGGGGAACGTGTACCTGCCTTGGAAGCCTCTTGCAAGCCATGATGTTTTCTCTTTTCTAGTTCTATCAAAAATCCCTGAGTTAGTATTTAGAGCACACACACAACACACAATCACCACTGCAGGTGCCTGGGTGTACCTTCAAGCACCCACATCAGCCTGCAGAGCAAGTGTTCACACACGTGGCTAACAAAGTCCTGATCGGGGAAAAAAAGCTGGACTGCAGCTACTCAGCAGCTTCTTTTGGCTGCATAAGGAGCTGCTGTGATACCCTCCCAACACTGCCCGGTGGCCGTTCTGTAAGAGTAGCTTTCTCTAAAGGGTGTTACAAGCAGAGAAACATTAGCTATCCAGGAATTCGACACCAGCTTCCTAAGGATGACATCACACTGCAGAGCGGAAAATCCTCTTTTCCCACATGCTTGGCCTTTCCCTCTCCTTGGGATGAGCAGCTGGACTTACGCCCTGTCCTCACAGAGGTGCGGGATGGAGGAGACGACCTTGCTGCAACAGGCAGCAAGATTTTCCTATTGAACAAGCACGCCCTCGCCTGCACTCCTTAAAACCCATGGGGAGCATCTGACAACCAGGAATGCTGCAAATCCACCGGAGGTGGGATTTCCACAAGGTTAACGTTTTGGACATGGAAGTATCAGAAGTAGCTGTGAGTTAACAGAGAAACTGCTTGTTCAAGGGCACCAAGGGGTAGGAAAAGAGCCCAGGAGAAGCAAGAGCGCTCGCGCTGCCCGGAGTGTGGAACGCAGCTCGCGCTTCCCGCAGTGCCTCGTGCCCTGGGGTCCGGTATTTCCAGCATGGATCAGAGGCATCTGCAGCAATCCCGACTCGCACGATCGCACGCGACAGCGCCAGGGCCTTCTCCTGGATTCCTGCACAGAGCTGGGAAGCAGGGACTCAGAGCTGCAGGCACCTCCTGCTCGGGTCACGGGTCAGCACGTGGTCTCAGGTCGCTCATTTAGTGCCTGTCCCCCACGAAGAGCTCTCCCGAGGCCCCACGCCAGGAGCACAACACTTAGAGGAAAGCTATGGGGAGACCCAGCTTGCCCGCAAGCAGCCGCAGCCCCATTTGCCAAGATACCAGGAGCATGAGATGAAAGGAGCTTTGTCTCTAAGTATTTATCTCATTTAGGTCTCAGAAAAACAGCAGGAAGCTTAAATAAATTTATAGCAACTTATCATACAGGATGGTCAGAGTTTTCGCCTCTCGCTAACTAATGGGGAGAGCAGCACAAAGGCAGAAGATGCCTTCAAATACAGCTAGATGCTGCAGATCAAGGGGAATTACCCTGTACCATTGACTATATCTGGACAGAAGAAAGGACAACCCAACCCTTACAAACACAGCAAGCTCCAGCAGCGGAATATACAGTTAACAAGGAAGGAGAGGCTTGTGCTCCTTTCTCCCTCAGAGAGCCAACAAAAATGGGGAGAGAGTGAAGGGCTGATGGCTGATTGCAGTGGACTCTTAACACAGCTGTTCCAAGGCTGCCTACAAAGTGTTTTTGTTATAAATACTTGGAAGGAGTCGATACTACTAAGAGAAGGGGAGAAAAAAAACACAGGGAAGTACTGAAAGCTGAAGGCAACTTCAACTGAGAAAGACTGATCTCTTACAAAGCTGTGTCCAATCTGCCAAAACACAACTGATGTTGGCCAACTACCCAAGCTGGACAAGCTGCATTAATTACCAATCACAGACCTGTTACTAAGGCGATGGAAGGGTTAAGCGCACGTTGCGGAATTAGCCAAGTCTCTCCAGCCTACAGCAGGGCAAAGCAGCGCGAGGGCCTTTTAGGGCACGGCGGCAGGACAGTTCCTCGGCCCCGCGGCGCGGTTCCGGACACGCTGGGCAGCCGGAGGGCACCGCGGCCCCCGCACGCAGCGTGCGCCGGGATGAGACGGTTATTCATTCAGCTATACAAAACAAACCATGGAAATTAAAACTGAAACTGGAGAGCCTGGTCATGACAGTCTCCCCTTACAAAAATCAGTATTGATCTGTGTGTGCTCAGAGACAGAAGGGGAAACATCACTGGACTGTGATAAAAGCGAAATGAAAGTTCAGGACGAATTCCATTTCCCTGATGTAGAACAGTTCCAGTCAACAGCTTAGAGGGTAGGCAAGGAAGAGCAGGGAGAGAAATTATAAAAATACCATAGGAAATTCAGTGTGTTCCAGCCTGTTTTCAGCTACTTGAAAAAGGGATGATACAGCCTCTTCCCTCACGACCTGCCGCGTTACACTGGTAACGGAGCCCCTCTTCCTTGCCGGGTGATCTTCTGACAAGAGGCCCCCGCACGTGATGTCACCCATTCCTTCCCCTTACCCCTGTGAAAGCAGATCCCCTCAGCACGGACTGCACATCTGGAAAAGGCACCCAAGCAGCAGCAGAGAGCAGCCAGGATGCACTCATAACCCTTCCCCACACTCGCACACTAGCCTTAGCTCCGCTGCGGTCAGGAAGCATTTTGCCTATTGACTTTTGAATACAGGCACCAGTGGCAAATGGCAATATAATTTTCAAGCCATGCATTATTGACAGCCTGGCTAGTGACACTGGTGCCAGGAGAAGGCTGGACCTGGACAGAGGTGGAACCACCAGAGTGGTGGCAACCCCAACCAGGATCATCCCATCTCACAGGATGTGCCTGAGGCCACAGGTTTGGAATGGAAACCACCAAGGGGCACAATGTAAATAGAGATGAGAGACCACATGAATTCCCCTAGAACTGCCCAGCCATCCTTATTTTACAACTGTTCAGAATGTAGATCAGAAAACGAGCAAGGAAGAGCCTTTTCCCATCACGTACATGCATTTCTCCCAAACGCCCACTCAGAAGAGGCTCCAGGACGAAGGGACCTGGCCAGGCTTCCAGACACCACGTGAAGAGGCCAGTCATCATGGGACCACAGAGGACACGCGCTCCCAACAGGGCAGCGAGCACGCTAGCCCCTGCGAGCAACTTACTCATCTCCTCCTGTTCCACAGCCCAACCTGCCTGCTCAAAACACCGTGGAAAATCCAGGGATGACTCGGCAAAGATTTCACACCCCGTCTGACTCACGTTCCTGCCACCTGTGTTCTGTGGAGTTCTCAGACCCTCATATCCTGGGAAAACAGCAAACAACAAAAAAAAACTTGTTCTAAATATTACCAAGGGCAAAGCTGAAACATGCTAGCACAAATCCAGGCTACGCAATGAATCCCCTCAATTCCAGGGTTGCTGCAGGACCACACGTCATGCCTGATGTGTCCTTCCCCCACAGGCTGAATGCAGGACGTGTTCACAGTGACTGCCCAGACCAGGGGAGCGGAGGAGAATGAAAGGTGACAGTCACCACCGCCACGGCCTCCCCGTGGGATCCGCACGCCCGGACACACCGCCTAGTAAATAAAATGGGATGGGGGAATGGAGCAGGCTTTTGTCATTAGCTAAACGGAAGTTTCCTCCACTAGGAGGAACTGAAGGAGGCAAAACTACAAAGATCTGACCTTTTCCTTTTGTTCGATTACCTTTTTTTCACCTGGAACTTCTTAGAACTACAAATTAGACAAAGTTCCAAATGGAATTTTTGCGCTCAAATGAGAAGAGGGAAAGCAAAGTCCTTCTTCATAGGAAGGGGGAACATATCTCCAAAGCTTTAAATTTGCTTTCATAAATCAGGATATTTCATTAAATCATTTTCCACAAAAGTTTCTATTTATAAAAAAAATAATATTAATAAACACCCTAATAAAACTACTTCCAAGGAAACATTTGTGGCCACCTCATGTTATATTCTTTTCCTGGGGCACCACCTTTTTCTAGGCCCGCAAGATGTGGCGTTGTAGGGGGAACAGGCAAATCATTCACTCTACTATGTGACAGTTTTGCTTAAGGTCCTTCTCTCACTGTTTGTTTCGTTTTTGGAAATGCTCTATTTCACTTTCGAGCCCAGTTCAGAAGTGAGAACTCGTCAGCTTCGAGGAGCAAGGTCAAAGCTGGTACTTGACCATATCCTCCACTACCCCATTTTTGTGCCGTTTCCTCATTTCATCACTCGAATAACCCAAAAGCCAAGCGTGCCCTGCCAGTCTCCACCTCTAGAGCCAAGGGCTGTTCCCAGTCGCTCCGGAGCGTCTTGGCGAGTGCTCCTGGTTAATGAGCAGCCACACGCCGGGGTCTGCATCGCTACCAGCGGCTCCCACGGCTGGAGAGGGGCTGGTGCACACAGACCTCACAACCACGGCGGGGCCAGGACGGGAAGGACCAAGTCACAGACAGACACGAGAGGACGGGATTATCTGCTCGACTGCTGCTTGCACCGGGAAAGTTGCAAAGTCCAAGACAGTAGAATTTCCACTGAGCTTGCATTTTCCATGATGTAACTCTTTAATTCATTAAAAATAAATGAATAAAAATGCCAGTGCTAACAAAACCCCTCACAAACTTTGTCAGTTGGGACACGAACACGTGGAGAAGCCTCAGGTCACTGTGCAGCAGACAGATTCAGCGTGTGCCTGTTGCAGCCTCCGCAAAGGGGAAGGGGTGACGCTCCTCCAGAAAGCTCCAAGATCCACTTCTTCCACTGCATGGCCACTGTGCCCAATAGCCTCACACTCTTCCTGTTCTAGGTATCACAGAAATGGTACAAAATAATTGCTTTTCCCAAATAACCCTTAGCAATAAATACAAGGCAGGTACAGAGGAAAGTAGCCAAGACACAGATGCACTGGCAGACACATGGCCGCCGCCGTTGCATTTCTGTCCTCCATGCAGACACGCCAAGGCATTCAAATCGAGACCTTGCCCAAAGCCAAACTGTCTACAAGGCCACGTGCCCTAATGTGCTAACAGCACGAGGCATGCAAGGCTGTGAGATAACCCACTTGCTTTCAGGAGCAGGACCTTCTGGCTTACAGAACTCCCATGGCTACATCTCCTCCATGTCCAAGCCGCACACCAGGATGGGAACCAAGTAAAACCCAGCTCCCATGCGGGGGGGATGTAGGAATTTTGTGCATTCGGACACCTTCAAGGAGCAGCATGTTCAGCCCAGACAGAAGCAGCAACAGCTACTCATACAACAAGGCTGTGAACACAATACCAGAGCTGGAGCTGCAAAGGAAAAAGCAGTAGTTTTAACCAAGAACTTGCTTCCATCAGGGCCTGATCCCAAGTGCCTTGCAGAGGCTCTTGCTCAAGAGCTCGCTTCTCTTGTGCCTGCTGGTCAGGCTTATGTCAGCTTACTAGTTAATGCTTTAAACAGGTCAAAGGGAAAACACATTCTGAAGTGACAAGGATATCAGTCAGCACGGGCTTAATAGTGATTTGATGGAGGCTGGAGCAGACACCGCCTGCACTGAGCCTGCACAGACGCCTCCGGGAGCTCAGCCGCGACCAGGCGTAACGCAAGCTGCATCCCAGGCCAGACACCACAGTCCCAGTGGTTAAATATCATCACTGCCCTCCTAGCAGACAGGAGAAGGACACAGAGAAACATTCACATCACATGTTTAGAATTTTATGGACAACAATAGGTGACTAAGAGCAGGTTATACCAGAACGTAAGCATGACTGACAACCAAGGGGACTTCCAGTTTCCCTTTCATGGGACTTACCCCTGCGCGCCCTGTTGTTCCAGCTAAGCAGTACAAGAGACTTCCCAGGGCCTAGCGCTCATCCAAACGCTGCACAAATTGGTCTCAACTTCTTCAAATATTCCACAAGCCCAGGCATCCTTGTGTGAAAATTTGTTTTGGTGAACAAATCCATTAAAACATTCCTTCATTTCTTTTTCTGGGTCCTAGACAGAACAAAATAATAGGAAAAAAAGTCAAACATATATCACCACGGTTATTAATCTAGACATGTCTCAAGTGCTCAGTCTAGAAAATGTACAGCCACTTTTTGGAACCAACTTCCAGAAGATTTCAGCTTGATCCAAACTGTGAGCCCTGTTTCTCCCTCCCCTTTTAACTTCTCAATCCAAAGTGCAAACTGTCCACACGGGATTCATTCAAAAGACCGACTAGCCTATTCCAGAAATTTCTGCTGGGGTCATAGTAATTGTGGGGTTTGGAGGACACGTTTTCACCACCCTGGAAGCACAGAGCAGCCTGGAGGCAGGGGAACATCCGCACAGCAAGGACAGGCCGCGAGGCCTCCCCTGGCGCGCGGGCCCTCGGCCAAAGGGCTGTTGGCTCCTTGGGGCCAGCCTTTGCCTCCACCACCCACCTCGCTGTTTACGTTACCTTCCCAACACGCCCGCAAATATGATAAAGGTTAATCTGGTACAGAAGGTAAATAGGGTTACACAAAACTGGATTTAGCAATTTAGTTTTATTGGCTACTAAGCAGGGTAATTCTTCGATGCAGGTAATGAGGAGATAGCCAAGGCAGATAAGGGATCTGGGCAATATAAACATCCTCCCGCTCCCTGCTTGCCTAAGCGACGCGATCACGAACGCGATTCCTAATGGCAGGGCGAGCGGAGCCTCTCCCGGGCTCCCGGCCGCGCTCCAGGAGCGCCCGGCGCCGCGCGGGCCCCTCGGACGTGTCACCCGCACAGCCCCAGTGGGCCACGGGCCCCTCCGCGCTCAGCGCCGGCGTTCCCGTGGTCCCAGGGCTCTCGCACCCCGGGTGGGAAGCAGCGCGGAGGAGGAGGAAGGATTCAGAGGAGGAGCGCTGCTTGACCCCAAAAGAACCTCCTAGAAGCTGCAAACTGAAAGGCAGATTTCAACAGGAAGTACTCTGACCTGTTTTACTTGGAAAACAGGAGGAAACTTGTACAAAGGTGCAAAATGCTTCGACTAAGAGACAAGTCTAAGCTTTCATTGAAAAAAAAGAAAATAAGATTTTTGTATTTCTAAGTATTAGATGGCCCTGCTTTTATGACAAACGCAATCCTCTCCTTCAGCTACTGACACATCACTAACAATGTCTCCTGACCAAGCTGACAGGAGGAAAAGAGATAGGCAAGAATGGCTTTGCCCCTACATTTTCCACGAAGGATAAATAAGAAGAAAGTGCAGTTCGCCCCAAAAGTCACCCACTGAAAGGCTAGCACCCACAAGGCTAGCAGCCACTTGCTTTTCTGCAAAACATTTGTGTTCCCTTTCCTGGATAGAAAGGGCTGTACGGCAATCTGGGGGTGTTCTTATTTCCTCCAACCCCAACACGTTTCTCGTCCCGCAGGGCTGAGCTGGGACGCTGGGCCAGCGCAGTGGCTTCCATGTGTGCGGAGTGAAGCTCTGCTGGAGGCGCGAGGACAGACACCCTGGTGACGGAAACAGCATCCTCCTCCTCTCGGCCTTTCGCGAGCTGCCTTCCAGCGCCCGCACGGCCCAGGCTGCGGCCAGCAGCTCGGGCTCCTCTGGGGACACGGGGAAGGCTGCAGCCCCTTGGCTCTGTCTGCAGCCCCTTCGGCATCAGGGCCTTGAGGCCCTCCACAGGGCTGAGCTACAAATGCCACTCAGGAGGTGTCAGAACTTCTTTCTATTTACCATACAGTTTTATGGTATTTTCCTCACTCAAACACTGCATTTAATGCCACACAACTAACCCACATCCTTCCATTTTCTTTGTATCTGGAAACCTCTGACCTAGGCATTCGCTTATTCAACTCAATCTTATCACTGCCACCTTTGACTACAGAAGAACTCATCCTGTGCAGAGTTAGTCACTTCTCAACCACAGGATCAGGGCTGGCACAGACCGACATCCCCAGCGCAGCTGAAGAAGCTGACTTGATCAAAAAGTGCATTGCTCTGCATTGCTTAAAATTATACCTAAGAAATGCTTTTAAAAAGTCAGGTATGTGCCTTAACTAGGTACAAAGCCCGAGAGATGGAACAGGGCCCATTCTGATAACGGAGGCCACCTTAAGCCGTCACAGCCTGGCCACGGCGCAGGCTGGACACTTGTTTATCTGCACAAACAATTATGAAATGCTCTTTTGTCCCCGCAGCACTGCGTAGGCCAAAGTCAGGCCCACTTGGAGTCACTTTAAAGGGCCCCTGCTCAGATCCCTACTCACAGCCCAGGCAGACCCCGGCCAGCTGAAGGACCCAAGCTCCCTCCTGGATCCCCTCGTGGGACAGACACCCGGCCGCCCTGCCTGGAAGCTGCTGTGGAGCTTTCCCAAAGCGGCACAGGCAAACGTCAAGCTTACGTTTTCCCACAGGATTTAGTTCCCAAATGACAAAGTGTAGCCGGGCACACAGGAGCCCTAAGTGGCTTCTAAAAGAAGGACTCGGGAGTTTAAATAATGTACATACATAATATTCCTTAGAAACAACTATTATAGAGCCCATTTCCCATTCTACCCCACAGTCCTCCCATGGAAACCTCTCTCAGCCACTGATAAAGCAGCCTTCGAAATTTACTGAGCTGATGAGAAAACATGTATTTAATTACACAGAGCTGGTCAAATACACTGACTTATAAAGCCACTGTGGTGTATTTGCGCACAGAAAAACTTGACATGAGAGCTGCTCTGCTGCTATTTTCTGCCCCTGCTTTAGGAGCCCACAGTCTCCTAACTGCTGTTGTAGAGCTCACCTTTTCCTGACACGAGGGGAGAAGGAAGGAGACTTGGTTACGAGGAGCCCAGGCTTTGCCAGAGCACCAGGCCATTTAACGCTTTCAGATCAGGACCCAGGAAGTCCAACACCTCAACATGACATAGGGCTTCAACCACAACCTGCACGAGCGCTCATGGCCAGCAGGTGCCAAGGCTACCAAAACGCCCTCCAAAAACATCAGTCTCGCCCATTTCCTTGCCCCAGGCTAGGGCAATTGCAGCTGCCTCTTCCTAGCCACACACCAACCTAACCTGTTCTGGAAACCCGCAGCGAGCAATGCCAGCGCTATCTCCTGCCAGGTCACCTACCAAGAACCCCCCACGCGCAGTGAAGAGATCAGGGACAAGCACATCTGTGCCAGGCTAAGGCGCCTCCGAATAATCTGCCTGCCACGTGGGACCAGCCTGAGAACAAACCTGCTGTCCCCTTAGTGCCCTAAGGGCACTAGCCCCTAAGAGGCTGCCCTGCTTCCTCCTCTTGCTCCAGGTTGCTTCAGCCTCATCCCAAACACTTCACAGGCGGGAACAATTAACAGCACAAGGTGGAATTAAGCCAGGTCTCAGGGCATTCTCTGCACCACACCAAATTCTGCAGAGATTCAACATCTCTCCCAAGGCAGCCAATTTACTGTGGTTGTGCTTTTCATTAGCAGAGGGAAGGTGAATGCCCTTCACTTGAGATACACATCATGCCATAAACAGATTGCCCAATCAAACCGATTGTTTTTAAAGGGAGACCTGGAGAGATGAGGCTTGTTCATAAAAATAAAACAGTTCCGATTAAAGTTCTCTTGTCAGGGAACCTGCCAGGCTTCCCATCAAGTTCTACATCAACCTCTATATAGTAGACAGCTACATTAATGCTGTGTTTCCATCTGGGTTTCAATCACTTGAGATTTCAGCCAGGGCCAGCAGACTTTGGCACCCTCTTATTGCTGAACTTATTGCTAAACAGCGCAGCAGCCGCATAATCTGGGCAACTCATTAAAATAATAAAACTCCACACAATAAAAACGTGAAATGCTCGATACATTCTGGTAAAAGTACACTAGCTTACTTCCTTGTTAAATGACAGGCTGATAACGACGTGTGCCACACATGCCATTTCTAGGAGCACAACACCACGGAAGGTGACTGTCCTATAGCTTTTTGATCTAGTTTTGATCAAGAAGTGCTGGCACAGCTGGAGGAATAAGCAATAAGGCCTTATCACACAAATTAGCAGTCTTCAGGGCAGCGCTAATGCTGATAAGGTGTTTGGAGATAGTGTCATGCAGAGGGACAAGAAGAGCGAGGGATCACATGGAGCCATGCGAGCAGGAGGGAGCAGGGCCCAACTCCAAAGACTGCTCCAGGCCTAGGAGCTGCTACCAAGGGAGAAAGGGGCTCCAAGGAGCCACGCGGGGGTGAGGACACTGGGAAGGAGGAATCGGAGATGAAACAGGAAGGACTGGGCATTTTTCTGTGCTAGTTCCAAGAATGAAACAAAACTGGATCCATTCTCTCCCTTGGAGGCAGCAAAGCTCTGAGCACACTTGCTATTATCTGTAGCGATCATTTGGAGGAAACAACAGCAAAGGAGCATCCAGCAAGTCAGTGCTAAATCTAGCAGCAAACTCCACCTCCCCCCTGCATCAAGGCCAGGAAAACACTTCAGTGACAGCCCCAGCCCCTGCTCCCCATTCCCAATATTTCTGCAGTTTTTAATGTTCACCTGGGATCTGAGACGGACTGCCCTACCACTGCCCTAAGCCACTCTTGCAACATGGCTGCAAAGCTTTGCCCTGGGCATATTACAGTCAACATTAGATTTACTGCAGCTTCAGCAGCGCCGAGCATAAATCTGCTACGTGGTGGCTGTAGATTTTGCACAGATCTCTTCAGACGACAGGGAGTCACAGCCTGGACTGCTGGTTTATTTCTGCAGTTATTTCTCTGGGGCATCTCGTCCATCCATCCTCCCCGCTGGCCGCATACCGCGGCAGCCGCGCGGGACGAACCCTCTCACGGGGCCGCCCTGCCAAGGCGGCGACCCGCGTGCCCGTAGGAACCGCACGGGGCCCAGCCCGGCGCGGGAGGCTTGGACAACACTCAAGGACTAAAAGGCAAGAGCGCGGGGGACAGAGCGGATCCTTCAGCCTGCTGCTCCGAGGCACCTCTGCGCACCCCACGCGTTGAGGGAACCGGGCAAGCGACAGGTTTCGTTACTGCTGTTACAGCCCAGTGGAGCCCGTCTGCCCCGGGAGCTTTGCAGGGGAATCCATGGAAAAGCCTGGCCGCCAGCAGCAGGGAGCTGGGGGAGCCTTCTTGCCGAGCCCTGTAGACAGCATCTCCCAACCCCAGGCACAGAGCTTGACTGCCCTTATCTGAACTTACACACTGTTTGTACCAACAGAGGCTGCCGGGATATAGAAGTCAACTCAATGACTTCCCGGAGCGCTGGATTCCACTCAGCTCAACGCTCCGCTGCGAGGAGGCGGTTCAGATACCAGCTCCAAGCTCATAAGCAACGTCAGGAAACGTTCAGGAGCCCAAATCCCAGCACACGGTCCTACATGACGCCACTGCTTCACTTCCCTATGCATTTTTAATGACACTGTTTCTGATGCCCACAGCCTTTCACCAGGATCCTTGCAGTATTCAAAAGTTTTTCTCAGAACTCAAGGTACATGGGGCCATGTGATTATATAAAAAAGGCAGCTTTCAAAAACTGAAGGAAAAAAACCCTAAAGTTCAAACACAAGAAAACTGAGAAACTGAAGACCCGATCTCCATTAAACTACTCCTTGTATAACAGATACTTCCAGGATGGAAAAACCTGGCCCATTTGCCAGAGCTCTGAAACAGGCAGCATGAGAAAAACATATGAAAAATAGTGGGGAAAAAAAGCTTAAAAAGCAAAAGTTTCACTTTTGGTTTCACAAACAGGATGAGGCTGGATGTGGCAAAGAACACCTGGAAAGCTGAATGCAAGTCTGAATTCAAGGGGGGAATTAATGGGAATCAGGGCTCCTTTAAAGCAGACACGTGTGTCCCAAAAGAGGTAGATTAGGAATAATTAGATATATCTACCACCATATCAAATAATCTGCCTCTCACGATGGAGCTGTTTCTCAGCCAGCATCAAGTTCTTTAGAAGCAGCTCTGAAAACACCAACCCTTCCTACCTGCAGTGAGAACTTGCTGCCAGAAAGACCCTTTTGAAATTTAGCCCCCAAGCCTCAATCCCTGGCATCACAGGTCAGAGCGTGACCATTTCTTGGCGGACCCACAACTTTTAACCCAGTTATTTTGTAACCTCATTCTTGAAAACAGCTTGATTATAATATTGCTGTCATAAATTCAGCCTAGTAACAGCTGGGACAGATTTACAGAGGATATGTTTTTTATGACTATCTATTATTCATGCTGTGTTAGCCCTCACAATGTGTTTAGCCAAGAAAAAAAGATAAGATATCCTCTGGTTGATTATTGACAGGTACTTGGCAGCTTGCATCTTTGGGACTGCACGGTCACAAACAGGACCAACCCAGCCTCTAAAAGCACTGACTCAATTTTACCACATCAGGCTGGGAAGTGAAATGGCCTGAAGAGGACAAGGGCAATCCTTTGCAACAAATATTGGTTTTGCCTTTGGAAACTTGGGCAAAACCTTGTGGGAAGTGCTCAGCTGCCTGCCTAGGGAATGTGCCGTAAACACCGTCCCCAGAAATGGGCACAACAGCCAGGCCCCAGTAGTTGCAGCCTGCAAGCAAGACCATACACACTTTAAGGAAATGGCCTTTCTTTAAATGTGCTTTTGTATTTCAATTCCTCCAAGCTGAGCACCTCTGCTGGCAACACAAGGGAGAGTTTTTTGGGTCAAGCAGGCAGGCTCCTTCCACTGGGATTTCAGAGGGTGGATTTGAAGCCCAAGTTTATTTTAATCTTGGTCAAGTCACTTCATCTCTCCAGAGCTTTCCTTTCCAGACTCACTTGCCTACAGTTGACCATTAAAGAGCTAAAGATAGGCCAATTAAATAACCAATCTTTAATTCGGATTTCCTTCTCGGCAGTCATGTGAAACCCTGTTTGCTTGCACAGCAGAATGGCAGTAGCCAAGCTGATGTGTTTTATCACTGATCCTACAGAGCTTATTGCGAGTGCAGTTTCCTTTACTGGAAATAGCAGCCTCTTGAGAAGCTGCCTCCCAGCCCTGCTGGTTTTCCCTCCCAGGTAAACCTCGGGCTCTCACTCACGTTCACACACTCTGCCCATTGGCCGGGGCCCTCACGCCACCCCCGCGTTCTGCTGCCTTCACGCAGGGCTCCTGTGCCGCGGGACGCCACCCGACACGGTCAAACATTAACTCGGCCAGCAGCCCCGTTTCCCTGCGGCTGGAAGGGCACGGGCTGCCCGTGCAGCCTGCGTGAGGAGCGCCAGCCACGCGGCACGTACTGCGACGCGGCCTGTGGGCTCCTGGGGACAAGGAGCCACGAGCCACAGTGCTCATGGATGCTGGGCCCAAGGTCTGCACGGGCTGCAACCCCTCCCCAGGCTTTAGTCAGGGACACCATAAGCCCCACTTGCTTTCTGTTTGTACCCCCTTCCCAGGCATTAGTGATAAAAGCCTCCGTGCAAACAGCAAACACCCCACGGCAGCACTAACAGTTGTGCTGACTCCGTAGGGCACTGGGGCTCCCCGGACACTCGGGTAGCACGTGGCGAGCTCCAAGGAGCACCCGGACACTCGGGTAGCACGTGGCGAGCTCCAAGGAGCACCCGGACTTGGAGACACCAGGCCAAGGCTGCCGCAGGGAGGGGGCAGGCGGATCCCAGCAGCAGGTAATGCCAGGAGGGGGATTAGTGAGACACGACTCACCTGCACTCCTGCTAGGACCCTCTGAACGTGCTGTACATGTATTTTAAGGGAACGCCATTCCCAAACTACAGTCGATCAGGGATGCGCGGTGCGGCTCTGCTGCTTCTCCAGCTGTGACACCAGGTGGATGAAGCACCCCAGGAAAGGGGGAAGCGCGCGCAGGACAGGCCGCGTGCTGCAGCGCTGGCACACGGCAGACAGGACTGCAAAAGCCCTTCCCCAGCGCGGGCGGGCGAGGACGCAGCTCCCGAGAGGAGCCTCGAGACAGGAGCCGCGCAGCGCGCGGGCCGGCCTGCGCCTTGGCATTGGGCCGCTTCCCAGAGAGCGCCCAGAGCCCGGCCCGGCGCGCGGGCCGGCAGGGAAGAGCACATGAAGAGCTGCACGCACAGACCCTGCCCTGGCCTGCCTGCCCCTTCCGCACCAGCTCTTCAGCCTTCGCGCTTTGCATCCTCTCCTCCTCCTCCTCGCGCGAGGCCTTCGCTAGAGCCCCCAATACAGCGGCAGCAAAGCCAGTCCCGGCCGGCCCCAGGGAGCTGCTGCTTCACACGGCCACAGGAAGGCTCCTGAGGGAGGGGAGGGTTTACAAATAAGCAGCTGACCAAGGAGGCAAGGATGCAATTTGCCCTGAAGTGTGACCAGGACAGCAAAGACGGCAGCACTGCAAAAGATAGTGAATTAAAAGTCTTCTGCGCCTTGCAGTCTTTCCTTTTCCTCACAGCAGCAGCTTTGCTAATACTCCCAGGTTATTCAAATAACTTCAAATTCAAATAAGGGGTTGCTGATGCCTCATATGATCTTGTTGTGCATGAGCACTGCCTTCCTCCCCACATCAGACCCAGCAGACTCGGGGCAGCTCTACAGGGCTAAGAGCAGGCATGGATAAAAGTCAACAAGCTCCACTGAGCAGCTCAAGAGTGGTCCCCAGCACCGCAGGGGCTGGGACAGCAGGGACTGCCAGAGAGCGGGGCCCTCGCCAGAGCCAGGGACGCTGCTGCTCTCCGTGCCGGGTGAACGCTTCCCAAGAGCTCCCAGGAGCTTGCATGGGAGCTCCCCACACAGGAGGCCAGCAGGATCTCCCAGCACAGCTGGCAGCTTTCTCCGGTACCGCCTGCATTTTGGGGACCATGTCACAGAAAGTTGCTCAAAGCAACACGTTAGCAAGCTCCCCTTGCTGCTCCCGCAGCTGGCACTACCACGTTCCTAATGAACACTGCATTGCTCGTACTCAGCTACCTCTGATTAACGTCGTTAGACAAATCACACTTCTTCACATTTCCCAACAACAGGCAGAGAAGGATAATTATTCAAAACCTACAGGGACCTTTAAACAGCCACCTGCATGAGGTAACTCTGGCTGCCAAATTTTACTTAAAAGTGGGAGCTACTATTCCCTGCGGGGACATCCACAAGCCCCTTTCTTTAAATCACTTTGCATGTGTCTTACAGGGAGAGTCCTGGTCCCTCGAGCCATAAAACCCCCCAAACACATCCTGCTGGCAGGTGAAGTCACAGGCCGGAACTTGTCCTCCTTGCATTTACTTTCAAGCTTCAAATTACGTCCCAGAGACAAAACAAAGCAATCATTCTTCATAGAGAGCTTGGAAAGGCGGGGTGGGATTGCTTTTGCTTTCTATTTCCATTCCAAAGTCCCAGCAAGGTACATTCATGGAAACCTCACGTGCAAAATTCTGTCTGCAGGAAATATTGACGGGTCGTTCCAAGGTTCACCTATCATTCATGGGAAAGGGGAAAAAAACTAAACAAAAAATCCACACACACTACCATATCCTTGGCTCTAAATACGTTCAGGAAACATACAAGCACAAACAGTGAATTTACATTACAGGTCTGAGTTTGCCTTGTTTTTCTCATCCTTTTATCCCAGTCCTTCAACTCACAGCCCAAAATCTGAAAAAGAATTTCAGTCTGAAAAATTTTTCATGGTTTTTAGGGTTGATTCCAACTGAAACCCTCAACAAGTGTTTCTGACTGCTTAGCACAGCAGCTCAGAATTAATATTGATGTTACTGAGCAAGTGGTTTGGATGGAACTTGATGAGCAACAGTCAATTTTTTGGTTTTGTTGTTTTGCTCTGTTTTGCTCTTAAAGAGTCTTTAATCCTGTGGGATTTCTTTGAAACCCAAATGAAAGCAAAAATGGGAGGGTTGTAAAAATCACATAAGATGTTCTAAAGTGATTTCAAGAGCCTCTCATAAGCCAAAGCCATTGAGTTTCTCAGAAGCCAAGATACCATCCCTTTCTGATTAGGGCATTTAGGGATGAGTTTATTCCAGTGGTGAAGGCAATGCCCAGGCCAGGAAAACACGGCACAAATCCTAAGCATCCCCCTGCTATCTGGCAACACGGGTTCCCTCTCTGAGGCACTGCTCGGAGAAACATCAGCTACTCCCATAGCAGAAAGCTCCATCCTTTCAGCTCAGGTGATTTGGAGCACATAAACACACACATGTGCAACACTGCACTGCTGGTTTTCTGCTTCAAAATATTCAGCAAAAGCAACATTCGAGCACAGTGAATGCCTGCCGGGGCATAAAATACACCCGAAATAAGTAACTCCAGCAGGCATTTTAGAAAGTAGACCTGATGCTGCATTTTCATGTCTCTTGCAGTAAGTATTTCAATCTAGACAGGCAACTTACCAAAACCATCTGTTTGGTATATCCGGTGAATTAAAAGAAAATGCCTTCAATTACTCCTTAGAGTAATCATATTGAATTTTTGGAGTCACACCCAGGATGAATTTAGCTCTATATCTTTCCTAGAAATTATATATTTTGCTTTTTCACCTCAGATTCTCTCCTAGCCATCCATCTTCCCAGCCTAATTGCACCCATCTGAGTGAGGTGAAACATTTTTTTAAATCCTCTGCCTTTGTCCATGTGTGGGTTTTCTTTAATATCCTGCTTCAAATTGTTTGCTTGCAGGGCAACCTTTTCATATCTGGCATTTCTGCTGACACCAACAGGGAAATGGAGGGGAAGGGGCGGGGGGCAGCTTGGCTATTACAGAGCAGGGGAAGGAGCCAGAGCCAATTACTGCCTGTCCAACAGCAGCCCTTTCCGGGGCAATTCAGCTTGACAGGGTTTTTAAAAGTGCACCACATTTCAGAAAGAGATTAATCACCCAGCTAAAACTAATATGACCTGCACCGAAATCCATATTTATTATTTTCGGGGATACTACACCTGGCCATGTATCAGCCCCCAAACCCTGTCTGGGAACAGCACGTTACCCATTTCTCCTTCCCCTCCCTGCAATCCAGATTCTTGCAGGGACCCCAGCAGCACCCTGGCCTCTAAGATAACTTCACCATCTATATGGATTGGCTGCAGCTCCTTCCCCAACGTTTATGGCTTTGAACCTTGTAAACTTAATGCACTTACTAATACTAGGGTCTTTCTGCTGTCCTACATGAAGTCAGGAGGGATGCACTTTTCCTTATTTTGTGAGCAGCCCAGGAGACAAACTACAGCCTTTGCCAAGGCTAAAATCCAAACCAATGACTTCCCAGCATGAAGAGGACCACGTTCTTTGTTCCCACTAAGACAAGGCTAAGGACACTCCAATAACGGGTGCCCCGTTACCTCCAAGGGAGCAGCCACGTCGTGGCCGAGGCAATACACCGTGCATGGCAGAAATCACTGTCCCCCACAGTGAGATGATGGACAAGGCACAGACAGCACCAAAGCTAAGCAGGAGCACCACATCAATGCTCTTCATGTCTTTGAGGCTTTTCGGATGTGCCCTACCGTTCTGTTCTGCTGGATGGTAAGCTGGAAACGATGCCAAGGGTCCCCACAACAGGCAGTGGGGAGGTTTTAAACACCCCTGTTCAGAGAGATGAGAAAGTCAAAATCTCAGTGGTGCCCCCGGATGCTCAGAGGGGCTGGAAGGAAGAGAACACTTTGCGTCTATTCATTTTCAGGAATCTCATTTTGCTTCCAGCATTTTTTTTAAAAAATCTTCAGTTAACACTAACTACTGAAATGAAGCAGCATTTGGATCTAGAAAAACATTGAAACTTTGCCATTTGGAAAAGGTCAAACAGTTTTCAAAACATTTTCATCTAATATTTTTCAGAAGTTGAAATTCATCAAAACCAATATTCTCCATGAAAACTTTCCATCTCTGTGCCAGACAACTGGCATTTTCCATGGCACGGGGCTGCCCAGGGATCGCCTTGCCAGCCAGCCCTCCCCTTGGGCACCTCATTTGCCGCAGCTGATAATTGACATCCTCACCTCGCCAGGTCCCTGGGGGCTCCATCTGCAGAGTCACCGAGTCAGCAGCAGCCAGACAGCAGCCCTGGGCAGACACTTCCACATGGTCCATCCATCACCTCCTCCCATCTCAGTGTTGTGTTTGTGTCTCTGGTGCCTCAGTTTCCTCACGCCAAAACACCAGCTCTAGCTTCGAGACGCTCCTGTGGGCAGGCAGGTGTTACTGGCACTGCAGCATAAGGCTGTTCCATTTTCATTCTTCCTTCAGCTAGGACCTCAGTCCATCCCTCCCTGCCTGGAAATAACACCCAGCCCCACCGAATGCTTTTCTCAGGCTCATTTTGTACCCGAGCCCTGGCCAACATCCTGCTGCAGGACAGACGCGTTCACACAGAACCTGCTCACACTGCCTCATGACCTACGGCAAAGGCTGGGAACCCGCCAGCCCCAGATCCCTGCTCCTTCTTGGATGGGATTTAATGGCAAATACCTGTAGCAGGGTAGGCAGGAGCTGCATACTGGGGCCAAGGCCACAGTGTAGTCCCACACGAGCTGTCCCCAGCAGAGCTGCACAGAACACGGTGACTATGGAGGCGACGCGGGCCGCGGGCCCCAACGCGCGCACACGCGGGTGCTGGCTGCCACGGGCACCGTGAGCAGCACCAGAGAGCAGCCGCGTGTGCGGCGGCCACGGGCTTCTCCAAACTGGACATGCAGCTACACCACAACTGAAAACCCCCACGTTCTGTCCTCCAAACACCCACCCCAAAAACTCCCAAGAGTGTCTGCAAATTCAGGCCCTGGCACTGCAGCCCCAGGCAGACAAGCCAACCCCAAAGACTATTCCAAGCACAGCGTCCCAAGGTGCCCTCGGGAGCGAGCAGGACTGTGGACACGTGCAGAGGGTCGTCACCCACCCACTCGGTGCTGCCCGGACCCCCAGCCCCGTGCCCTGCTCAGGCCCCCGACGCGCTGAGCGCTGCTCTCCAGCCCCCGAGGTCCCTGCGGACACCTGGGAAAGTTCGTGGCTTTCAGGCCTGCCAGGCACCACTGCCCGTGGTGGAAGAGCGTTTCGCAAGGAGGGTTTTCAGCAGGGACCTGCTCTCAGCAAACCCAGCTCACGCACAGCGTGCCAGAGGGATTTCTCTGGCAAACAAGACACTGGAGCCCTTGCAGGCCCCAGTCAGGTGCTGAAAAGCCCTCCCTTGCAGCACCACCACAGGGGCCTCTGCACAAGCACTCTGCTTTCAGCCTGGAGGGATGATGGAAACCAATGTGGCAGGAACACTGCGTGAGGGGAGCCAGAGCAGCAGGTGAGAGCTGGAGAAACCCAAGAGCTCCAGGGTCACCTCTGTTTCCCTCAACAGAATCCAAAAGAAGCCCCTCAAACCCCCAGAAAACAGACACAGAGGGCACAGGTTTGGCCACCACTGCTCTGTCCTCCAGTTTGATGGCTCGTGTCACTGTGTAAATGACTGCCAGAGCCAGGAGGGGACAGGGCAATTCAAGCCACTGTAGAAAAAAAGATGAAGCTAAAAACCAAACGCCTGCAACTTTATCCACCTTGAGCCTTTCCAAATTCCCAAGCCTTCCTTCAGGGGAGGCACTTCTCAAACCCAGGTCCAAACTTTGTGCAAGGGCTCAAGAGTGAGACCAACCCACAACCTCCCCCAGATCCTTCCAACAGGAATAAAGCTCCCAACTCTCCACCTGCCCACTGGCCCCAGGGAAGAATCAAGGCTCATCTACAAGGGACATACAGCAGAAACAACCAGGGGTTTTTCCACTCATTTGGCTAAATTGGAAGCAACCTAAGCATTTTTTGACTGAAACTGCATGCAATGATCACTTAACCATATCCTGAGCTTGGGGGAAGAAAGAACTTGCCTGAACATTCACAGCAGTCTAGTTTCTTATAACATGCAGAACAATGCTCCAAATCTAAACTGCAGATGGGGTTTAGGGAAGCAAATTAAGTTTTCCAACACACAGGATGGCCACAGTTTCATTTCCAAAGCCCCTTTCTAGCCAGGACGCCCACAGGAGCTGGCCCTCCTCCTCACCTCCTCTCGCTGCCGCCGTTTCCCTGCCACCCTGGGGATTTGCAGTAGTGTCTAATTGCTTTGATTCTCGTGCACACAGGGGACATGGGAGCACTGCGCAGCTAACACCAGAACTGTGGCACCAGAACACATGGGCCCTGCTACATTAAACAGGGACTTGGGATGCATGGCGCGGGCTCGAGGACTGCTGGCTCCCCGTGACAAGCCATCTCCTCCACTGCTGCTAATAGTTTGTGATCTTGAGCAAGCCTAGGAGGGACAACTGGGGTACTGCAGGCTCCTTCTCAGCTCTGCCGATAAAAGCACTTCGGTTTACAGCAGTTAAGGATTTGACTCCAAAGCAAAGAGAGAGCAGAGGGATCCGTTTGAGCACAGAGCTCCCATTAATATCGTGGTCTCCAAACAGCCTCATGGCTGAACGCTGCCGATCCCGTAAGAGGAAGGATGCGCCCGCGGCCAGCCGGCTGCTCCCCTCTCCGGGGGGACAGGAAGGGTCAGCAGCCAAGGAAAGGAAAGGGCCCCGGGTGCTGCGGGTCGAGTTCTTCCCAGCCAGGACACCGAGGCAGCCAGGGCTTCTGCTTGTTTGTTTGCTGGTTCTAAACAGGTCAGTTCTGCATACGACCGATAAGTTAAAAAAGGGAAATAAATTCCTTCCTCCCTACTTCCGCTGGCCACAAATTGAAATAAGCTAATTAAGTCATAATATTTGTTACTCATCCACGTCTGCAAAGGGAGACATTAATGAATTTTATGTAACAAGGAGGCAGAGAACATAACTTGTCAGATAGCCTGAGAAATTCATTAACTAGCCCTTTAAGAGACACAATTCAAGTGCAGAGCACTAAAGCGATAACAAAAACCTATTAAGGAGCCTGTTTAATTAAGCACAAACTCTCCAGCACCTCTGCCGCTCATACCAAGGTGTCTGCGCTAAGACAAAGCCTTTTTTTTCTCTTTTTGCACAGCCAGTGAGGCCTCACTCATGTCTATTCTGAAAACACAAAGACAACCCTGTGAGTAAGTAGCAAATACTGTGCAAAGGCAGCATGCGAGCCCCGGGGGACCGCGCACAGCCTCTGCGGGGACTTTGTGCCCTTCACTGGGGCATTTCTGGCTTCAGCGTCGGCAGGTACCCGGTGAGACGCTGGGTGCTTGTTGGGACTGACCTGCTGACGCTCAACCCCGTTCAATATTCACTGGGGTTCAGCAGGGAACCAAGGCAGCCGGGCAGCTCCAACAGAGCCAGGAATGTCAGTGAAAGCTGCTCTGATCCTTCCTCCTGCCTACGGGTGGGCTGAAAGAGCCAGTCACCCAACAGCTGAAATGTCTTATTTTTAATATAGCCCCTTCATTTGCTGGACTGTAAGCCAAGAAGCCTCCTTATGATGCTGAGCCTTCCAGACCAGCAGCTCCCTCGGGTTTTCACACGGGCTTAACAAGAGCAATCACTGCTACGAGCGCATCCCAGCAGCAGCACCCGATCCGTGGCTTGGGGAAGTGTTCGGGAACAACAAGTCACTTGTTTGAACAACCAGGGCAAGAAACCCTCCAGAAAGCACTAAAAAAGATAGAATCACATGTGGGGAAGGGCTGAGATGGGAAGATAGGGCCCTTTTCCCAGGCACACACGAGATGATGGGGTCAATAAAACGCACATCACTCATTTACTCACAGTCACCCTTAACTCGGGAGCCCTCAGGGTGATGCTGCTTCCAGCCCGCACCGAGCGTGGTGTGGAACAAGTCTCTAGGGGGTCCCGATTAATTAGTCACAAATTCTCAGTAAAAATGCCATTCCTGAGGGGTGCCTTCACACACGCACACCCCAACCCTCAGTCATGAGGGTTACGGTTTGTCTGTCCTCGAGACTAAAGAAAATAAAAGCAGTGCAAGTCAGCCAAGTGCATGACAAGCGAGGCGTCTTCTCCCTTCCTCTCCTCCTCGCACAGCAGCAGCTTCCCAAAGCAAAGAGACTTCAAAGCTGTTCAAGCAGCACAGCTCAGGCCCCGTTCCAGGGCCACTCTCCAGGCTGACACAGATCCAAGCTTTTCCCCTTGCTCCTAGGGCCACCAAATCGAAGGCAGAGGTTACCACCTGCCTGACACCAGTAGGTCTCACAGCTGGCAGGAATCAACCCAACACAACCCTGCCCTACAAGAGGTGACAGAGACTAGCAAGTCACCCATCTTGCAGATGGGACATTATGTCTAGCGCAGCCTTACGCGTGCTTCTATGCTACTCTGCAAGAGAGCAGAGCCACAGAGGAGGATGGGAGGGCCAAATACACCAGCACCCATGGAAGGGGTGTTTAGGCATCCCTAAATATCCCTCTGCTTAAGTGTACCTGGGCCCTGGGTCACCAGGCAGGAGAGCAGATGAAGCCTGATGTTCCTCACCATTACAGACATCTACTGGAACCTCCAACCTAAAGCCAAAGCTAAGCCTGGCTGTGCCAGGGATAAAGGGGGTTGCCCCATCTTCTGCAGAACAACCCTGCCCGCTCTCCCCCTTCCCTTGATCCCAGCTTCTGGGCACAGCAGGCTTGGCACAGGCACTGCTAGGGCTCACACCAGCCCTGAGCCAGCTGCTCCTCCTAATCACTTTCTGGAAGGAACAGCAGCATTTTGCACAGTTGCTTTGGAAAAACCAGAGTGCAGACAAGGCCTACAAGAGACAACCCCATTTTCCCCCACACCAGCTGCATAGAAAGCTGCTTTAAAATGATAACTGTACCTGATAAGCTGAACAGCACTGGAGAGAACAGCCAAGGAACATGAGCAAACTTCTCTTTCTCAGACAAGAGACTCCACTTTCCTTCAACCCAACTTTCAAAAGGTTCCTAGAGCGATTCTGATGGTCACTTCACACAATTCTTTCCTCAGAAAGCCCTGTGGAGGCTCCAGCAACAGCTCATAACAACCAACCTCCTCACCCCCTCTACTGCTACAGTGTCAATTAAATAATTAAAGCAAGGCAAATTGCACACAGCTGGTTCCTAATGCTGCCTTCAACTTCCTCCCTGAGGAGCTGATTGAGGAATGTCCCACCTGTCTGCTGCTGCGAGACCTGGGGTCAAGGAGTTTTCCCTAAAAGAGACGGTTTAGGGCAGCAACAGTACTTGGCTGTTCCCTCTGCAGGGTGCAGCTTCCCTGCTTCCCAGGAGAGCACATGGATTTTCCCTCCCGTGTGCTCACTGCCAGGGCGCTCTGCATTTGCTCTGTGTTGTGTCACAGATCCCAGAAGATAAAACCCTGCACCTAATGATGATCCAGGGCAAGGAAAAGCAGTTCTGGAGATGAGCAGGCTCCAGAGCATGGACATTTGCTACTGTCCCCTGCTCTGAGCTACAGGTTAATAAAAGTTTGCCCTGAAACTCTCAGTTTCAGATATGGCACAAGGCCCTTAGCAGAACGATACAGTACAACTAGCTGTGAGTTGTCTTCAGCAATACACTCAGTAACACTTTGGGGTTATTTGGAGGGGATATTTTTAAGCTGCAAGCTCTTTCACAGTTTTAGGGTTGCAGAGTCTTTTTATGTCAAAAAAGAAATCTAGCAACTACCTTCTCTGTTGCTGGAGCTCGTGGTAGGTGACATGCTAGGCAGCAACACTTTGCGTATTTAATGGCTTCCATCATCCAGCAGCCTGGCCCTGGCAAAAGGTGGCAAGAGCAATTTCCAGTTTCAATAGTCAACATTACAGTAAAAATCACCTGCTAGCACATCCATACAGCAGAAAACAGCAAAAAAGCAGCTCCAGAACACACACACTTGCATGTTTCAAATCAACTGAATTTAACAGAGCTCCCTGGGCTTCAAAATCGAAAACTGAAAATATATTCGGGAGCTTCAGGCTCTTCTGAGGGTCCCGTGGAACTGGAACATCTTAGAAAAGGAGAGAAAAGCAAAGATCGAAGTGACATACAAACATAACACCATTCTGATAAAAGCTGACTAAAAAAATTTTAAAAGTCTGACTTGAACAATTTTTATTCCTAAAGTTTTATTTTACTCCTCTTTCTAGAGGAAAGCTGAGAGCAGGGGTTTTCAGAGGGACAAAACTCCCAGGTTTTGCCACAACTCTGGCCCTGGGTGCTGAGCTGCTGCACGAAGACACAGGAGGAAGATGAGGCTCCCTGCTCACAACTGATCCAAACAGGCAGGACAGCTTTAAGGCGTGAAAACCACAGCACGTCGCTTCCCAAAAACTTCTGACAAAGAAAACCCAAAAAAGTATCGAAAGAGAATGTGGGGGGATTTTGATATGGCATCATTTTTTTGAAAGGCTGGTGCATAGATAAGAGTGCTTTGTTCTTTCACAATAACCAAATTACACTCACTCCCCACAGAAATGTGGTTTCTTGCCAGTGGTCTCACTGCTGCTTGCATTATTTTGACTCCATTTTCCATGCTTCCACAAGGGTGTATGTTGGGAGGCTACTCCAGAGGCTGCTAAAGGACAGAGGGTGCCTCGCTAGGATCAAGAGAAGAAAGTGTCCTGGTCATGAAACTCTGCCCATCTTCCCCTGCCTCAAAATTTCAGTCCATGCCCCCCGTTTTGTTCAAGGAAAACCAGACAAGCTGAAAAGGTATTTCTCCTCCTCCTCCGGCTGATGGTTTGGAAAGCTGAGTTCCTATCGATAAATACTGAGTACTTGCAAAATGCCAAAGGGAGCTTTTCAACAGCCTGCTCTGCCTTTCCACAAGGATGAATTTCTTGTGGGAGAGAGGGGATTAACCCAAGCATTAACAGCTCTATTAGCACATCCTGCTCTGCATTGCGAGACAGCGTACTTCTTCCCCTCCCTGAGGGAACCAGAGGCATCAATTGCTATGAAGGAGTTTCTAAGTGATCCCTTTTCTTAGGAGAAAGTGGGAGCAGTCACACAGACTGTTCTGTTGTTGCACTTCCCACAGACAGCACTGTGTGTATGAAAGGTCTCGTGCTTCTATCAGGATTCTTTCTGAATCACTTCATCCTTTGGGTCCTGTATATCGTCACGCAAGAGCTTCAGAAATCACCTCACAGGGCTGAGCCTCTGTGCTCGAGTCTTTTCTCAAGCATTTCTCAGTGATGGGGTAGGAAAATGGAGCAGACACTACTGCAAGCATCATCTTCTCACTGCCCCTCAGCTACCTGTGCCTCCCAGCCTGGCACTGCTGCAGGTTTTTTGTTTGTTTGGGCAAACAGGGGTTTGGGCAGCAGAAGAGGTGGCAGCTGTGGGCAATTGAACTCTTAACTTGCTACTCAAGATCAACTAAGTTGAAAGCCATTTACATGCTCCCCTTGCATCTCAAGTTCAGATGAGATGTGCTTGTCTCTGCCCTTCTCAGGTTACTGCAAGGGCTAAGCTCCACATACAATTCCTGTCTCAGGGATAATGGAGGAAATGCAGATGTTTCTGGAGAGCCACTCTTTGCTTCTGGCCGAAGCCATTAGTAAGAGTGAGTTGGCAAGTAACAGATCATTTCAGCAGAAGACAAGGCAGTTGGATGTGTGCAAGGGCAGGAATCATCCAATAGCACATTTAACATGTAGCTGCTTCAAGTTTTGAGACATAGGCAGATGCTTACCCTTCACGAAGGGTAAGCACCACCGACCGAGCGATGTCCAGGGTAACACTTAGAGCCTTTTAACATGAGACCCACTGGGAATGTAAGGTTGGCCCCAGAACGTTTTCACGCCCAAATCTTACCTTTTTCACAAGCCAGAATCAGTGTTTGAGGGAAAGCATTCACATCCCATAGGTCTTCCAGGGATGTAGGAGACGGGATTATGTGGGAGTCCCTCCTAACTGCTGCAAGGCTTGGACAGTTGAGGTTACTATGGCTCTAGATCAACACAGGAAAATTCTAGTTCTTTTCTGGAACTAGCAGCAAGTATCTCTCCCATTTTGAGATCCCCACATAGAAGAGCTCAGTAGATGACCTGCTCTTGGGTCAGTCTGAATGTAAATCCTCTCAGTACTGAATGGGAAGAGCTGCGAACTGGTCTGCAGTTAATTTGGCAAATCAGTGTTAGTTAAGAAAACGGATTCTAGAGCCATTTATAAGTCATGGTAACATATGCAGCTCCTGGGCATTTCTCTTCATTTGCCTCTAAATAGTAAAAAAATGTGACAGGGACCAAGAGATTGTGAAGTCCCCCTGAAGAAATGTTATATATCTGTAGCTGATTCATCATGACATTCGGAGGGAACCTCATCGCCTCTCACATGGTAAAGAGAAACAGGGGGAATGGATCCACCTAAAGCAACAGTCACTTCGGAGCGGAGCTTCCTGGAAAGGCCAGGGCCTGCTTTATTCGTTCAGGACAGTCTAGTAAGAAGATAAAAGATTAGATGTGAATGCCTGACTATTTAAAAAGAAAATCATATTCTTGATTTCAGCTGCTGTCGGTAACAGGTAACATCTGAGCACATACCAGAGTTGTGCATATCTGTTGTCCCAGGGAGTTTAGGATCTACCTTACCTGCTAGTACACATAGAGGTTAATAAACACATACTAAGAACACACATCTCCTTCCCCTGTGATGACAGCGGGGACAGTCCGGGCGGTAGGAAGAGGCCTCCACAGAGGCTCTCTGCAGTACTGAACAGTTGGGACCACTTTCTCCTGTCAGCACATTTGGCTGGGAACTTAGGGGAAAATAACAACAAGCATATGTGACCTGCCTGACTCCTGGAAACTTAGAAATTAACAGTTCAAATTCCAAACACCCTTCAGAAACAAAACTCAGTGTGCCACTGATGATAACAGATATGATACAGTATGACATATATTTGGTCTAGTTTTGGTTTGCTCCATGGAAGACCTTTTCTGATAGATAGGGTGTCCTCTCTGCCACATGCTCTTCTTGCTTGTGCCACTGGCTGAATACGTGTTCCAGACCAAGAGGGACCTCCACGCCAGGGAGCAGCCAGGGCCAGCGGCTCCTGGAGGGGCGGCGAGCTGAGCGTGGTGATTTCTGGCCCTCAGGATGTGAGGCATGTAGGTACGGCAGGGATCTGAATGAGCGCCACAGGGGAGGAGAGTCTTGGGCCAGTTTGGAGCCTCCACTAGAGCACACTCTTCCAAGCCTCCACCATGTAAGAAGGGCTTCAGGTAACTGGAATATGTAACCCCTCCTCTGCCTCTCTGAATTTGCCCAGAAATTACAGATGGATTTTGGCACTGTTCTGATTGGGTACGAACTCTTCAGCAGTCACAAAAAAGCCCTTCCTATCCCCCACCACCACCAGAACTAGAAGGGAAGAGATCCGATGTTATAGAGCAGCCTGTGTCTGAAGCATCAACAGGGAGATACGACGACAGCCAGGAACCGCTTGTGCCTCGGGGCAGCAGCTGCTGGGATGTACAGCACCTCGGCGAGCCACGGGTACAGCAGCACCAAGACGAAGATAAACAAAGATTAAGGAAGTGATTGTACGTTCAGATAACCAAGCTGCAGAGCTGAGTAAGCGATGGGGCATTTCTGCTCGTCACCGAGCACAGGGCTTTCGTTAGAGACAAACAACCCGAACCCGGCAACACAACAGCGGCCGTTGTTCCTATCGGCGAGGGAAGTTAAATAACCTCCCCTAAAGGATACTGCAAAACAGAACGTGTGGGATAAGAACCACAGTCACGTTACGGAGGCTGGACGTTGGCCAAGGCACAGCGGCGGCACCACACACCCCTCACCACGGAGCAGGAGACGTTCCGCGTTTCGGGAGCACTGGGGAATGCTCCTTTCTGGGCAGAATCTTCAACCCAATCTTCAAACTCCGGCCAAGAACACACTCCGCAATAACTGGAGATGCCCAATAATCAAAACCAGAAAAGCTCTCCGTTCTGCTGCCGAGTGTTTTATCCCTGCCGCAGTACTCATTGACCCCGTGTCAGAACATACAAGCTTACATTCAGAAAGACTTAATGAAAAGCATACAACAGCTAGAGACCCTGCTGCCAGGGGAGGAGGGGAGGACAGAAAGGGAGGAAAAACATATCAAATGGCTTATAAAAAAAGAAGCACGTGCACTTCCCAGGAGGGAATACAGAGTCTCTTAAGCCATCCCATTTCGGGGAGCTTCCCCTAATTCTGACACTTCCTTGAAGGCAGAAGATAAACAGAGCATGGGGCCAGTGTAAGGGCTACGCTGTGCAGCTGCACGGGTCTCTTGGAAGCTTGGTATCGCCCTGGTTTGTTCTCCAGGCTCAGAGAGAAGGTTAAGCTGAAGTAACCTCCTTCTCCGTGTACGCAGAACCAGCCGCACAAGCTCACTCCGGCCACCGCAAAAGGGGATGTGGGCTCTGCCAGCTACAAAACTAATAAAATTGGTCTTTTAAAAGTCAAAAATAAAGGAAAGAGCTTTGCTTTCAGAAAAACAGTTATGGGAATATTCAGTTTTCTGACAAAGTCCAGTTCAGTATCACATAAAGTCGTCCTTCAAAAATCACTTTGAGGAATCATCGGACGTTCTGATACCAATACTTGGAAACAACGGCACCTGCCTTTCCGTTCGGAAAAAAGACAGCAGCCAGCATTGCTCAAGAGCAAACTAAGCAATGAGCCACACCAAAACCTTGCAGCTCGAGCTGCTGCTTCACCACCAGTTGCTACTGATGCTCATTCCAGCCATGCAGACTCCTGCTAGCTCCCCCGAACACATATCAGTTCATGGCCAGATGAAGCCTTCCAAGAAAATGCAGTTTGCCAAATACTTTGTTTTCAAAGTGCCACTGTACTGCCTTTGCCCAGGCTTTTCCTTCCTCTTCTGTCCCCTCTTGTTCGAATGTCTTATTTCAGCCCAGAAGCCATCGCATCCCTGGGGACCTTTCCCCATGCTGAGTTCTTCCCATTTACTTCTTCCGCAGTCAAGGGCCGAGTTAAGGAAATAATCACTGAGGCTGCAGACAATTTAGAAATAGCCTGGAAACTATTACTAAGGAGACCACTTGCCCTTGGGATGGTCTAGAAAGCTTCAGTTGTGGTGTTGTTTTGTTTTGGAGACTAAAAAGCTTATAAGAAAAAGAATCACTGTACCTCTGCAAGACAGTCTCTGGTCTTCCAGATCAGCCCTTTGCCAGTCGTGAGAACGAAAGAGCAGCCATATGGGTCCAAGCAAATGGTCCACCTCACCCAGGACTTTCTCCAGCAGACTCTATGAGTTGGAACCTAGGAAAGAGTAAGAATAAGCCAAGAATACATTGTACTTCCCTCCCCAAACCATTCTGAGTCGTCAATTATTTTCAGCAGAGGAGATTTCCTGAGCCTGATATTGCTTGTCTTTTTAGTAATTCCCAATGGACCTCTCTTCCAAATACTCGATCTTGTCTTCCTCTGAATGCAAGGAACCCCTTCACTCCCATAACATCCTTTTGTCAAGGCCTTCAAGCCAATTACTTGAAACAAAGATCCACCTCCCTTCATTTGCTTGAACCCTGACTCGTTTGTTGACCCTAAGTTCTGCTATGGGAAAAGATGAGAATAATCAGTCTTATCGACGCTCTTCAGATGACGGGGTTTTGTACATTCCCCAGAAGCCATCTCTTTCCCAGACTGAAGAATCTGGGACTGCTCCATTGCTCCTCTTATAAGAGGTCTATTGCTCTTATATGAGCTTCCAAATCTGGAATCAGAATCTCACCTCCAGCCACATGGGATCTAAAGGTCACTTGCGGATCCTAGGCCTAAATTCACCATTTGGGTGGGAAAGCACCGTATCCTGTTGGTGTGCTCTCATTTATCCCCGTTTCTCCAGAAGTTCATTTGACTCATGCTTTCACAATGGTGTCGGGGCAAGGAGAGAAAGAAAACAAAGTTCCTCTTCTACACACACTTTTCCCCACTTAGAAAATACAGAAAGCAAAACCAGCGCTCTTCTTTTAAGAGCACAAAGGTCCCCTTCCCAGAAGGGCAAAAACAAAGATCATGACTCAGACCTGGGCCTATCACTTCCTCATCCTCTTACTCAAACCTTTGACCTCCAACATTTCTCTATTTCTCTATAAGCCACAGGTCTAGCTGACCTCATGGTCTGTTATATTGATCTCAGAGATGTTCAGCACTTTTCAAACACACTTTGGTCAAGTCAATTTGAAAGTCTGACCTTGCAATCTTAACTTTCTCTAAGCAGAAGAGACTGAGGAGAGGCGAGGAGACGGCAGGGCAGTGGCTGGGGCTGTATTTACACAACGCAGCCTCACAGGAGCCCGTCAGAAGCTTCCCAGCAATCATCCCATTCAAGCCCATCACCATTTTAGGACAGACCAGAAGGCTTTGCTGGCTCATGTCTGTTACTGAAGGATTCTTCTCCTACATCTGTTCATATAGTTCGTTGGGAATGTATCTTATCACCCCCGGTTAGCCTGGAGCAATTCACTGGAAACCAAGAGGATCAACATGCCCAGAGCATTAGCAAGCGTTGGAATTAGCTTACGACACTGAAAACACCCTCTCCGCCAGCAGGAGGAAATAGTTTTTATTTTGTTTTTAATGTGCTAAGTCCAAGATAGGTAATACGATTAAAGAGCCACATAAAAACAAATTTGAAAAAAAAAGTGACCAGCAAAGATCTAGATTCATTTTGAAGGTTTCCCACACTCCGACTCGGGAAGTCGATGGGGATCCAGGTTTGATAAAGTCGTCCACAGCAAGGCTGTTTGGCACACAGGTGCCTCGGGAGGCCCAGGCTTCCTTCCCTGGCCTACAGCCCTCCAGGGATCATGGACACTCAATACTCTGTTCTCCCTGCCACCGACGCGCTCGTGTTCAGTGAAATGCAAACAGAGTTTGGACGTGCCAGTCCCTAGACTCCTCTCTCCTCCAGAAACATCAACATCCCTTGCACAGGGACACTCTCCAGGCCTTGGCCAAGGTCCTAACTAATTTCTGGGTGTAACGATCCTCTCCCACCCAGTAAAACAGCACTCAAGGGGTGCCCTTGCGGCAAGAGGCAGCTTAGGGAGCCCACGGATCTTACAAGCCCAAACTCAGTTGAGACACAAATTCAGGTGAGAGTCAAGCCAGAAAGTCAACGAGAAAGCTCCCAGGAAGAAACCTTTGCTGCTGGAAGGGAAGCACAGCCTGATCACAGCTTTAAAAAAGGCAGCACAGAAACAGGACTGAGCGGCAAGAGCTGCTCCCGACAGAACCGCACCAAGTGAAGCTCTTGGCAGGCCACGACCCCAGCCAGAGCTCCCTCACACACTGACCTCTCTCTTGCGCGGCTGGGTATGAAGTAGCCGCTCCGTATCACACAGATATCAAGGCATTTAACGAGCTCAGGAACAGTTTTTGAATGAATAAGACATGCCCACCAGGCCACAGCAACCTGCTAGGAGCACAGGGTGGAGGTGGTGGAGATGAAGGGTATCACGGGACGGCCACATCTATTCTAGAGAACGCCAAGTGCCTTTAAAATGTCTGCTGCTACCTTTGGAGACTTTAGGAGGGCAGCAGCAACGCATGTGATCATTTAGATTGGCCTCCTACGTAAAAACTTTCTTGAATTTCATCTAATGTACCAAACCCGAGTCTTTTGGCTGAGTTAGCAAGACACGCTTTCCTCAGAGGCTTCAAGTGACAGAAAAAACACACTATCCTTGGGAACTGCTGCCAACATTTAAATAGTCACTGTTAAAAGCATGCACCTTGCTTCCAGCGTAGATTTATCTACTTTAATTTCGAGCCGCTAGCTCGTATTATGCTCTCATCTGTTTCTTATCCACACACAGGCATCACTTTATCCAAGGAAACTCAGCCATGCAGTTGCAGGCTCACACAGCAAACAACAGCCCACAGACTGGCCAGGAAAAGGATACGAGGTCCTGCTGGCTGCACGAGGGTGCAGAATCAGATCAGCAAGTCTAAAGATAGCATCTGCTTGGTGATTGGGGTTTGCTCATGGCCATAAAGCCTCAGCTCAGGACAAACGAGTTGCCTCCAGCATCCCGCTTCGATAACGGCGGCCTCGAGCAGCCAGGCAGCAAGGCTGGCAGCAGCTCCCTGCTTGTGATATCGCTCTTCAGTCACTGCAATCCAATAACCAAAGCTATGAATAAAAAAGGGAGTGCAGAAAAATAGTAAGCGCCAGGGAAGACTCCAAGGAAGAACTGTGCAGCCCTTCCTGAACGAGGGACATATTCCTCCTTGTATCTCTGGGGAGTGTTAAGAAGAGCGTCTCCAGCAGGTCGAGGGAGGTGATCCTGCCCCTCTACTCAGCCCTGGTGAGGCCGCATCTGGAGTACTGTGTCCAGTTCTGGGCCCCACAGTACAAGAGGGATGTGGAGCTGCTGGAGAGAGTCCAGCGCAGGGCTACGAGGATGATCAGGGGCCTGGAACATCTGCCCTGTGAGGAGAGGCTGAGGGAGCTGGGCCTGTTCAGCCTGGAGAAGAGAAGGCTGAGAGGGGACCTGAGCAGTGTCTAGAAGTACCTCAAGGGAGGCAGTGAGGAGGATGGGGCCGGCCCCTTTTCAGTGGTGGCCACCGACAGAACTAGAGGAAACGGCCAGAAACTGAAACACCAAAAGTTCCACAGGAACTTAAGGAAAAATTTCTTAACAGTGAGGGTGCCAGAGCACTGGAACAGGCTGCCCAGAGAGGTTGTGGAGTCTCCTTCTCTGGAGATCTTCAAACCCGCTTGGACGCAGTCCTGTGCCACGTGCTCTAGGTGACCCTGCGTGTGCAGGGGGTTGGACTAGATGACCTCTAGAGGTCCCTTCCAACCTTAAGCATTCTATGATTCTATGATCCCCCAGTACATGACTGGGCTGCCAAACATGACCTTAAACTTGCTGCTCTGCCCTGGAGACCTTCCTTGAACCTGCTCCTCAAAGACCCAAGCCAAGCCCAGCCACCGAGAGATTCCTCCAGCTGAAAGGTCCCTTAGCCCATGACACAGGTTCTCTGGTAACAGGAGCAGGGCACAACAGAGCCACACAGGAACAAACTGTAAACCGTGAATTTTGAGAATGCAAGTTAGAGTCCCAAGGGCACTGCAAGGGCATAAAGATGCAAAATAAATTTTAAAAATAGAGTCCAAGAATTGAGGTCCCACAGTCTGTCTCCACTTCAGGACAGCAGTGCTCTTCACAGTCACAGTGGGAAACAACATTTGCAAGAGCAGCATCACAGACAGACTGTCACTGCACACAGCAACAAGGTGCGGCCAACCAGCACCAACTGGTGTCATCTTAACAGACCAGGCTGTGAAGTGTCACAGCCGCTGTCTGACGGGGTCGGTCATTCCTCCAGGAGGGCAGGGGCATGTGGGACAGGCCGGGACAGATATCCTCAACGAGGACTTGTCTGGAAGCCATGGCAGCTCCCTGTGGCACCAGCATCCTGAAGCAGCAGCTCCCCAGGCCCTCTGACACTGACCAAGGGCTGATACCACCTGAAAAAAACGGCTGCCGGATCTCCCGCTGCCAGTCGCAGCCTCGACACCAGCACGTCAGCAAGATGAAAGTCAGCAGAAAGGGTACGCCAAGATACTGAGAACAGGAATTTCCCTATGCCAGGCCTGGCTGCTGGGATGGGACAAAGTTACCAGCAAAGGGGAATCAACCTCCACACTTACTTCATGTCAGACCAAGGCTCCGATTTCCAGGCTTCCAGCACGGACCCACATCATTCTCTCCCTCCAGCACTCGGAGCGCGCGGCTCGCTCCGCGACCTCCAAGCTGGAAGGGGTAGGAGCAGCAGCAGCGCTGCCCATGCCGGCGGGGATGTCATCCGCACGGTCAGGAGGCTGGGACAGGGCCAGCACCTCTGCCACAAACTCCGCAGCACTCCCCAGAGCGCCTCAACACGACACCGTCTCACAGAGCGTGTTGCAGAGCTGCCTGTTACACCCCCTGCAGATCAGGAGTATTTTCCAGGGATCGGTATTTCTCTGTAAGGTTGCACAGGCTGCTTGGAATAATGTTAACAAATCTGTTTCCCATTTGTCTGTTGTCACATCTGGAGGATTTTTTTTCCATGTGAGAACTCACAGTGGGGCTGGAACGTCAGACAGGGGGAGCAGGTCTCTGTCCTCTTCCATGCCAGTTAGTCTCTCCCCAACAACTTTCCTTCCTTTTAACTCCAAGTGCCTCTCAGCACAGGACAGGTTCCAAGCAGGACTGTTTCTTGGAGAGCTGGGACCTCCCTGGAGCCAGCACAGAGTCAGTCCTCCAGGTAGACTGTGCCTCAGAGTCTAGGAAAATTTCCATAGTGCCTGGGGCACGCATACACACATTTTCCAGATCCAGCTGTAAAAGGAAGGGATCTCAGCTGACAAAGCAAACCTGGAATTAGCAGGCACAGGAAAACCCAGGCAGAAACCTGATTCCAAAAGCCCAGCACTGGCTCCAGCGTTCCCCTCTCTGCAGCGCTCCGTAACACACACCAGCTCCCCTAAACAGGCGCCCTGTGTCTCCCAGCCGACCGGCGGGGAAAGCCCGTCTGCCCCCGTTCTTGCAGGAAGCACGATGAGCTGCTAAGAAAATAATTCTGCCTACAGACTGCTTGGGCCCAAAGAGCTGCTTTTGGGCCCAAAGAGCTGCTTTTGGGCCCAAATGGGTGTTTTGGCCGGTGTGCAGCTCTCCCCGCAAGCCCTCTCTACAAGACTCTCCATTTACTTCCTGTTCCCTGCAAGTCCCTACAGGACAGCAAAGAGGCTGGAATTAAACATATATGAAACAGCCAGGCCAAGACACACAGTCTGAATTCCCAGACAAAGTATAAGACAAATACAAGCATGACAGAGAAACAAACATAATATGGGCTTAAGTCTAAAGTGGGCCCTCTGTAATTGTGATCTGAACAGCAGGCGACACCTCTGCAGCCTGGCAGATTCCACAAGAGTGAGGTCTGCAACACAGCAGAGCTCGGGAAGAGAGGCAGAGGACTCTAGGGATTCAAGAAGGAGGCTTTAGGGATTCAGCATCAGCTTGAATGGCAATAATGAGCAGGAACTGTCACCTTCAAGCGGTGGGAGATAAACCAAGGTAAAACGAAGAGGTTCTCCCAGTCCTGCCTCACTAATCTCACAGCTGAAGCTACAGGGTTTTCTACTTGGGTAGGAAGGGAGGAAATAAAAGACCCATCTCAACTGTCCACTCCCTGCATGCCTGGAGGGGACACTCGGGAGCAGCAGAGCTCATCCTGTGCTGGGTGACACTACAGGGTACATCCAGCTACTGCCCAGCAGAGGTGATTTGACAGCAGAGTGAAGCGGTACTGCCCACGCGCGTCGAATGGCCCCTGTTATCATCTGCCACAAACCAGCTCTCTGGGATCCCAGCCCAAGACTCCAACCACCACATTTCTTGCCTTTCATAAAACCGACAATAACAATAATGCCTGCAAGTAAAAATGCAAAAACCTTCAGTGTTTAGGTAGGCCGTGCTCTTCGGAGATCTCCCCCTCTGCTCGGGAACGTCAGCAGTGGGGAAAAGACAAGACCCTCCCTCTTCTTCATGCACATTCCCCACCACTGATGTGACAGGGCTTGTAATAGCTGAAAATGGAAAAAAAAAAAGAGCTGTCACCGAATCATGATTTTGGCGGCACGAAGCAGTTTTTCAATTTTTCATGAGTAGGAATAGCAAAGCAACCAACCCCACTCCACACAAAGCTGAGACTCCTTCAGGAAACAGCCATCTGTGCCCCCGGATCCTTCCTGTCACGTTGCTGGGGGAGGCGAAGTGTAGGCAGCAACTTAACTCACTGCTCAAACGCTTTGCCGAGTTGGCATCCGAGCGGGGAAGCGCTAAGGGAAGCCTGGAGCCACAGCGCTTCCCATGCGACACTGAATCAGGATCTTCCTCTCCCCTGTGACTCAGTGTCACACGAGGCAAAACCCCGCGGGTTTCTGGCTTGCTGAAGCCACAGCGCAGTCTGGTGAGCAGACAGGCTCCTCTGGACACACGCGCGGAGCCGGCACGGGAGCGGGACAGGAGACCTGCTGGGAAGGCTCCGTGTCCAGCCGCTCCTTCTCCGACGCGCTGGGAAGGTGCCAGAGGGAAGCGGTCACCTCTGGCCCGTGCTTCACACGCAAGGAGCCGCAGGGGACAAGAGGGAACACATCTAAGGACTTGGGACAAAGAAAGAACCAGGGGCTGGGAAAAGAAAGGAACTGGGGGTCAGGCAGAGCAAAGGAAGCGCACACAAAGCACACAGCTACCTGCTGCACCAAAGGCAGCAGGATCAGCTCTGCTCCGACAACGTGCACAAGGAGGGCCTCGAGGAGAGGCAGCTTTCTGCCAGCCCGTGTTTCTGCTCTCCTTAGCCTCACGGCTCTACCTCCCTCCAGCCAGGTCTCCCCTTACTCCCTATGCAGAGGAGGGACCTTCCTGAAGAGCGGACAGCTCCCGTGCTCCGGAGAAGCCCACGCTCCTCTCCCGTGACGAAAACACCCCATGCCAATGAGAAACTTCGGCCACGTGGAAGAAAACAAGGCAGGGAAAAGAGCCGCCAGGTTCTGACGCCAGCCAAATGTTACAGAGCAAAGTCACTGCATTCGCACACAACACGAAGCCTCGGGTTCGGTGTGACCACATCAGAGCCCGTGAGGGCTGCTGAAGGTTTCTGCACGGCTTTGTGGCCCCACACCCTTTGAGCAAGGACACCCACAGCCACGGGAACGTGTCTTCTTCTTGCTCATTTAGTGGGAGCTCTGGCTTGGAAGCTCAAACCCAGAATGCCAGGAGCGGCTTTTCCCAAATACTTCTAAGCTGGTTAATCACACACTCGCAATATTCCCTGGGAATTTGTCACTGCCAATTGCCCAAGCAAACTCTGTAAAGCAGAGGTGAAGGAGCCGGGTGAAGATGAGCAGTTTAGAGCCTGTCCTAAAACAGGCCCCAGTGCTGCGCAGCATGGCTGGGAGAAGCACAGCCAGCCTCCTCCTAAAGGGATGGGGACACCACAACCTCCCCAGAGAGGCTGCCCATCGCTCCTCTTCCTTAAACGCAACGTCTCCCCCCACAAATTGCACTCAGCACATTCTGTATCAGTCACAACAGGATGCCTGATAGCAGGGAGATGTGAAGATACAGCAGAAAGAAAAAGATGCGTGCGAGGACATCGTACAAGTTCGATCCACCTCATGCAACCGGCCTGAACAAAACAGCTGACAACTGCAGGAGTCGGGAGCCATTTCAAGAAGAGCCTCGAGTACTGTGCTCAGGGACTGCTGCAATCTCATCCCCAGGATGAGGAGAAGCTGGATTAGAAAACACTGGCTGAAACCCACTGTTTGCTGCTGAAGGAAAAAAAAATCCACGAAGGACTGTAAGTTATTAAGTCTTGATCAATTTTCACTGCAGGGCCAGCTTCTGTGAACAACGCCCACCCCTCGCCCTGGGCACTACCTGCTTTTCCCTCTTCCAGCTGCTCGCACGTTCCCCTGCAGACGCTTCCAGCAGTGGCCAGTGGTGCCGCACGGATCGTGCTGGAAGCGCTGCCTCCACATCAGGGACGCCGATAGGAAAGGACAGAAACCTGGGGATGCGACGGTCCCACCTGAAAAGGGAGGCACAAGGAGTGGGCAAACCAGAGCAGCTCCAATCTGTCAGCTTCTTGCTGTGAGAAGGGCTGCTGCTGACCCCACCGTTTCTCCATAGGCGTTTCTAGAACTAGCACACTTCAGCGAGTCATTTCAGCTCCCTGTGCTGGCAGAAAACACCACAACACCGTGGCAGTCACGAGCCCAGCTGCCACAGACGAAGACACTTTCTGCCTCCCAACAGGGATCCTCGGCAGGCCGGGCTGCCAGCCACGCTTCCTGCAAGGAAGAGCAGCAGCAGGTAAGGCCGGGCAGCGGCCAACGCTCCCTGGAAGCAACCAGGAGCCACCCGTGGTAGGCAGAGGACAGTTAGCACTGCGGGGAAGATAAGGGAGAAAAGCAAGAAAAACATCACCTGCTACGTTATTCAGGCCTGAGTTCCTAGAAAAGATTTGTCTGGTCTGCAGCAGCATGAAGGATCCCTTAGACGGCAGCGCGTTTATAACACCCAACGGCACCGTTCAGCGTTTGGCGAGAACTGGCAGGGCCTGCAGCCTCCCTCGCGCGGGGCACCTCGCGCTGCGGCACTGCCAGCCGCCACGCTCCGCTGAGGTCACCTGCTTGCTTTGCAGTAAAAATCACAGAGAAATGCAGGAAACTATTCAAACTGCCCAATAACTCCAGCAATAAAAACATCTGTGGGCTAAAAAACCCACAGACCAACCTATTTGAGACAGCTGTTCCAAACCTAACCTGGTATTTAAAGGATGAGATTACTTGGAGGCAAAACACTATTTGAGCTAGAGCTCTTTTTCCCCAACTGCCATCCCCTAAAGGGGGATTTTCTCCTCCACGCTGTTGCTGTTAGCTGCCTTCTAACCCATGCCAAGCAGGACTCAACACCAACTTTCCCCCGCTGAAGCAGGCAGATCTTCAGGCAGCACAAACGGGCAGAGCCCTCTTCATCCAGTAACCACAGGAAACTGGACTTAGTTATTGGCACAGAGCAGAGGATTCATTACAGTCCCTTCCCAAATGGACAAGACTTGAGGGAGTCGGTAAAACTATTTCTTTTTTTTTTTTTTTTTTTAGGATTTCTGGCAAGGATGGGGCTTTTGCTGCAGCTCAGTGAGAAGCAGTAGAATCTCCTTCCCTACCTACTGCTTATTTACACAAAAAGGTAAAAAAAAAAAAAAAAGAAAAAAGAAAAAAAAAAGACAGATATTGCTATAATTGAGTTTTCATCCACAGCTGGCTGAAGCCTGCAATTGGGGAGCAATTGTACAGGAGGAGCTTTCCTCAAAACCAGGCTACAGGACAGTGGGAAGGGGACCCAGCTGCAAAGGAAACCAAAGGCCGTGATGGAACCACACAGTGACACAAGACAACAAACACGTTTTCCTCCCAAGAAGTGACACTGGCAGACAGATGTCACATCTCTTGGCTCCGAAACCACTCCTAACGCACTAGACCATGCATTCCCCAACTTCTGGATGGAAAGCAGTTGTGGGTAGAAACGAAAGCACTGCTGAGCCTTCCCTATGGCTGCGTGTCAGGAGCAGGGAGGCAGCCCAGGGCCCGGCAGAGCCGCGAGCCCCCGCAGCCTCACGTCGGACCCGCTCCCCGACGCCAGGCAAGCCCGAAAGCTCGGCGGGGAGGCTGCATCCAGCAGCAAGGCTTCCAGCAGATACCCCAACGGCAGGTTAAACCAGCAACAAAAGTGCCATCCTTCCCTGTGCAGCTAGCTGTAACGAAGGTGGCCTGTGTCAGCCTGGAAGCGAGTCAAACGAAGAGGAGAGATTTGGAGCACGTCACTCCCCCGCGGCCCCGCTGGTCTGTGTCACTCATCATGTCGTGCTTTGCAAACTCCTGGCGGGATTTGCGCGGGGCCAGGCAGAGCAGGGTCCTCCATTTACTGCCGCAGAGCGAGCCCATTCCCATAAAAGGCTGCTCTGCTGCCAAGGCCTTCTGTTTTCCAACTCATTTCATTTTCTTCAGCGACCTCCCGTCGGCCGAGCGGACGAGCAGAGCCTCGGGCCGGCTCCACGCGGCTCCTGCCCCGTTTGCCTCAGACGCGCCAAGCGCGCGGCCCTGCGCGGTCAAGGCCCCTGCCACCCGGGCCTGGGCGCAGCGCCCGCACACGACGACAGCTGCGCTGCTGCGGGCAGATGCTTCTTTGCAGAAATAAAGTGGCTCGTTGAGCCCAAGATAGGTGGTTCTTGCAGAGAAATTGCTCAAGAGCCAGTCTAAAATCCTCTTAGTTGTCTCAAGAGGTACCCAGCTCTTCAGGAGCTCTCTGCCTTGAGGAGTGCAATCACACAGCAACCCTTGGCTTCTTGAAGCACCATTTAAAGAATAAAGAACAGTTGGAGACTCCCCCCCACCCTGCTCCAATATAAAACACAAAGGTTGCTTGCAACAAGAACTAGAATATTGCAGCCAGAAGCCTTATTTTGCAGAAGATAATCTCCTCTTTCATATTCTGTGCAACATTGAACCCACCCTCAGAGAAGTCAGCTGTGCCAAGACCCGTGAGCCTCCGGATGAAGTTTATCTCCAAAAGAAAAACTGCCCTGCCCTGGCAGGGCGTGCAGGCAGCGCAAACACAAACCCCGTGAAACAAGTGCTGAAAAGCAAAAGGAGGTGCTGTAGATAACGCTATATGTATTAACATGCAATGTCTGGGTAGCCAGCGCGAGGAAATGGGTTTTCCTTTCAAAGAAGGGTGGGCCAGACCCTTGGCTGGAACAAGTCAGCACTGTCCTGCTGATCCGCGGCAGCCGAGGGTGGTTTCTATCCTGCCTGCATCATTGGAATTTAATTCTGAATTAAAATCACGTGGAGCAGCTCTTTTGATAAAATACTCTTAAACACAGAATACACCAAAGCTGAAGTAAACTAAACTAATGAAACGATGCCTCTCCTGTGTAAAGTGGACTCAGAGGCCAGGAGGAACCACAGGATAATTGGATGAAATCCCTCGGAGCGTTTTCACTGATTAATTAGTCTCTTCATTCTGGAACGAGGCCACCGGTGGTGTGAAGGTTTCAGGGTTTAACACATTTCCTGCTGCTCACTAGGAGCTCAGGGTAATTCCTGGAGCCGACAGCACCACGGATGAAAAGAGACAGCGACGGGCGAGTGTAACCGCTAGGCCTGGCTGTCACCTCGGCCATGGAGCCGGGGTCCTGCGGGTCCCACAGGGCCGCCAGCCCAGCGCCACGAGCAGGAGTTCAAGGACATCCCTCAGCACCCGAGCAGGCAGCGCCCTGGGCAGCCCCGGAGCCCCGCAAGGCGCAGGCAGGGAGCGGCACGTCCTGCTGTGACCCTGGCACAACTCTGCCCCGCAGGGCCGTCCCCTCGGCCTCCCCGCTGCATTTCCACCTTGCCCCACCTGCCCACAGCCAATTCCCCTCGCTCCCGAGGCAAGGAGGCCTCCAGCAGGCGCCCAGCCTCTCCGCATCAGCAAGGGTGATGCTAATTCAGCGCTCAAGTGGGTGGAAGTCCTCATCATGTTTCAGGCCTGAGCAATCTCCCCGGCGCACCGGGAAGCTCAGAGCTCCTGCCTAATTACACGGCCGAGCACCGCGTGATTCACGGCGGCAGCTCCCTGGCCCCTCGCCTCCCTCCGTGCCGGGGTGACACAACAGATCCGAGTGGAAGCGATGAGCAGGTTGCAACCGCAGCCGCCTGCTCCCCGGCGCTATTACCAGACAAGGCGCCGCGAACGAGCAGCCTGACTGCAGCCCGAGTCCTGTTGAATCATGTTCCTCTGCGTTGCAACATCGGAAGTTGCATTTTAAAACCCATCGCCTGGGTTGCACTCCGATTTCCCAACGAAGGCTGGAGGAGGATGGCGAGGCCGGGCTGAGAACATGATATATGCATTTTTCAATTCCCAGGGGAGGCTCAAAAATTAGAACTAGCTCTGGGGCTTTTTGTTTTCCCCTTCCATCCTCTCTTTCCTCTTGGTCTGATTAACTTTAGGGACTAGCTTGCATTCTCTTATCAGGCTGGGTCTGCTTAATCATTCATCTTCAGCAAGCATCAGAGAGAGAGAGCAGCCCAGGCAAGGTTTGTGCTTCGGTAACCAAAAAAACTCAAACGAAACAACAGAAAAACAAGAAAAAAATAAAAAAAAAAACAAAGAGAATAGGGGCAGGTTAAAAAAGGCAGCAGGCCAACAGCACTCCTGGACACCCTTCCGAACTCTGATCTCAGCTAAGTAGCAGTGTTCAGCTAAGTAGCAGTGTGTGTGTTTGTAAGACTGCCAGACCTCCTAGGAAAGCTAAAGGCTGCTGTTATTTATGAAGCCAGATTGCAGCTATTCTGCGTGGATCACTAGCTCATTATATTTATAGGTACCTGTCCCATTCACCCTCTTCCTGGCCCTCACTCACATAGATCTACAAGCTTGCAGGATCCGCCTGCGAACACCAGAATACTCCTGCTTTCTGAATGGGCCATTTGGAAGTGTCTGCCACTGCCAAAGGACACGGCAGCACGTGCGGATAAATATATACCTGAAAGCTCCACGGCTCTGCTGCTGCCCAAGCAGATTCAGGGATTTGTCTTTTACATGGGAAGCACCAGATTTTGTAGAAGGCTCTCAGTAAATCTTAATCACAAATATTTGAGGTAAGATGGTTTAAAGCTGTCAGCTGGCTTTGGGAGAAAAGACACGTGAGTCGCTCCAACCGATTCTGGCCATGGGGAATCCCAGGCTCCCGCCTCCTTTAAAAAGGAAAAAGGAAACAAAAACCAATGCTCCTAAGTTTTAATGCTTGGACCTCAAACAGTCTGTGCATGGAGCCAAATCTCAAAGCTCTGTTGCAAACAAAGCGCTTTGGTGAAGCTGGGGATGTGGGGGAAGCAAAGTCTGCTCCCTACCAATCCCACGGGAAACAGGAATAGCAAGAGGTTGGGCATTTCCAGGTCATAGGTGTTGACATACAACCAGAACAAAAGGTTTCTCTGTTTTGAAGGTGAAAGACTCATTTCCCATCAGAAAGATGCCCCCGCCGGCCAGGCCTGGCTCCTGGGGCAGCCAGTCCCTCATGGCAAGAAGGATTTGGGCTCATTGCAAGCGTCGACATGAGCAGGTCTTAAGGGGAGTCTCTGGGGTGCCAGACCCGCTGGCAAGAACTGGGATATACCCGTATCTTGGGTCTGTGCCCAAGTGAACAGGGCTCTCTGCAGGCAAGAGACAGCGCTAGAATTCTGTCCTGGCTACAAAAATATTAAACAAAATTCTCCATTAATAGGCACTAACTATGTAACTGAGCATTTACTGGCAAATAACCATCTCATCAAGAGATTCCCAACCAGTTCTGCTAGGAACCTAAACAACGCAGTTCTGGGTTAAGGGTGTGCGAGATGAAGCAAAGCTGACTCATGCTGCTTCTGGTGGCTAAGCTGAGGGAAATGCAATAAATACTGAGCACAACCATTTTTTTTCTCTTGCTGTTGTACACAGTATTTGCAAGCAATTACGCTGGCTGTGGCAGTTTAACATGCAGAAGAACAGTCAAGACATTTCATGCATTATTTACACAGGTAGTTATGCAAGTTCAGGCCATAAACTGAACGGAAGCTGGATTTTAAAAATCTTTTCATGCCTTAAGACATTTTTTACAGGGACAAATGGGGAATAGATAAACACATCTCTGATCTTTTCTCTATGGTCTTCCATGTCTCTCTGTCGCTTGCATCTCTGCTAGAAACAAGAACCTATGTCTAAGGGACATAAGACCCACAGGACTCCTGATGTCTATGTGCTCCACAGACCCTCTGTTCTCAGGCTTTTAGGGAGCTAAAAACCAGGCTACAGCCAGGCCAGATCTTCTGTAGATCACCTCTTTATCTCCAAAAAAAATAAAAGATTTTCCGAGAATCCTCTTTCGAGGGGAAACCTACAGGGATCACATATCCCTCTCTCCCACTCCCTAGGGTGCCTATTCCCAGGTTTCTCTTGCAGGGCCTTAGCAACCCAGCCCTGCGATGGATGCTGAAGTCAGTAGCTCTCTATGGCATTTTGGGAACATCCCACAGAGTCTGAAAGCAGCAGCTACAGTGCGGGGTTTGCAATGGGGGGGAAGAATCCCAGTGTGATCCGGTAGTCAAGCAAAGCAGCTAGATTCACAGGGTATTTTTTAGCCCATAATAAATAATAGTTTCCTAAACTTTATTGTGGTCACAAAGTCAGAACTAAATTTGATAAAAAATGCAGTTATTGTGCAGAGAAGATTTCGAAAAATGTCACTAAATCCTCAAGAGAAAAGCGATGAGTGCCTTTTTAATGAAAACCAAGCTTATGGATTGCTAGTTTCTGAAAGCCGTCTGGTAAATATTTTTATTTTTCAATAAACAAAATAAATACTGGAAGGGACCCATGCTCCCTTCCCTTCCATTGCTCCAAACTTCCCCATTTTTCTGAGTATAATAAGGGATAAAGGAAGTCTGTTTTCTGATTTTTAAAAGCAGTAGCCACATCCTCAACAAATTTTGACCCAGAGGTAGGTAAAGCACTGGAGAAAGGCCAGGAGACCCTGATCTACTTTGGAGGTTGCAATGGATGGACAACAAGGAGTAGAACCTGCTCCTGACAAAATGGATTGGGAAGGTGCCAGAGATGGAGCTTATCATGCCACAACTTGAACCTCCCCGAGCAATTCACACACCCATGTCTCTACATGAAAGCAAGGAGCTGGGAAGGAAGCACAGTTAGGGTTTGGCACTGCTCAAGCCCTAAGCAATTACAGGGAAGAGTAAACATCTTATTCAGGTATGAGCAATAGCCCCTCAAGGGGAAACCCTGGGGCTTCCAGCCCTCCCAAGAAGGTCACAAATGGGCACAGGAAACAAGAGGAGACTTGCACAAAGGAAGCAGCTAAACCTCACTGCCCGGGAGGGAGGGACTGAACAGACAGGTCCCTGGGTGACAGCACTGGGCATGGATTTCGCAGAGCAAGCCAGGGAGTTGGCCAGCACACAGGAAGATCCCAAGTCCGGAACCTTTAAGGACATTATTCATTCTTGTTTTTTTCTCCTAACACAGCTATTCTTGTTGAAGTCCTCTGTTTGGCAGGAGCATTTATCTTAGATTGCCCTCTCCAATCAAGTTGTGGCTTAAAACAATAGTCTTTAAGTCCACTCGTTACCTGCAATGCCACCATCTCCTGCCCAGTCAAGTTTATAGCCTTTGCAGGTGCCATTTCCCATTCACTAAGGCCCAGCAGGACACGCAGCACTGAGCTGTACAGTGCCTGACCCCAGCAGTTTGGGCTCTAAGGACTTACTGACCAGGGGCCGTCCAGAAAGGCTCCGCAGGCCGTGGGAGCTCCGGGGGACGAGCACGAGCAGTTCCTCTAGCCGCATCCCCGTGTCACCGGGCGACTCTCCTCAGGCTCGGAAGCATTTCCTCTGTGACAGCAGAAAGGGGAATCACGGTGAAATTGTCAGCAGAGATGTGCCTCACCGAGGGCAGGGATCCTGCAAACAGAACCAAAGTCAGGTCAAACCCTCAACACACCTACGTGCCCATCACACAAAAGCTAAAAGACCCCCTAGATAATATATGTCAGCACACAACGTGTAGGCACCAAAAGCCTGAGCCTGTGGCCAGCCCATGGAAAACTTTCAGCGGGCTTTGGAGGACAACCGTTAGCTTGTCCATTGCTGCAAGCACGTGTTCCTCAGGTGCCAAGTCTAGTCCACTCGATGCTGTTCATCTCAGTGTTCAACACCGAAACCACCTGACAGCTCTTCCTTCCTGAGCCCAGAAGCCTAATGGCAGATCCTGCATGGAGAGGGCAATCTCAAACACCAACCTGTCCCAGATGCCACGGCCTTTCGAGGCCTGAAAGCATCGGCTTCCCAGGGCTGCCCGAGCAGCCAGCACTATGGGGCTTTGAGCCAGTTTATACTAGAATGGGTTAAGTCCAGCTAAGTGTTTTTTCCTTCTGCAAGAGAAAGGGAAAAGCAGCGGCCGGATCCCACTTTCCTCAGAGGTTTTCAGTGTGAGCGGGGGCTCTGCTGCCTTCCCAACCTCATAGCACAGCAGATCTGCTGCCTCTGCCCCTCCGTGCGCCGTGCGAGGGGTAGGTGCTCATGGTGACTCATCAGACTGAGGAAAAAATCAGAAGTGAGGGAAAACGAAATCTGCTGCTGTGAGGTGAGCACGGGTGCTGCGTCCACGCTCTGCGCTGCTTCCCGGAGCCCCTCGGCCTGCTCGGAAGCTGGGGTGCTGCCCCGGGAGCGGGCTCAGAGCCCCCAGTTCTCCTTCCTCCAGCCGCTCTCCCACCACTGCTATGGGCCGAGGCTGCAGAACCACCACAGCGGGAAGAGACCTGCTTGGGGCAGGTGGCTCTCGCCTGCGGGCAAAACCCAGTTCAAGATACGTCAAAACAGGCCGAGCTCTATTTCAACCTCGGCCGGCTGCTCAGTGCAGCGCCAGGGGAACCAGGCGAAGGAGGGGACAGGCTGGTGGTTAATTACGAGGGCCCTAACACTTCCCACTCACAAGTGCTGGCCAGAGGGCCTGTATCTCTCTGCAACGTGAAAACAGAAATCCAGGTGCCTCCTTGGCAAGAACGTGGTCGTCTCTTTGCCCTCGGCATTAAACCGACCCCTGCCCAGCCTCGCCGAGGCGCGCGGCTGCCCGGCCGGGCTCCCACGAGGAGAATCCAGAGCTTTTAAGGAACCCTCTGTGCCATGGGGACATGCTCGGAGGGACAGACAGGAAAAAAAGTGGCTACCTGGGTTAGCACAAATGTGTCCGTGCCGCCTGCAGCCTTGTTTTACTGGAAACACGGCTAAGAAATGGCAGTTATGGAAAGTGGAAGGGAAAGGGTGATCCTGAGGAATTGATAGGCGAGGGAGAAATCACACAAATGGGAAATAACACAGAGCTGCAAAACTGTTATAAAAGAGGCATTAAAAGAGCTCTGTAATTGGGGTTGTTCCACACAACCACACCAGGCATTTTTTCCCTTTTTGGGTGCATGTCACCATGACAGATGTCACTTTCCACAGTGATAATAACAGTAAAATACCTGTGTTAAGGCTGAGTACATTAACTTTTATATTGGTGTAATTTACAGTAAGTTCCTATCACTGAGGAGCAAAAGACAAAATGCTCTTCCTTAGCATGTCGAAAACCACGCACACACTTTACAGGAAGAAGGCTTCCTTTAAGTATCTATTTTATGTTAAATAATTCTTTCAACTTCCCATTACTCTTGTCAGGAGAGACCAGGAGCAGGGGGAAGGCAATACACACCGATAACCTGCAGCACGAGCTGGATTTGCCACTGCTCTGGATGTGCTGCAGCTGCTCGGGGCTGCTTTTCTGGCCATGCACGCAGGAGATTAGATCACTGCATGGAAAAGGGCAGGATGGACTGGGCACTAGCTATTATTAAAAAAAATAATCCCTACATAAGCACCAATATGATACTAAAAGCTACGTAAAGCATCGCTCACTTGCCAGAAGAAGAGACGGAGTCTCCAGCAGGGAATCCACTGCAGTGACGGGCACAGTTTGGTCTGATGCCTCCAGCAAACAGAGTGACCCTGTGGGAACAAGCACAACGAGGCCTTGAGAGACCACAGCATGAATGACATCTGCTTCAAGATCAGCTAGTTTGGAGACTGCAGCTGCAAAGCAGACGAAGCTACCACCATCACGGGCAAATGCACTGCTAGAATCAAAGGCCTTCAAAAACCTGGAAGGGTTGTGTGGAGCCCTGGAAGCGGCGCTCACACACACAGTCAGCTCCCCTAGGCTGCACTTTCCATTTGCAAATTACAGAATAGCTTCCATGTTAAGAAAGGATGAAGCGACGTTGGTTTCTTTCCAAAACAAAATATTGCAGTGTGGCATTACTGCATGCCAACCCACCCAGCTGGAATTCAGTACTCCACTGAAGCCTCATTTTTCTCCCATGTGTGCAGCTGATTAACCAAGGATTCAACGGCTTATGCCCTACTGTATGTTGCATTTTTGTTGCCGCTCGGCTCCTGCCTGCTCCCCTGGTGTTATCCATGCGACACCACGATGCCTACGGATACCTGGCACCTTCCCAGCCTCCTGCCCTTGCTTCCACGACGGTCACATTGCTGAGAAAACATTCACTTTGCATTTGAGAAGAGGTCACTGCTGGGTGGTGCAAACCTCTCTGCTGAAACGGGGACTGCATTAGTACTGCACTGCATTAGTAACCCGTGCAACTACCACCCTGGGTTGCTCAGCTGTCTGCACAGCCTCCCAGCACTGCGGCCAGCCGCACATGAGGGCTGTATCCTGCAAATGCCCATTTGCCTCGGCAACACCAAGCCTATCCCAAAGCCTATTAAACAAAACAGGAGCCCAGATGTTGGCTTCAGTAGCCTTGGACCACGCCACTTCAGCACAGCCATAGCTCCAGCATTCTCTGGACGCAGAGGGACATACGTGACCACTGAGAGCCGCGACGTCTCACATGAGCTGCGCTGGAGAGAGTGAGAGTTGGGATCAAGTCCACAGAGAGGCTCAAGCTTCATCGTGCTCTGGGCGTCCCTGCTGGAGCAGGGGGTTGGACAGGGGAATCTCTAGAGGTCCCTTCCAGCCCCAGCCATTCTGGGATTCGGTGATTCCTTCACCTCCGGAGGCACCAGCTGCCCTTCCTCCCTGCACGTGAGGGGCACTGCAAATAACAACCATTCACTGCGGAAAGTATCACACGCTGGCTTCAAACACGAAAAAACACCAGGCTGCAGCAGGGTCAGGACCGCTAATTTCACTGAAGTCTTCCTGTTCACCAAACACAAAGCTCTCATTTCCAAAAGCCTTGCAGGCACTAATGGCCCTTCCTCCTGCAGCGCATTTAGCAGCGCCAGGCTGCCCCAGCACCCTGCAAGGCTGCCCCAGCTGCCCTGGCACCCGGCGGGCACGGAAAGGGGCTCTGGCCATCAGGATCTTCAGCCTCCCAGTGCCAGCCCTGAGGGCTCAGTTTACCTGGATGCCTGCAAGACAAGGCTTGGAGGAAGGACAGCTGGGAATGCTGCCAAAATTAAAAGATTAAGAGTTGTTGCTATAATCATTTGTTGCACGGGAAAGCTACTGGAGAAGGCCCTTGGTTTGCTCCAGTTCCCTCACCCAGCACAAATACATTTGGGGTTTACGCTTTTTTGGGGAGTTTCCAGCAAAGCTCAGGGCCTGTTCCTGCTGGGTTACTGTTTCCCATCTGTTTTTCTTCCCTTTATTCCATCGCAGAGGCCCCGTGGTGGGACACAGGAATGTGCCCGCGACAATCGGCAGGGCCCGGTGCCCGTGGGGCTGCAGCGAGGGGCAGAGCCCTGGCGGGGCCAGCTTCTATATTTAGTCCCAACTCGCTCCCTGCAGCTCGACCGACACCGCCGAGCCCGGAGGCTCCGGCCACACGGCCGACCCGCGCCGCGCGGCCAGCGGGGCCCCCGAGGATAAACCGCTCGTTTCCTCCCCAAGGAACGCGAACGGGAAGACTTCCTGCCTCCCTCCCCCAGCGCCAGCCCCGCTCCCAAATCCCCATCCTCATGGAGCATGAAACTAAACACCATCCTCTTGCAACACAAGCATTAAGGCTGATGACAATGTTGTCCCCCAGATCGTTAGCAAACGGCTGCGTGGGCTACCTGCAACGTGTCCTGTTAAAGTAAACAGCAGCCCCAGCAGGGGCTCTGCAGACAAGGGGGCCCCTCTCTGCCCGTGCGTCCCCACACGCAAAGCGGCACCTTTGTGCTGACCAGCACATCCTCGGCCACCTCGGGACACCCGGCAGGGCTCGGGAAGCCGCTGGCAGCGAGGGACACGCACCAGAGAGGAGCTCTCGGGCCATCAGGTCACGATCCCGACAGTGCTTTTATGTAACCAAGTGTCTTCTAAAAATGGTACTACTTTCTGCAGAGTGATCCACCCTCTGGACACCACCTCGCTCTGCTCCTCCGGGAGGCTGCTCCACACCCTCACACCACGGTAAGCGGGAAATTTTCTATCAGCTAACCGACATTTATCCTGGGACCTTCTTCTTATGTCACCTTCATCTTCAATTTACAAGGGAATTTACTTCCCTTGACTCACCCCTTGTCCACCGCAGTGAAGGAGGCAGCCATGGGCTCAACAAATGCAGAGCATGGACAAGGAATGAGAAGCACATTCCTAACACCAGAAGCTTTGCCTGAGCGAGGATTATAACTTTATAGATAAGTGCACTCAACGCACGTGCACAAACATTTGCGGTCGAGAGTGCAAATCCGCCGCGGCCGAGTGTTGCACCCGCGTTCCAGCGCGCACATCCGTGCTGCTGCGCAGCAAGGGCCTCTTCCCAGAAAGCCACACAGACTCCCTTGGGCAGAGGCCAAGCAGTTAAATAAAAAAAAGTCTATCCAGAGCGAGAATTCTTCAGAGACACTTCAGCAGCTGGAAGGAGGAGGGGGTCGGGCGCTGAGAACGCTCGGAGAGGCCGACCTACCGCGGGGAAACGCGTGCCTGCTCCGACGGCGATTCCCGGGAAGAGCGTCGCGCCGTGGGCGCCGGACTCCGCTCCGCTCTGCGGGCGGGATGGGATGGCTGCTGGCCATCCAGCGTTGGCTTTGCAGTGGGGCCAAACTCACACCATTGCTGGTGGCAAACAAAAAGCCACCGCTCTTGGTGTGGGCTTCTTCATTTCCCTTTGTTTTATCCCCACCCTTGTCAAGTAAATAAAGCTGCAGGAGCTTCCTCTGAGCCATGGGAGTAGCGAGGGCTTCCCGGAGCTCCAGGAGGGAGCTAACAGGAGCCAAAGCGAAGGTCTTGCCTCTTTTTTCTAGGTTCCTGGATGGAGAAAGATCACCAAACCCTGCTTGTGAAAAGCCTTCAACACCTGAGCTGGCCCGGGAGAGCAGCGGTCAGGAAAAAGGAAGGAGGACTTGGCTCCATTCACAGATCTGCCCCAGGAGATCTGCTGGTAAAGAGCAGTTTTAAAGGACCACATAAAAACCTTCTATTCTGTGGACACATGATGTCCGTCTCCTTGGTGGGCTTCGCAGAGCTCCACTTGGCTAAGGCACCACCATATGGATACAACATCAAATGAAGGGCTGCCGAGAGATGGCTCAGCAGGAAGGAGCACAGCCAGATGGAAGCTCTCAGCCCGTTCTCCTCCTGCTAAGAGACACAGGCAATGTGGAGGAGCACAAGAAAGCTTTTGTTTGGCAGAACTGAACCTGCAGCCCAGCTCTGACCCCTACTCCTTCACTCAGGAATAACCCTTAACCCTGACAATCCTCCTGATTGAGAGACATGGGGCCCATCAACTCCTCTTCTCCATCCCATCACCGTCCTGTTCCAAGATCCTTAGGCCACCAAGCCCACCTGCTGGAAAGCTGATCTCTTCCTTCACAGGGTCAGTTCCCTGCAAAAGGGCAAACCAACCTTTTCAGGCATCATCACTCCCAGCCAGAATGGGAAAGAGGGAGAAATAGGTTTTCCTCCAGAACAAGGCGCTGGAATTGGTTGAAGTGGCTCCAGTGAATTGTGCTGCAGCCTCCAGGATGGTATTTTCATTCCAGTCCTACAGCAAGAGACAGGACATGGCCAAGCAGGGGCAGATGACCAGATCTCTCAAAGCTGCCTTTCACTAGAGCACAACACATCCTCTGTGTTATTAGAGGGCTCCTTCGGACTGAATGAAATAACACTCTGCAGCTCTTCATTGCACCTCAGGGAAGGAAAAGCATCTCTCCAGCCCATCTTCCTGCAGGGCGGGGATTAAACATCTGAGACGGATCAAAATGAAATCAAACAGGCGAGGCTAAAGGCAGCAAAAAGGGGAGAGGGAGAGGAGCACCTTGGCATTTGAGAGAGCTGTTTGGAAGCTGCTGCTCAGCGGTGAGCTGCCAGGTCTCTCCAAGGCGCTGTGGCAAAGAGGAAGGGAGGATGGAGGAGGGAAGCTTCCTGCTCCCCTGGAGAACAGGGAGGAACACACGTCACTTCCCAAGCACCGGCTGCAGCTGAGAGGGTCAGGCTCGGTCAAGGAGCTGATGATGCAGCACAAGGCCAGCCTGGTTCTGGAAACACAGCTCTGGTGCGGATCCACCTGTCCAGGAGGATGAGATTCAAACATGGGCACTGGTTCAAAGGGGAGAGAGGGCACCCCTCTCAGCCCAGAGATCACGCCAATCCAAGGGGCTTCTGCACGAGGCCCCGCTCCTCTCGCAGCGGAGGTGCAGAGATGAAGTCCCCAGACCTCCTAGGCCTCGGCAGGTGCCTCCACGCAAGGAGATCCCACTTTCAGAGAGCAGTAACGTGGCTAGAGCCAGATCTTTTGGCTACAAAAGCACAAGCTGATGGGGCTGGCAGCAAACAGCATTCTCCAAAAAGCACTTCTCTGAACACGGCACCTGGGTAACCTGCAAGCCAGAGCCCACACACCGGGGAGAAGAGCAGGCTGGTTTTTGGCAGGTCTCAATGTCCTTTCAGGCACCCCCGACACCCCAACCATAAACACCTTGGAAATCTTGTGCCACCGGGGTGTGAGGCCACAGCAGCGCAGGCTGAGGTTCTCAGAAACGGGCGTTCAATATTATCTCCATCTTCACATCAATCTGCAGCAAGTCAACCACAGCAGGAGGAGCTGAGGAGGCAAAGCAGAGCAGCACCAGAAACTGCAACGGAAGGGTAAAAAAAGAAAAAAAAAATAAAACAACACCAACTGAGAGGCAAGGGGAGGATCTCTGCAGGGCGCGCATGCACTCACACACACGGCTTCTAGGACTGTTTATCAAGCTCAGGAAGGAAGAGGGATGGGGCTGCCAGAGAGATCAGAGGTGCTCGGCTGTCATATGACACACCGTGTAGGAAAGCAAAGCCGCAGAGCGTGCACGCAGACAGGGAGGAAGCTGCAAGGAAAGCCCTGCAAACAGCGGAGGAAGCCCCAGCACCACCCCAGAGGGGCTACAGGAGGCGAGGGGAAGCAGAGCGAGGTGCCCCGGCGGGCAGGGGCCTCTGCCCTGCCCTCCTCGGCCCCCTGGGCCCTGCCAGCCAAGCGGGCCTGGCCTGGCCATGGGAAGGGCACGGAGAGCCCTGCCCCGTCCCAAGCTGCTGCCGAGCGCTGCTCGGCTCCCGTGGCTTCCTGGGGACAAACCACTTCCTATTCTAGAGCAGGAACATGCCAAACTTCCCTTCCTCGTTCCCAGGGGCTGCGGCTCCAGCTGCTATAAAAGTCACTAGAGCCAGTAAAGCTGCTGGCTGTGGAGCCAGCTAGAAAGAGAGGAAGGTTTGGCCAGCGGAGTGACTGTGTACTGGCCTGGGCAGGAGTTTGCCCCTTACCTGATCAGTAAAGCCCTGTGCAAACTCATCACCCTCGTGCCTGAACAACCACACCAGGACAAGGGGGGAAGACTCCTGGCCGGTTGTCAGGCGGGGCACGGCCGAGACTCCCGTGCCCACAAAAGCAGGGCAGAGCGGGAAGCGCCACCACAAACCCGCGCGGCATCGGCTGCTCCCGCGCTCTTGGTTTGTAACTGCTCGCACGTGAAGCCCAGATGGTTTCCAGAGCGAGGGAGAAGGGCAGGCTGCTTACACAAGCAATGCCTTATTTCGGTAAATATCATATGCCATGCAGACATTTTGGCCTGGATCCAATTTCCATGAGGCTTTTCTCAAAGGAGGACACGGCTCCTGCAGGAGCCAGCAAGCTCCACTCGTGCTGAACCCCTGTCTAAGGGAGATCCGTGTCTCGGGCAGACACACATTTATACCAGATGATCCTTGTTACACCTGGCATGGGAAAAGCCTCTCCAGCGTTCAGCCAACAGAGCTCTGCTTTCACCATGCGCTCAGGCAGCTGCAGTTAACTCTTCCCTCACACAGTTTGAAACAGGGCCTCTCCTCCGGTCCTGGTTATGCTTCCTGCATGAGCTCGAGCTCACAAGGAAGCAGGAGGCCTTTGGGGTTCAGCAGCTCTGAAGAGGAGAGCACACTGGAGCCACCTCAGCAGCGAGGCCACCACTGCAGCAGAGCAGGGAAGCTCAGACCCCCTTGCACCATGTCCAGACACTCAGTTCACTCCCTGCACACCCTGCGCGCGTCCGTGCACACGTTGCCCACGTCCACTCGCTCCGTGGGACTCGCACTGGGTATCTGGGTACGCTGCAGCAATTTCCCAGTCTAATCAAACGCCTTGTTGCGTTACCAACCCAGCGATGGCTGGTTGAACCACACACCACATCCTTGCAATTGCTTCTGTTACTCACAATTGACTTATTTATCAAACTCGCCCTGCCAGGCCTCGCCAGGAGATGAGCAAGGTCATCGTCACCCTCCTCGCTGTCCGTGACGGTGGCAGAGCTGCGAAGCGGTGCTGGCTATTTCGTAAGGACAAACTTTCTCCAGCAGCCAAGTTCCCTTGTCTCTCAACACCAGGGCTAGAGTCCCGGGTAGCATACTCTGGAATTGCAACAGAAATCATCATGGAAAGTAGATGCAAACAAAGCCTAAATTAATTGGTGATTTTAAAGCTGCCCAACAAATATTTTCGCAGTCTTGCTTGTAGCACAGTAGCAGCTGCAGTCTCTGTGTGCAGGTCTATCTCAGCACCCACCCTTCTCTGCAGAACTATACCTAAGAGCAATTCATAATAATAACAAAAAAAAAGTGAATTGCCTCTTGATGTAACTAGCAGCTTGTGGGGGATTTCCTGGGTTTGGAACAAATAGCCTGATGGCTCCTGGCTGCTCAGGGGCCCAACCCACCTTCTTGTGCTTCACAAACACTCCTCCAACAAAAGACTTTGACTCCCTGCTTTCAAAGGGGAACAGAAGGCAAGTTCAGACAATGCTGATGGCTGCTTGCCCAGCCAGGCCTCAGCTAGTCCTTCATAGTAAATATTTGTTCTTAATTACAGTGCCATTTGCCCCAGGAGCTTGCCTGCAATCTGTAGGAGGGAGGGGGATTATGTTGTTGATAGGTAAATAATGGTTCTTTCATCACCAAAAAACCCAATGCTTTTCCAAAGATTAAAGCCTCTCCAATACTCTCCCCATGGGCTAGGGTAAGGGTGTCAAAGCTCTGTCCCTCTCAGGAACACGCAGCAGCCTCCCACCAGCTGCAGCGGGTTCGGGGAGGAGGAGAGCACAGCTTGGCTGCTCCAGCCCGGAGCCGGGAAGGAGCCAGGCTGGAAGCTGCTGCCTCCTCGCCCGGCAGACAGCCGAGCTCCTCGGCACGGAGACCTCCCCTGGCCCAAGCCTCTCGTGGAGCGGTGCGAGGCGCTGCCCGCCACGCGCGGTTCCCACCCTGCCACAGAGCTGCTGACTTCGGAGCTTCCTGTGCCCAGCGGCCGCAATATCAAAAATATTTATCAGCAAAATTATGAAAAACAGAAGCGAGAGAGCTGACCTCTGCTCTGTCTGAGGAGGAGGAGGCGAGCAACTTCCTCCCGCCGCTATCAGAAAACCCAGTGACCTTCTGGGAGGCAGGGAGCAAACGCACAGTAACCCTCACCCCTTGCCATGCCGCTAAAGGGACTGCGAAGGCATCTGGCATCTCGGAGCCAGAGGTCAGGGCCAAGCCAACTTTGGCCCCACAACATATTACTCACTTCTTCCAGAACAAGAAAACAGAGATTAAAAGCAGTATCTGTCTGTGCCATGGCCCCTACATTCCTGATCCGTTCCTGGTAACCAAACTCGGTAGAGAGAACAGATGATAAATGCCTAGAAACACTAAAAATGACAGGAGCCTTCAAAAAGCAGGCCCTGAACTTCTAGAGGAAAAGAAATGCGGAAGATTGATACTCAAATATTTAAAAATCCAAGAGAAACAGAGCGCGTTTCCTTCCTCCCTTTCAGCCCACGCACTCACTAAGGGCTCCCTGCATTTCCAGCAAGGCAGGAGCAGCCACAGAAAGGACCCTCCACCTTGAACGCCCCGGGAGCCAGCACTGTCTCCGCTGCGCTCCCCTCCTCGCCTCAGCACTTACTTGGTTTGCTTCATCTTTCCAAATGTCACTAAAACCCATTTAACATTTTTCTTTAGACTCAGCTAGTGCTATTCCCTTCCCCCAGCTCCAACAGACTGGCCCGAAATCTGTTGTTAGCATGACATAAATATTTGTGCAGTTCCTTCATAACTTCATTCATCTCTCTCTGCGGCAACACTTGAATCATTTAGCATTTTTCCCCTCTTATCCAAAGCCCTTGAGTTCCTGCACGGAGATTTATTTAAGCCTCTGGAAACGCCCCGCTCTGTATTGTGCCCCAGCACCTCGCAGGGGACTTTGAGCACTGCAGCGAGGCCACGTCGGCGGCGCGGGCGGCGGGGAAGAGCGCGGCTTGCGCGGAGGGGCCGCCGCTGCCAGGCCTCTGCTCTCGCGTGCCGCCCTGTCCTTCCTACCCACATCTCTTCATCACATCCCCTGGATGTTTACTCTGCTTCCTGCCTCTAAAATCATCGCCAGCACTTCCTTGCTATTACAGCAGTGATGAGGTGCAGAGTCAGAGATGCTTTTTATAGTGTGCCTAAGAAGGGAGATAATCCTATAAAACTACACATTTCTGTAGTCTATGCACACCTGCAGCTTTTTTTTTTTTTTTAAACTATATTCAGGACAGGTCAACATAGAAGCATGTTTTGAAAGGCCCCTTTCATACCAAACATTTGCTCATCCCCAACAGAGCGGAGGAAACAACACCAGCCCTCAACATAACCTTCCAACAAGCCCTAAACCTCCTCAGCTCCCCAGCTGTAAGGGAAAGGGCCCCTTAGACCCCCTGTCCTGAAGGGTCCGGAGCCCCCCAAACGCAGAGCCCCCGTTTCCAGCCGGGTCAGGAGCAGGAAAGCGGAGCAGCTTAGCAGGCGCTTCCTTGGAAAGCGCTGCGGGGAGGGCAGGGAGCCTCCCCTACCAGCAAGGGAGCGAAACCAAAAGAAAAAGCATCCCAGAAAAACAATTTAACCTGACAGCATTTTTCCCTTGTCCTGATACAGGATACAACCACCTTAAAATGCCAGTTGGGAGGGGGAAAAAATGTACTTTATCTGGCTCTGTTCTCCACCACAGAGGCAAACTCCTACCGGGGAAGGAGAAGACTGAGCTGTGGAGATTCTCACCAAAACCAGCAGCGAGGCCTGTACAGAGCCCTTGGCGGCAACAACCGTCTGTGACGTTTCTGAATGAACTCACTTGGAGTCTACAACAAAAAAAATCACAGGCTCTTGATCCACACACTCCCTGCAAATAATGAGAAGAATATACATATATTTAAGTTAATGCATTCAAAGTATAGATTACCTCTTCCCCCCTTACCTTTAGGGACACAGAGCATAAATATTCTCCCGAGAATGGAACAGGGCACAGGGAGAGCAGAGGAAACACTACCCATCTTGTGAGTCACAGCCAAGCTGTAACAGAGGATTCATTAACTAGATGCAGGTGATCCTATTAGCTCTGCAATTGCTGCACATCAGGCTGCAGAGTAATTAGGGTCACAATTCAGAAGGATTTACCCAAACATTTTTCATTAAAACACAGTTGTTGCTAATAGCCCTGACTAAAGCCTTTAGACTATTAGCCTGCTGCACAGGAGTCATAATTATTTCATCCACTTGGGAAAAAGGGCATCAAAGAAACTGCCTGGGACTGTCCATAGGTTTAGAAGAGCACGGGAAACCCAGGGAATTCAATGGGAAGTCTCCCTTTGATATCACCACAGGCTTTTGATCCGGTTTGCAGACGGAGCAGTCGGGATGTCAGGGGAGAATGCAGGAACACGAGGCTTACAAAGGAAGGATTTGCCATCGGAAATACGCCAAGGCACCACCCAAACCTATTAGGTGACTCAGAGGTACTGCCCAAGTCCTAATTGCTGCCCGGAGGTTCAGTGGTCCCCGGCGCCATCTCGGTGTGCCCGGTGGGCGGCAGCAGGCCCCGCGCTCGCTCCCGCGGCGCAGAGCGCTCCCGGGACGGGATCCGGCACCCCGGCACGGCCCGAGGGAAGCGTCTCCTAACAGGGCCGGCACGCGGCCTTCCCCTCCATGGGCAGCGCGGGAGCGGGGGGACACCCACCAGCTCCCCGTCCTGACCTCGCTTCCATCGGCTCCCCTGTGCCCAGGGAGCCCCACGAGGAACCCAACAGGCCCGCAGAAACACGGCACAAGGAGACCAAAGTCTTGGCCACCTTCTGCTCTGCCCAGGATCTCCATGTGACCGACGTCCCAGCGCAGCCCTGGCCCCGCTGCACCTCTGAAGGGATCCCTCCCACTCATATCCTCCTGGGATGCACAGGAGGCAGGGAAGAAAAGGAGGTTTAGCCAGTGCAGAAATGTACGGATTGTGAAGTACTTTTTTTTTTTTTTTTTTTTTGGTAAATGGACATTTCAGATATCTGCATGGGGAACAGGGATGCAGGACACTCTGCTGGTTTTTCCATCACTGACTGCCCCCTTCTACGTCTTTTTTCACTGCAGGCTTCATCAAGATCTACTGGCCATAAACAAAAAAGTTAAGCATTTCCTTTTCTGGTACGTCACACCGATTGATACTTGGTCTGCAGACCTTCCATGCCTCCAGTGGGCTCTTAAAGGAGTATGTCTCCAAAACGAAGCCTTTTCTGCGTGTTTTTATCAGAAAGGCACGCCAACAGCAGAACCACCCGTTCCTTTCTGTGTGTGTCTGCAGGAAACACGATAAAAACCGTCACCAAAAAATAAATACGGAGCCAGGACTTGCCAGCTTGTTATTTCACACGAGAGCCGTGTCACCGAGGCGCTCGCTAGGATCCGGCCTTGACGACTGGGGCAGTGCAGGAACGTGGAGGGAGGAGAGCAGCACGTACCCTAACCTGGCTCTCACCCCGTGTTTTCGAGCCAGGCACCCCAAGTTTTGCTCAGCGCCAGGGAGACGAACAGGGGGGAAGGCCTTGCTCTCCATTCAGAGCTTTGTGCTGTTCACTAGGAAGATGCAATCGCAGGCAACTAAAACCCTCTGAGTGCTCCTGGGCACTGCTTTTTGCTTCAGATTTTTATCCAGGTAACTTCTACCTGAGCACACCCCAAAAACACTCTCCCGAGCAAAGCAGCACAGCTGCTGAGGGGAACATGGCAGAAGGCTCCGAGCTTGGGGGCTCGGGTACAGCACCGGAGCCAACGCTTCCAGAAACGATGGAAGTGAAGACCAAGATGCAGATACACCCAAGCAGCTGGGGAGGACAGGGAGCTGCTGTATGGTACCTGGGGAGATCTCCTGTCCAAGCTGGACTACCTGAAAGGACAGAAAGCTCCTAAGAAGCAGCAGAGATTTTATGCATCGCCTTAGCTTCATAAGCTCAGTCCAAGACAAGGCCTGTAAGCATTCCCAAGGAAGTAGCTCGGACCTGGGCAATCCACAAACCAGCAGATATCAACACCAGCGGGTGAGCTGGATGCTAAAAAGCCAAACGAGTCCAAACCCGCAAGGATATGACGGCATTTTCCAGGAACTTGCAACATCACCTGCGGGGGGGGATGAGCAACCGGTGTCCACACCTTGTTGCATTGTGCTCATTTGTATGGATATGGGATGGCGCGGGAATAGCAGCTCCACACAGCCCGGGGTAAGGACCCCACGCGCCCCACCGAGTGGTTCGGTTCACACCGAGCTCAGGCTCTCATCCTGCTGCCAAACGGAGGGATCGTGGGATTCAGGGTTTTATCTGAGCCAAAAATGAGGAAGAAACGCTACATCCATGCACTACATCTTAAATTAAATTAGGATTTTGGAGTGACATCGAAAAAGGCTTTTAAAGCAGCTTTTCCTGGCCCTTGACTCAGGCTGCACCTCCTCCAAAGGCAAAAGGCAGCACCTGCCTCTTCCCTCCACGGAAGCTGAGATCAAACAGCAGTTTTGCCACATCACAAGTTAAAATTAGGGCTACTCCTGGTAAAAGAGGATCTTTCCTCACTGTCTTGAAGCGTTTCTCCTGGCATTTATCTTGCTATTGTCTGTATCCAGCCCTGTGTTTATAAGATTACCCTCAAATTAGGACAGTTTCCTCATTCTTCCCCCTGTCTTACTACAGCCTCTGGTTCCTGGGAATCTGATCCTATCTTCTCTAGAGGTTACTCCCTTTTGATAGGGAATATCTACTGTATGTGGGCAGGAAAGCGCCAACAGAGGATAATGAGGATTAGGAGAGAGTCCTTGTTAAAACTTATCTTCACAGCAGATCAGAAGACTTACTGGGCCATCTGATCACCAGAGACACTAGGAACCCATCTCTCTTAGGTTCCCACACAGTGTCCCACCCCACCGTGGCCACAGATGAAGTGGCCCACAAGGTCTTGAAGGACAGGGTGAGCCCGCAGGCCCAGCCAGCTACATCCCTGTGCCGTCCGGTCCTCCTTAAGCAGAGCACGGTGCTTAAGGAGTGATGGGAAAGCAGAGGTGGGTGGAAGAGAATGTTTCGGGAATTGGTTCCTTGCCTGCGACGCTCCTCACCGGGAGGAGCGGGTTTATTGATCAGCGCAGCCTCCCACCACCAAAGGAAACTGCTCATTTCCGAGTGACGGAGCTGCTGAAGAACAGAGTCCCCGGGGGTTTCTGTTGCCCAACAGCCCTTCTCCTCGCCGTGGCCGCCCCACGGCCTTCATGCAGGTGGGCACTGCTGCCCTCCAGCTATCCCGGCAGCTGTACAATGACCTTGGGAAAGCTTCTGCTCCAGCCATTCCCACGTCCTGTCCCCAGTGACAGCTGACAGCAGCACCTACAGAAGGATATAAGGACAAGGCAAGCGTGCAGCTAAGTTTTACCACAAATGCTTTCCTGGGCTCCAGCCATTTGCTAGATCCCTACATGAAAATACTGCAACTCAAAAGACTTTGGTGGCTGACCCTGAACAGGTCCCCACAGAAATACTACCAGACCTTCCTCCAGCAGAGCCCTGGCCTTGCTGCAGCCACAAAGGCGACTCATCACTCAGCAAGTCAGCTTGCTCCCACACCATATGGGTGAAAACATGTGGGTCTTCCTTATATCCCTTTGCTGGATGCTGTTCCTCAATCCTAGGGAGAGGAGCAGGGCTCAGCGTCTTCCCTTTGTGACAATCTTCTGTCTTGCCACCACCCCTCCAAATTGTCCCTGTGGTTTCAGCTCCAGACTTCAGTCTTCACCTCGCGACCACGCCATACTCCTGGGAGGTGTTGCTTTAGCCTCCTCCACCCCAGAGCTGCCCACATTTCAGTGCCCAGAGAAGGATCCCTAGGAAAAGCACCTTCCTCTTCTTTCATAGGGAGTGGCTGATTGCTTTAGATAATTATATTAAGTGAACAAGTTGGACATTGGGAAGCAAGATTAGTTCCCACAAGGGCAGGGTAGTAATGAGAGTGGTTAAAGACAGGTAATGAGTGGGTGGCACTTGTCAGCTTCATAATATAGATTATAATTTGTTTATTACTCTTGCTACTGCTTTCGCTGCTGTTGGAATGCAATTAAATAATAGCACCCATGAGTCCTGCTCCCATCTCTGACCTACAAACATCCCTGGGCCTCCGTTGCACAAGCAGCAGCACCAGGCCCACAGAGGCATTGCAAGGCTGATGGGAAGTATCCCACAGTTCTGGAAGGAGGGAACTCAGAAGACAAAATGAAACCTGCTTCCACGAGGGACCGGCTCACGGGGCTTTTGGGGGTTCAGAAAAACTCACCAGCATCCAGAGTTTCATTCCTAGCTACTCCCAGGTAGTGGCATCTGGGAGTTACCCTGGGTTCTCAGACATCAGAGCTTGGGTTTAACACTGAGGCGGAGGAAACCCTCCCGTGTACAAGCCGACACTAACTCCCTCGCCAAAGCCAAGTGATGGTGCAGGTGTCTCCCCTGGAAAACGGGGGTCTGAGTAGCTAGTGTTGCTTGGCCATGACTTTCAATGGGAGCAACTGCAACCCAGTCCATGCTGATGCAGCCCAGTCTATCTCCATGCAGCCCATCCCTGCTTGATGCACCAAGAGTTCCTGCAGGCTCAGGGGACAGCTGACCATGTCAACCAACAGCCAGCAACAGCAGGAGCTTTCTCATGTGTCATGAACACTCCAGAAGCACTATCCACAGTGCAGATATCCCTCTCCAAAAAGGATCATCCTCCCTCTTACCTGAGGGGGGATCAGCAAGATTAATCTGGAGGAGGAGGCAGTGGGTCCCAGACTGATACAGCTGCCCTAGGAAGATATGGACACTGCCCTAGGAAGGGTATGGACACAGCCAAGGCTACATTTTCCATGACAGGCAGTGGCAGTTCCAGGAAGCTGCTGGGAAACTGTATCTCAGAGGTGACACTGATTCTATCTCAGGAACTGCACTCTGGGAGACAGTGCTTCCAGCACGACTGGATTTATTTTGTTTTTAAAAAACATCACACCACTGACAACTGTATTGCTTCCTCCATACACAAACATATGCACTTCTCTCCGCCTTTACCAGATTTAACACCAGATTTAAAACCAGAATGGGAATTTCTCAAAGAGCCCAAGAAGCCGGCAACACAGGAAAGGAGCAAGCTGGCTGCTCTGGACTTTTTCAGATGAAGCACTTGTACAGCTCAGCACAGGTCAGCGATTTATTGGGACTCTTATTGGGCTGCCGCTCCTCAACACTGGTGCCTTCGCCACGCTCTGCTGCCAAACGCACTGGATGGAGACAGACAGGGCCAGGGAGAACTGCTGCTTCCCTGATTTTCAACAACAACCCTCCTGCCCCTCCCCAAACCGCTTGGGTACTTCCCTTTGCAAAGAAAAACATGCTGCAAGGACATAAATAAAAACCAGCAGGGAATTTCAGCACTGAACTGCACTATCAGTGCATGTTTGGGCACAAGCAAGCGCCCATTGAAGTCAGCAGAAGTTTGGAAAGACAAAACACCTCCCACACAAAGGACAGACAGAGGAAGCAGCAAGAGCTGCGGGGCAGATAAGCTGCCTGTCAGAACAGGCTTGGACTGTCCTGGCAGGAAGAAGTTATCCAATGAGAGGGAAAGCTATTTGGGGAATGAATAGCGAAGCTTCATGTTAAAAAACAGCTTCCCGAACTACTCTCCAGCTTTCTGCCAAATGGACACAGGGCCAAGACACGCAGGAGCCTGTTGGAAGCTCCAGCGCAGGATCGTTCATTCAAAGGCAGCAGATGGAACGGGAGCTGCGCTGGAGCCAGCAGGGCACGAGTGGGACACGGGGAGGGTGGCAAACGTCAGAGATGACAGGCAGAGGGAGGCTGACACTGAGGAGCCCTCGCTCCATCGGAGGCCGGGGCATCCGGAGGCCGCACAACCTCGTGTCCAGAGGGCTACCCCGCGTCCTGCTCTGCAGTGCGCCGGAGGATCCGGCCTGGGTGCTCACAGCGGCTCAGCTTCTCTCCAGCACCGCATTTGCACCAACACCGCATCGGGGAGCAGGGTCCCACCAAGGCAACAGTCTGCTCCATCCCACTTCGTGCGGGGTTTATCGCCAACGGTTCCCCTCGCAGAAGAAAAAAAAGGCAAAACCACAAGCAAACTAGTGCCAGGCCTTACCGAAAAAAAGAAAAATAGACAGCGCAGATCAGAAACAGAGTAAACTTCATAAAAGCAAAACCCCAAATCACAAAGAATCTGCCCTTGAGGCAGTGATGGGAGATGAGAAGAGCAGAGTGTCTGAACACAGAGATTTTCACAGCTACCAAAATAAAGCAGTGAGAAACCCAGCAAATGGCTTTACATAAGCCAGATGTTTCTCCGGGGAAAGCAAGCAGAAAAATAAATAAATCTGTCTGGATTCCTCTTCCCCCCACTCATACCTGGTCTCCTCACCAGCTTAGGCCCTCCTCACTTCTTAAGGCCCTGTGCTCTTGAACACCATGTGCCACCAAGCAGCAAGGAGCTAAAATGCATCATGCTGAGCCTGCACGGCAGATCGGGTCTCCGCTTCCTACATGCCCCAGGGTTTCTGGGATAAAGTGGGGATTGCAGGATCCTGGAGGAGGACCACCTCTCCTCAGGAGCAGCTCCCACATCAGTTGTCAACACCTGAGGTGACAGAAAGCAGCCAGAGAAGTCAATCAAGGGTAATGCAAATGATAAAATAAAATAGCACATGTTCGTCAGAATGGAGAAATAAAGGCTGGAAAGGGCACTGGCAGGCTCGTCCTGCACCGGGCAGAGAGGACAGCCCCAGCAAAGGCGGCTCTGCGCAGCCCAGGGCGGCACAGCCAGCCCGAACGCCTGCACCTGCCGCACGACTAATTCCTGACCCATAATTAATGCCCAGCCCTTGACGGCGCCATCAAAGCTGAACCGCAGCTTCCTTCCTGAGCCAGCTCCCAGTGCAAAAACAGCTCTGAGACGCGGCCCGGCAGGGGACGGGGCACTGTCCAGAGCAGCCCAGAGGCATCGGAAACTCACAGCAGCTCCTCGCGGCCCACGTGGCCACTGAGGATCGCGCTGCCACCAAGGACATGAGTGGGTGCAGCCGCCATGGTCACCAGCACCCGTCACCCATGGGCTGCCCTTCCTCCCTATGGGCTCTGAGTGACCCAAGTGTGCCCAGCATGGCAGCACTTTGGGCACGTTGCAGGGGGAAAGGTGTGACAGCAGAGCCACGGCGAAGCTGTGGGAAGGAAAGCAGAACTTTTGAGACGCCTCTTTGGCACAGCAAGCGTCTGCCACGCTACTGGCGGCAGCCGCCATGTCAGGACAGGCATGCTGCAACAAGGGGGGCAACAAAATGGCTGCCGCCCAACGCCATGTGAGGGAGCAGCCTCAGCCCTGTCCTGACACTGCCTTGGAGCCACCACTGCCACCATTTCACAGCCATTTCCCAAACACGAGTTGTGGTACAGCCCCGCTCCTGCCCTGGCTCTCCCTCCCGGCCTCTGGACATTCACCTCAGCTGGGCCCTCACACCATGTGCATCTAATCAGACCTCAGGTGGACCGAGAGAAAGGCCTGCAGCTGCGCAAGGGCGAGTGGCCTGACATGAGGGAGAAACCCCACTTCCACCCACTGTTTGAGCAGCCTAGAACATGGCTATTGCTGCCTGTGCCAGCTGACTATAAATACAGGAATGTGTTGATTAGCTGCACTATTTAAATGCCTTCTGACGCTGCAAATAGCCTGATTTGCTCACATAAAGGATAAAAAAAGAAAATAACAACAACCCACAAATAACCTGGTTACCCTGGAGATGCGAGCACCCAAACTGGGGCGATGGCGTGAAGAGTCTGCTTGCCAGGGGTGTCTCGGGGTGACGCAACGGGAGGCAAGTCCAGAGCTGCAGAGGTTCACTTGCGTCATGCTCAAAGCGCGCTTGATGCCACACCAAGAAACAAGGGCCTAGGAGAAGGGCAAGGTTAGACTGAAGAGAGGAGGAAAAGTTCCAGCCAGCCCCAAATCCCTTCCCCTGAGCCCCCGTTCTGCGTGCTTATCTCCTGTCACTGACAGCATCCCTGAACATCTCACGCTGCAGTAGTTCAGGGCACGTCTCACTGGCCCGTCCCCAGCTTTGAGTTGAGGCTCAGTTGCCCAGACCGGAGCTACAGATACATGAGCTGGAGGGACCCAGTTAAAACACAGCAAGGGAAAAGGAAGACAAGAACCAGTGGCCTCCCCAGGAAGACATCCGATTCTACTCCTGACAACCTGGGCCAGCCAGGCGCTGTCATTTTGTGTCACCAAAAGTAATCTTAACACTGCACTGCTCTTGGACTGGTTCATTGCTCTTCTGTTTCACTCATGCTCGGTTATGCCCTTTCTTTTCCTCCCTTTTCTCTCTGGGAGAATTGGCTGAGCCAAAAGGATGGAGAAGTGAAGACGTGCTGCAATCGCTGGGAGTGCAAAGAAGCTACATGGACTTTCCAGTAGGGAATTGCAGAAGTTTAACTCTGCCCGTGTTAAGAACTTTGTGCTGTCACTGTGACTTGAAACTGAGGCAGAAACCCTTTGAAAGCAACAAGCTACAGTCCCTCTAGCTGCTGAAATTAGAGAGGTCAAAGTCATCCATGGAAAAAAAAAAGAAGTTCCCACTTTTGTTACCTGAGGGCTTGTGGCACCATAAGTGAAAGCCCGGTGGTAGTAAATCTCTCAGCCCAAGCAGGAAATTCCCCAATGCACCACAGAGCATCTTACAAGTGGCTTGTCTGGAATCAATGGGTTAACCAAGGAGCTTCTCACTGCTGCATGTGGGAAGCGGTTATCTCCTTGCCAAATTCCACCATGCTCAACAAAACCATCTTGCTCACTCAGCCTGTGCTCCTGCACTTAGCTAGGGCCCATGCCCACCACTGAAGGGGACTGTAGACAGAATCCTCTCTCTATATATATACATATACATGTATATGATCTGTCTAGCACTGCCCCTTTCCTGATGTCTGTTCTTGACTCCTCACCCAATTAACCTGGCAGGACACAAGGTCTCCAAAGAAACTCCAAGCCAAGAAGCACAGTGCAAGATATACTTAAAACACTGACGGCTGAGGACACGACCAAGGCTAATAGGCAGGTCCCTTGCTTCTGTCAAGGCCAGGAAGCTTGAAAGAAGCTCCTTTCGGGTCGTGGAGGAAAGAGCACCTTCTGCACACTTTTCAGACAACCCATCTCCTGCCTCTGGCTGTGGGACTTTTGAATGCAGCAACAACAGGGATATTCACCATAGACAACGTAGCGGCTGGCTGCGCAGCACTGCTTCTACCTAGGCCATTACTAATGGCACCTGTGCTGTTTCAGACAGCCACAACTCAGCTACCGTGCAAACTTGCTCACAGAGCTAATGCTAGCTGCTAATACCCTATTCCACCCCTTAGCAGAAAGTTGCAAGAGGAAGTCAGGTGGAAGCAAACACGGCTCTACACCTGACAAGGTGTTCCACACCGCTTCAGTGCGCAGCCCGACTCCAGCACGGTTGCCTATCTTCCTCAAGAGCTACTCTATCATGTAATTAAAGGAAAAAAAAAAGAACAAAAAAAAATTATTTTCCCATTGTGCCAGGTAGTTTTTTATTTTTTGAGCTGTAAACAGGCCTCTAAATCAAAATAGATTCCTGTCATGCAGTTCAGGGGTAAGCAAACAAATCCAGGCTCACACCCGCTCACTTGTCTCCTGCTCCAGTCTTTGACTAGGTGTCCTAGGCCATGCTAGATGTAGCACCTTCCCATCGGGGCTCTTTCTAGAATAAAACTAGCAGTCCTTCATGCCCAGGCTGTGGGATTTGAAAGACAAAAATAGACGCACATATGCACAGCTGTAGAGGAATCCATCAAAAAATTTGGAAGATAAGTCACTTAATTTCTCACCATGTGAATTAAAATGAGGGGGAAAGAAAACAGGGCCACCATGAAATCCCCAAAACATACTTAGTTATTTTTTCAATTGGGTTAGCTCTGTCCCGCACACCCGGAATCAGAGGGGACATGGGCCACAGCTCCACTAGCTGAGGCGACCCAGGCCTTACCCCAAAACAGCCCCAAGAGCCCAGCCAGGTTTCTCTCAGATTGCTCATAGCCAAGGATGGTGCCACAAAGGAGCCATACGTAGACCCACGGCTTGGCACGTTGGCTTGAGGGCCTCCTGCTCTCCATGACCTGGGGGGAAGAAGTCACAGGTGGCCTTGTGAGGCCACAACCTGCTAGTCTGCTACCAAAAGGAGGCCGCTGCTACAACGGTTGTGGCCAGGCCTTGCCTCAGTAGCGAGCAGCAGTATCCTTAGTCCATCCGTGTTCGGAGCCGAGGGATGACTGGAGGTCAGAGCTGGCCCTGTGCTCGAGCTGTTCTTTGTTCCCTGGTTTACCCAATACCCCAGCCCTCCTCACTCCTCAACTACCCCTCTCCATTTTAGCACAGGTCTTAAAAATTAAACTGTGCATGAAACCAAACACCGCGCTTGAACACAGCCCAGCAAATGCTGCTCACAGTCACAGAAGAACAGTAATCGACCATTAAAAAAAAAAAAAAAGAAGTGGGGATAAGAAAACAGCATGCCCTTACATGGACAGAGGCTAGACAAGCATCTGACAAACATTTTTTAAAGAAAAAATAATATTTATTTGCAATATAAACAAAGTCCCAATATTGGATCAGTATATGTAGGGTCACTAATTTTCCTTCATAACTCAGAAAGTAAAACCACTCCTCACTAACAAGCTCTCAGTTGTACTATCCAGAAGACGGATCTTTTTTTTTTTAAGCTTTAAAGAAGAAAGACCACTAACAGCACAGGAAGCCTTTACAAACCAGCTTAGCTGTAATGCAATACAGATGCACTGTCAAAAAATCCCTGAAAAATAAATTCCTCCATGAGGTAAGACGCAATTAGGATATTCTCAATTTGCTCACTCGCAGCCATACTTACACCCATTCTCCCTTCCAATGACCCACGATCCAAACATTGTTGCAAACAAAAACCAACAATGAACAAACAAACAAAACCAGAAAAAAAGCTCATTCCAACATTCTGGTAATATCTTTAACAAAAGAACAGTTTCAGGATGTGACAGCATCAAACATTCCTCCAGAAGACTTTTTTTAAATTTTTTCTGCTTTTTTTGAAAAAAGTACAAAAAAATGGATATTTAGAAAAAATCCGTGGCTTTTTTTTTTTTCAGTTACATGAGAGTTAAAGTGGACAGGGAGGGGGGAGAAAGGAGGGACTACATTGCAGCCAATAAAGAAAACTCCAAATCCGTTCTGCCCTCCTCCCATAAATTATAACCACTTCCTCCCCCTCCCAGCTTGGTACAAGGTGTTTGCCAAACGCTAGCCAGAAATATAAACAAGTCTTCTCAGAATAGAAGGCACGGCATAAAGTTATTCGAAAGAGGAAAAAGGAAAAAAATTAGAACCTCTGTTGAAAGCTCCAATCATCTCAGATTTTACCAGTTAATATATATATATTTATATATATGTATATAAAAATTCTGTTACAACGCTCTTGTTGTTATTTCCACATCTCTTTGCCCCCTCACCCGTGCCAAGCGTGGCGAGTCAGGCCTGTCCCACTGCACAATCCTCGCTCCGTTCCGGGCTCTCGCTGTGTTTTCCATCGCCCGCAGCCCCCACCCCACATGCACACACATGGGAAAGAATCAAGTGTGCGAGAGAAACGCCAACATCACAAATACTTTCTTTACTTCGGAAGCTGGAATGATTTCAGGCCAGCTGGATGACATTAAGTCAGTCAACAGGCAGCAGAGATTGAGTGCTGGGCTCAGACATGCTTCTACCAACTCCGGAGGCTACAAGAGTTTTACCTCTGGCAACAGCAAACTGTTTTTGGCAGGGGTGGCCTTAAGAAAAAGCTTGTGGCTTAGTCACCTTGGCTGAATCAGTGCAGAGTTTGTGATTGTGAGTGCAGGCGTGGTGAAGGGGTTGCGTTTAGGCCCAACTGGCCTTCACACATAACAAAGCTTCCTACTAGATGCTAACAACAACAGCAGCAGCATGTGTCTCTCTCTGAAGTACCCAGTAATATGTCAGGACATACCAAGGCTTCACAAAGTGTGCAAAATGCATTTGGTCAATATAAACATTTGATTAAAAAAAATAATAAATGATCAAACGAGAAACAGAATAAAATACTGGTTTTGCAACCTTGTCTGTACAAACAGTCAGGAACTTACATATTTAAAAAGAGTTTGAACCCAAAGCTCGAGTAAGATATATCTTTTTTTAAAATCAAAAAAAGTAAACTTGGGTTTTAAAACAGTCTTGGGCCAACACCTTTGTTCAAGGTTTCCAAGTGCATAAATCTCCTTACTCTCCACAGCAAGCTAACCCCCAGGAGCTCTTCACGCGTGTGCGTGCTCTGACGTCCCAATGCACCTAGGAAAGCGGTTATTGCCGGTAACAGCTGCGTTCAGAACGCTGTAACGTCGCCCGTATTAAATAACCCCCTGCCAAAAGACTACCTCTCTGCTTTGATCAGAACCAGGATACTAATGAATGGCATTAGCCTTCTTAAAGCAGCAATCAGACACCTCTGCTCAGAGAAGCTAGTTCTTCCAGAGCTGCCTGGCAAGACAGATACTTTTGTAAGAGTTGAAATGCTCAAGAGAAGCGATTCGATGCTCGAGTTCCCGACCACGCTAAATCCCCTTCATGTGGACTCCAGAGTGTTGAGCTGGAACAGGTTGTGGTTGGTGGGGGTAGTGAAGTACAGCTGTTCGCTGGGAGAGCGGTTGTCGCACGGGCTGTTGAGTCCCAGAGTCCTCTCAAAGTCCAGTAGTTGGCCCATGAAGTTAAAGTTTGGGGAGATGTTGGATTTTTTTCTTTTCACAAAGTCATAGGCGTCATTCAGGGACAAGTTGAGTTTTTGCATCAAGTAGGCGACAGTTACTGTTACAGAGCGGCTGATGCCGGCGAGGCAGTGAACCAGGATCCCACACTTCTTGGAACGGGCCTCATCTGAAAGAGGACAAGGGGAAGGGGGAGTCTATTATTCCATACCCAAAATGCATGGCTTTGGAGCAGGGCCAGGTGGCAGCTGCACGTTTATAGCACCAGGACGACTGCCAGAACTGGATGCACTGCTCCCAGTGACACCACACCATGTCCTCCAGCATCACATCCCTCCCCAAAGGGGTCTCGAGAGAACGCCAGTGTCCCGGGAAAGCCGCGCATCCCTATCCTGTACGGGAAGGCCAACCACCTCATGCTTCACATGCTCAAAAAAGCATTAATCAGGCCTAGCAACACCTCCCTGCCCTGGGATTGCTCTTCCTCTACACACACACAAGGGTCGTTTGCAAGAGGCAGGCAGCGCTGGGGACGACAGCTCCACGGAGACGCCGGTGCCTGGCCTCATCAAGCTCTGCAATGCTCATTAGCAGTAAAGGCTGCACGTGAGGGGACAACCCAGCGCCACGCAGGCCGCTCTCTGCTTCTCCTGCCTTTTCCCTCCCAGGCATCATCCAAATCCAGGGACCCCCCAATTTAAGCAGAGCCTGAAGTGTGGGAGCTTCCCTTATTGTGAAATTGTCCTTTAGACTCTAAAGCAGCACTTCACTGTAGTGCAAACATTTGTGCTGGAGGAGAAGCTGCCGATGAATGGGCGCAGAGCAGAGGAATGCAGCCTGCGCCACAAAAACTCGCTCAAGAACAGCTCTGCAGCCTCCCCTCCCTTGCCCCCGACTGGCAAGCACACACATATCATTGTCCTGCTCGCAGCCGGAACAGCGTGATCCCTTTATGAATTGACATCCTAGCGCTGAAAGCGGGACACGCCGCTGCGCGCTCTGCGTGCGCACAAGCGCGCCGCGCACGGCTGGGCAGCCCCGCCGCGAGCCCGCGCTGCGCGGGGAGGAGGTGCGGGAGAAGCTCAGGTGAGGGCAGAGTAACAGACACCCCCAATGCGGGGAAGGGCAAAGGTGCTGCAAGCAAAAAGGGAAATTCGGACCGCGGCCACAGCGGGTTTCTGCCCCAGCCTTCCATCCCAGGCAAGGCTTTCCAGCACAATGGACAATTGCCCGCCGGCTTGCACAGCCCTCCCCATCATCTCTCCCCGTGCAACATTTTTCTGAGCTCTTTTTTTGCCTTTCATCTGACCCACGCTACATTTCTCGGCGTTTGGTTTTCGAGTGAGGTAATCCTCCCTTTCCTGCCGTTAAAGGGAACACGCAAGCCCTGTGCAGACAGCTCCCCTTGGCACACGCCGACAGGGACCCCAGACCTGCCCCGCGACGTTTAATGACACTCTGCGAGCGCAGCCTGGACACTAGATGGGTCCCTGCTGCCGCACTGAAGCAGAAGCTTCCAACAAGAACCATATAATTAGAGGAGAGAAAGGGGGAGAAAAAGGAGCATGTGAGGCCTGGAAACCAGACATTTCAGCCCTTAAAAAAAAAAAAATACAGTAGAGTGAGTGAACACAGCTGGGTGAGAAACCGTGGGCAGCAAAGAAGCCTCAAAATCTGCTGCAGAGATTTCAGTGTGAAAGCAAGCAGTCCCTTCTCCTTTACCTAGGTCGGTGCCTTTTGAGCCAGGTACAAAGCCACAGGGCCTTTGATAGCTGGAGTGGCAGCAGCCACCTGTGCCCTTCACCCCCATAAATCACAACTGATTTGGCTAATGGCGATCACCAGCCGACAGCGTGGGTCATGCTGGCAGTGACCACTTCTAGTCAGCCTGACAGACCTTGCTCACAAAATAAGCAGCCAATTTCCAAGTTAATGCTAGCCTGGGGTAAAAAGAAAAGAAAAAAATAGATTTGCCTTGCTGCTCCCTCCAAAGCCATTCAGACACTCAGAACTGTCTCAAGGGTTGTTGGCACAGCAATTTTTCCAGCTTAGCTCGACAATGTAATTATAATCACTAACTCATTGTGTTGATACTTACCTTAGGAGAAGTATCCATACAAGGAGTTAGTTACACCACGGTGACTTACAGCAGGATCGTAACTAAACTAGTGGATTCCCTCAGGAAAAGAACCCCTCCCTTCCCCCAGATTTTACCACAGCTGGAGCTAAGGAGCTGCTGGCACCAGTTGCAGTAACACAACTCCCATCAACGCTCATTTCTCTGAGTAAAGCAAGCAGAGTCCTCCACTGCCTTGGTTCAGCTGCTTCACACAAGTGAAAATCCCCATAAAAGGGCAAGATGCAGCAGGGCCTGGGCCCAACTTGCCACCATTGCCACCATTCTCAGGTAACTAGACAGAGATGCTGCAAGAAGGGCGAAATTTTGGGAAGGGGAGGATTCTAGACCAGCTCTCTGAAGCTGCCACCTTAGAAGCGCGGCACGAGCCTCGGGGCCAGCAGGTCACACTAGGGACCAGCCAGTGCTCGGGGAAGTGGCTCGCTGCATTCCCAAGCAGTGAGCCTGGAAAGGGATGTTCTGCCAAGTACCTACCAATGAAAGCAATGGCCTCGGGAAAGAACTGCGAGAGGTTCTGACTCCAGTGATCCGAGATGGGGATCTGCTTGTACTTGAACTCTCCATCATGCTCGAACATGTTCGGCAGGTTGGGAGTCACATTCAGGATGTACTTAATGCCATATTTGCCCAGGACGTCCAAGTTGGTGGAATCTTTGGCGCAGCCCAGGTACAGGTAGGGTAGAATCTGCACTGGAAAGGCAGGCTGATTGTTGGGAATGGGGCTCCCATCTGACTCGGTGGCGCTGCTGGGTTCCCTGTCGGATTCGCCGTCCGAGCAGTCAGAGCTTATCCGCAGCCCTCCCAGGCCGAGCACCGACGCAGGGGGAGAGTTGCTGGGTGAGGAGCTGTCAAGGTTGGTCTCACAATGCTCAGAATATTCAGTCTGAAACTTGTTAAAGCCACCTGGGAAGGGGAAGAGGAAAGAGGGAGGGAGAGAGGCAGAAAGAAAGATGTTTTACTCTCCAAATGGAGCCTTTTTTTTTTTTCTTTTTTTTTTTTTAAATCCTTCTACCTGAAGACATGCGCATGCTACTGAGTAAGCATTTACCAGCAGGAGGCTGGTATTCACTCAGCTTCTCCAAAGATATCCCTGCGAGAGGCATATCCCTCTGCTTCCACAGGGAACATCGCTATAGAGGGACCTCGTGGAGAGGTTCGATACCACCTGTGATGGACACGGGCCAAATTGCAAGCACAGCACGAGAAGCAAGTGTGCAAAAACACAATCATGTTAAGAGACACTCAATGCTGCCTCACTGAGGTTCTCCACAACACAAGGCTGGGGCAGTTTAAACAAGTGCTATCTTGCCACCTAGCAGAAAAAAAAAAAAAAAAAAAAAAAAAAAAAAAAAAAAAAAAAAAACAAGCAGTCCAAGACCATCCGCCTCCAAAGATCGACAAGCACAACCACATATCCAACCCAGTCAATAAAACCCCATCAAAATTGTTCACCCTCCAACAGGGAGGGAGGCCCCAGGACCTGCCCCAGAGCGGTCCTCACCTCTGGTTTATGGCTCCACGCGCGCCCCACGACAGGGCAGCGCTGCGGGCTCAGCCTCCCCGCGAGCCGCGTCCCTCGGGGCAGCACGGGGCCTCGGCGCCTGCTCCCGCTCCCCGGCTCAGCCACTCGGGGAGGCCGGGAGGAGGAATCCCGGGCGGCTCTGCCTCCCAACCCGGCACCTGGCTCTGGGACGCCGGCCGCGGCCGCGAGGCCTCCCCGAAACTTCGCTGCTTGCTGCGGCAGGACGGAGAGCGGGACCCGCAGCGGCGGCCGCTCCGTCCGCCTCCCCCCGCGCCGCCAGGCAGCGCGGCGGAGCCATTTTGGAATGTTAATTGGAAACACGTCCCCGGCAGGCCGGGATGCGGCGCGGCCTCCGCGGCCCTGCGCGCAGCGAGGCCGCCCCGGCGCCCCGCGCCGCCCCCGCGCTGCGGTGCGGGCAGCGCCACGGGACGCGCCAGGGGCGCGCGGGGACAGGGAGCCCGGCACGGGCCCGCGCCGGGGGCTGCTGGTCGCCCCCTCGCACCCGTGGGCTGCCCCCGCGTCGCCCCTGCCACCAATTCCGGCCGGGGGCTGCCGCCTGCCAGACTAATAATAAACAAGGCTACCAAGGGGCAATAATGTTGAATAAAATATTTTCAATTTTTTTTTTTTTAAGGCTGCAAGTGGCAACTTTCCCGGCCGCTGCCCCCCCGCCCCGTTTCTCGCGGCTATTCCTGCCTCAACCCCGCCACCCAGCGACGGCCGCCGCGCCGGGCGGGCGGGCGGCGGGCAGGACCCCCCCGCCCCGAGCTCGGCTTCCTGGCCGCTAAATAAAAATCAATAAATGATTTCACGGAGCGGGTCGGCCCCGCTCCGCGCGGGGATCGCGCCCGCCGACGGGGCGCGCGGAGCCGCGGGCGCCGCCGGGGTCAGCCCGGGACAGGGCGCGCTGGGAGGGGGGACGGGGCGGGTTGCGGCCCCCCCGGGGCTGCTGCTGCCCGCGGAGCGGCGCGACCACCCCCAGCCGGGGCCGCCGGGGAACGGGGGACGTCCCTGGACGGGGCCCCCCCATGGCTGGGGGCGGTTTGGGTGGGAGGGAAGCTGCCTCCCACGCGAGGGAAGCGCCGCGGGGAGCGGGGCGCTCTCGCCCAGCCTGCGACCATCTTGTTGTGCAGGGGATTAAGGCAGGATGGAGCGGAGGGAGGGGAAAAATAAATAAAAAAATAAATAAGGATTAAAAAAAAAAAAAAACGGGAGGAATCCGTCAGGGCAAGGGATGGAGCAGGGCCGAGGGCACTCACCTTTCAGGTAATAGGCTTTGCAGCCGTCGTCGCGCAGCTTCTGGAGCAGCAGCCCCAGCACGGAGGTGGCGGCGCCGCCGTCCTGCCAGTCGGCGGTGGCCTCGTCGTAGAGCAGCACGGTGTCGGCCTTGCAGCGCTTCACGAAGCGCTCCTTGTCCTCGTGGTTGGGGATGATGGAGCGGATGGGCAGGTTGCCCTTCTTGAGGCGGCGCAGCATGAGGCCGGGGATGGCCAGGTTGATGGCGGTCTCGATGTGCGAGCTCTCGAAGAGCTCGTGCGGGCGGCAGTCGAGCAGCAGCAGCGAGCGGCCGCCGCCCGACTCCAGCTCCTCCTGCAGCCACTCGGCGCTCTTGCAGGGCATCGCCGCCGCCATGGGCGCCCGCGCGGAGCTGCCCCACACCTGCGTTTTCATGGGGCCCGGCGACCGGCCGGCCCCGCTGCGCCGCCGCTCGGCCCTCGCTGCGCTGCCCGCGGCCCGGAGCGCCGCGGCGGCAACGGCCCCGCTCTGCTCTGCGCTACGCGGCGCGCCCCATCCCGGCGGCCTCAATTAAAGCGGCGCTTCCCCGCCGGCCCGGCGGGTCATGCCTCGGGAGGCGGGGCGCGCGGCGGGGCCGGCCCCCGCCCCGGGCCGCACCGGACCGGACCGCCCTCCCTCCGCCCGCCCCGTTCGGCCCCGCTCCGCCCACCCCGTCCCTACCTCATCCCGCCCCGTCCGGCCCCTTCCCGCCCCGCGCTGCGTCACGGCTCCACGCCACGCCCCCCGCGCCGCCGCTAAAGAGGGAGGGGCGTGGCCTCCTCATGCCACGCCCCTTCCATGACATCAACTCGGAGTGGGGGCGTGGCCTCCACGAGCCACGCCCCCCCCGGCGGAGGGAAAGCGCGGGAAGGGGCGCGTTGCCGCCCGCAGCTCCCGCTGCGGCCCTCAGGGGCCCCAGTGCAGCCCATTCTCGCTCCCAGCGGCAAGGGTAGATTGATCCAGAAGATCCAAACTGCTCACTGAGCGCTGTGGGCCCCTCGTGCCAGATTTAGCTTCAAAACAGAAGGTTTTACCTGCACAGCCTGAGTTATTTATGGCATCACTCCCTTATCCATACCCAATGCCTTTAGGCTGTGGCATCGAGACTTCAAGAGCAGAACTTCACTGTTCTGGTTTTCTCCCATCCCTCAGGTGCCTTCTCACACAAGCCTGGTCTCTCTCCCAGATGTTTTGAGCACCTGGGTATTTCCCAGTACCTAACATAACATTTTCCTGCTGTGAGATAGTTTCATCTTTCTGTGTCTAAGGAGAGGGATGACATTGAATGTGTTTCTGCACAGGCTGCTTCTATCACAGGCTCTTTTCACCACAGGGATGTCACCGTTGCCCAGAGAGTCCAGGCAATCTCCCTCCTTGGAGGTCCTTGAGGCCAGAGCTGTGAGCAATGGGGGTGACAGGCGGGACTAGAGTTCCCCCTGCTGGGGATCCCTTCCCACCTGCATATTCCCATGATCCTCTGAGCTCCAAATTCCCATTGGCACCAGGGGAAGGGGATTGGCTCCCGGGGAGCACACACGAGTGCCCCACTCGAAACACGAATGGGTTTAGGGCACCGCGCTCAGAGACGCTCATGGATTTCTTTGCTATCAGCAAAATAACGACCTTGCCCTGTGTGGCTTTTTTGTGTGTGTGACTCAAGTGTGCCTGGGAAAGAGGAACGACCCGAGCTGCCCACTTCCCCAGCCTGGGTTATTTTCGCTGCGGGTTGTTGGGGAAGCTGCTGTGATTCAGCGCCGCGGCAGGAAGCCCCCAGTGCTGCTCTTGTGGCAGCGCACGGGGAGCCTCTTATGCAAGCGCTGCCTCCCGGCACCCTGCCCAAACCGCTGTGTCTCACAGCCGTGCGGGTCGGGCAGCGAAGGCACGCGGGCTCCCTCGTGCCCGGAGCCACAGCCTGGCCTGCCCATGCCACCAGGGCCGCCCCCGCGCCCTCCCGTGGCAGTAACGGGGTCTTGTCACTGTCAGCGCAGCGCTCTCAGGTTCGTGGCTTGTGGCCTCATCTATTCCCTGCCCTTTTGTGAAGCACAAGTCTGTGGCTGCCCTAGGTGCTGCGGTCAAGGAGCCATCACGCACGAGTATCCGAGGGGAGAATGTAAAGAAGACAGGGCTTAACTCTTCTTGGTGGTGGCCAATGACAGGACAGGGAGTAACGGGTATAAATTAAAACACAAGAAGATTCATCTCCATATGAGGGAGAACTTCTTTCCTGTAAGGGTGACGGAGCCTTGGAACAGGCTGCCCAGAGAGGCTGTGGAGGCTCCTTCTCTGGAGATCTTCTGACCCCGCCTGGATGCCACCCTGTGCCATGTGCTCTGGATGTCCCTGATGGAGCAGAGGACTGGACTAGGTGATCCCTAGAGGTCCCTTCCAACCTCAGCCATTCTGTGATACCTGTGCAGGACTGTCCTGTCCTATAGATCAGCGATGGTCTGGCAGCTCAAAGAACGCTTTGAGCACAGCAGTACATTGCAGCAATATTTCAGCTGGCGCCTCACTGCACCACCGGTCAGCGCCGAGTGAAATCCCAGCTCTGCACACCGCGGAGTCCCTGCCTGCTCTGCAGGCGCCTCCAGCACCACTGCCAGCGTTTGGGTATCTGGGATTTGGTGCATCTACCGTGCAGCACTGAATTCCTCAGACTGAGTCACTCTTTTTTCCCCCCTTATTTAAAAATAGAAAAGGATTTAATTTAACTCCAGCTTTCCTTCCTAATTATTTAATTGAGGTAGAAGCTGTATTGCATTTGCTGCTGCTTTACCTCATGTTCCATTAACGCCTGCAAGAGTTAACTCCTGGTAGAGAAGTAGATGCTTGGTTTCAACAATAAGGAAAAAAAAAAGCCCAAATTTGCGTTCTACTCCTGCACTAATTTGTGACTATTTTTATCAACATTAACATTGAGCCAGGGTAAAAATACTCCCTAGAAAGTTTAGAATTTACATTTGTCTTCATGTATATTCAGCAGAAATGCAGCTCCCCAGCCTCCGCGCTGCCTCGTCGCGATCCATTAGCTTCAGCCGCCCCCAAGGAAGATGTCAGGCGGCTTTGGCCCGGTGCAGCACTTCACCCACGGATGCTCCGGGCAGGCTCCTTCATCCTGCAGGCATCCGATCTGCCAGGGTTTGAGTATCTCCGAGGATGGAAACTCCATGACACCTTTGGGCAACCTCTCCTAGCGTTTGACCAATCTCGTAGTGAAAATGTTCTTATGTTCAGATGGATTTTTCTGCATTTCAGTTGCCTCCCTGGGCAACTCTGTGCCTAGCTCGGCCTTCAGGCTTTGAGGAAACTTCTGCATTTTGACAGGAAAGGGTGTGCTTGTGCCTGTGTGCAAAAAAAAATCCAGCTTGCTGAGCCCCAAACTATTTTACATGGCAAATATCGGCCCCGGCCTGGGACACCTGGGTGTCCCTGCGAGGATGGAGGGGGCAGGGAACGGGGACGGGCAGCACCGCGTGCTGCCACGCAGGTGGATGCTCAGCCTGCGGTTTAACACCTGGTGTCTCTGGTAATTCTTCCTTCCCTCTGCCCCCCGAGGCCTTCCTCCCAGAAAGGTTCCATGAGGGCGAACGCAGGAGCTGCCGGAGCACCTGAGAGCCTCCCGTGCGGGCAGTGCCCATTGCCCTCCCCACGCAACACGGGATCAGCAGCTCCGGCTGCATCCAGCACCCTCGGCCAGCCCCGCCGGTCCTTCAGCAGCGCCCCCCGTGCTGCTGCGTTCAAAAGCAATTTCCTGTGGAAAAACCCTTCCTTCTGGAGGAGGCTGCGGGATGAGCCTCCTCGCAGGAAGGCCTTGCGAAAGCGGCCGCCCTCCCGCAACCTTCCTGCGGAGTCGGCTTCCAGCAGGGCCGCCGCTCTGAGCGCTGGGGCCGCTTCGCAGGGCGCAGACCCTGCCGTCCCGGGGGCACGTGGCCAGGGCCGCCTTTCAGGATGCTGGGACATGACTTCCCCCCCATTCTGCCGTTACTACGGCCAGTGCTCTTCTTCCCCAAAAGCTTTAGTGCCCAGGAAACAAGATTTTGTTTATGCTGAAGACAAAATGTTTCTGGCAACAACTTGTTTCTTGTTTTTTTTTAATTCAATTTATTCTTTTTTTTTTTTTTTTTTTTTTTTTTGTGGTGAACATTGCATGTTAACCCCCTCTCTAGCTGCTTGGACAGTGTCTTTTCATTACTTAGGAGTAACCCGACCCTGCCTCCGCTCCTGGTAGGCTTCCTCTTCATGTGCGGGTGTCGCCAGGAGCTCCCTGCCCGTCCCTGCGCCCTCACCTCCTGTTGGTGGACATGGACCATGCCGAGCTGGGAGGAGATCCCACAAACCCACCCGTTCTTGTGAGCCCCTCTTCTCACCAGAAGTTACCTCATGGGATTCTTCTGAGCAGCTCCAGTTCCTGGAAGCAGATCCAACTTCCTCCTATCCTCATGTAACTCTCTCTTGCCTTGCTGTGCTGGGGAGGGAGGAGGATTTCCCCCCAGCGCTGCAGTCCAGCATGGAGCAATTCATCTCTTGAGAGAGCTGAGCCCTGGAAGCTGGGCTGAGACCCGTCCCCTCTATAGCTAGAGCAGACAGGGCACAAGGTGGATTTGGGCAAGGGGACATTGCACGAGAGCCCAAACCTTTAGATGAAGCGAGGGACCTAGAAGCAAAGGATGGTCTTTGAGCCACGTGTTCCTCCACATCCCATACCTGAACAGTGAACCTCTAGCTTCCCAGGGTTTGGTCTTAAGACCCTAAAACCAGGTGCGCTCCATGCAGGAGCCAGCTTGGGAAGGCTGCGTGCTGGAAATGCAGATTATTGCCTTAAAGAACCGGGACAGGAAGGGGAGCTGCCAGGCTGAGCTGTCGCAGCGGCTGCGAGGTGGCTCAGCCTTCCAAAATAAAATTAGACTTGTGGTATATGTCTTTAAATATTTAAATTACTTTCAGTAATTCATATGGTGACATTTAAACAGAGTATGCCAAGCAAGCGGCTCCCGGCGCTAAAAGAAAATGTTTGCAGGTAATAATATTTAATTTGAGAGGGAACAGCTGATATTGAGGCAGAATCTTAACTCATTCTTCTTTGAATGAGGAAATGAAAAATTAATCCCTGGGCCTGTGAATGTTTAAGTACGTAGATTGACACGATTAAAACAATAGTGCCATATACCGTGGCAGATCCACTTAGTCAAGAGAAATTATCCATGTGCCAAAACCCTCCCTGGATCGGAGCCTCTGTGCGGAGCTGGCCTGGGCTCTGGGCTGCGGGAGCTCTGGGGACAGAGCGGGCAGCTCCTGCCCCATGCAGAGGCCTCTCTGACTCTTTGAGGAGCTCAATGTGGTAGCTAAAGCCAAACCCAGCTCCTGTGCAAGCAAATAAAACTCGGTGAGGTCGACTCAGGGGCTGCACGTTGCTGCCGGTGCTCCTGGGCAGTTTGGAGAGCTTGGCCGGGTCTATCACATCCGTCGCGCTGGATTTCCTAACATCAGACGTTTCAATGAGTGACTCATTCTCTCTCCGAGTGCACTGTATGGATGAGCAAGAATGATTAACTTTTGCTGAATGGTATCATTTCTGGGATGGGAACTGCTGTTAATTAGGAACAGATCTCAGATGCCCATAAACCTCGCTTGCATGGCCTACTTTGTGTATTTTTTCCGCATTCTGCTGTTTTTTTTTTTAGCTAAGGATTAATATTAATGTGGCTTCTCCGCTCTCTGTCTCTGAAGTGGCCAGACACCAGCTAAGGGGCAGCCCGACTCCCCATCCCACAGCACTGACATTAAACATACACCATCCCAACCAGCCACACGCTCCTTCTCCAGCTCAGTGACTACCACAGGCAGCAAAACTGTCCCCAGAGTAGCCAAACCACAGCCAATCTCACCACTTAGCTACAGAAAAGAGCTGGAGGCAAATTTCTTGTCCTTGGAGAGCTGCTGGCAAAGGTTCCTGATGAGACACCACCACGCAGGCCAGATCGGACGTACACGGAGAACAGGACGGGCCACGGCTCAGCCTGGTGCTCCACAAGCAAGAGTGAAGGTTGGTGGCTGTGCCCAGCAGGGCTCTGGCCACGTGCCCTGGCACTTGCCAACGTGACCACGTGCCCTAGCACTTACCCTCGCTCCTTGGATGTCACGGAGGGAACCGCGGGCAGGACTTCTGCAAGCCAAGCTCACCAGGTCAGCGCTGCTCCCCTCTCCAGGCAGCTCGTCCTGGGCACAGGGATGGAGGTTTGTCCCGGCCTCGAGGCAGGCAGCAAAGCAGCCGCAACGAGTGGTGAGCACACACAAGGCTGGAGAGCTGCAAACCTCCCCGTGCTTGTAACTGGGTCAAGAATAGGTGATTTTCTTCAATCCAAGCTGACACGGGAGCTCCGCAAGTTTCAGCCCAAATGAGAAGTGCAAGAGCCTGTGCATCAGCTCACCTCGTGCTAACACTGACCCAAACCCCCTCCCTTCAGAGGAAGGTCCACCCTCAGAGCAGGGACCAGCTGGTGGGTCAGAAGACAGGACAGACTTTTCCCTGCACGCTCTTCCTCGGGAGCAGCCGTGCAGAGCGAGACCACCATGATGGTGATGGGGAGTCTATCTGTAAGGCAACGCTCATGGCCAGCTCAAGCTTTCCAGTGGAACGTTTTTATTCTCCTTCTTGGAAAATTGCTACCCAAGGAAGCATGAATGTTTCATGGAAACATGGCCCTTGTGAAGAACCGCTGTCAGAGCCCACGGCATTGAAAGCAGCAGCGCTGCAGGAGTTTCCATCGGAAAGCTGCCCACGTTCCCGCAGTTTCCATCGCCTCTCTCGGAAAGCAGCCGGAGCCGCTGCCTGCGAGTCTCCACGTCGGCCACCCTGTGCTCCAGGGCACTGCTGAGCTGTCCTGGGACCCCGGGAGCTCCTGCCCTCCAGGGCAGCGACTTGCTGCTTCTCCTCCCCTCCTGCAGCTGGGCTGCACCACGCAGCTCCGGGCAGGCGCGGGCAGGAAACCTGGAAGCACCCGCTGTCCATTGCCCATTGCCGCACAGCTTCCAGGCTGGCTGCAGGAGCTGGAGGCCTGGAGCATGAGGAGCCTTCTCCTGTCACACTCAGTGGAGAGGAATAGGCCTTGAAACCCTGGAGAGGGCCAGTCTCTCTCAAGCTCACTGGAGAACATGGTTTCTAGGGCACAACCATGAACATCTTTGAGATCAGGTGTCATCTAGAGGCAGGAAAAGCCTTCAGCTTGCAAGGTGTAGGGCTGCTGGCACCGCTGAAACACCCCAGCTGACAGAAGGACTCCTGCGCGATTCCGGCACAGAAAGATTCCCCCGCGAGCCCCAACTCTGGGCGCGCTTCCTCTCCAAGGAGAGTTCCCTTGGAGACTGACGCAGAGGGGGCTTTTCCTCCAGCATCTCCTTTCCTCTTCCCTACCAGGCTGAGCAGTGAAGTGCTCGAGCAATTTAGGAAAGAAAAAAGAACATTTAACCGATTTGTCCCCAGTTGCAGCTAGAACACTGCCCAAGGGAGCTGCTCGGCACCATTCGGACAGCACCTGGGGTCTGGAGAGCGCAGATGGGTAGGGGTGGATCTGGAGCAAGGCCACGTCTGCGCCCCCTGCGCAGGTGGGGATGGAGGAGCTGGGAGTGGCTTGGAGCAGCCATGGGGAGCAGGACTCAGAACCAAAGAGCCCTTGGAGCAGGGAGCTCCGCAGCTCCCTGCCCTGCCAGGAAAGCAGCGTGGGGAGGGACTCCCTGTTTGGGGCGCCCAGGCGCCGCAAACGCTTCCCAAGTTCACTCCTCTCCAAACTCTTTTCCTGTTGAGCCTCTAAATTTAAAACTCCAGCTACTGCCTCTGTTTTTAATCGTCTGTATCCCACGATTACGGCTTTGTTTGAATGTGTGCAGAGCTGAACCTGTTGTCAGACATACACTAATTTGTATGTTTCTAATTATTTGTTTCCATCTTAAAACCTGTTTTTCAGCAGATTGCAGCTTTATTTTAATACATGTTTGGCTAGAACTTGATATACTAGTTGCCAGTAACTTAGACACAAATGGGCTTGAACTGCACAGGAGGAGCAAAGGGAGAAATGAGACTGAGTCAAATTGAATTAAAGGCTTGCTTATAAAAATGAATTAGGCACGACCATGAAGAAGCAAACAGCGGCTTCACATCTCAGATGATTCTGCTTTTATAATCCCTCATTTCTGCCCGTTGGAATAAAATTACCTCCTGATGCACCTTCTGGGAATAAAGAAGACTCATAGGGACGGCCAGGCCAGGCTGCAAAGGTCACTTGCCATATTTCTTTCTATCCAAACACTTCTACAGCCTCCATCACGGTAATAAAGCTACTTACATGCTATATGGCCTGTTTTTACTCACACGGGTCAGCTCCGAACCAGACAACCGCCCCACACAGGTACGTCCCGCTCCCGAGGATGCCCGCAGCAACTCGGGGCTCTTCGCCCGCCCACGCTCTGCCGGGGGCTCTGCCGCAGCACGTTCCTGCCCCCGCAGCGAGCCCGGCCCCTCCTGGCCCACACACGGCTCTGCGGCTCCACGGGTGCAAGAGGCACCTGGAAGCCAAGTGCTTTTAGGCGTTATCCCCAGGCATAGAGCATTGCTGTAATACACTGTGTAGAGATCTTGCCCTTTTTCTCTCTTTCCCCCCTTTTTTTTTTTCTCTCTTTAGCTACTTCCCCACGCTAAAGGATTCTTGAGTCTCTGATCTAAAACACAGATCAGAGCGACCAACCCTGAGACAATGAAACCAAGCGCAAAACCGCACGTGACCTGCTGGCAAGCGCTGATTTGGCAGCAGGGCCACTGCCCAGCGCAGGTCCCGCAAGCCCACGCGTGGGGCCAGGCTGCACCACGTGCTGCAGAGCCTCCCCCTGCTCCCGAGGAGACCGTGGAGCCGCGGGTCCTACGTCCGACCGCCTTGCTGGGCGGCTATGAGAAAGCGCTTGGTTAAGCAGCCCCTGCCACTGCTGGAAACGCGGCCCCGACTGGGGCTTCACACTCAAAGCAGGGTTTTCCTTCTCAGGAACCAGGAAGATTCACTGGCCCCATAACCAGGTAGCTTAAGAAGAGCCCCATGCCTTGAAAGCCTTCCAGCAAACAGGATGCTGGGGATGCAAAAGGGAAGGGATGGAGCAGCCCACACATCCTGCATTGCAGACTGGCTGCAGCGCTCTCCCTGGGGGATGCTGCCCTGTTAGGTAAGGCCAGAGGAGGCCAATGCACATAGAGAGATCCTGAAAATTATCTTGGTTCTCAGCCTGGTCCCAACTTCCACGTCCCCTTCACGATGGCTGCAGCGATAGCAGCAGAGCAAATGAGAGCATCCGTGTGGGCTCTGCCCATCCTTTCCTTTCCCTAAAAATTGCCTGTGGATCCCTAACACAGTGCCCTTCAGGAGGGCTGGAAGGAAGGCAGAGCTGCACTTGGGAGCAGAGGATGAAATGCAGGCAGCTCTGCAGCCAGGGCTGCTAAATATAGACGAAACCTCTGTTACGTATTTCCAGGCTTGCTCTCCGTGTCCTGATGACTCCTGGCAGCCGCAGCAGGCTGGAGGTGTGAGCTAGAATGGAATGGGCTCTGTGCTGATGCAAGGACTGTCCCGATTCATTAGCGCGCTGAGGAGCATACGGGATGCGCGTGTTGGCTTTGGCCCTGGGCACCCGCCTGCCCGAGAGCCTGGATCCGAGCACACCCACGCAGCGGGAGCAGGCCGGGAACGCTCCCTGCAGAGCCTCACGCCGGCCTCATGTCTGGAAGGGGAGACACACGCAAGCGGGCAGAGCCGGGAGAGACCCCCAGTGCCACCACCTCCGCGCAGGGGCAAAGCCACGCGGGCGGCCTCGGCTCGGGGCAGATCTACAGCTCCAACGAGGGGCCAAGCTCGGCCGCTGCTGCAGCCAGGCCCCCACGCTCCGGCGCTCGCATCCACGCGTGGGGCTGAGGCACAGGGTCCTGCCGGGCTTTCCCAGGGAGGAGGGGAGAGCGCGCGGCAGCTCTGCAGCCCTCGGCCGCAGCGCCCGGGGCAGCGGGAGGGGAGCAGGAGGGGGCAAAGGGGACCAGCCCTGCCCTTGCCACTGCCATGAACAGGCCAGCAGGATGAATGTACCCAAAGGGAGCAGCCCGAAAGCCACCCAACTCCCTCCATGGGGTCACAAGCCGGTGCTGCTGAGTGGTAGCACTGGACAAGGAAAAATCCTCAATTTACTCCAGAGATCACTGTTTGCCAAAGAGGAGTTCACAAGTCTCTCTGCCCCAGGGAGCCCTGTCCCCTCCGTCTCGCCCGGTTCACCCGGTGAGGCCCCGCAGCAGAGCGTGCCGCAGCCCCGGCACTCGGGCGCACGCGCTGCCTCCCGCTGCTCGGCGCCCGCGAGGCTGCTCCGCGTTTAGATCCGGAGCCTTCTCCTGCAAACCCAACCAACTGCTCCTCCGCAGCCAAGTCATCTTGGCTTGTTTACCCCCAAACTGCTTGCTGGAATTCGCAGTTCTAGGCAGCGGGGGTGGGGGGAAAAGGAAGTTTTTTTTGTTTTCAATGACAGGAAGAGGAGCCAGCAGCACAAGAGGTCAGCGCAGAACGCAGAGCTCCTGCTTCAAGGGGACTGAAGACGCCTTGGTGAGTCACCGTCTGCCCGGAGACCACCTCAGTGAGGGGACGGAAGGGTTTCCTGGAAATGGCTCCGTTGCAGCCACGGGGCAGCACCGCAGCCTCCTGGGGCAGCAGAGCGCTCACTGACTCCCTCGACTTCCTCCGCACACCATCACCACATGCCCAAGCTGGTTTTAGGCCTCGAGTTGCCCGAGTGTCTGTAAGCACCTGGCCTCATGAACCTGGAAACGAGTAGGTCGTTCCTACGACAAGCGTGCCCGGCAGGCCGAGAGACCGCACGCGAAGGCTTCGAAAGGCACGTTTGCCTTGGGATACACTTGGGATATCCTCGGGATACACCAAACCGCAGAGCCCCTGCCCCTGCCCTCCTGCCTCGCGGGTTCCCTGCCACCAGGAGGTCCCCCTTGGAGACCCATGAGCTCTGCCCAGCACGAGTCCTCCCTGCGCTGCGGGCCGATCCGGCGGAGCCAGGAGCCCTTTCTGGGCCTGCTGTGCCAGTGCAAGAGCAATTTGCAGCAGAGCAGATGGGTGAAGTTCTAATTTGGGTTTCACATGATTTATATAAATAGGCTTAGACAAGGCTGCATGTAGAAGGCGCAGTCATCTGCCAGCCTCCTTCTGTTTACCTTAAGACCCTCTCCTCCCCTCCCATTAATCTCGCAAAGCGCCTCGGCAATGTCTAGAGTGCTCCAACAACGAGTCACCTCGGGCTGTGTCATCCTCCCCCAGGCCTCCTGCAAACTGCAGCTCAGACGTAGCAACCCGCTGAAGCCCAGCAACCCCAGCACCCAGCAGAGAGATCTACTCGCGCTCCTCGAGTCCGGACTAACGTCAGCAGGAGCGATGCTGCCCCGTTTCCTCCCCGCTCGCTCATAGGAAAGCGATTTCTGCCAAGGCATCTCACCCTAAGTGCTCTCAGCGAGGGGACAGCAGTGACCCCTTCCACCTTTGCAATTGCCTTCTCCCCGCTAGAAGGAGAGGGCAGCTCCTTCCCTGGGATATTCCACAAGGCAAGCATGATATGTTGCCTTCAGAAAAAACTATGTTGAAATGCAGAATAATCCTCCACCAGCAAGGGGACAGCCCAAACCAGCTTGCTGCTTCTGTTCCCATTCCAGCAGTACAAAGATAGGCAGTCTCCCAGTGGGAAGGGGGAGGCAGGGAATTACTCGGGATGAACAATCACGTCCTTATCTTTCAGACCAAGGGTTGAGGTCTTCCTGGGAAACAAAGACACTTGGGCACCTCCGTGCTTTAAAAATCCTAATTGACCAGCGGCAGCAGATGCAGCTGTGTCATCCTTGCGTCACACAGGGCTGCTCCATCTGTGGTGGCACAGAGCAAGGTGGAGGCCCCATCAGCACCGGCCGGTCACAAAACACCTAAGGTGAGAATCGCCCACAGCCAAAACACTCAAATCCAGGCTGAAATGGGAAACTGGACACATTTCTCTAATTTAAAGGCCAAACCCCAGATGTCTAAACAAAACTTCACCTGCACCCATCTGTAAAGATGGGCCCGAAGTACCCAAGATGCCAACACCAGCTTTGCCACGTTTCACATTTCCATGTCACCTTCCAAATCGCTACCGAAACGACCAACGTCACGACGAGGACACGGAAACTGAGGCTAGGGAAAAACCTCCCTGCTTTAGAGTGGAAATCAACAGAAACCTTGTGAAGTTTCCCAAGAGGCAGCTCTGCCCCCAGCCTTCACTTCAAAACCTTATTTTTGAAAGAAAACCAGGTTTACACAGCTCTACTTCCTGCACCTCCCTCTTTGCCTGCCTTTTGGGCTAGGTGGCCACTTTCACCCACACCACACTGGGGATCCAAAGTTTTACAGGAACAGAATTGAAAATTCCTGGAGTTCGGTAGCAGATGAGGAATAAACCCTGCTGCTGCCCCATGGAGAAACTAATGTGATCCCTGTGGATTCAAGTCAGTGACTGGGTTCTTCCTAAAGCAGCTGGAGCCGCATCAGCAGCCTTTCTCCACCCCTACATGGGATCCCACCAGTGTCACCACGGCCCCTGCCTATTGTGGTACCTTCTGCCAAGAGAAGCCTCCTTCAGAAATGTCCTGGCACCGTCTTCTCCCTTGTCTCAAGTTTGCCTGTAATTAGGGGCAGCAGAGAGAAGAACTGAAGCACAGAAATGCCAGATATTTAGGTCAAGAGTGGTGGGGTCCTGGGACACCAGGCCTGAACGGAGCTGCAAATATGCTGCAGAATGGATCAGCGCTTGGAGAGAAGCGAGGTGCAGGGTCCTTGCCACTCCAGGTGGCCCAGGGACTAGCCAGGTATTTGCAGGTTGGTGGCAGGCTTGGGCCATCAGTGCAGCCCCAGCGTCTCTGGGCATCATTGGTCACTGCTGACCCACTGGTCGACAGTGCAAAGGGAAACAGGGGAGGAGAAGAAAAGCAGCTCTAGGCTCAGGGACCAGGGGACCTTCCTGCCGCTACCATTAGAGCGTGAAATGGCACTAACAGCAGCAAGAGTAAATAAGGGATCTCCAGAGACCAGTGAGAGGGAAGTCTCACACGAGCCCCATCTCCAGCAAGGCTATTTTTTGTCTTGTGCATTAGCCAGTGTCCAGCCTTGTCTTAGACACATTAAGGGATGGAGGAGTTTGATGGAATCCCCCCCAGGAGATGATCCTATGGCCTCACACATCTCTCTGTCAGAAAGGCTTTCAGCAGAGGGGGGGCATATGTCAAAGAAAACCCCAAATCCCCATGGGGAATCATTAGCCAGGACCCTGTGGAGCCCTCAGGAGCATCACAGGGAACACGGAGCAGAGCCAGGGGGCCACTCCGAGATGAAAGACAACCCTCACTGGCCGAAATCCAACACCCACCAGCGCCGCGCGCGCCTTGCCCAAACCGCCAACGATGCGTAGCTGAAGTCTGAAGAGGCAACGTGCAGCCATCCCAATGTTTTGGAAAGAAATTTCTCCAGAAAGACTGGGGTTTTGAACCAAATTCCCCAACTGCACAGCTTGATTTAAACACAGCTTAATTTCAGCCTGCATTTTTCAAACCCTTTTAATAAGCACCTAGTTGTTAGTGTTGGACAGGAGATTGATTTGGAAAAGTCTGAAGAGCTTGTACAGAAGATGCCTGAAAAATAGCAAAAATATACAAGAAAAAACCCACTACAAAAATAAAATTCCCAAGAACAAATCAAAAAAAAAAAAAAAAGACACGCCTATCTAAAGACAGTCCTTATAGTCCTTACCTCCAGCACGGTTTTACTAGCATACAAATAAACTTCTAGTATGCACAAGGTCTCCCAGGTTTTCTCTTTAAAGCTAAAATGAGGCCATGCTGGGTCCGAAGAGTAAAAATTCGCACAACATCCCGTATAAATATTCCGGGATGAAGCTGGGTGCCCCAGTGACCAGTGTAGCTCATTCTCATAGTGCAGTGCAATTCCCTGCCTCTCCTTCAGAAACCAGCAGCAAGAGCGGCCCTGATTTCAGCAGGAACCACTAAGCACAAATCCTGACCTCGATCCATACAAGCACTTGCATGGATGCAGCACAAACCAAAGCCACTTTTTTGGGATAGAGGCCTGGGGACTGGTCTCCTTGGGGACGTGTCACCTTCGCGATGGCTCCATCGCGGCGGGCGAAGCCACCGGTGCCGCAGAGCTACAGGACTCGTGGGTGCCCTTTCCATTCACAGCCCTCGCTGCTCATTCACGCCAAAACATTCCCTTTGGCCAGATATTTATCATTCTTGTGTCATCCACAAACTATTTTGCAGGGGCGGTAGGAGTGGCTTTTGGAAGACGTTGGAGCACATCCACACATACATGATGGGGCCGCTGGGTGTTTGGCCAAATAAACAAACACAACTTAGCAAAAAGGGTTTTTTTTTATTGTTGTTGTTTAATGGTAGGATAGCTACAAGTGGGAAAAGAATATTCCAGTCCTGCGATTAAAAAAAAAAAAAATCCTGTGGGGATTTTTGAGCATGCTCAAAACTGGGTGGAGGAAGATCCTGTCTATAAATCCCATTGCCTTCTGTAGGTGAGGACTCAGCTAGACCAGAAGCTTTTTGCAAACATAAAGCCAAAAAAAACCCTTGCCCCAATCAAAAACCATCAAACCCAGTTGCATCACTTGGACAAAGCCAGTCGAGAAGAGGGAGCTTTAAAGACAATATTTCAAAAATTTACCTCTTTAACAAGGCTATTACATCACCACGTGGAAAGCAGAGCCCAGATTCTGCTGCCAGGTACACTGGCTTGGGCTTTGGCTCTTGTTTACTTTGAGGTTTTTAAATACATATGTATTTTTTACCCATTTAAAACACACCTAGGAAGGTAAACTCATCTCCGAGAGCTTTTCCCTGCTCTGCGCCAAGGCTGCCGCGGGCAAACGTCACCATCCCCGTTGGCGGCAGTGGCTTCGTACCCCAAATATAAAACTGTCCCGGAGCTGTTTGTGCCAAGGGCCAAAATAGATGCTGGCAGAACCCGGCGTTCACGCCGGCTCCACACAGTAATGAGCTGTTGCTATATTGAGAGATGGTTTCAGCGAGGCAGTTGAGGAGTTCGGAGCAGTTACTGCTCGAGGTACCTGGATTTGAAGCTATTCGACGTGTTGGTGAGGGCTGGAACTGACACATGAGAAATTCCCAATTTAGAGCGGTGGGTGGAGACCGTTCAATCACAGCTCAAATCTAGGCCAGCGCAGACACCCGGCCCAAAAGTCCTCTGCTGACAGGGGAACAAGGTGCTTGGAGACACCTGAACTTCCAAAGCAAGGAGCTTAACAAAGATTTTTGCTTCCTTTTCCTAATTCCTCTAAAAGCAAAGGCAGTGAAGGGTCCCATAGCACCTTCGCCCTCCCCAAACCCTCCTCTCCTCATGGATGTAAATGGGAATTCTGCTTGGCTTGAACTCATAACAGGTCTTACAGAAGAAGGCCCCAGTTCATAAAGGCTCCTGTAGGATGAGGTTTCACAGGTGGCTTAAACTGCTCTGAGTTCACACCACGGATCCAAGTCTGCCAACATTAAACCGCCTGTGAAACTGGATCTTGTGCATGTGCTTCCCTTGGGCCAGGGCAGCTGGTCCCCCCCGATGTTAGTGAGGCAGATGTGCTGAACATCTGGGTGCCGGCCAGGGGCCGTCCTGGCATCCAGGACCCTGCTTGCACAAAGCTCATCGGTCCCTCAGGTCCTTTGGTCGCAGGATCCAGCCCTGATCCCCCTGAACTCAACAGATAAAACTCCCATTGAAATTAAATGGGCCGGGATTTGGCCTGGACTCAACGAAATCCGCCAATGCCAATGGCTTTGCTTGGGATTTAATCCCCTGGCTTAGGCGGGAACGAAGCTTGCCCTGCACAGGGCAGCCTCCCGGGAGCAGCAGCTCCCCGCAGCACCGACCGCGCGCGGCCCCGGCTCGCACACAAACAACAGCAAAACGCAGAAAGAGAAAGAAAGGAAAAAGAAGAGCATTTATTTTCCCCGCAGCTGCGCTCTCCTGGACAGAGGATTTCTGTGGCAGGACAATACCGCTTTATACGGCGAGGTTGAGTTTCAGTTACTTGAAACTATCAGCTCTTGTGTTCAAATCATCTTATATCCTCCACAATCAAACCCGGCTTCCCCGCTGCCGAGTATTGGCTCACGCTGCTTATGTCAGACAGAAAGGCCCAGCGGGGCTGGATTTAAAGCGAGATGCCCGAGGAGATGCCCAAGCTCAAGCACAACCATCCTCAGCCCGAGGACCTCACACACGCAGTGCAGGAGCAGAGGAGGCTCTGGGCATGGTCTGGCACCTAGGCAGCATGTAAGCAGATCCTTCCTCCTTGGAAGAGGACATCCAACAAAAGCTAGAGACCTTGATGCTGCAGAGACCCAAGAGGATGGAGAATTCAGAGTGCCAGGGAGAAAGAGCCACAGTGGGAAGACAAGTGAGGTGGACAACCACGGAGCAGTATGGAGCTCCAGAGAGCCAGCATCTACCCCAGAGCATGGCCATGACCACAGCCCCTCCCGGAGCATTAGCAGGGATGTGAGTCCACACGGAGCATCACAAGAGCAGCCAGGGACAACGGCAGAGCCTTCCCCAAAGCAGAGCCTCCCCACAGGGACAGCCCTGCCAGCAGCAGCCCATGCCACCAGCACGAGACCTGCCACCTTCGTTCTCAACCAACTCATCAACCAATCCTTTCCTGGTTACTTTTTTTCTCTCCCCAGCAGGTTGCAGAGGGCAGCATCTCTTTTAGTTGTCCCTCTAAAGGTTCTCAGTGACCCACATGGAAAGAAACAGTCTGATAGTCCTAATCCCATCAGGCAAAGCTAGGCCCTGGCTCAGTCAGTTACTTAATATTTGGACACGTACCACAGTCAGCAGTGCTAAACATGTGATTAAGCCAATGCATGTTTCAGAGCTGCAAAGCTAAAGATAACAGATGTTACAGTCTGAGAGGTGCCTGGGAGCTCCAACTGCAGGGAGGCGGCGGGAGCGCGGGGAGGAAGCGCCTGCTGCACCGCGCGGGGAGCCGGGATGCGCAGCCGTGAGAAGGAAGGGGTCCTTCCTCCTGCACTGCTGCCAGGCTCTGGGGTCCGATGGGAAAATAGCCAGAAAATAGTCTCCGAGTGCCCATCAAACACACGAACCGGGGGACAAAGATTTATAAACCAACCTGGAGCCCTGCAAGCAGGAGCAGGGCAGTGAGGGAACTGGCGCAGTCCGACAGATCATTACAAACGTGCTCAAAGCGTAGGAGGGCGTTAGGGGGCACTTGACCCATCGAGGAGGTCAAGTGGCCTTCTGAATGGGAAGGCTGCAGTGCTTTGCCAATTTGCTTCTGCCCTGGATGCAGAAAGACCAGTGAGCACAGGAACAGGACTGGGCCATGAGCACAAAGAGAGCTACTATGGGTCAATGTCCAGTCAGCTCTTTGTCGGTATCAGGCAGCCGCACCACGTGCAATCCGTGTCTGCACATGGAAATCCTGCCCCGCCACGGGTCTGGAATAGCCTGCCTGCAGGCTGGAGCAGGCCCGTACCCAAGGACCATGTCCTGAGGCCTTCACACCATCAGGGGCCTGAGGATACAATATGCCCATCTCAGAGGTCTGCAGAGCAGGGAGAAGCTTCAGGACAGGTCGCTAGATGGGAAAAGCAGCCCAGCTCTGCTGACTCCTTCCTGCTCTGCAAGAGGAGGCTGGGCTGGTCCCGCAGCAGTGTCCTGCCACAAGAGCAGCCACTGCAGCACCACGATGGCAGAATCTGCATGGCCCGTCAGCCCTTACAGCAGCACAGCCCCAGCGCTGAACGGGCACCGTAGCCGCAAGCCTGGGAACTGTGCTTGGAGCTGCTCCAGATCTGCATAGATCTCCAAGGGAAAGCTGGCTCCCAGGATCTGAGCCATCCCCTTGCCCCAAGGTAGGATTTGCTGTGTGTCGCTCCGGAGCCACGGGATACGCCTCTGCTGGGAAGTCTCCCTGCAGTTAGCTTGCTCTCCTGTGGTCCTCTTGGGAATAAAAGAGCTGGCATTATCGGATCCCGACTCTCACAGCAAAGGAGTTATCACATGCCCTAGGAAGGGAATGCAAGGGAGCAAAGCAGAAAACCCCCTAGGGACACACACAGGCAATAAGATGTTCAGAGAAGCCTTCTCCGTTGCATGCAGCAAAGCGAAGGAAGCTCCCAAACACACAAGGTTAGAGCAGGCACTGCATACACTTATCACACGGTTCCTTTCAGAGCAAAAGGGCTTTTCTCCTGCTCAGCCTCCTTCCTAATTCCTTAGGATCTTAGTCCGGGGAAGGAGGAGGTCAGAAGACAGCATTAATCCAAGAAGCTGCAGGATTCGAACAGACCTTTTGCTCCTCCCGGCCCTTCCAAAGCCTGTGTGAGGTTTGTACAAAGCAGGACTGAAGCTGCCTCAGGATGAGCACAGCGAGACTGGGATCCGCATCTCAAACTCACAGACCTCCCCCAAGCTTCCTTTGCTCCTGTCCTAACAGGAGCCACTAACCCAAGCTCGCTGGCAGGCTCGCAAATGCAGGGCCCCGTCCTGCCCTTTTGCGGTAAGCTCCAAGGCCTTTGCAAAGACAGACCCCAGGCAGGAGCAAGCAGGAAAGCTCCGCCTGCCCCTCGGGGTCAGAAACCAGGAACCAGAGTCACTGCAAACAGCAGCTTCCTCAGAAACAGGCAGATGCTCCGGGGATAGTCTAGACACAAGCGCCATTCTATATGCCTGATTTCACCTCTTCTATCTTCAAATAGCTCTTAAGTAGAGTGATTTAATGATCCAATGCATCTCCACCCAAGCCCCGGGCTATAGGGGAAGTTTGCACAGGTGTGTCGGGGTTTTATTACACAGCAAGATGCAACAGCTCCCAGCCCCATGGCAGAGCTTCCCAGGGCCCCCGGAGCAAACGGGGCTGCTGCCACCGCTGCGTTATCTCCCACTTGAGGAGCTCAGAGCTGCCGCATCCCAAAAAAAGCGCACGGCGTCATCCCAAGGGGACGGGCAGAGCAACGAGGAGGTGGCACAGATAAGGGGCCTGTCCTAGACCCCCTCCTGAGGCCGTGCCCAGCTCCGCCGCCACGGAGTCCATCCACCTCTCCCAGTGACTCAGCCACGTGCTGCACCTCACGCCATTGCCCTGGGTGCTACGTGTGAATGATCTAGATCCCACCGTTATTTAACACCATTAACCACCCCATTGACATGGGTGTGCTACCCAGAGCATACGCTGCTGCTAGGAATCCTCGCTGCTGTTCTTGAAGCAGCAGCCCAGGCGCAGTGGAGGCTCCGGCTCCATCCCCGACTCCCCTGGGAAGCAGAGAGTTCCTGCCTTGTTTTTTGTTTTGTTCTTGTTTTCAGAGATTATTGACCCTGGCTTCAAAGAGGAGAAGTCTCATAGCTCAGGTCCCAGCACTGCAGGATCCAGCATGACCGGGTCTCCGAACGGGCAGCGCTTTGTTCACACGGCTTCGGATTGGAGGGAGGAGACAAGTCGCGTTCCTCAGCCCCATCCCAAGGCCATGGCCAGCACCAAATTCAGCTGTCTCTGTCCTTTGGTGCTGTATGTGGGACTGCTAAAAACAACCATCCATTTTGCATTTTCTTCCCTTTCCCAATACAACACAGATGCTTTTTTAGTGGCACTCCAAGGGAGACTGACACCTAAAAGCCATTTTCTGGATAGAAAGGTCCTCGAGACATTTTGTGATTTCTTGCCTTTCTGAAAGCGCTCCCAGGTGACAGACACAGCATGTGAGACAACACAAGGGCACTTGGAGACCCCCAGAGACTTGCACGTGAGGGAAACACGGTGTGGGGCCCTGGGGTCCAGCAAGAGCTCTACCAGGCTCATTCATCAGTTAATTCACACTGGACTTGGAGAACAGTAGCCCAATAACCAGCCTCCTGCTCCTTCCGTTTCACCTCTTCCCCTTCCACAGAGCTCTCCAGAGCCCGCGCCATGGCCTGCAACACAGAATACACCCAGCGGCTCTCAGGGCTGGCAACCAAAAGCTGTGCTACCAGCAGCACGGGGTGGCTCCCTGCTGCCTCTGTAGTGGGCACGAGGATGAAGACGTCGCTGGCAACGCTTTGCCCGGGCACCTGTCCAGCGCTGCAGAGCTTCCTCTCCCGAAGCGCCTTCTCCTGCCTGACGTGTGCAGGGAGCACGGACACAACGGGCACAGTCTGCTCGGGCGCTGCCTCCGGAGGCACCGGCACACGATGCCTCTCTGCGAAGCGTCACAGCTGGGCCTGGCTCCCGGCCAGCTCCTCGCGGGGCCGACGAGGCCGGCACCGGCGCCGTGCCCCATGGAGACGCGCGCGATGACAGCTCCCTTGGCCGCGGTTGGCGTCCAGGGTTGCTTCCTTGGCTTGGCAAACAGAGAAGACCGCTGGCTGCGAGCCAACAGGGGATGAATATCTGCTGCCCAGAGGACAGGACAACAGCCTTTCAGCAAGGATCCTTCGGCATCCTTTGGTCTGAGCAAACAGCCATGGACAAGCAGCCATGGATGATAGTTTGGTGACCTGGGTGACACTGCGGGGAAAGATAGGAAGAAAATGACTTACTTGGAAATGTCTTGTGCCCAACTCGGTCCCTCTGCTCTGTCACACGCTCTCTCCTGCAGGCTGATGTGGACACGAAACAGCTCCCAGGGAGCAGCAGCCCGAGCTGCACAGGAGAAAACCTGGGGGCAAACAGCAGCTTGACAGCCCCAAGAGAAGGTGCTTGTGTCTAGAGCACCTATCTCCTCGTTAGAGCATCCAAACCTGCCAGGCAGCTGGGGAAGCTACGGCATAGCTCTAGAAAAGCAGGAGGAGCTGCTGAGACCAGGGAAACAAAACCTTCCTGAGAGGATTTTAGCTCCAAAGAGTCCTGCTACAGAGTAAGAAACAGGGAAACAGCTGGGATGGCCCCAGGAGCAATTTGTTTGGGCTAAGGATGAAGAAAGGAGAATAGCACCATAGGGGTGAGCAGCAATTCTGACCCAAGGGCAGCAGAGCTCAGCCTGGCCTCGTCATACACGAGCAGGCGGCTATAAATCTGTCACGGGCATCCTGGCACAGGCAGGAGAATATGACAAGAAACAGAGTCAGCACCTGGGCAGGCGGAGCTGCAAGGCAGCTCCAAACAGCCCCTTAGCAGGAGACTGAAAGCCCCATGGAGCAGGAGGGGGGTCTCAGCTCGTTTGCAGGAGACACTATCAGAGCAGCAGGGCTGCCCCCTTCACCCACCCTTGCAGCACTGCTGAGGTTTTACCAGCCCCTGAGCAAAAGTGGCTCTCTCCTGTCCATGGAAAATCATTTTTCGTTCATCATTATCATTTATGGAAAAATCATTATTGGTCACCTGCAGTGCCCAGCACTGTTCTGTGCATGGGGCCCTTCATCATGCACAGGAGGACCACGGAGCCTCGGTGTTCCTGCTAGCGGGAATGAGACAGAGTTGGCTCCTTGACCTCCATCAGAGCCCGGCCTCACTTGAGCCAGCGGTAAATCCATCGTCTGCCGAGTTGCTGGGATTTTATCCGTGCACTATTCCAAAAACCACCTCCCCTCCATGCACGCACGCATCTCCTGCAGCTCCACGTGGAGCACATCTGGCAAACAAAATTTTAATTAGGACAGGATGAAATCCCTCAAGTGAGAAAAAAAATTGCACGCAAAAAAAGTGGAATGTTTTCCCTTATTCCAGAAATCATTGTGAGGCACTTCTTTAAAAAGCTCCTAGGAAATTAACTGGAAAATGAAAAATTTGGCATTATCATTACTTTTCTTCCCATTTTCTTTCATTTTTTCTCCCCAAAAATGTGTCACTGAAAAAAAATCAGAAAAAAAGAAAAGCTGTTGAAACCACCAGAAACCACCTCGGAAAAAAAACATGTTTCTTTCCTCAAGCGTAATATAAGCAAGATTTTTTGTCTTTTTAGAACCTTTCGCTTCCTAGCTTGCAATTCCTAAAACATAGAACCAGGGGAAAACTTTCTGAAATAAAAACCCAGGAGGAAAGCAAAGCCCCTCTCTCCCTTTCCTCGCAGGAGAGCCCCCATTGCTCCTCCCGGCCAAGGCCGGCAGCGAGGCCACGTGCTCCCTCGCAGCAAAGCTCCGTCACCGCGAGCCGTCGTTGGACGTTGCAAACCATGGAAGTGCTGTCAGAGTAACCTGAGCGGCTCTCCATGGTGACTCCATCCCAGCCAGTCACGGATCCGTCTGTGGAGGCTCTGCTAAGGGAGGAGGATGCATCGTCCATCGCGCGATTTATTCTGATCATTCACTTTGTTGGCCGTCCATAAATTATTTGGGTGGCCAGAGGGTACCAGCTTTGGCACCGGGTCTCCTCGCATGCCCCCGATCTGTGCAGAGCCAACACCTAAGGCGAAACATGCAGTTGTTGGCATGGATTGAAAGGCAGAGGCCTGCTAGCCCAGCTGCGCTTGCGGCAGCCTGTTAGGTGTGCGGAGCTCAACGTGCTTCACGCAGGCACTTTCGGGGTCCTCCGCGCTCCTGCAAACCAAACGCACCCAAACCAGCCTGGATGCCAGCCTAATTCCAGAGGCAACGCCACCCACTCGCATGCCAGGGCAGGGAGCCGCCAGCTCGCTAATGAACGTCTCTCCTTTAGGAATATTGCCGTTCCCGAGAAGGAATTTTGAGCTTGGAGGCTGCTGAAAATGATCCAAGCCAAACTGAAGGCAAAGCCCCGTGAGGCTTTGAACGTGCCAAGAGGGAGCTCCCTCCACGGGGCTGGGGATGAAGGACGATGCTGCGTCTCACCTGATAGACCCTCCAGGAGAAAAAAAAAAGCTTTTTTAAGCATGATGGATTGCAAAGCATGATGCTTGGGAAGCAGAGCTGATCCTCAGATTACCAGTGGCTGAGTCTACCGGCCTTCCACTCGGTAGGGCTGTGCAGAGCTGCACGGAAGGTCCCCGCGCAAACCCGGGCCCCAGGGACCTCGAGGGGGACCGTGTGCTGCTCCCTGCTCCCTGCAGCAGGCCCGGAGCAGGGCTGTAAACAGCGAGAGCTCTGACGGCAGGGCGGGATCTGCAGGGACACCAAGGCCTGCAAAGCCAAGGGGACAGCGGCCTCCGAAGACGCCAAACAAAACGCGCTCTGTTAGATCCAACACAGGCTGTGGAGGACACCAAAACATATATATATATATATATATGATTCACTGGATGCAGAGAGAGAACAAAGCTTCAGCTGTCATGTCTAGGAGACAAGGAAGCAAAAATTCCCCTCTAGTGCTGAGGAAGGAAAGGCATCTCCCATCAACCTGCTGCTGACACCCACAGCTCCGTGACTGCGGGACACCGGGTGCTCCCACGGGCTCCCAACGCCGGCCCTGCAGCAGCGACGCCAACGCGCTGGTCGCGGCCGCGCCGGCGCCACGTCACTGCGGCCAGGCCGCTCGCAGCGCCCTCCCTTCCCGGGGCCGGCTGGAGGGGTCCCCACGGCCGGGCAGGGAGCGCGGGAGAGCCCACGTGGAGCACGAGCCTCTCTGCGGCACCCGGCGCCGCGCTCGCACCCGGCCCCCCGGCCCTCTCGCCATTCCGGACAGGCAATCCCGAGCAAACGCTTCCTTCACCTTCCGAGGAGCTGAGAGAACCTGAGCAATATTTATAGCAGCAAATTGAGCTAGCAGGGCACCGACCGCCTTGAAAAAAAAAATAGCTGAGCCTTTTCTGAGCCCAAGATGATCTATTATTCATCAAACTGGATTGCTGCTCCTCGATTGTTTGCATTTTTTCCTTTTCCTGGAATATGGATTTTTCCTGTATTTTGAGGTTCTGCTTAGTGATAAAAAGGAAGATGGAAAAAGGAAAAGTGAGAGAAAGGGGAAAGCAGGATAGGAATGAAAAAGCATTTTTTTTAAAAAAAAATGCAAAATTTTCAGCAAACAAGATTTACCCTCACAGAAAACTGCAGAGGAAAGGACATCAAAAAACATTACACAAAAATGTACTTCCTCTTTACATATCGCTCCACAGCTCCGTTGACACCAGAACGGAACTGGTGTTCCATGTTACAGCTGGTAAGAAGTGCTGTTCCCAAGTGGCTGTGGGAACAACTCCCCCACCTCCCGCGCAGACCAGGAGGAGCCATCTGGAAGGGCTGGAGCGAAGCAGGGAGCGCGGGAGCCGATGCCAGTGTCCTGCCTGGAGGAACCTGCCCCTCATTCGTGCGGAGCGCATGGACGAGCCTGCTGACCACAGAGCCCTAGGGAAAGGACGGGCTCCTCCGCTGCCACATCCACTTTCTCTGGGGCTTGCCCGTAAGTGAGTCATGGCAAGAAGAGGCTTTGAGCACGGTCTGGAGATGGGCAGATAAAAAGCAGTGTTATTGGGGTTCATTTGCATGAATTAGCTAGAAAGAGAAGTGCACGGTGCATCAATCCTGCAAAATAAATCCTGCACCATAGAGGACGGGCTTGCCCACAAGAGATTTCCTGGGAAATGATCTCATTCATTTATCGTCTGCCCAGGGAGGAGAAAACACAAAGCCCGGACCAGCCCCAGCCCTCGGGAACCCGCAGCCAGCCAGAAGGGAAGGGGCAAGGCACGGGATGCCCCAGGGGAGACGAGGCCTTCTCTCAGCTGCCTTCACGTGCTCATCGCAGCCTTCCTTCCCTCCCCGGGGTCTCCGGTTCTTCAAACCCAGGCTCTTCCCAGGGAGAGTCCCTTCCTCTCTGGGACAGCCATTGCTCTTCCTTTCAAGCGTATCCTCCAGGAGGGCTTTTCTCTGGTGTCTGTTTTACCTTGCTGGCTTCCCTGGACAACCGTATCCTCCCTGTTTTCTACAATGCACCCAGGCCCAGAAGAGGAAGCTGCAAAGAACAGAGATCCAAAAGCAAGACAAAACCTACCCTGACTATTTCACCCCTTGGCAACTTCCCTACATGCCTGGCCTGTCTTGACCATCTGCAAAAGGTTGTGCTGGGCACAGGGCCCCTGCCCTCAGGAGCTGATGCCATGAGGCCAGGGTGAGAAGAACAAGTGTTCCACGTGCTAAGGAAACATCAGGTCAACTCTTCCTGTCTCTGGGGTTTAAACGAGTCAACGTTGAGTGAGACTCATGACCCAAGTGTCTGTTTCTTGCACATGATCCGGACACGTTGCTTTCTGCAGCGGCCCATGGGCTCCTGCATCACGTCCAAAGCACAAACGGAAGGCAACGCTGCCCCGTGAAGCACGCACGCCGCTTAACTGACTTACCTTGCCCTGGATCTGCAGCTTCTTGTCCTGGGGATGGTTCAGGCACCGATTTATTGCTGCCCTCCCCGCTGTCCCTGCGGCTCTGCAGCCTCACACAGTGACACAGGCTCCGGGGCAGCCCTGCAGCCGAGCGGGAGGGAAGGCACCAAGTGTTTTGTGCTCCTCAGGCGAGGACAGGCGCCTCCTCCATGCCTCTGCTCCGCGGCCGGCTGGGGTAGCGGACACGCCGCAGGCCTGCCTGGAGAGCCCGTCCTCCTGGCTCCTTCTTGCCAATGCAGCGGGCTCTGCCCGTGCCCCGAGCCACCCTGAGAATGGTGAAAGTTTGGGTGTCGTCCCAAACATATTGGAGAGGGAAGTAACAGCGCCTGAGCAATCCACGCCGTGCGACTCGGGGCCAGAGGCGCAACGTGAATAACCAGGGGAGATCCTATCAAGCACGGACTTATCTCATCAGATTTACTACTGCACATTGCCAAGCAACATGCTGCATGGCAGAGCTCCGACCATCTGCATTTTTTTAAACACGTATTTGTACACTGTTTAAAAGAAGCAAATGAGTCTCCTTTAAAACATGCTGAGAGGAAACCACACTAGGCACTGACCAAACACATCTCCATCAGCATCTCATGCGGTGCTTCTGGGGCCTCTCATTCTGCCACCATTCATGCTGAATCTGAAGCAGAAACAACCCTTTGAGGGTTCAAAATTGATCAGCATTAGGTCCATTTTTATAAGGTGTGCAGCCAGGAGCACCAAGGAAGCATTGCTCAAGGTGGGATCAGTAGTTCTATACTTACCAATGATCAAGTAAAGGGGTGACTGCTGGGAACAAATTCCATTAGCAAATCATGAGCGTCTCTGGGGTTAGGCAAGAAAATTGATTTGAAGAAGGGGCATATGCCTGGTGAGTCACCCCGCATGGTATTTGGCAGGGAGGCGGCCTTCACGCCTTGGATCAAAGAGAAAACTTCTGTGACGCTCAGGAAATGAAACCAGAAAAGCACCGTAAAGAGATCTCAAAAAGTCTGACCGTGACCAAAGGATTCAGAAAACCATCCTATCCCCAGGGAATACCACTGAGAAAACCAGTCATGTTGCACATGAAAGGAGAGGGAATGGGAGGGAAGCTGGTTTCATGTAGGACAAAGGAGAGAGACGGATCCATCCCTGCTCAGAGATCCCTAGTGAAGCCCTTAGGCAACGTCAAACCCTTGGGAGAAAAGGAGGGAAAGAATAAGTCATAAAATGCAAGCGCAGAAACCAGATTGTGGAGAGTCAATAAGGGAGGAGGTTCAGTGTGGGAGACAGGAAAGCCTCTTGAGAAAGCACTTGAGAGATGAGCCATAAGGCGCGCAGGAAATCAAACAACACATGGGGCTCCGCACCTGGACGAGGGCCCAGCCGAGCGTGTTTCAACACGGCCATGAACTACTTCCTCAGCCAAACAAGGACACTGCTGAGGGATGCGGATGACTGGGAACCTGTCTTCAGGACTTTGTTCTGAAGCTTTCAAGGAGCAACATTCATTTATTCCTCCTAGAACGTGTTACTGGAGATGGGAACATCACTGACTTGTAGCTTTCTGACAGTCGCAGGCCTTCAGCATTACCTCAGCTCAACGGGTTCTGCTCACACCACCCCATTAACAGAAATATTATCCCTACCCCTTGCTATTGCAGAAAAAGGCTTAGCTCTCCAGGGCTCAGCTCTACTCAAGGCACCACGTGCAGAGCCAAACCAAACTGTGCCTGTAGCACCGTCTCTCCATCCAGCGCCCAAACACCGGGCGCCTTCCAGCCGGCAAAGGCCTAAGGGATGTGTGGGATGGCCTGGCCAAAAGAAATAAGAACACAGGTGCTGATCTTGGCTCAGCTTCTAGCTAGCTCAGATACTGTAGCTGCAAAAGCACAGAGCTCCACATGGGCTGCAAAAGCCATCAGAGATAGCAGCAAAAGAGCTGGATGCTCCAGCCACACTGCCATTCCAGTGGCAGCAGCACCCCAAGCAGCCAGGTTCAGCAAACCTGGCGCTCTGCGGCAAGCTGGAGGTGCAGCGTGACCACATATGGACAGATGTTGGTTACACAGTCTTAAGAAAGTCACTCCACCTTCCAGTGAGTCAGGACTGCAGTGCACTGGGGGTAGTTGAAGCCTTATCTCTCTCATCTCCCAGGGCTCTGACAAAGATCTCCAAGATGCTTGCACAATGCTGCCATTATATGACATGCTGCCTACGTGATGCTTTTCACCAGGCAGCGGGGCTGAGAAACCGACCAGGAGATAGGTGTGTGTGAGGATCTGCAAAGAATCCCCAGATGGAGGACAGGACCATTTCCAGCACTGTCCGAGATTGCCTTGCGTTGGTGGAGAGAGAGCCATAACCCAGACCCCCTGGCGAGCCCAACATGCTAAAGCGAAGGGGGTTCTTCCCTCCAATCGTGTTTGGAGCTCAGGTCTAGCTCCCAGGACTGGCCTCCAAAGCCTTTTGCACAGTTTGGCAGGAACTGACTCCATTCCCAGCCAAATAAAAGCTTCTTCCACAGGAGGACTCTACAAAGTCCACCTGGGAAGGCTGGGAGGCTCCTAAGCAGCATCTCCTTCCTCTACACCCCGACTGCTCTGCACCCTCTGCGGGGTAAGCTGTGGCACCGCCTGCCCTCTGCACTGTGTGGGCTCTGTCCCCCAGTGTGAAGTCCACACACTCTAGAGCGTTTCCCCACACAATTCCCTTCTCTTGGGCAGGGACCCCATTGCTGACCACCTGTCCAACCACCATCTCCCAGATCCAGTTTCCTGCTTTACCTGGTTGTTGCATACAGAGTGGCAACAACTTTTCAGTCCATGCCATCGCTCTGTGACACACACGTGCTGTCACATCCATGGGCTATGCTGGTTCATGGACTTCACCCCTGCACAGCAAGAGAACAAAGAGCACAAAATTAAAAACAACCCCAGGAAAAGCCTCTTGGAAACACGCTGCATCTCCCACATCTGCCACCGGACTGCAGCCCCTCCACTGCTTAAACACAACGGGACCCATCTGAACCCAGCCAGCCTCAGTGACAATATACAACTCGTCTCGCAGGGATACTAAGCATCTTTACTTCCTGCCAGGAAGTAAATTCAAGGAAAGGAAAGATTTGGGTGAAAGAAGAAAGCAGTGTCATGGCTCAGAGGAAAGAAGATGTTAAAGTTTTTCTAGCACAACAGTCTGATAAATGACTGCAAAGATCCTGCACGCTCTGTGCCACGCTCTGCTTAACCCCCAACGGGTTAAATCCCTTGCTGTAAAAGCCCTTTGGATTACATTTAGATTTTCCTTCCTGTGGAAAAGACAAGACCCACACTGGCCTGTCCAGACTACAGATTTTCAGGGCCCTGGGGCAGGGCAAAGGTAGGTTACACACTGCCACATGGGACAGATAAATACACCACAAGCCACTACCTGGTAATACAGACGGGCTGATATGATTCAAACAGAAGTTTGGATTCAGGTTGCAAAGGCTGAGGGAAGCTGCCTGCAGTGAACAGTTTGGTTCAGGGTGGTGGAAAGTTTTGCACAGCCTCCAGAACGCTGCGATTGAGCCTGCACTTCAGCACTGGGACAAGGAACCTGCTATTCTCCAAGGACCAACCTTTGAAACACGGCTTTCCACTTCTTCCTTTCTTGCCCTCTTCTCTGCCAGTCTGTTTGGCTCCTGTGTGGAGGCAGACGACGACCTCTCCGGAGCCCCTGCCCGCTTCCCGTTGGGATTGCTGCAGTCCCTGGTGCAAAGATGAACGTAAGGAGAGCTGCAGCTAAAAGGCCCGGCTCATGGCAGGGACAACCCGCTCAGGCCCTGCTCTCCTCTCCCCTGCACCCCACCGCAGAGAACCCATCTGCCACGTTTGTGCGCTGCCCAGCGCCCGGGTGCCCTTCCAGCCAGAGGTTGCCCCACTCTGGCTGCACCTTCCCCAAGTGACCAGCCTTGGCTGGAAACCATCCTCGGGGTGGGTGGCAGGAATCCAGGAGGCAGAGCAGGAACACTGATGCTTGTGAAGAGGTTCCTGCAAAGCCGCAGGGCGCACTCACCTCTGGGGCTCACGGTCCCGCTGCCCCGGAGGCCTCATCATCAGCTGCCCCACTAGAACGAGACACGCAGCTCCATCGATGGAACCGCAGCCACCGTGCCCTGCTGCTTCCTCCGCCGCCGAGCTCCCTGCGCCCCCGCCATGCCCAGCATCCAGCTCAGGTCGATCTTCTGGGTGGGAGGAAGCGTTTGTGGCGTCTGCAGTGAGGCTAAGGACCGGCCCTGCCGCACGTCCCAATGCAGCACGGGGGACGAGAGGGACGCACGGGGCTGCCCTGCTCATGCACCTGCCGTGCTTTGACTTTTTGTGACATTCAAAGGCAGTAAGGGTTAGTGTTGTGGCTGAGAGAGTCCAGAGATCTAAGGCAGCACCTCCTGTTAAGCAGCAGCCAGGCTGGGAGGGACACATATCCCCCCATCCAAGCCTGAGACGAAAGCGGCGCCTTTCCACACGAAGACAGGCCGGGAACAACCCCTGCACCCGCAGCCAAGTGCTGCTTATCGGCTGTCCAGAGCCAGAGAAAGCACCATGGAGCCCGGAGCACCTGCAGATGTTCAGAGGATGCCCGGAGCAACTGCTGCTGGCGGGACAGGGCGATCTCTGTGGAGCCCCCTCCGGAATGCTGGGGCAAGGTGACACGCTCGCTCACAGACGTGGGCAAGCGGCTTCCTCCTTAAAAGGAGGGAAAAAAAAGGCACTTTTTCATGCCCAGGCGGCACAAATGCTGCAGAAGTCGCCGCTGTTCCCATGCCGGAGCGCGGCGCAGTGCTGGCAAGAGGACCGCGTGCCGCTTCAGAGCTCCCCCTTAACTTTAATAGGTGGGAAAGAGGGAAGGAAAACAGTCCCCAGTCTCCATGCCAATTTTCTCTGCTATTAACTATAATCATCACCCTTCTCTTTAATCTTTGCTTCTCCTCCACGACCTGGCAGCAAAGGAAGCACAGGAATGAGAGGCAGGACCGAGGGGTAATTGCAGCAAGGAATGCAACTCCGAAACTCGCTGCTCAACTGCGCACAGAGCAAACTGGCCACAGCGAAGGGGCAGGGAGCGCAGCAAAATCCCCAGGCCTCGGTGCTGCTGCCAGGTTGTTCCACGGCTCTGCTCTCCTCCCGTGACCCCTGCAGCCCCCCATTGGGCTCTGGGACATTCTCCAGGGATTTCCTCCACACAGCTCCAGGCATTCAACCTGTCAGAGGGGCAGGCATCCCGCTGGGATACAGCTTATGCCCTCTGGCACTACGGGAGCAAGCGCTCATTTGCAGTAGGAAAGACGCAAGAAGAGGGGAGAATGAACAAACACTCTTACTCTGCTCCGACGCTTGCAGAAGATGCCTCTGTGCACATCCCCAGCTGCTATCGAAGGGCTGCTCTACAGCGGCTGCCTGAGAAGCAAAAAGCTGGTTCTTCTGGTGGTTTAGGATCCCTTAAGAAAGCAGGTTAGTGCTGGGCTGTCCCCCGTCGAACCCCAGAGTCAGGGGAGCACGGGAAAGGGCTGGCTCTGCTGACACCAGCCCACGACCACACCAGAGCGGAGCCCAAGGCTGAGGCTCCTTCTCCAACTTGCATGAACACAGAAAGGGAAGGCACTGGCAGCTCCTGGGGCACTTCTGCTATGCAGGGGCCCTTTCACCAGCACAGCCTGCTGGAAAACGTGGCTGTGAGGCAGGCGCTGCCGGCCAAGACCGCTCGCCAACTCACAGCTCCGTTTGGGGCTGAGGCCCCTTGCACCAAGGGGACACGCAACCTTCCCGGTCAAAGCTGGGGCTGCTACAGCTGTGCTAGACAACAGGACAGTCTTGGCACAGGTGGGAGATGGCCTCGTAGCACCTGCACATGGGCCATACTCCGACCTGGCTTCCCCTGAAAGCAAATCAGTTTAAACAGCCCTTTAAACTGCCTCCATTCCTAAAGCAAATCGAGTATGCCCAACACCAGCAGCACTGTCACCTTGGTTAATGGCACTGAAAGAATTCCCAGTGTCTTCCGCAGCACCCAGGTTGGATCTTACCTCCCCCTCCTGCCTGGGTCACCAAATTTAGGAGACCATGGCATCTACTCCTACCCCTGCCACTGCTCCGCTATGAGACTGGCAGGCACTTGGGCAAGACTCTCTGCTTGTCCCCACCTCACATGAGACGCTGTCGAGCTGCTGCCTCTTGGACGAAGCTCCCCTCTCTGCTCCTTCCTCCTCCTCCGAGCCACGGGTCCTTGGCTCGGGTAAAGGGCCCTGCCAGCAGGCACATTTTTGTGTTCCCATCAAGCACGCCTCGCTCCAGACGCTTTGCAGAGTGCTCCTTTTAAAGATCCATTGATTTCATAAATAATAGAGTAAAGGAAAGAAACACATCTCGTAAATACACAGGTCAAATAATCTCTCCCTTAGGAAACAAGCAGGATCTACAAAATAATAACCCAGCAGGTGCACATTGATCCTTGAGCGAAAGACCAAGTGGCATTGAAACAATTCCTTAATCTGCTTAGCAGCTCGCTGGCGCACCAGGATCCAAACAGATCATGGCGAGGGGTCCTGCTGGTGCCGGATTTGCTATAGAGCAAGCCAGGAAGGCGGGAAGCACCGGGAGCACCTTGTCACGGTGTTTCACTGGAGACCACATTCCTGAAGAACAGGCACGTTGCAAACACGGCGGTACCGCTGTCGCATCGCTCCCCTCCATCACCCCACATGTGCGGGATTTCAGTCTCTGCCACCGGGCCCATCCTGGGAGCTTCTCCTTCCCTATCCTCTGGTTCTCATCCACAGGCACTTTCCAGCCGCATCGATCTGTGCTGAGTGCTATTGAGCAGAGACACAGGGCCAGACAAACGCTGCTCTCGCATTCCCCAAGTTCCTCCGACAGCCTGTGACTGAACTGGGGCAACTCTGCACTGTATCAGGAGCCAGCACATCTGCGGGCAAGGAGGGAAACTCAGCAGGAAGATGCAACAGAGAAAGCAGCATGAACCCGTCCTGGCATGAAAGCAGCTGAAAAAGCTCTGAAATCAGCACGGCCTTCCCAAGAACCTGGCTAATCAGGAGGGGAAGGAAAGGAGATCTTCCTGTGTTTGCAGAGGATTAGCCTATTGCAGAGTGGGGACCAAGTGCAGCAGCAGCAGGCAGCGCTGTTCCTGCCGGGAATAGGTCTACGCGTGGCCGAGGGGTCACACACGGGGAAAGCAGAGCCCCTGGTTGTGCTGCTGGAGGTCCTCGTGGTGCTGAGCACCCCCTGAGGCCGTTGGGGGACTCATCTGCCTGTTTCAGCTGGGCAGGGAAACCTCCCCTCTGGAGAGGGTCCCCATTCCAGAGGTCCCCAAGGCCCCGCTCCCGCCTTTGGCCTCGCCGGAGGACTGTGAAGGCGACAGCGGCGGCGCAGGCAGCGAGGGGAGGGTGCTGGAATGGCTCCCCGCGCTGCGAAGGAAGCACGGAGGGAGCGCGAGGAGGGGAGCGGAGCAGCGCTCCAGCCCCCGCTGGCGGCTCTGCAGCTTCGCCCCGTCCGTCGGCGCCGAGGGAACGGCTGCCACCAGCAGCACGCGCTCCCCGCGGCCGCGGCTCCGCGAACAGGCGGCCTCCGCCTGTCCCTGCACCGCTTGTTGGACGCTTGCCGAAAAAACCACCCCGGCAGCCTGAAGGATCGCAGCGCCACGCACCCTGCCACCATATCCGCAAGGTGACGGGTATCCGGACGCGGCAGCAAGTCATTAGCTGCATGGAAGATGCCTGCAGGGAGCGGAAACCGCGACGGAGAATTGAGGTGACAGGTTTTTGGCACCGGGTCACCACGCTGATTTAGCCTCACTGTTCTGTGACACACAACCGTGGGCTTCCAGCTGCACTGCGCTGTTAGGGAGGCAGGGCTGGAGGGAGCACAAGGCAAGCTAGGGGTGTTCCCTGGGGAAAGGGGCCTCTGCAGCCTGCACATCTGCAGTGGGTACGCACCCTGCTCCAGCTGTGCAGCAGCCACCGAGGCCCCCTCCCCGGAACAGCGCCAGCTCTTTGGGAAGCTCATTCCCAGGGATCGCCCTCTCCCAACGCGCCGCCCTGAGCACCTACTCCCGATCCCCAGTTATGAGCCATCCCAGTCAACTTCAAATGCTCCTTTTGGTTTTTGCCCCCTAAAAACAGGTTCCCTGGGCAGCCCCTGGTGAGGGAGCAGCTACGTGAGCCTCCAGCTTCCAGGAGGGACATGGAAAAGGACGGGAGAAGCGGTGCCTCCTCCTGCTCAGCAAGGTGACCGCAGCCTCCCCGAGCGCCGGGCTCCGCTGCACAGCACAGGGGTGCTCAGCAGCACCGGCCCCCAGCTACGAGGAAGAGGAGGAGGAGGGGAGGAAGGCAAGGACGCCAAAGGGCTGTACTTCAGGGGCACACTGACCTTCTTCCTCCCTGACAGAGCACAGTCAAATCTCCAGTAGCTGGTCCTCCACAGCACCTGAATCTCACCAAAAGAAGCCATTCATAGCACTGACAAGGAAAACGAGGGACTACACGATGGCTGAGGGCAACAGCAGTTCTGGTGCAAAGCTGCAAAGAGCTCCCAGTTTTCCTGAGACACATGCGAAGCTTTCCTCAGTAGGCTAAACCCAGGCCAGAGATGAGAATCCATGAGACCCTTCCTTCCTATCGCATCTCCTTCCCGCGAGGGCAGCCGATCAGATCCCACATCTGAAAAGCGCTAGCACTGCCCAGGGAGCCCAACCATTCCTGAAACAGCGGGCACGTATTCCCGCTTCCGTGTCATCAGTGACGAACCGCTGCGGAATGATCCCTCTTCCTCCCCTCCTACTCGCTCGTGTTTCAAAAAACACTTAGTTCCAAAGCAGATCTTTTAAGACATTATATAAGTGGTTCGTACCAGGAAATTGGCTAGTTTCAGCCCAACAGCTTAGATCATAGTTGGATTTTATCTTCTCGTTAACTGGCAGACACATGTCCAGTTGTGACACTGTGACAGAGGGTTCTCCTGGCCATCCAGCTTCCAGGCCAGAACCGCCAGTATCACAGCGCTGTGTTTTCTGCCTATTCAGTTATGAGCTCAACTGCGGCCTCTGTCCAATTCCAGCTCCCAGACAGGAAGGAAAGTGGGCAGTGCTTGAAGATTCTTACTTTTTCACAGATCATGATTATGTTTAACATGCTCCGTACTCACAGCGGCCAAAAATCCATTTGCAGCAGTCTTCAGGCACAGCCAGTTTCCCCAAGGGCCAATCTCGGCACAAAGAACTGTTGCTAAAAGTTTAGTGAGGTCATACGTCTGGCAAATGTAATGGCAACAAATTAAACTACTTTTTTAAGAACTTGGCTTCAAGCGAGCCTTGGAGATCCAAAACAAAATCCTTAACTCTTTGCAGCCTCCTCCCAGAGAGATTTCACCACCCGCAGCTTGCAGGGTGAGCAGCCTCAGCGCAGGGACGTACAAAGCAGGACTCCTCACTGAGAAAAGGCCTTTTTTGGTTGTTTTTTTTTTTTTTTTTTTAAGATTGCCCCCATCTATAATTCCCTGCACCCACAGGCTATGGGTTATTTTTACAAAATGCCCTGTTGCACTGATCAAATTCATGCCTTGCAGAACTCGACTACGGAAAAGCAGCTTTCCCTGCGCTCCCCCAGCTCGCCTTGCAGCACCCAAGTCCCTCGTCTAGTCGAGAAGCCCAATTACCTCTCAGAGGCATTCGCAGGGCAGCTGAACGGAAAAAGGGTCTGTATCAAATGCATCCAGATCATTTTTATTGACGTTCACCATAAAATACTATGTACAAATTGCTTCTGCAATCTTTAGAAATTACGAATTAAAGGAGGAGAAGGCTACTTTTAAAAAACAAGTTTAAAAATTGATGAATGTTGAAATAATTTAAGTTTTCCTCTCCAAACCTCTATCCTCCCTCAACAGCTAGTCCAGAACATTTGGGATCAAGCCAATAAATCAGGCTCTTACAATGTATTTTTGCCACCGCTTCAATCATACCAGATCAATGTAGAAAGAGCTTTTTTCTAGCAACAAATAAGCCCTACCTGCTTTTGACTCTCCCTGCCCATCAGGACATAAGCAGAACTGCAATGAGAAAATGATGTCAGTCTCTCAGCAAAAAGCCACTGAAAGCTTATAGCAAGAGCACCGGAGAATATCACTGAATTGATTCCATTAGCTTAATCTAAGAGAAAATAATGATTTTATCAGGCTCTGAGCTTGGAAAGAGCAAACAGCCTGCGGTTGGGCAGAGAGAAATTCAGATTTATAATCAAGCAAATACACTCGGAAAAGAGAAAACTCTTGCCTTTGTGTAAAGCAAAAAGAATGAAATTTTGTGATGATGCCAGTGAGAGGTTCTTAGAGATGTGGGAAGTACCAGCATGTGGAAGGACATCAGATGGTCCTCAAGAGAAACAGGTGCAAAACAAACCAGATAGGGCTGATGCTAAGATCAGCTAAGCCCTGCACAAAGTCAGGGTGCCAGGCAGAGGCCGGGCAGCACCCCCTGCACCCCCAGAGAGAGGCGGCTTGGGAAGCTGAGCGAGTCTGGGACACGAGCAGCCATGAGAAGGGACAACAGCCAAGGGCCGGAGTGGATGGAAACTCGTTTTTAAGGGGTCAGAAGGACTGTATGGAGGAGTGTTTCATTAACCTGGAGAAGGCCAAGTTCCTGCAGCCTATTTCTCCAGGAATGTGGGTAATACTGGTCAAGACAGTCTATTGTAAGAAAGGAGATCACCAGTGCACGTTAGCAGAAGAGGTGTTGGGGAACAGGATCTCCCAAAAGCCCAAATTCTTATGAAGCTACATACTGAACACCTGCTAAAGCCCTGAAAGAAAGTCTTGGAGGAGCAGCAGGGGGAGAGCAGAGGTGCGAGTGATGAGCTATTCGACTGTGGAAACATCTGCCAGATGACAAAGTTAAAGCTATTCCAGCGTGGAGGAGGAAGTTCTAGGATTGCAGCAAGTGCTCTGCTATTTGGTTGCCTCCTCTTTTCTCCCCTCTCCCCTGCCTTTAATTTAAAAAGCAGACCAAGACACAGCAAGAGGCCCCTGGAATCTGCACCGTGTCCCACTAGCCGGAGCCTCTCCGGCAGCCTCCGGCACAGCAAACGTTTCCACAGCCCGTACAAGGGAGCGGGTTAAATCCCCCCCGCTGGACCAGCGTCTCCGCACAAATATCATGGGGTATCTGCGGTGTCAGATGCCCCAGCACCACCTGAGGCCCGGGTGAGACAGAACCTTCTGCGGGCACCAGCCTCTCTAGGTCATTCCCTGTGAACTCCCACTGCATCAGGATCCTCTGCCCCAAACATCCCTCCAGGAGCTCCTGGCCACAACCTCTAACCAGCAGAGACCTCAGTGAGCAGCCTAGTACCGTGTATGTGACACGCGTGGCAATTCCAGGATGTTTAAGCACTTTCAAAAGCAGCTAAAGCTTATGGGATGCGACCTTGCTAGACAGTCCTCATAGCACACTCGGGCTACTACAGTATCTGGAAAACACAAGAGATCATAATCATTATCCAGGCTGATGAATAAAAACCTCTTTATTTTAGCAAAGTAACAAAGCTTTGTATTTACAGATATAATAACTGTACATTTCTATCAAAAATCAGTTGCTCTCAAAATAATTAAAGTCACACACACACACTGTTAAAAACCCAAACCACCAAGCCTCAAACCTCCAAGCACCTTCACTTCTCTCTTGCAGTCAGTTCACTTTGTTCTGAATGATTTTCTGCTGATTCTCAAGACATTCCTTCAGCTTGTCCTCAGTGAGGGTCAGCCTCTGCTCCAGGATGGAAACCGTCTGCAAAATGAAAAAGCTGCCACTGAAGCACTGCACAAGCACAAGCCACACACGGCGCACACGCTCACTCGCAGCGGTGCTCAAGTCGGGTGGGATTTGGGGGTGTTTCAGGGTTATGCCCCTGTATTAGCAGGCATCAATTATTGCACTTAAGGGCTTCGCATCAGGCTCTGCATTCGCTTTCCCGCTGCCCTCCTGCATTCATAAGACACCGTTTTTCAGGCCATCAAACACACAGGAGTGTTTTTGCTAACCAGAGGTAAAGGTTTTGAGCAGTTCTTCCCAGCCTGAGCTTTGATTCGTCTTTGCTTCCCACACTCTTCTCCCCTGCCTGAATCCCAGGGGTTTGTTGAAATCACAGCCCACAGAACCCACCGGACAAGCGCGATGACAAGACAGACAGGCCGCCCAGTCTGAGGTGCTGCAACTGGGTGATGGAGGGGAATTAAACCCAACCTCGCAGTCTAAATATTTCTGTGTAATTAAGTTACCTCAAAAAGGATTGCTGCATCTTTCTCCTAGAGCTGAAATCATCACACACAGGATGCACAGGAAGAACATTTTAACCACTTGGCAATAAAAGCCTCTGCTGAAAACCTTTTATTGATCGCTTTGAGGTAATCAAGGCAGCAAGCTATGCAAAACTGCCTTCCAACTTCCCAGACCACCAGAAAGGCCGATAATAGATGGTGATTATATTTAGTGTATTAATACCATGAACTTAGCAGCAGCAATCAATAGTTTCGCATTTTGAGCATTTTTGCTTCATAAATAACATCCTCTCTTAAAAACAAAGGATGTGCAGAACCTTGGGCTTGGATAAAGTAATTCAAATAAACCTGGACGACCACTATTTGTATAGAAGTTATACATAGAAAGCCTTTTAATAGCACATTTCGTAAGCACATCTCTAAGTGCTTGACAAAAGAAAACAGGTCTCATCATTCCCCTTTTCCAGCTGGGGAAACTGGAGCACAAAGAGAGGAAATAGCTCTACAGGCGTCGGAGTGACCAGAAGTCTCCTGCAAAATGTTTTTGGGCATGAAAGAAAATGGTAGGGGGTGAGGAGAACACACAGATGTGATGCGGAGTATTAAGCACTAGGCAACGCCGTTTCCCTCTTGCCAAAAGGGACTTTGTGGGGGGGATTGCCGGGAACGGGCCTGTCTTTGCAAGCAGCAGGTCACAGCTTACTGCTGCCACACACGTGCCACCAGCTCGCGGCAAGGCAGAGCAGGCAACACATCGCCGCTGCACACAGTTTTACCCAAACCAACTGATTCATTATGGCACTTCTGAGGGTTTTCCTCTCTATTACTCCTCCTTCTGAGGAGGACAGCAAGGAGGGAGCCACAGCCCAACTTGGGGAGCCGCCAGGTAAAGCCCCAGGTGCCCCTGAGCCAGCGGGAGCTCCGTGGTCCCTGCAGAGGGGACAGGATTTCACGTGCCAGGCCCATGGAGAAGGAAGGCAGCAGGCACAAAGCCTGCCAGGGCTCTGCAGGAAAGATCTTAGCCTGGAACCCACCAGGCAGAGAATGAAAATCAGCGGGGATCCTGGTTTTTCCATTTAAAAAGACCTAGCAATTCAAGACTCAGCTTTTCATTTAAAAGGCAAGAGAAAAAAAAAAAAAAAGGAAAGAAGAAACACGTTGCATCAAATTTCCTTTGAGAAGCTAATCAGCTGAATTCATGTCCTGGTCACACTACTCGGCTGGAAGCAAAGCCCCAGGTTATTTGTGGGCCCAGGCCTTCCCATTGCAACACAGCACGGGAGAACCAAACGCAGACCGAGTGGACTGCAGACAACGTTGAGTTTGTAGAAAAGTTGCAAGGAAAATGATTTATGCTAACAATTATACACCGTGTCCACGATAATAAACTCATGGTGAGTATTTTTTGGAAGCTAAAAGGGAAAAAAGTCAAAAAAATGAAATCCTGAAAATTCCAAGTAGAAGCTGCCCATGACAGTCCATTCGGGTTCGAACATGCGACACCCAAAACACAGAGGGCATTTGGGGTCCCGGGAAGGTGCGGAAAAGCACGAGCCCTGCCCAGCTACTACTGCTGATATCCTGCAGCCTGCACACAAACAAACAGCCGCTTTGTTCACAGCTGACAGTTTTACAGCATTTCCACGTTGCTATTTATAAATCAGTCCCTGTTGGTAGGCAAATTCAGCTGCCTTCATTCAAGTGCTACCTCTTTTTGCTATTGCATTTTGGAAGGTAGCGAGCTGACAATTCATCTGACTGGGAAACACCGCTAGCTCCATCCCATGGGAGCTGCCTCGACCTTCTCTGAACCCAGCTCTGGCCTCCTGGGGCTCCTAAGCTAATCCTATAGCTCCCTTATACCTCAAGGAGAAAAAGCTGGAGACTTTGCATTAAAGCTGTAGCAGTTAAATAGAAAGATTCCTAAAATTTAGTCCTCACCGGGTGTTACAAGTTATTCTAAGCAGACAATAAGGATGATTCTGTAGGACACTTAGGCACAGGGGATCACCCAGCACATTAGTGAGCGTCGTTCCTCTGCCTCGCAAGACCTGTCTCCCCATCTCACATCCTCATTTATGAAAAGAACATTCTTTTCATTCTTATGCCAAAAAAAAGCACCTGCAAAAGAACAAGTACCAGCTGCAGACATGCTATACTGGGGCAGGGGGAATCTATCAGAGACTTCCCAATGACAACTTTGGATGCAAGGATTTCTAATCACCGAGTACAAAGACATTGGGATGAGTAGATCTCTGTACTATGAGCAAAGCATTACTTAATTTTCTTCACAGTATCACCTTACAGTGATGTTAGCAGTAGTAGAGCAACCTGATTTCTAGGCTTAGGGCAAGTAACAGTCAAAAATCAGAGGCGCTTCACATCACATATCCATACCAGCAGTTTCAGCACAATATCATAAGAAATTGCACTGGAAGCTGAGACTTCGCCTTCAAAACAGTGGCTGATGTCTTATTCCCAAAGAAGAGAGCCTGGTCGTACTTGGCTTCATTTTGACAGATCAGCTCCCCTGCTCAGGCTCCTAAACTACTCAGGCAAGAACTACCCATTTTACCCCTTAAGGTTAAAAAAAAGCCCCCAAGAATATTTTGCAGCATCTTTATAGCCTCTATGGGCTCCTCAGTCTCCACACTCCATTGACTGTACACGGAGAGACTTGGGGGTTCCTCTCGAGCACAACGAGGAAAGCAAAATGGAAACCTGACTATCCCAGACAAGGAACAAAGCCTCACTGAATGGAGCTTCCCAAGCCTCTTGCTCGCTCCACAGTAAGTGGAGCAGTACTTGCCAAGGGTTTCTGATATTTGGCAGCAAAGGACCAGAGAGAAGGAACAAAGGAGCTCTCAAGTTTCAAACAAGCATTGCTCAACCCCTGCCACCCACACCAGCGTCTGCGGCCACCTCTCCTTGCACCGTCTCGCAAGGTCCAGCGTCTACAGCTGCTCAAATCACAGTTAGATAGTTCTTTAACGGGATGTTAGAAGCAGCTTTGGCACTCCTGGCATGACAACACGCATTTCAAGCACGCACAGCACTAGCTGTGCTTTGCAGGAGGAAAAGCATTCAAGGTTATCTGGCAATTGCAGCATTATTCACTTTGCCAGGCCCCGCAGCGTGGTCAATAGCTCTACCACCCGGACCAAAGGGACCCTGGAGCACAGCAGAGGATCTCCCTTGCTAGCAGGGCAATCTGAGGACTGACCAGGATGAGCCTCAGGCTCTGCTCGTTGTCTCTGGGTTGTACAGGACACCCAGCACACAAGCTGTCTGTAACCATGTGGATGATCTTTTCAATTCGCATTCAAGAGCCTTCTTATTAAAGATGTTTAATCACGCAGCTCTCTTGCTGCAGCCCTGACTGTTTGTCAGCCAGTGACAAATTGCTGGCACTTGGAAGTCTCCGTAAGGGAAAGGGTGTCCGCTCGGCGCAGGTAGGGCAGGCTCTGCAGCGCGCGGCCTCCCCAGCCGTGAGGTTAGATCACCGAAGGACAGCAAAGCAGATAGGAGACCTTCTGGTGTAAAAATACAGGAGGGTCTGATGAGCAACCAGAAGATACCACAAGAGTAACCTACACCACAACCCAGAGTTCAGCAGCCTCAAAAAACTAGGGTTTGTCCCAACTGTGACGCCAGGGGTTGCTCCAGCCAAGGCTTCTCACAGCGCGTCCTTCCCCTGCCTCCCAACCCGCCCCAGAACGGTACCGATCGCTCAGCAAAACTAACCGAGCTGCCGGTCCCCGACGGCCCAGTCACCATTTCTATGAACAGAGTGAATCGAAGGATCCCTCTTCGAGGTCTGCCCGCGAGAAGAACGGTGGGAGGTGCCCAGTGCCCCTTCCTCCGGCAGGAGGATGCAAGCTGAAGGTCCTCGGAGCCTTATGTTTGACTGCAGACGACAACTGCTTCCAGAAAAAAACCTGCATTTCCAAGTTTCACCCCCACACACTTTTTGGCCGAGACCCTTTGCTGTCGGCGGATACGAAAGCACTGAAAGCAGTGCACAAACCACGACGTTTCCACCAGGCCCAGGTAACCAAAGCTTAACCAAAAACGTGACCTGTTAACTTGTAACTCCTTCAAGTCAAAAGAACCTACTTTCCTAAACCAGTTATTTAATCTGCGTTCAATATCTCTTGGAAGAGAATAGTCATTAATTCCTTACAAACACATGATTTGAAGACCACATCTCAAAGTAAAGACTAACAAATTTGTTTTTTGTTATACACGTTGCATATAACACAAATTGTAATTAAAAATCTTCCCACTTCTCCGAGCTTTTTTTTTTGGACTAAATAATTTCATTTTAAAAAATTGTTTCCTCCCTTCCTCTGCAGTCTCTTCTGGAATAAGTGAAATAATCCTTTAATCTCACATGAGCTAGTTGTCCTTTAGTTCCGTCTGGGATTCTCAGGGATTTATCGAATCTTCTCCATTTCGTTGTGCTATTTTCCCCCAACTTCAATACAGATTAGTTTGGGATGTATATGAAACTGCTTCCTGTGGGTGGATTATCTCAGCTATTTATGATTTTTTTATAACCTGATTCTGAACTCTTCATTTAGCAGAAACATCTTCCCACACACAAACAGCAGCTTTTTCCTCACTGCCTATTGAGGACCAATGTTACAGATTAACAGAGTGAATGTGGCAACTGCAGGTGTCAGGAACGAGGGCAGAAGTACAGAAACCCTTTGAGCTAATCATTGCAAATACCAATTTCCACTGTAACAGAGATATTTATTCACTGATGAGCCTCTTGCAGAGGAGCAGCCGAGCTGCACATGCAGGAAATGCACTCGCGGTAACACCCCAGACCAGCTCCTAATACCTGCTCCATTCGGGCTCCGGTCAAAGCACCTTTCTATTCTAGAATACTAAGGAATGAGTGACCCAAGAGAAAAATCCTCTTCTTTTCCCCCACTTAACCTTTAATATTCATTCATATATGCACTAGATACCACGATTCAGGCTTTGATTACAAATACTTGCTAAGTGTTTGCCATTTTCTCTGAAAAGCCCAAAAGGAACAGGATTTAGGAATTATTCCCATATAGAAAAAGACAAGTAAACTGTAGCAAAGAGAGGTGCAACACATGCATGAGGCACCTGCATTACCATTAGTCTCATCTTCCTCATTCCTCCATCAGATTTGATTTGCCACTTTCCTAACGAGGTACCTTAAGTAACCCAAGAACTGCTGAAAGCAACAGGTTTATGCCCAGGTCTTAACTTTACTCCATCCTTCAGAGCAACAAGATGGCCCAGTTAAGTGCTACTCTTCTGCAAGGGAGAGTCAGAGCCCGACTCCTTTATTTGCATGTAAAATATGGCCTGCAACCCATGTTTAGAAAAACATGAGGAGTCTGAAGTGAATAAATAAGTGGGAACACTGGGGACTCTGTCAGGTCACATCAGGCTGCCTCCCTGCGAGTAAAACACACTGGCTTGACATAATTCAGGAGGAGAGGAAGCTTTAATTGAATCAAAGCCTAGTTAAAAGAAAGCTGCCAAAAATCCTTAAGAATAAAATCATAGCAAGACGTTAGCAGCACAAAATGAAGCTTTGCAAGTTTAGGGGGACTGGTATCTATTATCTACAATAGCTGTTACTGTCAGAGGGGCAGCAGGCAGAGACCTCTCACTCGAAGGCCGTGATCCTACAGCCCCCAGGTGCACGACGCTCCCCTCCATCTCCAAACCTCCCGCTGGCATCGGGAAGGTGCTGGAAACTGCTGTGCAACCCCAAGCAGAGCCAGGCACTGGCCAGGGATGGCCCTGCTCACTGATTTCTTACTATCATCTCTTTCACAGGGAAAATTCTCAAAGAAAACAGCAATATTTCCTTTGCCACTTTTACAGTGTGTGAAATTTGGCATGATAAACCTCAAAAGGATAGCTAAAAAATAATAGCAGATGAGTAAACTACTTGGAGATTTACACAATTTCTCCCATAGTTTATCACAGCTTTTGGAAGTTGTAGTGTTACATCATGTTAATAGCACTGGGAACAAAAAGCACAGGAAGCAGAGGTATTACACTGGAGTATACCCAACCTCCCACAAAGCTGACACGTCCTAATTCCTGGAAAACTCTGGGATGGCTGTGCCAAAAGAGGGTTTCTGGAAATGTCACGGGGAGTCTTGTCTTTTCTTCTCATCTACAGACGAGCTTAAGCCGTATGGTTCAGCTCCTGTCCTTGGCGTGCCTTTTAAACAGGCAATGCTCAGGAGTCCGAGCTGGTGATTTACGGCAGGGCACCACGGGAGACTCATGGCACATCCTCAGCCTGTCTTCAGGAAGGGAAAAAGCCTGATGCCTGTTCTGTGCTATTTACAAAAGTTTAGAAAAAATCAACACAAGACACAGTGGTGTGTTTCTTTCACAAAAGGAAGCCAGCAAACCTGTCTGGGGTTATTTGGAGGCGGCAGCTACTGATGGGCTCCTCTGTGGCACCTGCCGCTCACCGTCCATTTCTGCAAAGGGAAATCTTCCTTATTGCAAGAATGGGAGCTTTGCTTAACTCGGATCACTTTGTGTTGGCTTGTTTTAATTCTAACTATCACAAACAAATGCAATGTTAGGAGAGTGAAAATGAAGAACTACAAAATGATTTCAGCTGCATGCCAGGCACGTCTGCTTGTACACATGCATTAAGATGGCATTAATAGCAAACACACAACAATTAGAACCAAGAGGAAATTAAATATACTCCAAGGATGGCAAAAAAACTACAGTTGCTGATATAAAGTTACTAGTCAAGGCAGCTTTTTGTTTTTTCCTATAACTTCAGACTAATTTCCAATTTTATGCTACAATCTACTAATTTATTCCTCCCCCACTGATCTCAATTTCTCTTTCTGTTAGTCTTAAAACAACATTTTGAATTTTTTCCAGTTACACAATAAACTTCTAGAGCTATGTTTGTATTGCTTATATCTAGCTTAAATCCCACACATATTGTTTACCGGAATATTAGCCTCCTCTAAACACCTATGAAGTTGAAGCGGAGCCATTACACATCCATCATCAGAAATGTGGATCTGATTTATATAATGAGAGATAAGCATCACATTCCAACCTTACTCAGGAGACAAAAACAGCAATAAAATATTCTGTATATACACTGGGATGTAATGTATTTTAATCACAAGCATGAGGACACAATACCATTTTTTTTCTTTTGCTAGTGTTCAGTGTCCTCTAATAGTCAGAGGAAGCAAGAGTACTCCCTTGTATTTCTGCCACATTGACTCACATATCTTCTGGGTTTTACCCTGCACTGTTTTAGATTGTGTGCAATCCTGGAATGTTTTATGCCCTTAGATCAGATCTCCTTGAATCTCGTGTTGTGCCCTCCAATCTGTCACCTTACTTTTTTTGGCAACAAATAATTCCCTCAAGAGCAAAGGCCTAACTAGGACTACTAATCACTGTTCAATACTGTGTTCAAGAACCACTAGTTCTTCCCCTCAAACAACACTAAGAAGCTCCCAGGAAAGCTCTCCCTACACAGGTTTTCCAGGAGATCACTAGTGTCCCCTATCCCAAGCTTCCTCCCTGCTTCTCACATCCCCACAAAACCCACAGTGACATTCAAGCACAGATAAGGGACAGGAAAGGACATTTCCCGAACGGAGCAATGAGCAGCTGTTTGGTTAACCAAGAAACAACTCTATCCTTGAGGTCTAAGAAAAGCATCATGTGTTAGATGACCATCAATGGGTAGCACTCGTCAAGCAGTTGGAAGGACATCCATGAGTTTGCCGAGTTCCCTTAGTGCTCAGCATTATTTAATGGCCTTGAGGAAGAGCTGTGCGACAACGCTTAGTTGCTTGCTAGTCGTGGCTGAGCAAACCTGTCTGAGATGAGGCATGGAAGGGCCCACACTTGCCCATGGCAGGAGAAGACTGCAGGAACTGGACTGCATAGCCACGGATGAGGTGAGGGAGAGAAGGAGGATCTCGGAGGAGCTTTATTCTAAGAGGCTATCACAAAAATATTCCTGATTCTTCTAGCAGAGGAACCACTACCCATTCCAGAACTACTCCATACCTGAGTCAGAACATCCAGCTGTCCCACAATATGCTCTAGAGTATTTGCAATGGTCTCCTCCTCTTGCTGCTGGTGGTGGTGGTTCCTAGCAGGATCTTGAGGTTTAGTTTTCTTCAGATGAACACCACACTCCATTTCTGACTGCTGGGGAAATAAACAGACATTCTTTGCTATTGCAATGCAAACAACTGGAGAAGGTTTTGCTTTATGGAAGAAAACAATGCAAAGTACAATTATTGCTGGGAAACACTCTACACTATTCGAAGAAAGGGAAAATAAAAGGAGAGAGGAAAAATAATTGTTTAGTTTAGCTGCTGGAAGGGGAAAAGCTGCTGCAGTCTTGTCTGTTTCATAAGGCATTTTTTTGGGGGGGTGCGAGGGTTAGAGAGGGTGTTTTTCTTCAAAAACATCCTCATCAGGAAGACGGCAATGCAAGCTGTACATGTCAAACTTGCAACTCGCCTGCAGTATTCAAATTATGTCTGTGCAAAGGGCTTTGCTCATGTGCTACCTTGGCACAGATTACTCAGGTGAACGGAGACTTTTTTGGAGCCCTATGGAAGTAGCACATCCAATTTATAAGAACTAGGTAAACTACATTGCTAAGAGACTGCTATTATTTCACTCCAACAGCAAAAGAAGTTATTGCACAGCACAGTGAAAGGCTCTCTCTGTGTTTGTTAAGGCAGTTACATTCAACAAAAGCTAAATGTTCCAGGACGCATTAAGTAAAAACAGACACAATTTTGATTCAGTCATTTTAATTTTGTTTATATCTTGAACCGGTTCTCCCTCCTCAATGAGGTTAAAAGTGTTCTTTGAAGTTTCAATTTCAACTGTTCCAGTTATGCAAACTTGAATATTTCATTCAGAATATATTAAATCTTTAAAATAAGCAGACTTTTACTAGAAAAGCTATTCCTAACTCTTCCTTTTCTTTCAAAATTGTATCTTTCTTCCAGAATAAACAAATCCATTAGATTAGAAATGGCTCCACATCTCTTTGCATACCCACTATTCATTTTAAACATTTAAACAAAACCCTGCTCAACAGGTAATAAGCATAAACAATGCATTTTCTTGCTATTTTCCTATTTTGACAGGCTAACTTCAGGCCAAACATGGCACAGCAGAAATCCGAGGGAGCTAACAGTACATTCAACCTGCACTTAAAACGCCCCAAATGACTATGAGCTTTCCACTTCAAAAACCATTAGAACAAGCTGACTCAGAAGCAGAGAAATGACTGTACCAACATATTTTTTCCTCTATCTTTAAAACATATGTCAGACAGCTTTTCAGAACAAGCAGTTGGGCTGAACCCAGGATTAGTGTTCTCTCTGCTACACCCCGCTGCCCACCAAGCTCAGGAGTTTGGTGCACGGGCAAGGCTGCCGAGATGCTCCCGCGGCCGATGCTCCCTCCTCGTGCTGAGCTGAAGCTGGAGGCGGCAGCAGCTGCTTGTTGCGGACCCCGAATCAGCTACGTCATTAAGAGCGACTCCCAAAAGGGAGGCTTTCTACTCAGCAAGGTATTTGCAGATTCACTTCTAGAAACAAGAAAAAAAAAAAAAAAAAAAAAAGAGAAAATCAAGCAAACCCTAACCTTGCTGCCACAGCAGGTGCAAGAACCGAGGATCCAACATCCACACCTACAGATACCACTTAGAATTGCAGCCCACAGCCAGGCAGAGGAATATGAAATCTGCTAGATGCATCTTCCTAACCATCCCACTCGCTGTGACGGCATGAAGCCGCAGGATGAAACCTGGGCCCCTGCCAAGTAGGCTCCTGTGAGAGGCCCTGCGCGCAGCAGGAGCCGGGCTGGGATGTGCCCAGCGTGGCCACGACCAGTGCGCGGGGCGCCTCGCAGCAGCAGCGTGCCAGCTCGCAGCTGGTCACTCGTGAGAGAAGCCACAACAAGAAGGAGCCCCTCGGCAGGGGCAAGCGCGGCCTGCCTTGGCCGGAGGAGCAGAGCTCCATCGTGAGGGACCCGCTGGGCGCACGCGCTGCTTCCTCTCGCACCAAGGCGCAGCGCTTTCCTGTGCGGGGTTAAGCCAAAACTTTTGCATCCAGGCTCGTCCGAATCACATTCCAGGCAAGTAACTGGACTAAAATTCAATGCATCTTTTTGAGGAGACCAAGGGTACAGGCATTTGCCTCGACACTGCCCCAGGAATGCCCCTCTCTGCTACTAGGGGCCTGAGGAGCAAAGGGGAACGCGGACACCACAGCCTTCCTACTGCGATTCCAAGGAGAAGGGCAGGACTTTTAATCCTTTTGGCTTTTCCATACCAATGTGCCCATTCACCAAAGCCAATAAAGCTTTGCTCACATGAGGAAATGCCACCAGCTTCCACAGGGCAGATCCTGGCACGTTTGAAAGTCGTTCCAGCCTAAGTGGAGCTCTAGAATTTACTTTGGTGCCCATTTGAGAGAGATGACAATGAACATTTTTATGAGCTAAAGAAAACATTCCTTCATTAAAAAATGGAAAGAGTCTATATGGCGACGAGGTGACAGGTTATCTTCCAAAAGTGCTGAGAGTTGCTTATGTGGCAGGTCAAACACAGCAGCAGCAGCAGCTGAAGCTACACTGTTAGGCAATGAACTTTCCTATTAAGCTGCGAGTGCCTCCTGTGAATGTGACAGTGCTAATCATCACTGTGGGGACCAGGGGAAGCTTTGCCCTGACATATTAAAATATAATACTCAGAAGGAACACAGGGAAGAAGACAAAAGTGTTCAGCAACTTTCCTTAAACAGCCAAGCTACAACCTGTGCTAGTCACTGCCAAAATGGGAAGTCCACTTGCCAGAAAACTTGCACCCAAATGAGGAAGAACTGCCTTGCACCCGGACTGTTTCCAGTTTTGTACTAAAATAGTCTCATTACTGTCCATCAAAAATGAACGACAATAAAACCACCATTGCTGACCAAGCGGCAGCTACCTCGGCTTAACAGCAGCATAAAGCACACGGTGAGCTAACTTCCAATTCAAGAGCTTTAAATAATTGCAAAAATTCAGAAAAAGCCCTGAAATAGGCACTGGGCTCATGACTGCCTCTGCATCGAGCAGCACCCGACCGCCCAGAGCGGCACGCGGGCTCCTGTCCGGCCTGGCCGCGCAGGCAAGGGCACCCGCAGCGACGCCGCGGCTGCCGCAGAGGTTCAGCTCTTTAGTCAGAGCTCAAGCGCGTGATTTATTCAGCACAACCCAACAAATGTATCTGCCATTAAAGATCTTATTACAACATCTGCTTATTAAGCGCTGGAAAGAGAGCGAGAAGCAGCTGAACATGAAAGGAGGAGCGGATAAGCAGCGCTGGAGTACAATACAGCTCGTGGTGACAAAGGGAAAACAGAAGTGATTTATTTATAGCAACCACTTAAAGACAGCACAGTGCAAGTACGGGGGGAAGGGGGAAACTCAGCCGCCTTCGGTCCCGCATCCCTGTCCTGAAACCTCTGCTGAAAACAGCTCTAGCCACAAACACAGACCAGCTGGTACCACGTTGATCAGGGGGCAAACAGCAGCCACTGAGCACATATGTCAGGAGGAAAACTCCAGTGGACAGCAGAAAAAAACACCATTTAGCTTTCTAAATACTGGGATTCAGAGAATACATTGCCAGCATTCCCACCTACCTGAGAATTTCATACCTACTAAGAAAGAGGAGTTTTTCTGTAATCAGATCAAGAAGAAATGTTTCTTTTCCTTCCTTTTTCCACCAGAAAAGAGGAACCGAGGCCAGGGCTCTTCGCAGCCTTACCTCTAGTCCCCTGGACCAGGTTGTGCTGTGTACATAGTTTCTCTCCTCTTTTTTTTTTTCCCCTACCCTGCTATTAAAAGAATACAGCATGCTACCAAGATTTTTTTTTTTAATCTAGAAATAAGGCATTGCCTTTAAGCAATGCATAAATTAAATCCAAAACATTATTCAGCACGGGCAACTAAACTCAACAGCTTAGCTGAAGCAAACAGAAACCAGAGGGGAGGAAGGCAGCGCACACCGTCTATCTGCATCCCAATTCCGCAAATCCAAACAGGGGAGAAATACCACTGCGTTCTTTTTCCCCCCCTCATTTCAAGTCGTCATTTTCAGCACAGGTAAAATGAGATTTTTACTGCATTCACAGAGAGCAACAGTGACATCCAGTGGAAGCACGTGAGCCCAAGCGGGCTGGCAGAGGTAGGAGATGGTACAAGATTTGTGCGTTTTAAACGAAGACTCATCCTACAATGTAGCTCTACTGACTGAGGTCCCATCTCAAAGTGATGCTAGTCCACGTTTTTAGCCCCAGAGCAGATTCTCATGCTCTGCTTCCCTTCAGATGAGCCTCTTTCATACAGCTGCACCCAGGTCCTCATTTCTCTCACCTTCCTCAGGTCACCACTGCTTCTCTAACCTTCCTCTTATCTTCAGTAAATGTCACTTTTAAAATAGGCTGAGTGTTAGCATCATGTTCTTGGAGGTAAGTTAAGGTAGCAAATACCTGCCAAAAGCAATCAGGCTTCAGGGTGTCCATGCGGCTCAGGCCATTTGACCTGAGCATCTGGGGTTTCCACGTGCAAGCCGAGATTGAGCTGATGTCACCTGCACTACCTTGACTTTATTTCACACCAAAGGTGAAGAAAATAGATCTTGGTGCTGATTTCCAAGCCCGAGTATAGCCAGCACTTGCAGGAAGAGGAGTCACAGCCCCAGTAAATTCTGGCAAAGGGGGGGGCGAGGGAAAGATGATAATCCTGGCGGATTAAATTATATTTTAAATAGCCAAAACCTCCACAAACGAGGACATGTATGGGAAAGCTTTGCATGGATTACATTTGTAAAAACACCAGGGGCATTTCTGTAATGAGTGAGGAGGTGAAGCAGTGATGCCAGACATGGAAAGTGTTGTTAAAAAGAAAACTTTATGGGCAAGTAAAACAGTAAAACAACTGCCAACTGCTTTAAAAAAATAAAGCAGTTCTGCATTTATTGAAAAGGAAAAGCTAATGGTAAGATTTACCTCCAGTATTTCAGATTTCTCTTTTCCTAAAGATTTTATCTCTCTTGACCAATTCCCCACTCCTACCATCCCTAGAGATTTGTTAGGGGAAGCAAAAATCCTGTTTCTGAATTTAAGATGGAATAATTAAGCGTGGTTGCACAGGAGATATTATGGCTCCTGGAGAACGAAGTCCTCAAAAACCCAGCCCGAAGGAACAGTTCTGTATGGAGGGAAGGCAGTACGGGAACAGAAACATAAACACAAGAGCCTGTAAAAGAACTTGTACTGAGCAAACATCTAACTTCTTCCAAACTTGTTTTCCGGCCTTGTTTAAGGCCACTTTTGGGAAAAGCTCTGCCAAATACAGAAGCAAAGAAAGCATTTATCTTCAGTCTTGCGCTAACTACAAGCTCTCTTACATTACTGTTGCTCTCAAAAGCAACAGGTTACAGAGCAAAAAGCCAAACACAGAGCGGCCCCACAAAGTATGAACAACAGCATCTCTATAATTTTGCTCAGCAGAATCATTCACCTCTTGGTAACAAAGCAATATATATAAAACTATATACATACACGCATACCTAAAAACCTAAATAAGTACCATATATGTTTTACACATGAAACAGCAATATGCTCATTTGTTATTACAGCCATTTCAGGTTTGGATTTTAGCAGAAAAAAATGAGTTTTAAACCTTCAAGCCTGAAGCCATCTTCACCTGTTTTCAAAGCTGACACAGAATAGCAGCTTGCAAATAAATAAAAATCTCATCTCTGTCTCTTCTCCGAATTGTGACTCACCTATTAAAACAAGCCACAGTCAGCAGCAACATAGGTGGGTGTTACAGTCGTTAGCCTGAAATGGTGCTGAGCCAAAAAAAGGGCAATTTTTATTCCGGCCTATAATGCCTGGTCATGATTTGCCTCATCTTGTTCAAGCATCTCAACACACTAGAAGCATCAACTGCTCACCAAAGAGCCCACTCCTGTAAAAAAAATGAAAATTTGTCAAACAGGAGCACTGCAGAAGTCAGGTGGAGCAGTCTGGCTGCTTGTATCTACTAACCAGTAAAGTTAAGGGAATACTGGATTCCTCTCTTCCGACCTTTTTTAAAAATATAATGTAAAAGGAGCGGGGAGAGGTGCAAACTACAGAACTAGAGCATGTTCAGGCTCCCTGGCACAGAGCTGCAGCTTTTCAGTGCACGAGGGGCACATAACTATATGAAATTGCCTTCCAAGGAGAGGACTTCACAGAAAGTAAAGGGAAAAAAATTAAAAAAGCCTTCATAAGCATTAATGGATACCAAAATTAGAGACAGTAACCGATTTGGAAGCCCAAAGGTCAAAAAAATGAAAGAACACATCTGGCATATGAGTAATTCCGGAAGAATTTATTTGCGCAAAGGAGGAGGGCGAAGCGAGCGGAGCGCTACAGGGAGCGCAGGGACACGGCCGAGCACCGAGGACACGCCAGGTCCCGGGCACGAGGCCCAGGGACAGGTTGATTTGGCCGGGCCAGGCCAGGGACATTTCGGTAGACCTTGACTGTCACTCTCTGGCGTATTTTTCTTCAGGAATGGTTAATTTGTGATCTGTCATGGTTCTGAGAACACGTTTGTACAGGAATTTCTTTTCAAAGAAAAAAATAGCTCCTAGAGAATATAAATAATATTGAAGTTGCATGAAAGTGTGCTGAGACAGCAAAGGGCACATCACCCCCTTCTTCAAGGATTCATTATAGTTGATAATTATTCAGGCTCTGGTTTGCTCAGGAAGGACTTTTCAGTCACACAACACAAGGAGAACCATGGGAAGTGACAACCTCTCCGTAACATCTCAAGGCTGCACAGTCTCCAGTCCTATTCAACAAAATTACTTTGGAAAAAAACAGATGTGAAGAAATAAGCGTTGTCCAACGCCTACTGAAGAAAAACTGAGGCCCCGTTCTGCAGAAAGATGCTTGAATGCCTAAACCAAGACCCGTTTCAGGAGTCACTTGAACTCCCCTCATTTTTTAAACTCCCATGTAAAAGCCCTATCTGCTGAAGCTTGCTCACACTGCATGTGAGCATCCGCTCTGTCATTAGTTCTCATATTTTGCATCTCTGCAACTGGATTTACCTAAAGGGCAAAATATTCAACACACTTGTGTTCTTGAATTCTCAAAGGGCAGATAGACTTCGCAGCAGAGGATTGACAGAGGGGCTCCTTGCACAGCTGCTCATGCAGATTTCCCAAGCCAAGCCCTTGCAATTCCCTTGGAATACCAAGGGATTCCCTGCTTTCTCATATCCAACTCACATGACTAGGTCTCTGACTCACCCCAGGATCTGTAAGCCAAGCAGTGCCATCCTGAACTAGGTAACTATCACTTTAATCCCAAGTCTTGCTTACAAAGTCAAAAATCTGCACAAATAAAACTTCTCCCATGTTGTGCCCATGTACAGGGTGCTTTGGGGTTAAATGGCTGCAGCATCCACAACTGAAGGGACAAGAGACGTAGATTTCACCATCATCTTCTGTAAGGTTGTCTCCTGCTGCACCTACTGCATCTCTCACCAGGATCCACCTTGAAATCCGTGTCCTTCACTGCCTTTGGGACATTTGAAGGGCCCCTCCATTGAAGATGGTTTTGCTTCCGAGCTACTGCCTCCTGAACAACTTTCTGAAAGCTAAATGCAACAGCAAGAGCAGACTTCCAGCCTGCAGAGCCTCCAACTGAAAGTCTCCTTAGCGGCCTCATTCTTTGCAGTGTAACAAGGAGATACAACACGCCTGAAGACAGTCTACATTTAAACATGAGTCTCCACATCAATTATATTTCCTATTTTCCATAATATTGTGTGAACAATTATATTCAGCTATACACCAACTTGACTCAAATGACCTTTTTAATTTAATCTTTTAAGAGTAGATTTAGATAAACACCCAGGCACTTTCTAAATGTCTAACTGTTGATGTGACATCAGCCCTCCAGCATTTGTTTGTAAGACTTTACCATACATAGTCTTCTTGGAATTAGTCAAACAATAGCAGCAAATCTATCGCATAATGAAGTAAGTGTTCTTGTACACTCATGGCAGCTGCAAATGGGTGTAGAAAACCTTCCTTGTATTTGAGGGAGGGAAAAAATCCATCATAACCACCTCAAATAAAACATGGCTACTCTGGAAAGATTACACTGTGGGATTAAGGACTACATAACCCAAGTAAACGCTCTTGGATCTGATATGTTCTCAAAACAATATTCTCTGATCTAATCCTACAGAATTCTTCATAGAGACCCTTAGGTTTACACAAAATCACTGTATATATTACTATATATATATACGAAATCCCATGCAAGATCTATACCTTATATTCTGTTTTTTTAGTGGTCCTCGTATCTCAATATTTCAGCTTAACACATGAATCTGCTCCAACTAAATCAAAGCCAACAGCTAAATGCTAAGCGGATCAAGACACAGGACTGCAAGACTTGATCGATCCCCATGAGCTCCGGGGACCTGTACGCAGAGGGGCCTGCCCCTCACCTTGGGGTTCCCAGGCAACATAAGACAGCATTTATTTCAGAACCACCATAATTCTGACCTGGTGTCAGAATCACTGAATTCTGGCAACTAGAACAAGATACATTTTAAATGTACATTTGGCAGCTTTAGCATTCCCTATCACCTTCCTGTCTACGTCTAACTATACTCTACCAGAGTCATGACTAATTCCTGCTCATTGACATGTTCTTTTTGGAAGGAGATCTGCCACGTGCAGGGACTAATGGATCTCCCAAAGCTCAGATTTACAGAAAACATCAGCAGGTGGGCAGAGCAACTCTCAAGTTCATACCTATCGCTGCAAACAAGTCCAATACATTTAAAAGGATGTCTGCAAAATCTCAGTCTTATTTAAGCAGCAGAATCTTGGCACAGCACCACAGCAGGGGAGGAAGAGATGAAGCAGTTTCTTCCCTTTCCGCTGAGGAAAAGGGCGACCTCCGTGTGAATCCTAAACCATTGATTTGCAGTTCAAACTCTGATTTTGATGGGAGAAAAGCAGGAGAAAACACTGACCTCAGCTACCCCAATCCCCCCTGCATAAGTATTTCACTTTTTAAAACAAAGGTTTTGCTTAAAACAAAATGAACCCCTTCTGAAGAGGGCTATACAGTGAAATAAGTCTTGTCAAGTGACAGGGCTTGTTAAAAGAAGTCTATAATAACATTTTTAAAGACAAAATCCAAAGAAGAGTTTCCATGTCTGATATATAAGCACATTCCTTAAAATAAGAAGGCAAGCCATTTTCAGAGCTGTTGGCTTCTTTTCAGAATTTTTGTGAAATGTTCTTCATTGTTAAACTTAATCGCTGGGATTCGATGCAAGCTCTTAGACTGCACTGCTTATTCTGTGTCTTCCTCTTCTAATTCTGTATTAAAATAGTTTAATTGGAGCATTGCATTCTTAATCAACTCAAATGCAAGGAGGACCATCTTACTTTGCATTTCCAGGCTCTCATTAGCCCTACTAATAGGCCTTGCTGTTGCAGGCTTGATGATCCTTCTTGCAGCAGACAGCCACGGCCACCTCCCCCAAATTAACATTATCTTGATTATGACAGCACAGATCACACTGTGTAGCACAAGGAACATGAATTAAAACTCTGCCTCTTTATAGAGGAATAGAGCTGCACTATAGTTCCAAGGCAAAACAATGATGTTGCTAACCACAAAACACACAAGCAACTGCACAGAAGAGATCACAGTGTTGAACTGTACCACAGGTGATGCGTTTTAGTTGTGCCAGCTACCACCTGTGGAGCTTGCTTACTGCTACTGCTACCTCCACCACTGCTATTTAATCAGGGACAACTTTACTGCTGAAGACAGGTTTGATTTATAGGTCTCCATTCATGCTCATGGCTAAATTGGAAGATCTGTTGGAAGCATCATTTGTTACACAGCGAAGTGTAACCCCACGTTTGCACCAACAACAAACATGAGGGAAGAAGCCCATCAACTCTCCCTCTCAGCTGAATCTTCCAGAAGTTGTGTGTAAAAAGAACTTTCCCCACATGCCTTATTTAGGTGCCACCATGGGGAACAGCAGCTCCCACGCTGTGTGCCCAAGCCCAAAGTGGCATTTGGGTGTCAGTTCAAACCCTGCTTTGAAGTAATTTAGGTCCCCAGATCCACGTAGGCCTCTCCAGCATGCTCCAACACGGATTCACTCTGCCCCCTGTAAAAACACGGCATCGGGCCCAACCCAACTGACTCCATTCCTTGGAACTTGCACTTCCCAGCTTCCCATGGGCTCAAAGCATGAGTAGAGCAAATCCTCATCAATCAGGGACATATGACATGGACTAGCTTCTCTGCAGGACACAAATACATACAGTTGGTCTCATCAGCAGCCACGGGACACTTGCCAAGGAAGCTGTTTTCCACAGGGGAATGAAGCTGTTTGAGAAGGACAGGTGTGTGGGTGGGGAAGTCATTATTTAAGAGTTTTGTTCAAAAGTTATCTTCAATACACTTCTTGCCCCCTGCTAAAATTACCTAAATTTTAGAAGAGAAGGCTTTTCTTTCCCTTCCTTAAATTACCATTGAATAAAGTGTTCTAATAATGACTGCTGTACAGATTGGGGTAATCTTATTACAATATTATACTAGAGGCTATCTTGTCAACACTACTTATGCTATTGCTAGGAATACTACCTACTGAAAATGGTATTTCTTCCATAAAGGCTTTCTCTGTCTCTGCTACATTTCAGCCCAGAATTATACTATGCAGAATATCTGAAATTAAAGCAGAGAGATTTCAAAGTTAGATCAGCTCAACAAACTAAGAAACAAAAATGTCACTGGTTTCATGGCCTGCAAAACTTTAAGGTTAGAATACAGGATAAGAGGGAAAGGAAGGTCTTTTAGCCAAAGCTAGCCAAGGACCAGTAGAGACTTTTCCATCTTTTTATGATTGCTTTCTAATTTTCCTCTCCTTCTCACCCAGCACGTGCATCCTCTGTTTTCATGGCTTTTCTTGACACCACACTCCACATTGTGAGGCAGCAGCTTTACAGAGCAACAAGTCAGGCTAGAATCTTCTCTGTTAAGAAAAATACTAGGGCTATTCCTGCATGTCTAGCGACTGACAAAGTCCCAATAAAGTAAAATCACTACTGTATTCGAGATAACATATTCTGGCAGCCCAGTAAAGAAGAGCTAAGCTGATAGTATCCATAATCTTATCACAGAGCAACAGATGTCAGATAAGCTTACCTTTCAATTAAGGTAATGCTTTATGCACAGATGAATAAACCTCCTAGCTCACAATCTCATTTTTATCTTACCAGTCATTGAAGCGGGTATGTCAAAACACAGCTGCTGGTAACAACATATTCCAGAACCCTACAGGCAGATGCAAACATTTCAAAAGTCCAAACAGTGATATGACAAGATCCAAAAATTTATTGAAGCATCCCAATGCGCAAAAATTATCTGAGAAAGCCATTTATCTTCAACTGTTAAATTGTGGTAGTAATCATCACGTCTCACATCAATACTATTTCTATACCACTACATATTTTGGAACAAAGCTGTAGTACCCTATGCCATCTATTTCTAACTTATCTTTAGTCTCAGCACAGATGTTTCCTCTCAGCTAGACATTAACGAAAAAATATTTTGAACATCATCTACTTTCAAGACTGACAGCAGCATAAACAATTCGTTTCAAAATTGACTTCAGTGGTTACTAATGTCTGGGTTCCCCCATATATAATATTGTCCAAGCTTACAATAAATTCTTCAATGCAGTGAAAATTGTGTATATACATATATGCACTATATGTATTCTCCTTTTTCTGACATAATACACATTTAATTATACTTACCTTATAGAAAAACAGAAATAATAGCAAATTCATTAGTAACAGACTTCTTACAACTCAAATCAATATCAAAGAGTAAGATGGCTCTATAGTTTGACTGCCTGAAATAATCACATTTTGTACATTACAAAAAACTTTCAGGAGAGGAACTCTGAATTGGTAAATCCTTGCACAACTGTAGCAGAAAACAAGCTGTGGAAGCTGAAGTGTGAGCACCACTCAAGTTATGCTGCCCTACCTGACTGCAATGGTTTCCATCCACACTAGTGCCAGATTTCTGTGTCTTCAGCACATCACCATAATCCGCTGCATCAAAGTTGGTCTTCCATACCATCACCTGCAGAAGAAAGAAAAGCTCCTAAGTTCAGTGGATCAAAGCTTTGAGGCTACCTTTGAAGTTCAATATTGAACACCATATCAGAGACAGGACCAGCACACACAAGCCTGACAAGGGTTGGAGGAGACCTCTGGATATCAACGTAGTCCAATCCCCTGCTCAAGCAGGGGCAGCCACCTAGAGCAGGTTGCCCAGGACAGTCTAGACAGCTTTTGAAGTTGTCCAAAAATGGAGACTCCACAACCTTCCAAGGCAAGAAGTTCCAGCTCAGGAACTAAAGGTCGTTACTTGTAAACACGTCGCTGAGCGCAGATGTAGCACAACTGAGTTCTCAGCGGGTAAATGACCCCTTCCAACATTCCTTTGGTCAGGAACATCACGGCACTAATACTACCTAGAGAGCTTCAAAGCCACATGAGGAATATACCATTAAGCCACAAGTATATTAAAATATGATGTTCTACATTATAGCACTTATGAGTCACACACCAAACAGCTACTGCTTGTTTTTCTTCTCCAAGAGACTCCTTCTCAGAGAAAGGAGACATTAGCACTTTGAAACTTGTACTGGAGATCTTCAGCTATTTTGCCAACTACCTACCAAAAGTAAATCCTACTAATAGGCACCTTTTCTCCACAATACAACAGATTCTGCATTTAGAATTTCTACCTTAGAAGAGATGTGGACATAGAATCAGGACTCCTCTAATACATTAACCATTTCAACATACCGAGAGCAAGTCCTTGGACAAGAAAACTAAAAATCTAAATAAAAAAATAAATAAAGAGCATGTATCAAATATTTCTTAAGTCTGAAAGATATTTATGAATCTGAGAAGCTTGTTTTAGTTGCAAGAAACATCAACATTTATCTGCTTGAGATAGATAGCAGGTTTTGTGCTTTCCTTCCGTGAAATATACAGGATTTTTTCTTCTGTATTTGCACATTGAGCCATTCCACTAGGGAGCAGAAGACGATGCCTTTTTACCATACAGATCATATATTCATAGTGATTAAAATATAAGACTAATGCTGTTCTGATTACATATTTAAATCGTACATTAACTTTTTTCTTCTCTGTGCCTGAAAGGGAACGCTGGCTGCCTTTTCAGATACAAACCCAGTAGGAGCAAAAGAATTCCTTCGGGAACACTAAGGACAGAAAAACTGGAGCCAGTGTTCCCAACACAACCTTTCAGAGGTCTTCAGTTGGGAGCTGTAATGGAAGAGGCTTCCAGAGAAGACTGTACATGGTCCAATGCCATAAACCAATCTTTTTACAAAGGATGCTTCTGGGGGAAGCTTGACCATTCACTGTCTCGCTTTAACAGTAGCAGGAGGTCTTTTAAGGGCAAGTGTCAATCTTATTTGACATGAATATTGCCTTATATAAGGGAATCCGAACTTGTGGAAAGAAAAAGAAGGATCGGATAAAATAAAAGCTTTTTAAGGGAATGCCTTTTATACAAGGGAGAAAAGGCGGCTAGCGTCCTCCTATGCTAGAAATCCAAGTCAGCTTTTGGGCTATCAGAGCTGGATATAAAATTCAGTATTCCAAACCAATTCTTTTTCCTATACGAAAGAAATAACAGTAAATTGCTATATAAATGCAACTTCCAGCACTGCCACAGCTCTTGAGGGGGAATGAAACAGGAGCAAAAGGCACATTTATTTCTTGTGTTAGGAAAGCATTTCAGGAGCAAACCTTAATAAAGTGACCCCAATATAATTTTATAAGACAAAAAAATCAAGATGCTTCTCTTTCTCACTCTTGTTTTAAAAGCCTGAATGAAAAGCGGTCTTGAAGAGACAGCACGGCAAGCTATGCCACCCTTCTTAGCAGAAATTCCTTTCTATAAAAAGGAACGAAAAAGTAACAGCTCATAAAACTGTCACCAGCTATGAAGAGCACAGCAAGGCACTTCAGGATGGCACAGACACACGTGGGTATGTTTTTGCTTCACCTCACTGACAACAAGAGAATAAAAACCAGGAGCTTTTATAAAGAAATGTGAATCCTTACGCTTTTCCCTCTGAATTAGCCAGTGGCAGGTGCCAGAGACAATCCTGGGCTCCACGGATCTCCAGGCTGACTCAACACGGCCGTTTTTGCACCAGGCTAGCCTGGTGCCAGCAGCAGCCAGGAGCAGATTCTTCTCTCATCATTTTTTAAACAATTGTTCTTTTCTTAAAAGCACATGATGCCCAGGTTCACCAGCACAGGTATTAAGAGACAATAGTGAGAACAGGGTACAGAATTATCCAGTTACTCCAGTCACCTACCTGCTCATCAGAGCCCCCAGAAGCAAAGAAGTCTCCAGTTCTCGAGAATGCTACACAGGTGGCTGGTCCCTGCAAATAAATGGAAGGGATGAGTTAGAAAATGAAACTGTTATGAAGCCTTATTTACTACAGTTTTACAAGATGCTCCTCTTTTGACATCAGCAGTCTAAAGGCAAAATTTGAAAAGCTCTTAACTGCCAGGTAAATGGCCTGCAATTAGCATTCTCAGCTTGCCAGCACTGAGTTACTGTTTCCCATGTGTTTTCACAGAGTTTAAGATATGTTGCCTTGGAATATTCATGGCATTAACACAGACAGGAACAAACGCAATTTTACAGCTTCAGCCTTCTCCTTGTTCTGTCGCTGCTTAAGCAACAGGCTAACAATCTGTGCAGACTTATGTCAGTTGTCAGGTTTAAATCTGCTTTTCTCTTAGCAGTAGCTTTACAGAAGAGATGCCAGAACTAATGCGTCCATGACCGTCTCCACATAGCCCAGACCTTGCACTTCGAAGAAGCCTCGTGCTAAAACAAACAATTCCGAGGGACTTTAAACAGCTTTTTGCTGAAGTGGTGGCTGAGCACACGTTTCACAACACACATCTCATTTAATACGTTTTCAACCCTGAAGCAAGTGCCCAGGAAGAAGCACACGAGAAGGATGCGGTGGATGCAGCTGGACCAAGTCAGGCAATAGCTGTGTGTGCTGGAGCACAGACAAGAGCCAACTGCTCTGCTGGGAATAAACAGCCAAGGATACAGAGAGTGAGGCTCTACGGCAGCTCCTGCCAGGTTCTGAGGTTCTGCAGCACCTGTGCAATATCAGGGTATCAAATGCTGTATTGGGAAAGAGCTAGTCCTTGAGGATAGGGAAGCTGCACTTGGGCTGTAATTAACCCAGAAGGGTCAGGGCAGGGGGAAGGAACCAGTCGAGATGCTGCTCGAGACAAAATGTTCAGGAATGAGCACAAGGGAGGAACACGAGAGAACAGCGGTGTTTTGCAAAATGATTTCATCGGCCTTCTCTAAACATTTCCGCGTATTTAGACAAAATTGAGCACAATTTACAAATCACATCAAAACAGGCCACGAAGTGGCTCCCAGGCAGGACATTCTGAATGGAAGAAAAGCAGGGCTGGGGGAAGGAGGCTCCACAGAACATGTTCCTCCCAAAATAGAAATGGGTATCCAAGGTGGAATGCACCTGCAGAAATTGATAGAATGGGAACAAACAAGTCAATAGACACAACATCCTCTACAGATTTGTTGACATAAATTAGGTGAAGACTTTTTGTTACATACACACACAGCACCCCTCCCAGATATAACAGGTTTGCTATGGCAACATACAAATAACTGTTTGCCAAATGCTCTTAGATTTTAGTATAAACACACAAAGCAAAAAGGGAAGCAGCCACACACCCCAGTGATTAAACACAGCCCAACTTGCATTCCTTCTAGGTAAGCATGGCAGAGACCTGACACATTTGTGACAAAGTCTTGGGCAACAGATAGATGGTTGGAGCCTGAAGAATTCAAATCCTTCTTTGGGTATTTTTTTTTCTTTAAGGTTACTACTTTAAAACATTGTCAAAGAGGTGGTTGCACATTCTTATCTCAAAGCTGTAGGGAGAATTCTATGCTTTATCATCTCCAGTGTGGCCAGAACAAGCAGGGCTGCAGCAGCCTCTAAAGGATCCCTCGTACTCTTTCTCCTGTAGCAGGGCAGAAACGCCCCTTTGCTGGTATCCCCAGAGGGATCTGGGGTTCTAGTTGTGCCTCCTCCTTGTTCTTGGTGCTGCACCAACTAGAAGCTGGTAACACCAACCCCCAGATTCCTGTGGCTTCTGGCCTGCTCAGCTTAGGCAAGAGAGAAGAGGTCTGACAGTGAGATACCAGGGCAGCATGAAGGCTGCTGAGCTTCTGTGCACCTCAGGTTGGAAGAACAACGAGAGTTTCGGTGATACTAGGAGACAACTCTGGCAAGTCAGAGGGAAAGTAAAGAGCAAGTCATGCCTTGGAGAAACTGGGTGGAAAGAACATCCTGACTAATCGGGAGGCAACTCATCTCCCCCAGGGAAAGAACAACAGGTCGGGTGGAGACAAGCCCAAGGTGCCTTGAAAAGGACAAATAATATTGAACACAAAGAAACTGGGGGAGAAGAGCTAGAAAAGGAATTTTACCATGGTCGAACCTAGTTCTCTGAAGCCAAGCTCCCACTGGAGAGGATCTGGATGAGATTACACAGCCACAGCTGGATCTTGGGACGCCACACGCCAGTGCTTGCTGCACGCACAGGTAAGGAAAGAGAGGCACAGCGTCACCTGCACAACCTAATGCAAGTGCTGGCCACCAGCCAGATTTTTTGCCCACCTCTGTTCTTCCACCTCCTGCTGATTAAAACTGGTGTCCACCAAGGCCTCCAGTGCTCCGGGAATCTGCAGCTTGATCAGTTCACATCAAATACAGTGTGGCCTTAAGAAACGACGCACAGGAAGATTATGAGCGACTTCAGTGCAGGCTGCACCCACCAGCTGGGGGAGCAGCTCCGAGGGCAGCACCCGGATTTCAGCACTGAGTGACTGGCAGGACATTGGCAGCATCTATAACAACTGGGAAAGGGATGACAAGAAATGGCAAGAATAGCATTCCCAAAAACAAAGCTTTCAATGGCAGAGATAAAAAACAGCTCTCTGAAGAGACAGATCAGGAGCCCTGGAGATGGGGAAATGGGAATACGTCTGGAGCCCAGCACCGTACCTGCACCCGGAGCGCAGCCGGATCGGCCAGAAAGCCCTCCTGAAGCTCAGGCCTCCTCCCTGCAGGGGCTGGGAGCAGGGAGGCAGCGGGCACGGTGAAGGGCAGCAGGGAGGCAGGGGGCACGGTGAAGGGCAGCAGGGAGGCAGGGGGCACGGTGAAGGGCAGCAGGGAGGCAGGGGGCACGGTGAAGGGCAGCAGGGCCAGCACCTTCAGCAGCCACGGCAAGCCAGGGCAGACCAACATCCGAGCTGCAGCGGGGGCGAGAGCTGGGCCTGGCCTTTGGCGTAACAGAACGAACGAGCGCCAGACTGCACAGGGTCCGAAAATAAACCGTAGGTTTAAAGATGCACGTTCAGCACGATGAAAGGAACAGCAGACTGCAGGTAGCTGGAGAGAAGTGGGGTCAAGGATGCTGGCAGACTTAAGTTCTCGGAGAAACAAGCAAGTATTTGCTTAGTAGAGAGGTACCAGGAACTGGTACAAGGGATAGCTACAGAATGTGAAGACTGGAAATAGAGCTGCTCCTGCGGCCCATAGGAGGGATGCAAGGGAGAAGCAAACAGGCAGTCTGTTCAGCCAGATCCTCCCAGAGCAGAGAGCTAGCTCCAAGTGAAAAGGAGATACAAGTAGCAACAAATGCCCGAGAAGAAAGTCAGAAGTGGCAACACAGGAATGGGATCATCAGTTTAAGACATAAAAAAAACAAGCAGTCACTGTCACTGTTCAAGCTTCTTTCAACTGCTCTGTGGCACAGGAGACGAGGTCAGCAGGCAAACCTTGAAGTGAGAGTGCAGCAAGGGAGGGAGATAATAAGTGATGGGGACAGTTACAAGAGCAAGTGAGCAACCTGATAAATGCTCCAGGGGTCTAGAGAGGGCCTGAGCCAGGATGCTGCATGACCTGCATCTTTCCCCTATTGCCTGGTTTTAGCAGCAGAGAGACCAGCTCAGTGAAGACTAATGGAAATTAAGATAACTTTTGGTATGAGGACAGAGTCAGGAAGAAGAATAAGGGAGAGGAAAGGTGACAAGGCCAACACAACTTGTTTGACAATGTCATACAAGATACAGCATGAATCCTGTAGAAGCAGCACCAAACAGGAAAAGCCAAATTATAAAAAGAGGTGAGGGAAAGCAGAGAGGGGGAAAGGAATAACACAGTCAGGGATGTTTGTTACTCTGTATGACCAGTCCAGCAGAGAGCACTTCCACCCTGCAGGTGAGAGGAATGAAGCTCTTCATGGTACAGCCTAAGGTTGCTCAGAGATCCCTAACTTGGCATCTTCTGACTTCCTATTTATACACACAACCATGTGGATATTTTCCAAATATTTACTGAGAGCTTCCATGCCCCTAAGGAAGCTGCCTGGAAACGCTCTCCCCAGAGCACTCCCAAGGGCAGAGGGACACAGGATCCCTGCTCTGCACTAACAGCTCTCCGGAGGCGACTTACGGGTCCCAAAACATCCCATTCCAGGATGATGCCTCAGCCCCAAGGTGGCCCCTCATTCCGGCGCCGTGTCTCATCTGCGGGGAATTAGCCAGAAGCACTCCACAGCTCGAGGCACTTGAATGAAACTATGCAGCTCTGCACAGCGTGATGCGTCGCAGCTGCGAGACGTCAGCTCCGCGCTGCAAACCGCCGGCTCCGTTACGGCTCAGGACAGCAATGTAAACCTGGCGCCCTGCCCTACGTAAACTACTCCTCATCAGCTGGTGACAAATTCCTGGCACTCCGGCAGTTGCGTCACATGTCTAAGGGAGCTCAAGGCTTTTTTCCTTCAAGTGTCCCCTTTCGTGCAGCGCTCCCAGAAGGGCAGGGTGCTCAGCTGGCAGAGCAAGGCCGGAGCAGCGCTCACCCACACAGACTCCCTGCTCGAGAACATCTTCAGAACAGGCTGTTCGGCAGGAGACTGACGTTCCTACGGGCCCACTGAAAGAGGCAACATGTCCTTAGTGGCCAGCAAAACCACTCCCACCTCACTTCTAGCCACTGCGGTTACTGGCAGAAATCACAGTGAGATGGGCAAAAAAAGCCCTCAGTATCAGACTCGGTTTATCCACCGGCAGAGCAGGCTGGATAGAAGAGCAGCCTCCAAGAGCAGCTACCCCAGCAGCTTCTCATGGAAGTGGTGCCCAGTGTCACTGCATGTTTGTATCCCCAGGGAAGGCAGCGCCGCGGGAGCAGGACCTGTTAAATGAGGCATTAAAAATATAAAATCCTACTACATCAGCCTTAATACAGCAGCCACCTAAAGAGGACTTGGTTGCCTTATTCTGAAGGCTTCCATTACCACAACCAACTTTGGAATAGCTGTGATGCTCATTCAGAATTACTCCCTCTGCGTTTGGCCAGAAACAGCCTACACAATTTAAAAGAAAGAATTGGAAGCAGATTCAAGCTTACAACCCTAGCTAAGCGAGCACACTCCTTCCTGAGGCATGGATGAAGGGTCCAGTGACCCACTAGCTCACTGCACTTGTCCTTTCCAGATAGCCACTTCCTAAGCACTTGTTGGCCAGTTAGCACAAAAGATAAACATGAAAATGAGGTTAGGACAAGAGCTAAAACAACAGCAGCCTGGCCTGATGCAGTACTCACTTGCTTCAGTTCTCAAAAGTGTTATGCAGGTGAGGTGTAGGTTAACCAGGTCTTCCCAAGGTGAAGCTTTAAGAATGAGATTATCATTTTTCCACTGAAATTATGAGGAATTAGAGAAATGCACTAAGAGAATTTACAGAAGGAATTCAACCCTTTTCAGACATCAGACAAGGCAACCACTAAACATGAAGCCACAAGAAGCCAAAATGATCAGTTTTGCAGCTCACGGAGCTACTGTTATTGTCTAAAATTTGCCTGCGCTCCCCAGCCCCAAGCAGCTCCAGGCTGTGATTTTGCCCAGCTTTTGGCATTTTAAGGCTCAGCCACAACAGACACAAGTGGGTTAAGAATTTGTTTTGTCGCTTACAAAAAAGGAAAGCCTTTAAAATACGTCTGCTTTTCCATGCCTTTGAGACCCACTCAGCATACTCAACAAAATGAGGTATTTGTTTACATTTACCATTGAAAAGAGCAGCTCCAAGCATTCATACAATAATCAGCCTTACAGGCAACACACCCAGCAGCACAGTACTAATAGGTCCATCAGTTGAACGTAACCAAACAGTAGCATTTATAACTTTCAATTAAATCAGGCAGTAAACAAAAATGGGAACATGTTCCCAAAGCACAACCCAAAATATATTTTCTCCATTTTACTACCACCATCTTAGCTGTCTGCCAGCTGAATTGCATTGAACTTTTACAGCATCCTGGTCAGGAAGCCAAGTGCTATTTGTGGTGCTCTAGAGAAAGGGAGTCAGACCTGAGGAACAGAGCCTGCAGGACTGGCCCAGGGACACAGGACCAGCACTAACAACTTGTCTTAAGTCTTAGGCTTGCATCCTCAAACACAGGCACTTTGTCTTGCCATCATCTTCTCCATTCCTGCCTTATCTCCTTCCATCCCCATATTTCCGCCCTCCAAAACGATGATGATTTCACAAGTTTCCATTATTTTAAACAAACTTTCAAGAGACTCATGAAGAACTCTAAGAACGGGTCACAAATTGGTTTGGTATGTTATGGGTTGGTCCATTGCTGAATAAAAGGTTTTTCCTCACCTGGTGACCATGAAGCGTGTACAGAAGTCGTCCCTCGAGCAAATCCAGAATTTTAAGAGTTGAATCATTGGAAGCAGTAACCAGATAATTTCCAGAGGGGTGAAAGGAAAGACTGTTTACCACAGCACTGTGAACTAAGAACGGAAAAAATGTAAGCTGGTCTCGATGACAATTGTGTACATAGTAAGCCCAAGGCAAAATAATACAATAAGGTACCGAGCATATTGCAATATTCTGTTATGAAGTTTAACAGTAAAATTATCACTGTGGAGACATTCCTCAGGACTCTTCACAGCACTGCAGAAGGGCAGTATTCAATTCTTGTGAAAACGGGCACTACTCTACTGAAAGGAAAAAGGAAATTTTGCCAGTTAATCTTGTGAGATTTAGTCCAAAAAAGCTTCTTGTGTAGCCCAAAACACATCTGTGTGCACAAGTGAGTTACATGATTATGAATAGCGTATTTTACCACTGCGGAGCTGCTATTCTCACTCCCAGGCCATTTTAAAATAAAAACTACAGATTAGTACATTAAGGAGAACATTAAAATTACCATGAAAGGCTCAAAATTGGCTTTGTGAAGGTTCTTTTCATCTGCTACTTGACTCACCAGGCCTGCATTTAAGAGAATCTAGGAAAGAAGTACCCACGACTTGAAAATGCTCCCATGTAATTGGGCAGTATAAATATTATTTTCACAAACTTTCTGTTCACCTCACCAAAAATTTTAAAATAACAAGTATGAGTAGACTAACTATTCATAAAACAAGTGTTCCTGCATGAAGATGAAGCCAAAGAGTTATTCTGAAGAGAGCTAAAGAAAACACTCTAAGAAAAAGTCAAATTCACTTTTTATATTCACTGTAACATTAAACATTTACCTAATGTAGAATTTTTCCTTCTTGAACTTTTGAGAAGCTGCAGAGCATATTTATTTATGGGAACATGCAGTACTTCACATATGCCCAGCTTTCTGAGCGTATGTGACATTATAAAACAGTAAAACTATGCTTGAAAAGTTTTGGTTTGCTTAAATATCTAATTATTCTTAATTATACTACTTGTCCTGCAAATGTTCTGGTATCTTGAATCTACTACTATTAAGACTCCCCTCAAAATAAAATCTCAACTTTCTCAGGAGTTGAATTTACTGATATACTTTAGACCAGTAAGTATACTGATATACTAAGTTCAAACTGCATGTTAAAAATACTCCTCCAAAATATAACACTTTAGATATGGATTTGAATTAGAAATCTAAAATCATCCTGTTCAGTTGTAAAGCAGAATGCATTTGCTTTTAAAACCCTCAGAAATACTAGATATATCAGCTTAAGTTCTTAAAGATAATTCCTCTTCACCTGAACTACTAAAAATAACACAGGAAAAAAAAGTCTTAAGTCAACATAGGTGACTTCTAAACAGTTATTCCTGTAGGTGAATACTGCCTCTATCAAAGCTAGCTCTTCTCTCCTTATATTATACTTCAGAAGATAAAGTACATGGGGAGTTTGTGGAGTCTCCTGAAAAAGACAGCTAAACACATATTTCTCCTGTGATATTTTATTCTGAATAAAAACAAAGCTGGACTGATTGCTCTTTTAAAACAGCAGCAAGGATCAGGTTAGGGCTGTTTCCACGGACCTGCAACATATGTGGCCTGCACACATTTATGCACAGGGAGAACAACTGTGGGCAAGAAGCACTGGCCATTTTCTGCAGAGGTTTAACTTGCTGGACCAAAGGAACAAGCAGCAGCTAGAGGTGCCCATAAAGCATTGGTCTGGTCTCCTGTTCAGGAAGCACGACCACAACACACTGCCCCTGGCTGAAACACACTATATGAAAGGTGCTGCAATTGCCCTTCCACTTCCAGCTTGCATTTGCAAACACAGGATTTGGAAAAAAGCACTGGCAACATGAGCAACGCGGCTAAAAGACTTAGCAGTTGTGGAGAACGGCCAAATTTCAACATGCAAGAGTGTGTGGCAGTGCAAACAGGAGGGACTACTTATCTGTTAACTTCTCAATCCAATATCACCTTTAAAATGGATTCCCTTGGAACTAGTAAAGCCCATGCATGGGTGTCTCAATATAACGTTATCCTGAAGGAAGAGGTGCCCTCTAGTGGAACTGGGATCAAAATTCTTCACATAGGAGACATGAGACTAAAAGCTTTGGCTGAAATGCCTGTGTGTAAATCCTTAGAAGAACAAGACTAACATATTCAAAGCAACAAACTTTGCAGCCACAGGTGCATAAAATGTGTGCATATAACTGCCTTTGAAATGTATTAGATTCCTTTGGCTTTTATGACTATTTCGAATTCAATAATTCATGCATAATTAGGATTCATACAGTAGGAGCTGTTAAAAGTGACACTTAAAAAAAACACTTCAAGAGCAAGAGTGACCGATTAAAATGCTCTTCAGCAAGGCTGCAACGCAAGGGATGAATAATTCCAAGACACAAAAATAAACCTGGCAGCCAAATCTAAGCCACATTAGACTCGGACAATTTAATAGCAGTAAATGGAAGTCACGAAGAGCTCATTTCTGAGCCAAGTAACACTGCCTGGAAACAGGCATTGCCGATCCTGCTCAAATATTTAATTGTGCTGCCTATTTTATCAATAAGACTTTCAAAATGTGTTTCCAAGTTTTAACAAGGGTCACAAGTTTATTACACCATGTTTATTACACCAATGTTTATTACACCAATAATGACACTTCAGCAGATTTGGGGTTGCGCTGAATATTTTTCAGCGGTCACTATTAAAAGGCTTTAATTCCACTAGATTTTAAACTACTAGACAATTAGAAGTGATTGCAAGTCGGAAAGAATAACTGAAGAAATTTTAAAAAGTTACGTTACATGGGAGGTCTCAGTCTAGTTTAAAATTGAAAAAGAGCTTAAGGAGTCCTTGGCTTGACTACACAGGGAGAAATAATATCGTAAAAAGACCTTAAATTTGGAAGCCAAGAATTACAAAATCAAGCTGCAAGAAGCTGATGCTAGGAATAGGACATGATTTTTAAGCAAGAAGAAAACTGCTCCAGTGATGGTCATGTCTTTACCATATGCAAAGAGTGAAAGAACAGCCCTCTGTACACAGCAGAAGTATTAAAGAATTCCCAATTTTGCAGGCTTTTTTGCAGATCTTGTTTTAAGTTTCTATGGAACCCAAAGGACTTCCCTAATCTTAATAGCTTCTCTGCAGATAATCTGCATTCACCTTGAGAGGAATAACTCCCACTGCTCTCATCTGCACCAAGAGGTCTAGTTTTTCACAGGTGGCTAAAAGGGAACAAACCAAATTCTACTTTTCGGACATAGCTGAGTCTTACTCTGCCCTTCTGTGTCAAGGTAGAGAGAAACCAAAGAATTTATATTGAAAGAAAATGCAAATTCCTTCACTGCCTAAATGAGTAGAGATATATATAATCTAAAGCACTTCAAAAAGAATTATATAAAGCCAGGACCAATAGCTTTAAATTAGAACTCAATTTTTGCCTCTGAACTTACAAAGTTAGAAAGAATCAACTGCCACCTAAGCTACTCCTCTGCTTTGTCTGCTCGGCATCCAGTGGAAGACTGGAGCAGCAGGAGCTCCCAACCTGACATTATCTGATGTGGAGATGACAAAGAACAAGATGCCAAGCTCCAACCCTTACCTCTGGGATGATTTACTAATATGCTAGAAGCAGTCTACATGAAAAGCAGAAAATTAAGATTAAGATGCCATCCATACCAAAAACGGTGCCTGAGAATGCATGGATTTATAAAATACTGTGCCATCCTTAAAAGTCTTTGCAGCAAAGAAAGTAGTACATCGGAGTTACTAATACACACAAAACAAAACTCCAAAAAGCTTATAGGGATAGAAAAGGTCCTTTGTTTACTACACAGTTCTACCGAATGGCAGCACTAATCCATTAATCCATTTGACTGGAATAGGGAATAGGATGGAAAAAGAACTGACAGTTTCTAACCAGTATTTAATATTTAATCTTGGGGCCAATATAAAGCAAAACATGAGGTCTGGCAAAAAAAAAAAAAAAAAATTAAAAAAAAGAGAGGCATTCCTGGTAGACCTATGTGAGGGCCATTCTGGAAGGCCAGCAGGCAATAAAGAGCCCTTGGACTTCAGATAACTCCATACTAAAATATAGAAAGATAAGATTTTTTTTTCCAAGATCTTAACTTGCCTTGATAATGTTGGAGAAGTCTATTCATCCTAACGTCCCACACCTTCACTGTGTTATCTGTGCCAGCTGCAGCAATGCAGGTACCACTGGGATGAAAATCCACATGATTCACAAACCTGTAAATTGCAGTTAAATCCAATGATTTACAGTCAATTCTTGCTTAAGATTGGAAAAGGTCTTTTCAAGGAGTGAAGGGATATCTTAATACATTGAACATTGGGGAACGGAGGAAATTTCTTATGAGAGATTTGGCAGTATGAAGCATTTTCAAGATCTTACTTATAGCATTAAGCAGAACATAAGATTATATCTAAACATACCTATCTTGAATGTTTTACATTACAATTGTAGGAGTTGTAGATTAAAAAACTCCTGAAGTTTGATGGGTCCCACTGTTACAACATTTTCAAGTGTTAAAATCTACATAATACATAATTTTTACTTAATTAACAGTATTTCTAGACTGACACGTACAAAACTCAGATTGTTCTGTTATTACCTTTAACTAATTCTAAGAGAAAACTTTATGAACTTAGGCCTGTAATCATATGTTGTCACTTAAAAGACAGCAGGGCTGTGGCCGGATTACCTTCTGGATTTATATGCCATCCTCTTAATTTGGACACATAACTGATATAGAACCTATCAAAACTTCAGTGAAAGGCATCTTGAACACCTCATCCAATCCATGCAAGATATTAGGTAAGATTAATAACACTGAGTTCTTGTATCAAATGTTAAGGAATTTGAGAAATTTCATTTGGTTGTTTGGAGAATCCATATTCTGAAGCACATTGGAAAAAATAATGTTGCCTGAAAATGTCTTTAATATCATGTTAGATTATCTCAAAGTAACAGAATTGTGTGCTTAAAAAAAAAATAAAAATAATCAATGAAGCAAGACACCAGAAAGTTTCCAGCCTCAGTTCACTGATGACTTGTGGACATTGAAACTTATGCTGCAGCTCAGTACTCCCCATCAAAAATATTCCTGCATTCAACAGCTGAGTAGAACACAGCTGAGTTTGAGGATGAAACAAAAAAAATGCCAGGGACCAATCTGCCAGCACACTTCTGCTCTTTGATTTTGTTTGATTTTGTTTCACCAAAGGAGAACACAATAAGAGTTTGATCAAGCTAGAAGAAGGAACTGAGAACTTAACTATCTCCAAAAATTGATAATAAGAACAAAAAAAAAGGTAAATAAAACAAGGCTTGCCGTATTGAACAGTTATTGAAACAGAATTCTTGGGATCCCAATCTGGACAAGTCTAACAAGATCAAAGCAATTCTGGAAGCTTTTTGCATCGAGTTTCCTGCTGACTGCTTCTGTAATAGCTGCTAAAAGCTACTTTGATTCAATCTAATGTACATGCATACTATTTTCAAGCCAAATGGCAAGAAACTGGGAAAATGACTGCCAGGACAAGCATCAGTCACTGCAGGTGCACATTAAGCAGGCATCCCTGCACCCGCAGTCACAGCAAGGCTGGTCCTCGTGCGGAGCCGGGCACTCACCCGCCGTGCTCGCAGAAGGAATGGATACACTCTCTGCTCGTTTTATCCCACAGCTTCACAGTTTTGTCATCGCTGGCTGACACTATTAATCGCCCGTCAGGAGAGAATCTAGGATGAAAATTACAGCACTCAAGAACTGCCCAACAAAAAGTGCAGAGGGGCAACTGCATTTGGAAAAGCCGTCAAGTCATGCCAGGAAACAAACGTCACTCTTCCAACAACCACACTGCTTTTCAGGGGGATTACAAGTGCAATTGTATAGTTGAGGAAAAGAAACAACCACCCAGAAGTCCGCAAGTGTATTAAATGGCCCTCACAAAAGTCTCCAGTCTGACCTAAGATCTCCTAACCTGCTACTATTAATTTTAGTGCCTCTCAGGTTGTTTCAATACTCTGATTCAAAACAATTTCTGTGTTTGCCAAAAGTATTCAGAACAATAATTACTCCCAAGGTAGCAAAAGCAGGATAAGTTACATCCAGAATGCATTAAGCTCCCATCTTAAACCTTCGTACACAAGAGGACAGCAGAGACCAGTGCAACTCTCAGGAGACAAATTCTGATCAGCTAAGAAAAACTATGTCTTTACTCTAAATACACATATACATAAAAGTTCCTCAGAAATCTGAGGTGGATACCTGAAAAACCAAGTTTTTAGGACAGAGATGACAGGAATAAAATGTTTCAACTTGGCAGCACTTCCAGTATTTTATGCACTTTGTTAATTGCTAGAATAACCATCAAAGACTGTCACTAGGCAGTCCTTGTGAATGTCTACAAGGAATAACTACACAAATGCTTGTGGATGATTATGTTCTTGTAAGTGTCCTCCTCCTCAATATAAAGGCAAGCAATAAGCACGTATAATCATTTTTAAATAGGGGCACAAGCCTAGCAGTAACCAAACTGAGATCATATAGGATCTCTCTCTGGCTTCTGCAGCAACTTTGATATATTAAATTCTCAATTAACTAAAAAAGGATCAAATATCTAAGCAGGAAGTGTGCTTTAAAAAGATCATTAAAGAAATACAGAATGGCTACACAGCTATTAACTGAGGAATCTCTGCAGTTTGCAATGCATTTCAGTCAACAAGGACATGTGAATTAAAAAGAAGCATAAATAGAAGCATGTTACACAAAGGCACCAACATGTTTGACTTCAAACACTACTACTTGTCAGAAATCTGTACTTACTTGGCACAGCGAACCCAGTTTATGTGTTGACTAAGTGAGAATAGGAACTTCTGTCTGTGAACTGTCCACACTTTGATGGTTTTATCATCAGAAGCTGTGACCAAGGACTGGCCATCGCTGGAGAAATGAACACTCCTGACGGTTCCCGTATGAGCCTTGAACACTGTGGATTCTCCTTTGCTATTAAGAATGAAAAAAATATGTTGAAACTGCAGAACAAGACAGCAAAGACACTTTGTATATGAAAACATTATGTTTCTGTATGCTGACCGGTACTATTAACAACTATTTCTATGGGAAATCTCTGTGTTTACATGAGGACATACGATTCATCAAGTCTGCATAGTTCCATGAGTTTGTTCAGAACAAACAGCTGAAATGTTGCTCTACTTTATTTCAAGTCGTATTGGGCTCCAGCAGCAATCTACATGACCTATAAAGAGGCAAAAACGCTAAATTTGTGCAACAAAAAAAATACTACCTGGAAAAGTATTCCTAATTCTTTATTCAACATTTCCAAACAAACACTGGAGATTACTTTTCTTGAAAACAGATGCACCACAGGATGCAATGCATTTCAATATGCAGTAGATGTATTTGGGACCAAGAATCGATGAACATCTCTACAGTATTCTACCACAAATGCAAGATCCATACAGAAGAGACCAAGGAGAAGACATGGTGGTTTGGTCCCTGTCTCATTAGGGATTACCAGTCAAGGTTTACAGTGAGGTTGCTGGAAAAAACAGAATCTCTTACTATATATCAAATTCTACAGGACTACAGAAGCTCTAAAAGCAGAAAATCAAAGCACTCTGTACCTCCCAACAACATTCCCTCCTTCTTCAAAAGGAAGGTCAGAGTTGCCCAGTTTCATTTAATTTAATTATTTGCCAGAAGGCAAAGAGCATGAAAAGCTGCTCCTATGGAAAGTTTTCTTTTTGTCAGAAACACAGAACTTCCCGAATCTGCTAAACACTTGCAGCAAAAACAGAAAGTGACAAAAATGTGTCAACGTGGCTTGCAAAAATACAAAACTCCCAAAGAGAATTCCCCACACGAGGCTGGCATTAACTCTGTCCGTAACATGCTGCCCTTGAAAGGGACTGCAAGGGCTCAGGTCCTTCAGAAGCCAAGTCCTGCCCCCCAGGCAGGCTATGCACGTCACCCCCGAAACCCGGAGCCTGCTCTTCTGCAAACACAGGGAGAGCCTTCCTGCCCCTTGGCAATTTGTGCATGCACTTGTTGTAGCAGGAACTAACGTGATGCACCACAGGCTTTCAGTTCCTTCACTCTGCTGCCTTTCAAGTCACAGTAATTCCAGGAACATGTGACAGAGGCCATTTAAGCAGCTTTGCAATCTTTCCTCCAAATGCTTCTTTTTATAGACTGATAGGGACATTGCTTGAAAATGTGATTTCCTAACAAAGACACAACTTTCTCAAGCAGAATCCTCTCAAGAGCCAGGCTACTGACTTTAGTGCCTTGCTAGCTTTCACTTTTAATTACTTCAGCAAAGCAACATCCACCCCCTGCATCTTGCCCTGTCAATACACAGAATTTGCTCCCTTTAATCAGCCTGCAAAAGGTGCAATTCAAAGGCTGTAAATCTGATTCAATCTCTGCTTTTTTTTCTTTATTCACTACCCATAGGGAAGGTAAATTGACAGAGAACACTAAATAAGCACAGATTAGAGAACACCTTGGTGCATGGCAACGTGACTGGCCTGACAACAACAACTCCCTTCCCACACTGGCCATTTCCTGATGTGACACCTATGGGTACAGCTTTGACCACAGAGACAACTAAGAGACAGAGACAACAGCACCACCCAGCACAAATCATTGAAATTCTCATTACATCCCAGGCCTTTCTTAAAACCTACATATTAGCATCCAAGAACCCCAAGTAGTTCACTTGATAAATTATTTTCAGCATTACATATATTAGTGGCACAGCACTGAAAAGAGCAGAAAGATGCTGTCAATGCTTCTCTATTCTGGATGGATGAGCAGCAAGTTAAATTTTAACTGAGTGTAATTTACCTTGTGTCCTTCAATAATGTATATGCTAGCGTGTCATTCTAATCAGTTCTTCCAGGAAAGTTTAGCTAAGGTGAATTATAACTGAAATTATAAGCTGCACATTTTAGTTCTACTTCACTATAAATTAAGCTTAACTTTACCCAGTTTCTACCATATTTATAGTATAGTCACCCATCATTATGAAAGTACCATGACAGCTCTGCAGTTAAATATATTGGAATTTGCAACGAAAGCAGGGAATAAACTTTTGTCACAGGTGAATAACGGCACATGTGCCCAACTGTACAACTCTCAACATATGAAACGAGTGCAAGGTGTCTGCAGGAGCTCAGCATCCTGATGTTTCAGATGAGCACCTTGATGGTCGGGCAAGGGGAGAAGCAGGGAGATGAACCTAGGCTGGCTTAGGCAGAGAAAGAGCACTGCTCCAGCAAGCATTAGCACAGAGTTAAAAAGCCACTTTCGAAATGCCTTTGTTCTATAGCGCAGGCTATTTTAGGTTTAATAGGCCAAATTCATAAAAATCAGCAAAAAAAAAAAAAAAGCTTCCAGTGGTTGATCATAACCAGAAGAACTTAAAACCAAACAGCTACAAATATTTTCCCAAGTTCCTGAAGAGACATGATTATAACCATGAAGGGGCTGTTAAACCTCTTTACCACCCCCCCCACACACACACACACTTCAGGGCTGCCTCTCTCCTGGGGTCCAGAGTCACTGCTGCTTCCACCCTCAAGAGCAGCAATTACAAGCTCGGAAGCCAAGAAACATCCCCAAGAAACATCCTTACGGGGCAGTCTGTTCAGAGAGGATCCCACTGCTCAGTGTAGGAATTAAGAGACCAGAATAAACACTGGCAGCTGCTTTTCTGCAACTCAGCTACAAAAAGCTTCTCATTATTTAGAGCAAAATCATGTTTTCCAGCTAGAATTTTGCAGTTGTCTCCTGACTGCTTTGTATTTCAATGTTCCTCACTGAAGACATATTGTGCAAAACAACAACATGGACTGGAACAAAATCATTTATAAGACCCTTCAGCTAACAATTATCAAGGAATTAAGCATTAATTCATTAAGCCAACCAAACTCTTGCAATTTGCTAAGACAACAGACAAGGATGGGTCAGGAAGAAGCATCAAACAGCTGTTGCCGGGTTAGATTAAATTACTTCTTATATTAGTGGAAGTTAATACTGCAAAGGATTTTAGTTTCTTTTTCAACTGTTTTTCAAGACCAAGTTACCTCTCCCTCTGTCAAAACTGCCATATAAAATGGTTGTCTGTTCCTTTAAACAACTCCCAATTCCAGACATGGAGAACTGCTACCAAGAAACAGGGAGAAATCCCACGCCATAGTTAATGCATACTTACACACTGGGAACCCATAAACGAACTGTTTTATCTCTAGAGCCTGAAGCCACGAGGTGACCAGAGGGTGAAAACTGAACACACAACACTGCATCTTTGTGGCCCACGAAGCGATAGGCTCTCATCTGAGGTCTCATGCTCCAGATCATCAAGCACGAATCCATTGAGCCACTTGCTGAATTGAAAATGGAAAAAAAAATTACAGAAAAGCAAGCTTGCATTTGTTCTTCTCCAATTACTCTTTAGCTATTTTTCACACTCAACTCAGTATCACAGCTTCCAGCAATCTCAAGCACTTTGTCTTTCAAGCACTAAACCTCATCAACACATTGCGTATTGCAGCTCTCAGTATTTGAACAGAGTCATATACTGGACTGCACTGACACTGCAGTTCAGTTCATGCAACAGTCACAGAAGCAGAAGTCACACAAAAATTGCACAACTTCTAAATAAAAACAGGCTGAGGAACCACACAAGCAGGATTGTTATCTCATAGTTGTTCTCTGTGATTGGGAAGCAGCCCATCAATTCACACCTAGTCTTTCATTCTCATGGCTACTTCTATCTTCACCTGGAAGAACAGCCCTCCACCTGCACCCTGCCTTTACTCCTATGCTCCTGAGGAAAGGCTGGCCCAGAACAGGGACCTGCTCCTAATGTAAAGGCCAGAAAGGAAAGGACCAAAGGCAGGAGAGAAGGGGCTGGAGGGAGATCCCAGAGAGCAGAGGCTCAACTTATGGGAATAACACTGTCCCCCAGGACAGATGGGGCTGCTCCAAGTTCTCCCTCGGCAGCAGGGTCATGCAGGCAGGAGGCAGAAGCCAGTGCACATGCTACACTCACTGCAAGCATAACTTACCCCAAATCGTTCAACAAAGGCTAACCGTAACTCCATTTAAGTATAAAATTCCCCGATCAGGTTCCAGAACCAACTCAGGACAGAGGAAACTGAGGAGCTGCTCTTCCCTGAGCCTGCCACACTGTGCAAATGGGCGACATGGGCGTCCCGGTGATTTGCAGAACAAGTACAGACCAGGGACAACTTAAAGAGAAAAAATGCTATATGGCAAGTCCCAGAAACATGGATAGAAAAAATACCACTTTGAATCATTTTTTTTTGCCCAAATAACAGAAAACTGCAGATTTTTTTTACAGACAAGTACAGGTTATACTCATCTTAGCCTGCCAACAAACCAAGCCTGTATCTGTATCTCTCTGCCCAAGTACCTAGTAGGGCACATCTCCAGGGAGAGCTTAAAATGCTTCTAGGAAAGAAAGGATCGGTTTGATGGCAGGTTCTGATGCTGCAGTATGATAATTATGAGATTTCAGTTCATTAACATTATGGCAAAATACCAAATAGCTTTTGCTGGAAATGTCCCTTTATTTCACAGGCATTTCAAGACAAAAAATAATAGTTATCTCTTTTCCTGCTATCAAGGCAGGATTAATATATGCCCGTGTCAAACAGGGGCATGTCATAATGCATGTTCCCTGAGGAGGGGGAAAAGAGAAATCTTACCTATTTGTCACTTGAGTTTTATTTTTTTCCTCCCCTGTCACAGAGGCAATCTCTTTTCTTAAGGATAGTAAGATTTAAGTGCAGACAATATCAAGACTTTTAAACTTTAGTTACAACTATACACTAGTGAAGATACTAAATTACAGCATGATAGCTGTCCTGGTTCCAATGTTACATAATTTAAGGTAAGCAATGCTCCACCATCTCAAGGGACTAGGTCTTCGTTACTCTGTCAGATTATTTGCTCAATCCAGTAATTATAATAGTTATTGTCAATATGTCATGTCTAACCAGCATCCTACTTAAGTGCTTTTTTTTTTTTTTTTTTTTAAAGTCTGGCTGGTTTATTTTAGGGGGTGAAAGAAGAGGAAGATAAAAAAGAATGTAAAATCTCATAAGAAAAGTGTAAGTGACTGATCCAATAGCAGCTACAGAAAACCAGTTCTTAGAATTTGCTTCCTTTCTTACTGGATCTCATGGATACTGAATACCAAGAACACCACTTTCATGGTCTAGTAAAGGGAAGCAGAGACCCACAGGCTACTTCTGGAAGGCCAATGGAGAGCAGTGCAAAACTGCATTCAAAGCATCCTTGTGCTCTCTGGATAACCCTTTCGGGATCCACAGACACAGTCACCCATGCAAAAGGAATGACTGCTCTGCAAATAAAGACGGGAGAGTGAAAAGAGACAATAGATAACAATAAAAACAACAGCATGTATCGCAGGTGGTACAAGATGAACATGCTTATTTTTTTGTGCTTTGTAACTCAGTACCTTCACAGCAACCTTTGTTAACTGAGACATTCTTTCCTTATTTCCTGCCCACCAAAATCCAGAGAGGATTTACCCAATTGTTTCTTATTGAGGCTGAAGTCCACGCTAGTGACAGCATCTCTGTGGCCTTTGAAGTGTCTCTCTAGGGATGGATCATCCTAAAAGACAGTAAGTTTAGACACTATAGATTAAGAACTATCTTTGCACAACAAGAGCATTTTATTTCTGTGACAAGCTAACCAAACATGTCTTCATACCATGCAAACCCAGGACTGGTTATGGGTTCTTCCTTCCTGAATCTAAATCCACATACTCCCAATGAAGCCAAGTTTGTGACTGCTCTTCCCAGGGGTGCCATACGGATTCTGCAACCCCACAAAGGTATAAAAGGAGCCAGGTTCCCGTGCCACGACACAGGGACTGAGGTAACTGGAATCTTACAGGAAACACCTGGTAAAAGCAGCGCTTGCAGGTAGGACAAGACGGGATGAGGGAGGACATGGGCTGCCCGGCTCCTCAAAGGAGTTTTAGCACTTTCAGAGGGGCCTGTGCCTCCCAACGCCTCCCCTCGCTGCTACATCTTGCGGTACAAATAGCGACTTTCACATAAACGAAGAAGTTGAAAGTTATGCAAGCCCGTATAACCGCCCGGATCCCCGCGGGCAGCCCAGCCCGCCCCGCCGCGCTCCGCAGAACCACGGGGCCCCGGCCCGGCCCGCGCTCACCAGCCCGGCGGCCGCCATGACACCCGTGCGCGCGTCCCGCCCTCCTTAACGGCCGCCGCTCTTAAAGGGGCAGCGCGGCTGGCGGGCGGGAAGCGGCGCCGCCTCGCGGGGCGCCCCGGCTCTCCTCGGCACGGGGAAACGGCGCCCTGGGAGACGGTTTCCCGTGGAAGCGGTCCCGGAGGCAGGGAGGGGTTGTGCTGGGCTCTGTCTGTGCTGCGGGGAGTCTGCGGGACTCGCGCCACACACGGCTCGCACAGGGAAGCGGTGCCATTTTGGGATCATTCCCTCCAGACGGGAATCTCTTAGCAAGGCTAAAGCCCTTTGGAGATCCTGGAAGTTTTCCTTGGGAGGCAGTTTATAGGCTGCCAAGGAGCAGGAGGCACGAGGGGCTGGGCACTGGTCAGAATTAAGTTCATTGCAAGAAGCAGCAACACAAACCTCCCCTCCCCAACCCCCCGCCCCTTTCTGCTCAATATTTAAGTTGCCAAAAACACTGGAGTTCTACATATTTTTGTAGTTTTAGGAATATGTGGACTAGGGGACAGCAACAGTGAGACTTTTTCCTGGAAAAGGTTACTGTTGTGATGAGATGTGGACAGGAGATCTCACACCTACAGGGGAAGCATCAAGGCACCAGCAGCTCCCTCAGAACTGGGTCATCCTGTCTCCCCCATCGCTCCCAACCTCCTTCCCCTCCTCCCTAGGATGCACAGACACCAGAAAAAGCAGCATCCTCCGCTTTGTATTTCTACCAGAGGGTTTCTAATGAAATAAAAACAGTTTCTGCTCAGCCGATAGTGGACATCCTTAGCTTTTGATCCAGCAAACATGGAGAGATTTGATCCTATGCAAGTGGGGAGAGGGGAGGGAAACAGACCTGTTGCTATCGAAATGGATCTTTACTGCTCTTTAACAAGGAGGCCATGAAGCAAAAGCCACCTGAGTTTAAAGAGGAAGCTCAGCCAAAGGTCAGCAGGCGGCTCTAGGTGTTATCAGAGCCTTGTGAACTGACAGGAAGGTTATGTCAGCCGGCTGTAGCATGGGCCGGCTGTAGCAACACCGTGGAGAGGCTGGCGGGGCCGCTCGCTCCTCCTCAGCTCCCAGCAGGGAAGGGCTCCTTCCTGCTGTAAAGCAAAGAGCCGGCAGAGCCTGGAGCAGCTCAGGACAGGAAGAGAAAACTTGTCCTGCTCAGCTAGGCAGAAAGCCAGGCTGCTCCCTGTTAATTGCAACTCAGTCTGTTTTCTTGGAGGCCCTGCCTTCCCAGAGGATTTGTACTGCTTTCACTGTTCACCTGGGTAGCTGAAGTGCTGGGCGGAAGGAGACAGACAGGGTGACACAGGGCTGCAGCTATCCCTGGGTGCAATCCATATGCACTGTTTGGGTGAAGCTATGCAGTCCTTCAATCCATGACAAGAGGTGGTGGGAAGGGAGCTCACACCTCTGCTTCCCAAACTGGTCTAAAGGAGACGGATGCACAAGCGAGAAGGCCCCCAGGCTGGAGCTGGCTTGAATCCCAGCAGCAGCTTTCCAAGGCAGAGCTCTCTGCTGAGCCCCTCTGGAGCTATCTCGGACCAGTTGCACTGCTCCTAGTGCCTTAAGTCACTGAGTCAACTTCAAACCCCTTAAATGAAGGTAGAGCAAAACCACCTTTAAAATATCACTGCATACACATGGCCCCAGGTATGGAGCTATTTCTTCTAGACAGATTTGCACCCTTTTCACCCTTCCCTACGTTACATGCCAGTCCAGAACTACTTGGCTCCAGAGACATTTAGCTTTTATTTAACCTTGGGTGCTTGCTAAGCACACAGCCTCTTTGCCAGGCTTGTCGAGCAAGGCCACGCGAGTGCTTCCAGCCCATGAACTCCCTCTGGTGCAGCGCCCGGGGTGGCAGCAGTTCGAACGGGAGCACAGGAGTGCATCAACGCAGAGCCCTCGCTGCCCGGCGCCCGTCCGCGCGGGGCAGGGACACGGCTGCACACCCCGCTGCCGGGACAGGCAACGCGCACGGTCCAGCACCACCCGCCTCGCACACCAGCGAGGTGAGGGTGTTACCAGCCCGAGCAGCGCTGGAGGAACCTGCTCACGGCTCCTCAGCCCTCTGCTAGGCTCATTAACAAGCAACTTTGATCACTGGGCTTAACCAGGCACTCCAGGGGGTTAATCGTTAGCCCAGTTTTCCTCAAGGGCCCCATATTTACACTGGACAGCTTTCCTAGCACACTTAGCCTTAACTTTGACGTCCATAGTCTTATGGAAAATCTTTGTCCCAAGACATCTGAAGTCTATGTATTAAACCTGCAGCCTAGGGTACAGCATCAACCTGTCCCTCCTAAAGGGCATCAAGTTTCCAAGGAAAATATTACACAAGAAGAGCAAAAAGGCTCCACACCTATCTGTGTGGGCAGGAGAATATAGAGCTTTCTGGAGAAACTTGTCAGAATTACTCCTTTGGGTTAGCACAGACAAATACATAACAGTCTGCTCCTTGTTCTGAGACTGTGTCCCCAGGGACCTTGTTCCCGCTGAGGACCCATGCACATTTTCTGCTATCTTTTCCACACAATTCCTGTTCCCTATGGAGGGGAATGGCCAGTCAACACCTCCAGAAGAGACTGCAAGACAAGACCAAACCTCAGTTGCATGTGCTGCCTTTTCATGCTGAAGGGAAAGATTCAACCAGTTGCTTTGCATTTGCCCCCACTTCTCCATTCTAGAGTCATGTTGCAGGCCCTGTTTCTCTTCCAGGATTTTATAGGTCAATACTGCTTTTATCTCCACTTACTGATGTCTTCTGCTCCAGCCCAGTTCACAGCTCTAGCAGCAGCGTTTTCCAGCCTTTCAAGCCCGGGCTACACCAGGGTGTCACTTCCAGGACATCCGTGCTGCAGCAGGAAGGCAACGCACGAGCGAGCTGGAGGAAAGGGATACAAGCGAGGGAAAACAGCGGGATGCTGGCCAGCCTGTGATCCAATGGAGAAAAGTCTTAAACACATTGACTGCACAGTCTTTAAGGAAACAGACATAATCCTCCCCTCCCTAAAAACGGATGAGCTGCACAATAATTCGCAGTCACCTCAATATTTGTTTCTGCTGCTAGAGAAGCCTAAAGGGTTCGTGATAGAAGGGCATCTTTCCCCTCTCGCAAGGCTGAGCTGCAGTGCATCTTTCAGAGGAGCCCAGCACGCTGTTCCCCACACCCCTGGGCCCTCATAACCTTTGTCATAGCCGCAGGGTGTTCTATAACCACAACAGGCATCCGTGTGCTGCTGGCATGAGGCGCCGCGACAGGCTCTGACCTTTCCGAGCGCTCCTTCCCCGTGCGCCCTTCAAGCTTTGGCTCCCTGACTCTGCGGGAGCTCATTTTGGCTTTTGTTTTTTAACACTTGACAAGAGGAGGAAGGGGTTACATGAGGAAGTTTGCCCTGAAATACCCTCTGTGCATGTGAGGAGCTGTCAACAGCGTTTCCTGAGCCAGCTTCACATGTGTGGCAAACTGCATAGACCCAGTACTCTGGGCCATGGCACGATATCCACAAAGCTCATTCAGGCCAGCAGTTAGATATCTGTGAATGAGGACCCCCATGCACCCCAACATCTGCCTTGCAGCTGGAAGAGCACCTCAGTAGCAAGTTAACATTACCAACCTTGCTCCTGATGAGCAAAATGAAATAGATTCCCCTGCTGAAACACTTTGCAGCAAGTCTGCACATGCCACAGACCCTTTTCGTGCCAGAGAATCAGTGCCGTGGAGCAGCCTGTGGGGCACAGTGCCCGCTCTCCTGCTTCTCCTGCTCCCAGGGCCCTGCGTGCGGTGGCAGGGCAGCATTTGGCACGAGCCCTGGAGTTTGCAAGGCAGGAGACACAGCTCTGAGCTTGAGCAGCGCTGCAGTGCTCGCCTTGTTAGCAGCCCCGCTTACTGCTCTCTAACAATCCCTTCTGGGCATCAGCTGCATTTGGAAACAGTGCTAAAAACAGACCCCGGGCTGTCATGCTAATAAACGAAGCACTTGTCGACAGGGAGATGCAGCAGCAGCACAAGAGAGCAGCACAAACGTTGCTGTGTACGACTGCCTGTACAGAGTGACTGATACCTGCACGTGCGGCTCTTGAAACACACTGGGCTGCTCCGAGAGCTTTAGGCTGCATTAGAAGCCAGGGAGGAGGAGGAGGAGGGAGGGTATTCTGCTCTTCTAGTTCAGGCTTGTTCCTTTTTCTTCTGGGAGACAGGACAAAAGGGGCTCAGTGTCTCAGGAAGATGCACAAATAAAAGCAAAGGAAATAAAAACAGAACATGCTACAGCTGTATATAGCACGTGCTATAGCTGAGCTTGAGATGTGCTGTTTTAACTGGTTCTGAGGTGCAGGAGAAGCCACTCAGGCCTTCTCTGCACAGCCTCTCTTCCATTATAAGCTACTTAACCCCTGCATTTCTTAGTCCAATTCCCTCCCTTTTTGGGAGCAGAGTCATTGCTGTCTGCCTTCCAGCTCAATGTCACATCTGCAACACGCCCCATAGATAAATCACGCCCTATCAAGAACAAGGGAATTCCTGCATATCACTGTACCTTGATCCAGTGTACAAAATCTTTTTTATCCACTGCTGGAGATGCTGGGAAGCAGCTGGAACTGAGGATCCTTGGGAGGAAGGGACAGCTTATCAACCCTCTCCAAAATAGAAAGGTCAGACTGAGACCAAGTGACGCAAACAAGCCCATCACCCCTGCCAGCAGCACCAGCAGTGCAAACAGAGGATGCCTCCGTCCGAAGCAGAAAGTTTTTCCAGTCACCAGCTGAGGAACGTGTTTTAAGTGGCTGGCCTTGTGCCTTCTGTTTTGTTCAATCTTCCAAAGACCAAGTGATGCTATATCCTGCTTTACAAACGTGCTGGAAGGAGAGACAGAACATACCCCACATCCAGCCCAGAGGCAGAGAGGAACAAGCCCTCTTGCTCAGCCTGCAGCCCATATTTATCTACATGTCCCACTAACACCGCCTATGGATTTGTCCAAATGGGATCATGCAACATCACGCGGAGAAGAACGACTGAGCTGTGTTTCCAAGCAGGAGCTTCATTCAGAGAAGACAGTAACTCTGCCAAGCAGAGGCACTAGCTGAGCCCTGTTCTAACTAGAGCCCAGACACCGTGCCAGCTGTTTCCAACTCCTCTTATTTTTTTTATATTTTTAGTTTTTTTTTTTTGGTTGGTCTTTTGCATTTCCCTGCACAGCTCCTGTGTTTAATTTCAGGGCAGGGAATATCCCCAGGTTTTTCCTAGCTATGCAGAAGGATCATCACCACAACGTAGGTGCACCACCAAGGCTTGTGACTAGAAGGCAAAGACCCTCCGGTGCCACTTTCCAAATAATGAGGGCTTCTAGGACACCTTCTTCAGCAACTGGGGTTAGCAGCATTTAGTTCTGGTGAACAGAACACCTGGCTTAATTTTTAATTTTTTAAATGTTTATTAGAACCTGCACAATACAGTGAAGGACTGGCACAGGGAAGGTTAGGCTGTTTCACTTGCAACTGTCCCAACCTTCAGAGAGGGGAAAATAAAAAATAAAGACCCATTCCAACATAACACGGTTGCCATACTTATCCAGTAACAAAATATGTCAGGAACAAGTTACTGACATCACTGGAGACACAGCCAAGAGGAAGCTTCACGCTTCCAAAATGAGCTGTAGAAAAGACTGGCAAGTTTTATCACCGTGCAAGCAGATATGCTACCTGAGAGTTTAAAGGGCAACAAAGTGCAGCTGACATTGCCCCTGAAAAAAGTCCCTTTCCAAAGGTTACAGGACCGTCCAATTCATTGCCAAGCTCTGAGTGGAGCCAGGCAAGCCCACAAACTAGGCAGGTTCCTGGGCAGGTTCTTCAGCTGTGTGCACTCAGCTGCCTCCCCGGCTCCGGGATTCCCAGAAGCAGAGCACACACAGACTTCCCCTGGGGTCTTCTGCTGGTTGGAGGGACCTCTGGTGCGACTCATCCATTACGTGGACTCAAGATGCAACCCTGTACTCTTCACTGTACTTCACTGTATTGAGGTTTAGCTGTGTTTGCTCTAAACAAAGCTGTGGGATTTTACAGACTTGCTCTGTAGACTGTCTCTGGGCTCAGCTCTTCCTTCTGTCTCTCCTGAACAGAAGACAGGCCCCCATCTTTGGGGAGCAGCCACCTCCACACAGGGCTGCTCTGCTTCTTGTTTGGGCAGTATTACAACATCCTGCGCAAACAAACAGCCTAACCTCACATGAGAGTCCTCTAAGATAAAGCCCTGTATTAGTCACGCTCATGTTGCAATCATTGACATCATGGGTAAAAACGACCCAAAGAGGAGAACTAGGAGAACCTTCTGTCACTGCGCATTAATATTAATTATAAACAGACTTCTGGCTGTCTTGTGCTAGCCTCAGTTGTGTCGACCTCTTGCTGGTCGTCTTAGCTCAGGACTACACTGGAACAGATTTTCTGGCACATTTCCAGGTTGGGCTACCTTGCTATTGAAACTTCAACCAGCCAAAGCATCATTTTACAGCAATTGCTCTCTATTTGCTTATTCAACAGCTACTAGAGTAATTCCTTGCTGCAATAAAGATACATCCTCATTTCACCTCCAGCTAAATAGTTTGTGCGGCTATTCCCTGTGTCTGCTCCAAAAACAAGGCCACAGAGAGGGATCCGAGGCAGCTCTAAACGGGGAATGACTGCACGGGGCCTCAGCTCTTTTCTAGGTGGAAGGAGGGCTTCCCAATAGTGCTGGCATAGCCGTCTCGCGTGGCTCGGCCGCAGCACCATGCCCGCACGGCCGTCAGGAACTGCACTGCCCTGACTTCAGCCCCTTGGCCTGCATTCCTTGTAAATAAACAGGGACTCGCAACGGACGGGCTCAGGAAGGCCGGGGCAGGGGCGAGAACACCAGCCAAGTCATCGTCTTCTCATCTGCCCAAAGGTGCCGTGTGTGAAGGGACTGCCTGCAGCGGGGTGACTGCAGAGAGGAAGCAACCCGGATGCGAGGCCAAATCCTCCTGCCCGTGCTTGCCTCGTCTCATAAGGATTCCCATATGGATTCACTATTTTGTTTTTCCCTCATAGCTGCTACATGTGAGTGTTACCTCTTCTTATTTGGCCTCTGAGGTCTCCGTCCTCTGACTATGCAGCTTCAGGAATCCTGTAAGGACCTTGAAAAGCCCTCCTGCCCTTGACGCTTTCCCTGAAGCTGGCCACCATGTTCAGGGCACTGGCAGATAATCGACACAACACTCTTGGCAAATCTGTTGTCGTTAGGAAGTTTGGCTTAAACCAGAGAGAAAAAGAAACCAACAGCGAATAACACAATAGAAGAGAGTCTAGCAAAAATCTCTTCAAACCCCAAAGGATTGCAATACTGGGTTTTAAACACAGCATCGGATCAGAAATCACTCAGTGCAGCACAGACACATCGCCTTGTCTCCTCACTTCCCAGAGACCTCCACCCCAAACAGCTCGAACAACCGTGTTCCAGCTACGTCATCTTTAGCTCTGAACGCCAAACAGTAGGGACACATTTTGGTCCTCATCTGGAGTCTTGTTCTTCTCCTGTGAACACTAACTAGCCACAAATGCCCAGCATAAACCCTCCTGTCATGGGAGCAAAGCCAGCCCTTTATCCGCGCAGCCCATCGCGCTGCTGGGCTGCCTGGCACCGCGGGAGCAGCGGGAGCTCTCTGTAAATGGGCTGCTGATTCATGCTGTGACACTGCTCTATTTTCTTGTCCCCATGCACTATGTCAGCCAGCTACAGAGCCACGTCAGCCCCTGTGCAGCTGCTCTGCAGGGCTGCTCGAGCACAAGAGCAGTAGGCTGAAGGGCTACGTGGTGTTCCTGGAGCTGAGCTCTCCAAAAGCAACACTGCAGGACAAGAGAGGGCTGCGAGCCTGCCCAATGGGGCCCTAGGACACATCCCGTGCTGGACATCTGGTTCTGGCATTTCCATCACCATTTCTAAGGCCAAAGAGACAACACAAGGACACTCACACTGGCAAATGGCACACAGCCATACGCTTCTATGGAGAGAGGAGGAAACATGAACACGAGCTAAGGGCTACCAAGACGGTTAAGGAGCTGGACAGGGTCCCGGGCCACACGCTCTTGGTTGCCCTGCTTGAGCAGAGGGTTTGGACTAGATGGTCTCCAGAGGTGCCTTCCAACCTCAGTCATTCAATGGGGCTGTGAAACAGGCACAGAATGGTGATGAGCAGACCTTGGCACCAAAGGCCACGGGTCCCAGTCACACACTAGCTACACCACAGAAGGCCCTGAAAAGCCTGGATTTGAGCCTGGATTTCCCTCTGTGTCTCTCCAAGTACACACAAGGGCAGACTGGTCAATACAAAAGAAGGCTAAACCCACCAGGCACAACTCAGTGACCCCACCTGCAAGTCACAGTTGTGTTTTATATAAATGATCTCTTACTCAGAGCAAGTGACAATGGAGATTCAGCAGCAATGAACCCTGCAGGAGATTAATATCCAAAGCAGGATACCAAACATACCCTGGTAACATGAACTATCCTACTTCTTTCAAAGTAATTGGCACGAAATCAAGTTTTCAGCGAGGGAGGAAAGATGATCTGTTCAGGGCTGTGGTAACCTTGGGACAGGGCTTGCAGCAGGGGACAGGGCACAGGAACTCAGTGGGTCTGAGGCATCGGTGCCCCTGTCCTGTCACTGCGGTGGACACACATCTCTTCCTCAGAAGAGGAGAGCTGCAATGTTCACCCTGGCGCTGCCCCTACTGCCCCCCTCCTCCCAGGTGTTTTGGTTAATTATTCCCCGCTAGGCTCCTTGCTCTCACAGGCACCCTCCACCGAGCTGGATTCAAATAAAGGTTCTTTCACTCCCAGGACAACTGCTGCTTGCGAGTCAAGAGGTGGGAGGGCTACTTCTCACCAGCCCAGATCTACATTCAAGATCAACACTAGCGTCTACTCCAGTAAGACCCTCTGTGCTTCAACACAGCTTCCCCAGGACCACAGCAGTCCAGCAACATCGGAGGCTATAGTAACCGTTAAACTGTTGCCCTGTGGTTTAGGTGAAAATCTACATTAGACAACTCTCAGGACTTATCTTGAGATGAGCTAACCAAAGTTGAGCAAATGAGCAATCTGCTCTCGCAACAGAGAGCCCCAGGCTACACAGACCTTTGCCGACTCCTCCACTGCAAGGAGTCAAGGTCAAGTGTTGCGGGACCTCGTGTCCCGCACAAAGCAGCTCCTGATGCTTCCTGAGGTGCGAGGACCCCGACGTGCTTTGCATGTAGATCTCAACCTGGCCTCCAATACCTTGGGACTGCTCTAAGCCTCCGAAAAGCATCACCATTCACTGCAGCATAGCCTTACTTCCTACTTGATAACAAGATGGAGCATCTAATGCAGGTTGAATTTATGGCCTCACCAATTGCCAGAGTCAGTGAGATTCACACAAGTAGGCTCTGTTGATCAGAGGTTAAAATGTTTTGTTCACAGACCAATAAAACTGTAGTTAAGCTTCACCATTTCCCGGACACAAACCCCAGACAGGCAGGAGATGTGTGAAACTGGAGGTTCTCCCCAGTCATGACACAAAGAACAGGTTCACAGTCTTGGGTAGCTACTTGCTGCCACCAATCATGCTGGAAACAGTAACTGTGCCCATTGTATTTGTGGATTGAAAACTAGATTTAAAATAAAAATAGAAAAAGATAGGGCAGTGTACACAAGAGCTGCTTGCCTCAGCCCTGGGTCTCAGGGTCTCCTCTGCTTCTCGGGAGGGGAGCTGCATGCCTGGCCCGGCCAGGCACGCTTGGCAGTTTCACTATGGAAGAGCCACCTCCACGAAGACCAGCTCTCATTCTGTAGTTGCACGTTTAGGAGACCGTTTGCAGTCAAAGCCTTCCACTAAGCAAAGATTACAGCCTGTCCTCTCTCTGTATGCACTGAATAGATGTCAGCTGCAGTGCTCTGCCATGGCCAGCACCGAACGGCCTCGCTCTGCAAGGACCCAACGTGCTGACATGACGATCCCAGTCTCGGGCTCCCATCCCCACCTAGCTCAAGGTGTCGTGTTAGGACCTCTTCCTCATTCTAGCTTTGGGCAAGACTTCCCAGCGAGGCAGACTGCAGGGCGCAGTCCTCGAGCAGGATACATGCCAGCCTGCTTCCTAACACCCTCCTCCGCGTGGGCACACAAGCCACGGGAGCTGGCCCTTCGCCTCCAGCAAAACCATATCAGGCAGTTCAGGCGAGTTCACTTGGGTTTATGATTTCCTACACCAAACCAAAGCGTGGCCTCCACTCTCTTTAATTGTGGCATGATAAGACAAGGAGGACTGCCTGCCCTTGAGGGAGGCAGATGATAAATATTACAAGCAACAGGCGATGCCTTGGGAGCCACAGAGCTCCGACTTAAAGACTCAAATAAAAGAGAGGCATCAGCAGTCTTTCAAAAAAGACTGTCTTTCTTTCCCAAAACAAGAATTAGACCTGGTTTAGCAGCAGCAGTTTGTCCTTGCTTAGGTTACAGACAAGGGTCTACTCCCAGGGCTTGCTTTTCTTGGTGGGTATCGCAAGGTGTGGGCTCCGCTGCACGAAAGGGAACAGAGCAGCCCTAGGTAACAGCACTGGAACAGCACTCAGATGGATTTTGGTTCACGTCCCAGTTTTACTATTGGCATCCAGACATATTTCCATGATCTGTGTCCCCGTGTCACCTCTGCCTGCCCAGGCTGGTCTCCCAGCAGGGACAACTCCTCCACCATGCACGGCATATGTCTCCAGCGTGCAACGCCAATCACAAAACACACACCCAAGGTGAGAACCAACCTCCTCACCACGAAGAGCCAAGTCCTGCCTGCTCCTTCCTGCACTAGCCCCACACCACAGGGCTCGCCGGCTCCTGGAGAGCCATCCTGCTTTCCCACCAACAGCTCTGTCCGGGATGCAGGGAAGGCCGGGCTGCCTCCCACCAGGGAACCTTCCGCCCTTATCCAGAAAGGGCCGCTGACTAGAGGAGCCCTATTGAATTTCACCTGCTTATGAAATTGTTTTTCTTCTTCCAGCTGGTGGTGACCTACATAATAAACAGGTCACTGAAACACGGGAGGTGTTTGCAGAGGCGAGGAAGAAAAGCCAGGCAGCCTCGGCACTGTGTGTGCTCCTGCTTCCCAGGGGGCCTGTCCAACAGCCGCCTCCGCACTTCGCAGCGCGGCGCTTCCTGCTGGAAACCAGCAGGACCCCTCTGGGGATGCTACCAGACCCCAAGCAGAAGCTTGTTAAGGAGGAGCTGCGAGGAGGGGGGACACAGGGAGCTCCAGGAACACAAGTGCTCCTCACAGCACCTGGCAAGCGCCACGTGCAGCCCCAGGCACGAGGCTGCGAGCCCAGCAGCCACCTGCCCCGCGTCCAGGCAGTCATGCGGGGCGAACTCCCACCGCGCAAGCCGCAAAGTAAGAGAAGGGAGAATGAAGGAGACGTGAGGGGTCACCGCGGTCCCCTGGGTGCCACCTAACTGCAGCAGAAGACAGCTGTGGCCTGCAGAGCATGACAGTGAGACCCCTGGTTGCTCCTAGCTGGAACAGGAGGGCCCTAGCTGAGAATCCAGCAACGGGAGGCAGGTTAGAAGAGTTGCACCTTCATTTACCTCCCAGGTCATTTCTGCTCCATTGCAGGAAGCCTTCCTACAGGCTCAATACAACAAACCACCAACTGGAAATCCCAAGGAGTTGAGTAGCCCTGAGAGGACACTCAGGCACATCCCTTCAGCGACACTTTGGCCCAAAGTGTCCAGCATGGAAATGGGCCATCTCAAGGTGTCTCCAGCACCACCCTCCCTAATCTCACATCTCATCTTCCATCTCCAGCCACGCTGCCCAACAAGGGACAGCGCCAAGACAGATGTGGGCACATTTAGCCCCATACCCTGTGGGCACCCTGCAGAGGCACCTCCTCACAGCTAGGGCAAGAAGCTATCAGGGAAACGGATGCAACGTGATCCTGCGTGGAGGCAGCACCGGGTGAGCAAGCAGAGCACACCGGGGTAAGCGGCTCTCGGCCAGCCTGGCAGCACAGAGCTCCTGGAATGATAGCACAAGCCTGCTAACTAGGTCACAGTTATGATCCTTAATTAATCCTGGAAAGACCCCATCTGCCACAGGAAACGTGACCGAGCAGGCAGCTCATTAAAGCCTGGGCCTCGCGTTAGCTTTAATGAGCTAATGAGCCAGTGGGGTTGGGGCAAGACCAGGGGGTTAAATTCGCGTGCGGGGCTTGCGGCGCACACAGCGAGGAGCACAGGGTCAGCAGACAGCAGGGCATCGCTCTGCCGCTCAACTGCCCGGAGGCTACGTGCCAGCTCGGCAAAGTGACCTGCTCCTGACCAGAGCAGCAGAGTTTGTCCCCAGCACAGGGGGCAGAGCGGAGAACTGCGGGAGGAGAGGCCGAGGGCTCGTGATCTGCTCTGCCTCCAGAGCTTAGCGGGTTTGGCATCTGCTGCCGGTGGCTGCGGGTTTTTGATCTGCTTAACACGCATTGGCCAGGGGAGATGAGCTGAGATAATGTCGAGTGAGTTTCCAAGCCCTGCTTCTCTCACCTTGTGCAATTAGAGAGCAGTTGCCATCAGCAAAGAGCCGAACCGAAGGCAGCTCCCGAGAGTGCAGCACGGACAGGAGGAGCTGCTGGGATATGGGGCACTTCAGTATGAAAACCGTGTGTCCAGAGAGCCTTAGCAGAGCACTAGTGCTCACCACCCCAAAGCACCGCACGCGGCGTCCGCGCTCAGCTGACAGCGCACAGAGCGAAGCCGGTGCAAAGCTGCGACCCTCTCAGACAGCCGCCCGGGCGGCTTGGATCACCCTGCACAGGCGGAGCTTCCCTGGGCACCCACCTGCAGAGGAGCCGCTCACGGGCTTGTCGGGCCAAGGAGCAGCTTCTCCTCTCCCTTCTTTCTAGCTCCTTGCAGGTCTAAGGAGGTGAGATTTTTGTAGTGCACATAAAAAAAGCTCACTAAAACTAGCAGGGCACGATAGAGAACCGCAGCACACATCTTTCCTTATCACCAGTTTGGCACAAGAAATCAGACATGGAAATAAAGATAATTACTTGAAAGTACTGTGTTTTTATTTGTGCTGTTTCGGTCCCCTCCAACTCTTTGCTACGTGATGCTTTCACTTCCCTCTCTTTCTAGGAGATTTCAGGGCATCAGCTTCTTTTTCTTCTTCAGCCAGAGCTGGAGCAACATGCAATTCCATGAGGAAATACTGGCATCTTGCCCAATACAAAGTGGAAGGTCTCCTTAAATAACACATTAGAGACTCCATGTCAGTTATCAGACATCTCCTAGAGATACAAGAGCAACACATTAAACTGATTCCAATTCACTCCCACCTCCCCAAGCCAAAACTTGGCTCAACTAAGTTGCTCAAGACACCAAAACTTCAAAAACTTGCTCCTCTGGGCCTCTAATACTGCAGATAACAACTGGAACAGCATTCAAAGCAGCGGGAAAACCACCAGGTCAAAGCACCTCCGCGGAGCACAGGCTGCCTCCCGGGTCAGCGCCGCCCGCCCGGCGCTCCCTGCGCTGCCCGGCGCGCGGGGCGGCCTCCGGAGCAGAGCCCAGGGCTCTGCGGCGCGAGGGCTGCGTTGCAGAAGCGCCAGCGGAGCCTTTGCGAGTCTCTCCAAAAGTTCAGCACTAAGGCAAACTAGGAGCGAAGCCACGTGTACTGGACAGGAGAACTGCACGAAACCCAGATACGTTGCAGAGTTTCTCTGATCTGGCGATATCACCTTCTAATTTCCTTCCTTCATACTTAAGCACTGTCTGCAACTGCCACCACGCTTCTCATTTTAACCTTATCACCACCCTTCTAACTTTATCTGCAATCTCTGGAGCATAAGGAGAAGAAACGGGTCTTCTGCCTCCAAGTGAAGCAACATGAGCCAAAGCAGAACAAGCCCAGCGATCCCGGTGGGCAGAGGGAGCAGGGCTGAGACCAGGAACGGGTGGCAGTGGAGGCGGTGGCTCATCCTTGCAGCTCTTCCAAGGGAAGCTACATCTAGGACTGTACAAGAAGCAGGTACCTACAGAAAATATATCATTCGTAAGAGCTAGTCTTTGCTGAAAGAGACCACAACTCGCCTTGCTTACAGCTGTACTGTACCTACTTTGGGCTTTTTAGGTGACGGCCCTTTCGAAACCCTATCATTTTCATCTGCCCAACATGGCAGCCACAGCCAGGCCTTCCTAGGATTCCTTTATCCCTATTTCCTGGCTGACAAGGTAATCTTATTTGTATTACTCCACCTGGAAAAAGATAGCAGTGTATCTCTGCACAAAACAGCACTGATGAAAACCCGGTTAGGCCAGTGAATCTCCAGTTTGACCAAACCATACCAATTTGTATGAAGGATTTAGCTTATCTGTAAAACTGTACACAGGGCAGTGACCGGGGAGGAATGAGAGAGCTTGAAAATACTATGGTCTTGTAAGGCACTCCACTTAGAGAGAGCGTAATCTAGGAGCTAAGTCCTTTCCCTACCCTCTTACTGCCTTGTACAAGAAATACTCAGATTCACTCTTTGGAAGAAAAAAACTTCCTGTTAACTACACAGAGTGCAAGCCTCTCAGTTGGACAGGGAAGGTGGTATCTCTGCCCAAGGAGGTGACAAGGAAAAAGGAAGACTGAAAAATGCAAAAATGACAGGTTGAAGCCCTCAGTAATCCTAACAAAAATATTCTGGTTGGAACCTCTCAGTCCTTTCTAAGAAAACGAAGAAAGGAACGCAAGAGAAGAACAAATAAGGGTGTGATTGCAAATCCTGCACGCAAAGCAAGGCTACCATTAGCTGGAAGAACTCTTGCACCAGTTCCTGCGATGTGCAGCAGGACAAACTTGAGGATGCCAAATGAGAAAGCGAATGCGGTGCAATTCCCAACTCTGAGGCAACTCCAGGAAAGGCAAGGAGATACTCCCTCTGCAATGGAGATAAGCCGCTGCTGGATGTGCTAATCAGATGGGCCCAAAGCTGCTGTGGGAGTAGTGCCCTCCAGGAGAAGGGCAGGGTGTCTGCGTGAGGGTGGCAACAGCCTCTCCCGTCACCTGCGCGTGACTCACACTGCTCCCCTGGGGCCTGCTGGAGCCCTCTGCACCCGCTGCAGCACCCAGCACTCACTGGGCAGCTCAGAAGTTGACCCAGCACAGCTGTGAGGGCCAACGAGCAGCCCAGGGAGTTCTACATACCTCCACCTCCCTGGGGAGGGAAGCCCTTTGGCACGTGCTTGCAGGACCCCAGGTAAGGAGCTCGCCCCTGCGGTGTCTCAAAGGTGGGATTGCTGCTCGCTCACTCTGACAAATATCACACAGCTCAGCACACAGCATCTCCTCCTGCCTGCTGGAATCCTCAGGAGATTCCGGTCACAGAAGGGAGCTTCCCCTTCTGTCACCCAAGGAAGACAAGAGAACTCAAGCCAAATGAGAAAAACTCACTGTGGGAGACGTTTTTACTGTGCTGCCCCCATTGCAACCCCAGAATTTTGCCTTAAAAGGTAAACGGCTTTCTAAGAACCACTAGTCTCAGCACTGGAAGTGGAAATTCTTAGATGCAAGCCTGGAATTTGAGTCTGGATTAAATCCAGATGTCAGAATCACATCCATTCCTTTGGAAAATTCTGAACTCCACATGGATAGTGATTTGTGGGGGCAGAAAAGAGGGTTGTTTTTCCAACTTGCCCTTTTGTTGCACTGAATGAGTAAAAAGAAACAAGAAATGTGTGCCCTTGAACTTGGGAAGGGAGCAAGAGGAGCCAAGTTTTGCTAATGGTACTTGTGTGGTTTCCTTTGGATAACCTAGGTGCAGAGAGGCTTTGACTCTTGCTTTTCTCCTGTAGAATCTAAAAGCTTCTTTAAAGATCACAAAATCCACTCAAATTCCAACAGAACTAAATTGCTAATTGGTGCCAGATGTGAGACTGGGTTACAGTCACAAACTGCTAGTCAAATTCTGTTCCTAGGAATATTAGGAAAGCTCATTAGAGAGAAGAGGGGTGGCAGGGACATGGTTAGGGTAATTTCCAGCTCAGCCTATATGGTAAACTGGTAACATGGTTTAAAAAAAAAAAAAAAAAAAAAAAAAAAAAAAAAAAAGCATCCTCTGCAGCAACTTTTCTTGGACATCTGCAGAAATCAACTTGACCTTGTGGTAGGGGATTTTCTTCTCCCCGCCCCCCCTTTAGATTTCTATTGACAGAAGCATTTTCTACTGCCTCTCATCCACCCCCCAGATTGCTGGAATTCAACATTTTTCCCCTCTCACAATTTATTTAGCAACAAAAGGGACAAATCACCAGCATGGAATGGGCTTTGGAAAATTAAAATCAGCAGAGACCCTCCGGCTAATTGAGCTCGTCCCCTGCTGCTCCATCCCCGAGCCTCTCGGGCAGACCAAACTCCCCCTGCAAAAAGCCAGCTGGGATTTAGTCCCAGTGACTCTCACACAAAGGCTGTTCTCAAGCACAGTTACAGCCAGGAACCACTCAAATTCCAAGCTCAGCTTCCTCCTGGCCAGCTGAGTTTCTTGCCACAGCTTAAATCATTTCCCGCCTTTATCCACTCTGTCCTTTATCTATTCACAGGCAGCAACTCACTTCTCTCGAGCCCACCACCCGCCTCCCAACAGGCTGCACACGCCAAGGTTTTCCCTCCTGCGATGAGGTCTGAAAGCCTCTTCCCGGAGTGGAGCAACCAGCATTTCATAGCGCTCCAGCTGGTTTCTCCTCAGCTCTGTACGATGAGGGCAATATAACCCCACAGTTAAAATCTTTACACACTATTTATTTAATCCATCAAAACCTTAAGAAAATAGAATCAGTGATACATTTTGCAGCATTTACTTCATTTTCAATATCTAAAATTCCCCAAGGTGAGTGAACTGGCAGAGCCGTAAAGACACCCTTTCCCCCTAATTTTACCACTTTTTTCCACCATTTAGCTCGTCCTAGAGCTTACGGCCATCTCTGTGCACTGGCAGTGACACTCTCCTTGGACAGTTCCCCAAGATACGGGTCAAGTTTATGTCATTTCATTGCTATTTAGCTCCGCACAACTTGTCATGTACAAGGTTAAATAAATCACCAGAAACAAGCTCCAAAACAGTGTTATTATGGCATCCAATTAATATCATAGATTTTAAGAATGTTTGACGGAAGAGCTAAGAATTTGGCACCATTTGGAGATCTCAGTATCTCAATCAAGGTCATTTGGCCTCAGCTCCCAACCTCAAGTTATCTTTGGGTAACAAGCAGATGCTCTTGAGGCTCATATACAGACTTCACACAGGCTTTTCTCAACCTAAGAGCACAAGTTTCCGTATTCTGGCAAGAGAGCAGACTACTGCACTTCACCCCCAACCTTGCAACATAAAAAGATACTGCTTCTAAGATTATTAGGCTAAAGCAGCATTATCAGATTTCGGTGGGGTTGGAGCTGCTGTGGCAGGTGTCCATACAGGTGAGCTTTGCAGGCTGCTCTGCCAGGGGACTTGCACAACACCTTGCTGTTGGGAAAATACTCCTTCCGTCCCTCTGGAATTAAGGAGCATGGTGACAGAATAAGAGACGTATGAGAAAAGGAGGAAAAATACCACCAGTGTGCCGTAAATCAAGCATATCAGAGTCAGTTTCTGGTGTTAAAAACTGAGATTAATCCAAAAAACATGGGAATGATTCCCTAGGTTCAGAAACATAGCCCTGTGCTCTGATGAAATTCACCTGGTGTCTGCGCAGTAACATTTAATAATCAGTTTCCTCAATTTTTAATGCAACTGATGTGAGCAACACCTCAAGGCCAGACAGTCAAATGTTCTTGTGAGGGAGCCTCCAACCAAAACAGATCAGGTATCTTTAAACTTCTTCATTAATAGTTTAATCACTATTACATTTTGCAAAATATAAATACTCGAGGTGTGTGACACCAACTGAAAGCCAGTTATGAAAAAAAGAGCTCTCTCCATTAACAAACTTAGCCAGTAACTTTAAGCACTATCATGGTATTACCAAGTGACCACGACTGGTATCACAACCATTGTACAGGCTTGGACCAAATCCCATAGACTTGGCTTAATCATTTATTTACAGAACCAAATAGAACTGGCACAAACACAGTTTAATGATACCAAGTAAAAAAAAAAAAAAAAAGATTGCAACTTAATGGTAACTTCTAGATAATGTTGCTGAAGTAATGAGTCAAAATGTTTTGTGTATTAGGACATTAATTTGTGCTATTTTAAGTTTCTAACAAGCAAGGGGAGAGCTCCACTCCACTCCTCACATGAAGCGTAGGGACACCCCAGGGCTGACGGCAGTTGTTTAGCTCTGGAAGAGCTCGACTTCCTTGTGGGCTGCTTATTGAGGCCACGAAGTATGTTTGTGAGCAGCTGATGCAGGCAGGATTAGCTAACTATTCTGCTGGTCCTTCATACAACTTAATCCACACACAGCTCCTGCGCGGCATGTAAATATTGACCAGGGCCTTCCGTGTGCCTCCAAACGGCAGGGCTCAGCAGCCCCAGCTCTGCACAGAGTAGATGTCACACCGGCCTGTGGAGACCAAGTGACCATGGGCAGACATGAACCCAGAGCGACCACCAGGGAACCCCACGGCCGCTCTGCCGTCTTTTACACTGCCTAAAACGCTGGTTCTTGCCAGGGTGTGGGGACAAGGGAGACTGCAGTCTGTGTGGAGGCCATTTGGGGTGAAATAATTGTTTTCACAGTGTTTTTACCTCTCCTGATTTCTTCCATGCTTCAGCGGTTCGTGCCAGCCTGGGAGCACTCTCACAACCGGCAACCGCTGAGGCAGTCAGGGTCAGGAGAGCTGCCGCCTGCCACCACAAAGCACGAAGCAAAGAGAAGAAAGGAAAAAGTATAAAATCCTTGCAAGCAGATACAGACAAACCCACCAGCCTCACTGAGGTGGACAGGCGGGGATGCTGAACAACCCGGCTGTGGGCTTGGGCTGCGTGTCAGGAGCCCCACGAGTAGCGCTGCGTGTTCTCCGGCTCTGTGCCAGGCGCCTTTTCCTCACGGAAAGGCGGATTCCGGCTCCCCCGGCTCGGATCCTTCTGGAAACGCAGCGCGGCCGCGGGGACGCGGCGACAGCCCCGCGCCGGCGGGGCGGGCCGGGGGGAGCGGCGGGGGCGGCGGCGCCGCAGCGCGCGTGCGCGGAGCCCGCCGCGGCTATAAAAGGAGCGGAGCCGCGCGGGGCCGCACTGTGTCGCCGGCGGCCGCTGACGCTACATCCGCGGGGAGGAGCGGAGCGGACAGGACCGGATCGGATCGAACCGGAGAGCTGCGATGGAGGCGGTGGTGCGGAGCTGCCCCTTCCTGGCCCGCGTGCCCCAGGCCTTCCTGCAGAAGGCCGGGCCCTCGCTGCTGCTCTACGCCCAGCACTGCCCGCGCATGATGGAGGCGGTGGCGGCGCCGCCCGCCCGCGCCCTCGCCACCTCGGCCGCCCGCCGCCAGCAGGCCGAGGAGACCCCCGCCGCCCGCCGCGGTGAGCCCCGGGGCGAGGGGGGCTGGGGGGGCGCGGGGACCGCGGCCTGGGGTGAGAGGTGGGAGAGCGCCATGGGGAAAGGGCTGGAAACGCCTCAGAACAGGGTGTCCCCCCCACCCCACCCCAGACACACGGGGTTGGAGCATTTCCCCTTCAAAGGACACGCAGATGTGCCAGAATCTTAAACCTGTGTCCCTGGGGGCTGGCATTTCAGACTGTGTGAGGCAGGTGCTCAGTGAAACAGCCCTGTTTCATGCCAGATCGCTCAGGAAAGAGACAGAAAAGCTTAAGCGACTCTATCAATGACAACCAACCTCTTCCCTCCACCTCTACCCCCAGAGGCCAAAACCACCAAAGATGCTGCGGAGCCCAAGACAAGCGGACCCCAGGCACCCGCCGCCACCGGCCCCCCGAGCTCCGCTACCAAGTGCCCCTTCCTGGCAGCGCAGATGAGTCACGGGAGCAGCAGCGTCTTCTGCAAGGCCAGCCTGGAGCTGCAGGAGGATGTGCAGGAGATGCAGGCCGAGAGGAAGGGTGAGTGTCCCCGTGCCTCGCCGGGGCCGCCCGGCTTCGCTCTAGCACGCGCCAAGTCTCAGCCATCACCGCTTGAATTACACGGGCAGGATTAGGGGAGGCTGCACGCTGTTACGGGAGGATATAGGTGTTAATGGCATACCAGTTATATTCTGCAATGATTGCCCCAGGTGGTTTTTGGTGTGGGAATAGCTCCATGGCTTTAAATATGTGAATCAAGCTGTAATGCGGGCACCCAGTGTAGGCATTTTGGCCATGAGGTAAGCTTTACCAAAGCACGAATATATCCAGAGGAGTAAGATCAGGACAGGTACCATAGAAGTAGCAGCACAAATCCAAGCTGGAAGGAGGGCAAGCAGCTTTTTTTTTAATGCAACAGAAGGATGCTGACCAGCTTGTAACCTCGGTGTAGACAGGCTGTCCTTCAAATAGGACAGGTGTCCTTTTCCACCTGATAGTTAGGTGGAAAAGCATTTTTCAGCCATATCAGTAAAACTTTGCTGCCTTTCTCAGAAAGGAAGTTTTTCTGAGCCACAGAGAAAAACAAAACAAAGTTTCCTGCCAGCTGACCAAACTGCTGGGGGAAAAGGAAAAAAAAAAAAAAAAAAAGGAAGCTCTAACCAAAACTCCTGCCTCCAGTCAGCTGTGTACCAGCTGTTCCAGATGGAAGCTGCAGCATTACAAAATAGATTTATTGGTCAGGATAATCCAGATAGTGTAAGAAATGAAATGTTGTATTGCCATTAGTTAGCAAGCTAGACTTTCCTTTTTGCCTCATACAGTGCAAAATGATAAGCAAAGAGATAGTTGATTCCAACAAGATCCTACACGGGTTCAATTGCATGCTCTTAAAGAACAGAGGGTTATAAAGTCACTTATAGTATTTGCTGTGCCAGACTCATAATTTACTTGTTAATTTTGTTTCAAACTGATCAAGCTCTCTGGAACCCTTTACAGTGTCTGCAGGTACAGAATTTGCCAAAACACCAACTAACTCTACTGTGAAGAACACCCAGGCTGAGGGAGAAGAGCAGAGTGGCTTGCTTAAGAAGTTTAAGGATATTATGCTAAAGCAAAGGCCAGAAAGTGTCTCTCATCTGCTTCAGGATAACTTGCCAAAATGTAAGATTAACTTGCAAAACCCCTGTAGCCTGTTTTGTTGTGATTAATTCCTGGGTACTTAAGTCTGTCTTATTTCAGCTGTGTCCACCTTCCAGTATGATCAGTTCTTTGAGAAGAAGATAGATGAAAAGAAGAAGGATCACACTTATCGAATATTCAAAACGGTGAACCGAAAGGCACAGATCTTCCCCATGGCAGATGACTACTCTGATTCTCTCATAACCAAAAAAGAGGTGTCCGTGTGGTGCAGCAATGACTACCTGGGGATGAGTCGTCACCCTCGTGTGTGTGGGGCTGTTATGTGAGTAGTGCTGTGGTCTTAAGAACGATTACAGTGACCTATAGAAGCTTTTGTAGACATCAATGGAAGTTTTTCTATATTGTATTTCATAAACTCGTTCTGGTATTGCTCTTTCATATATTTAAGTCCTAGAGCTTTTACTCTTGAGTCACAACAGGCAGCTTAATATTTTTGCTTCCTCCAGGGCCACAACATAACCTGTCAGTCCGTGACCCTTGAATTTCCTCGGAAGCCCCCAAATGTTACCAGAAACTGGTTTGGCTATTGCAGCTGTACTTGATATCTTATTCATGAGCTTATTGAATCCCAGAGTTGCACAAGCTGCTCAGAGACCTTAAAAGAAAGAGTTGCTCCTCACAGCCAGTTTTTTAAAAAACAGGTTTCTCCATGTAGAATGCTTTCAGCAATGATCCTATTTTGATCCTCATGTTGCTCAGTAACACTAATGCCTCTCTTTGGGCACTCTGCAGGGATACACTGAAACAACACGGTGCTGGAGCAGGAGGCACAAGAAATATTTCAGGAACGAGTAAATTTCATGTTGATTTGGAAAAAGAACTGGCTGATCTTCATGGAAAAGATGCAGCACTATTGTTCTCATCTTGCTTTGTAGCCAATGACTCCACCCTCTTCACTCTAGCTAAAATGCTGCCAGGTGAGATCTCAAACTGCATCCCATATTTACTACAAAGGCATAATCCTGTGCTCTAGTTAGGAACAGATTTCACCAATGACTACTCCAACTTGAGAATTCATTCTACTCTGCCAGTAAATATGTTGCCTGTTTGAATGCCACACAGAAATTCTGTTCAGCTCTGAGTCACAGTAGCAGCCTGATGAACCTGAGGTCCAGGGCCTAGGAGCTCAAAAATAGTTGGCTCCAGTTCTTCTGCTCTGACTTCCGAAACCAGCTAAAAATGAGGCACCATGGGTTTGGTTTCTTCTTATCTGTGGATAGGAACTTTTTTGGCCTTTATCTCCCCCCATCTGTAGCCCAGGACAGGTTCACTATCTTCAGAGTTTTTAAAAGAATTAGATAGAACATGAAGGACTTGTTAAAAACAAAACCCTTCTTCAGTATTTCCTTGAGGTCAAGTTTGTTTTAGTTAAAGTGCTAACATAAGCCTTAAATAACACTCTTGCTTAATAGCCTATAACTTGGAGTTTTGATCAAAAGCATTATTTTCTAGAACATGCTGCCTTTGCTGTTTGGACAGTTCCCATACCTAACATGATGCTGGGAATCATGTACTGCTTTCTGTACCTAAAGTGCAACTGGGTTGTTCCCCCAGGCTGTGAGATTTACTCCGATTCGGGAAACCATGCCTCCATGATCCAGGGGATTCGAAACAGCAGAGTGCCAAAGCACATATTTCGTCATAACGATGTCAACCATCTTCGAGAGTTACTGAAGAAGTCTGATCCGTCTACACCGAAAATTGTTGCTTTTGAAACTGTTCACTCAATGGATGGTAAGGCATCGTAAACCCATCTCCTCCTTGTAGTGCAGCTGATGCTCAGATCATCTGCATCTTAGATGTGAAAGTGTAAAACACTGCAAGGCTTGGCATGAAAACAGCCTTTCAAAATGCCTGGTGTTTGGGGTACTCCTGATGTTGCGCACAGGGCATCCTAATGGCCACTGCTTTGATTCCCAGGTGCTGTCTGTCCCCTGGAGGAGCTGTGTGACGTGGCCCATGAGCACGGGGCCATCACTTTTGTGGATGAAGTGCATGCCGTGGGGCTGTACGGAGCTCGAGGCGGTGGCATAGGGGACCGGGATGGAATCATGCACAAAATGGACATCATCTCTGGAACGCTTGGTATGCACGACCAGCAAAGCTTACCAGCAGCCAAACTGAGTGGGTTAAAATTAGTCTTTTCAAGTGAACTTGCTAGGGATTTGACGGGGGGGATTTTTCAAAGAGTTCAAAGGATTTAAGTATATGTCCCATAAGTTTTCAAAAGCATTTGTGTTAAGCTACTTACACTGCCAGGCAAACCAGTCAAGGTAGCATTTTTATTTAAACAAGCTAACAAAAATCCTCCAGCAGCATATTGTACTGTTCTAATCCAGGTGAGAAGGCTGGCACAGTAGTAATCTCTATTTAGTACTCAGTTCTTTTATGTGAAATTGGGTGTTTCTAACTTGAGAACCATGAGATGGGGAGTTAAAGAGATATGGCAAGAACTAAACTGTTACCAGAATGAAAGAAGTTTACTGCTGCCAACTGATACATTGTTTAGGTAACTTCCAAAACAAATAAAACTTACTACAGAAGTTCCTATCTTTTAAACTTGGTAAGATTTTTTGTTAGCTTAAAGAAAAGCTAAGAAATGGCTAGCTTTTTTTCTTAGCTTGGGTTTCTCCTCTGGTACCTGAACAGTCCCCTGCTTTTGGGGAAGGGGAGCTGGTGTCTACCATGTAATCAACAGTAACCTCTGTGCTTCTGAGGAACACAGGCTATTTCTAGCATGCCCAGGACAGATTACTTGAAATCTGCTGAGAGACTTAGTGTTGATCATTTGGGGTCACTACTGAAGTTGGTGTAGTTGATACTTCTGCTTATCAGATGTTCCCTGAGTCAGAACATGAATACTTGAAAGAGGGTTTTGAACTGTCCTCCTTTTGTAATCACTGGGTCTGTATTACCAGGACTGGTTTAAAAACAAAGCTGTAACATGTGCTGAGTTAATACAAGATTAGCAGTGGGAGGGCTGGAACAGCTGCCTGCCATGTACTTAATGTAGTCAAAACAATTTGCTCAAGTAAAAGTACAGCTACACTGGAACCATTCTAAAGGGTGGAAGGACTAAGCTTGGCTGCCCCTCTCTTTTCAGGAAAAGCCTTTGGCTGCGTAGGAGGGTACATCTCCAGCACGAGCTCCCTCATAGACACGGTGCGCTCCTACGCCGCCGGCTTCATTTTCACCACGTCGCTGCCGCCCATGCTGCTGGCCGGCGCGCTGGAGTCCGTCAGGACCCTCAAGAGCGCAGAGGGGCAAGTCCTGCGGCGCCAGCACCAGCGCAACGTGAAGCTCATGAGGCAAATGCTCATGGACGCGGGGCTGCCTGTGGTGCACTGCCCCAGCCACATCATTCCTATAAGGGTGAGTCCTCAGGAGAGCTCCAAGGGAAACGGGGTGCCTGTACTCCCGCGTAGAGTGGTGTTACTTTTCCAGGTTATTAGTAAAAATGTACAAAATTGAAATCTATGCAACTAATCAGCAGAGGTTTGTTAGCAGTCTGTGTTCCCTTCCTTGCCTAAATTCATTTCCTAGAATTTCCTATTCTTAAGTAGGAAATCAGTTAAATTAACCTCAGCCTCCTTTAAATGCTTTAAAGCAGAATGATACAAAAGTGTGAAACCTGCATTCTAACACTGTATAAGAAGGAAGAGATGGCCACACAAACTGCTGAAAAGTGCAGGTATAAGTAGCTGCCTGCTGAGGTTAGTGATGTGCCCCGGGCCTCAGACAGCACTGTGGTGACCATTTATCCTCTTTGCAGTATGATCTATTAACCAATGCAAGGAAAAGCAGTTTGATCCTTTTCAGGTAGCTAAGTTGGTTTAAGAGTTCTATTCACTTTGCTTGTTTTGGATAATCTCATAATTACCCACTTTGAATTTTAGGTTGCAGATGCTGCTAAAAACACAGAGATCTGCGACAAGCTGATGAGCCAGCACAGCATCTATGTCCAAGCAATCAACTACCCCACAGTTCCCCGAGGAGAAGAGCTGCTACGTATTGCCCCTACACCTCACCACACCCCTCAGATGATGAGTTATTTCCTTGGTGAGTGGATTCTTGCAACACTGAAGAAAATGTGGCACTGTGCAGTCTGTTCTCAAGATGAGACTAGGAAATATTCATCTGGACAGCACTAACTTAGGCAACATCTGAGTGCTGCAGCACTCTGATCCTGTGTTTAATTTTCTTTGAATGTGACTAGTGAGAGCTGGTGCATTGCAACCTAGAGTGCAGCACAAAGCCCAGGACAGTACATCATCTTCTCTTACATGGTTCAAACCAGTCTTTATATTTACTACCTGGTGTCTATAGAAACCTGCTCTCCTAAGCTGAGCCATTTCCTTCTCTTAAATATAGATATGTCTAGGGAGCCTCAGTGCTCTCTGACCCTGTGAGAAGACCCCATCACCTAACTCCAGATTAGGTCACAGTGAATTGCTAGTTTCTTTTTTCTTTTGCTAGGGAAAAGCTAGGCTATATACACTTTTTTCCATTTATCTAAAGTGATCTGGTGTCCTAAGCAAAGATTTGGTCTCCAATTTCTGTTCATAACAGAAAAACTCCTGGCTACATGGAAGGATGTTGGTCTGGAGCTGAAACCCCACTCTTCAGCTGAATGCAACTTCTGTAGAAGACCCCTGCACTTCGAAGTGATGAGCGAACGGGAAAGGTCCTACTTCAGTGGCATGAGCAGACTAGTGTCTGTCAGTGCTTGAAAGCAATGGTGTTGATCTTATTCTTGTCTAGATCTAGTACCCAGTCAGTAGCATTTTTAAATTCTTAATAAGCATTTTAATCATAGTTGAAGCACTAAGCTCTGAGAATAAATTTCTGGAGCCATTACACCCACTTGTATTCTCATGCTTACTTCTCCATTTAACCTCCATAAGCAGCGCTTGTTGTCCATGGTTGGAAAAGGACCTACTGGAATAAAAAGTGGTCTGCAACTTAAAGCCTTTCAGTTGCTGTGCTGCCTTTTCAATGGGTGTAAGCCAGAACAGTACTGCAGGGGCTGGGTTTATCTGTAGGAACAGGGGAAGCTGATTTTTTCCAAGCAATTTGAATTTCTACCTGAAGGCTTTTGAAAACCTGCAGCTATGATACAGCATGCACACAAAAACATAAGCTATTCTCACAGATGCTTATGCTATAGATGAGGAGTCTTTACTGGAGGTGGGGAGGACATTTAGACTGGATTTTTCTAGGTGCTGACCCATCTACCACACACTTTCTCAGCTAGCTGCAAGACCTTCTCCTTCAGCCTGGTGTACAGCACACAGTTTCATACCCAGGTTCTTTCCAAGGGGAAAAAAGTGCAGAAGAAAGTGCTAAGAGGATTTCTGACTGTTTGGGACATGATTAGAAAACAGTAGCTTTCTGTCTGGGAGAAGATGGCTCCTTTTCTACTCTACAGGTGACAGTAAATGCAAGTTGCCTCTGGCTGAGGCAGCTAAGGCTAGAAGAGGCAGGGACAGAGCCTGTGTGTGCTGATCTCCAGTGCCCTCAGAGATGGACTTCAGTGGAAAAACTAATTCCTGTCTTTGGCAGAAATCAGGGGAATCATTTTGCATATTATATATAGTATCTCCAGAAGTCAATATTGGCATGAAGTCTAGGAATAGAGCAAAATGTTTCCTTCATGCAAAGACATGCCCAATATATGCCAAAATGGAGAAGTCAGCAGTAATTTAAGCCTTGTACTGAAGCACACTGCTCTTCTTCCCAAAAGTCCTATCAAAACATTCCCATTTTCAAGGTAAATAGTCAGTATAGCCCCTTGCCAGCCAGTGAAGTGATTGCTTGCAATGGTGGTTGTGTGTCACATGCCTGTTCTGCAAAAGGGTAAAGGCTGCAACCAGCCCTCAGGATTAATGAAGTACTTCAATTGTTGCACAAGGCAGTTTAGCAAATAGCATGGGCAAATCCACCACCACATAATGGTGTGTGCAATAGCTGCTTTGCTTTTCTAAACCAATTAGCTTCTTCTCGCTGTTACATTATCCTGATCTGAAGCAAATTCCAGTGCTATTCAAGGAAAAACACAGTGCAAAGCCCTGCTTTCCCTGCCTTGCACACAGTTTGTGTCCTAGCATTGGCGAATGTGCATCTCCATTACAGGGCAGATCACATTACCAACTTGAGACATCAAATAAAAACCACAGATCCTGCAACCACCTCTCCTACAGCAAAGTTGTCCTCACAACATGAAACAAAATTATGACCCTAAATGCCATTTTGAGGAGCTGGTGTGAGCAATCCATTGTGTAAAGGGACACACAGCCCTAGTTTCTGACACACCACAAGGTCGCTTGCCCAGAGAGGTTGTGGAGTCTCCTTCTCTGGAGATCTTCCAAACCCGCTTGGACGCAGTCCTGTGCTATGTGCTCTAGGTGACCCTGCATGTGCAGGGGGGTTGGACTAGATCTCTAGAGGTGCCTTCCAACCTTCAGCATTCTATGATTCTATGATTTCTGGTTTCTCTGCTGCTGACATGCATAATTAACCCAAAAGACCTGGCATTAATAAGCTGAAATTTTGGCTCTTTTTCGTAGAAATTACTTTTGCCTCCTTTGTACAGCAGAGGAGAGGAAAAGACTCAAAAAAGGCAAATTATCAGAAGTCTTCAACACAAAATTCCAAGTTAGTGGTGGAAGGGAAGCAACAGCCAAGGTTATCAGCTTTTAAGATGCAGGCAGCACAACTAGGTTCAGCACACAGCAGTTCACACTTCTCCCATTACATTACACAGGACAAGTTACATTAGATTCTAATACCAGTAAAGGTGTGAGAAGAGAGCCCATGTGCAGCACAAGGTTGGCAGCAAAGTTTATCGCTTAAGTCCAAAGAACAACAAATCCAAACAAAGGATCATTTTTCCACATTGAAAAGGACATAGAATGAAGAAACAAATATATTGTTTCCCACCAAGCAAAACTTGAATGACAGATTGCATAACTTATGGCTACATAAGCATCATGTACAACACATTTCTGGAAAATAATGAAGGAAGTAACCAGGAGAAGATGTTCAAACTCCCCCCAAAATGGTTCATAGCACCATCAGAACAAGCAAGAGCACAGCTGTAAAGTCACTGTGAGGATTTGTCTGGAACCACTGAGATAACTAAATGGATGTGTTTTGAGTTACACAACCCAGATCTCACACCCATCTCAACTTCCCAACAGGGAGATGCCAAGCAGCACAAGAGGGCATAAGCCCACGTAAAAAACACCCCAAAACTCCTCCAGTTACCAGAACAAGGAACACACCTCATGCTAACAGCAGGGAATGCAAAAGTTCACTCTCACTTCACCTGCCCTGGCTGGCCAAAGGAAAGAGCTCCTGCGCTTAGCCTGGCGAAGCTGCTGGTGTCCAAGCTTTGGGGACCTATGTTTCCTGCCAGACCTCTAGCTGGCTGGCATCAGTGACTGAAAACAGCCACTGGGGTCAGATTTGAAGAAGGAAGCCAGTATTACAAGCTTACAAACCTCATTTATTTGGGAAATGGCTAAAAATATCCCGTCAAAGCCACGTGAAATGAGAACCCACAGCACCTCCTGAGCTCACAGATGGCCTTTCCTCCTGCAGTGAACCAGGATCTGCAGGGAAGGTGCCCTGAAGCCCCACAGCAGAGAAGGGAACCCAACAGGCCCCAGCAAGCAGAGAGCCCCAGGACAAGGGGGACACAAGCACTTGCTCCATAGACTTCCAGCTTGGGAACCTATTCACGCAGATCCTAATCACATCCCAGAGGGACAGGCCAAGCGCTTGGGCACAACCAGAGGTGACAGGGAGGGAAAAACATCCCTGTTCAGAGCTTCACCACAGACCTCGCTCCGGGGAGGAAGAGGAGCAGCCTGCACTCTGCAGCATCGGGTCACTGCATCCAGGCAGCTGCCCTGCTCCAGCAATTGCTCTCAGTCCTGGCAAAGCCCAAACGGGGAGATTCCCACCAACTGCTGCGCTCCTACCTCTCTGGAAGCCGGGCACAGCCAACCTGCCTCTGCTCTGTCCCCTCCAGAAGGCAACCCAGGAGCAGCTGAGCCTCCTTTTGTGCTAAAGCTCTACTGCAGGAGAGGACTCTCATTTACAGGCACGGAAGCACCTGCCCCCCCTCCCACCAGCCCGGGGAGCCTGATGGGGAATTGGAACCAGCTGCTGCTGCTTCCCAATGAGCCCCCTGCCCAGCCGAGCCCCCTGCTCTCCCATAGGGGCTCCAGGCAAAGCCGCCCCAAGCCCTGTGGTGTGGGGTGCTCCGCTAAGTGAGGCTGCACGGGTGTTATCCCTGTGCGCAGCCACACGGCTTGTGATCCCTCTGTACCCCCTGCTCCCAGCCCAATGGAGCGCCCCATGCAGTCAGGATCACCCTGATCCTGGTGCCCACGGTGCCGCTGCTGCGTTCGCAGCCCCCTGCTCTGGCTGAGGGCTGGCAGCACTGCAAGGAGGGAGGTGACGGCTGCGGAGCTCATAAACAGCCCCGCTGCGGCTCGTCGTGCAAAGAGGTGCCACAAACGTCCCCGTGCGAGGGGAGCGGACACGCTCCCAGCTCCCGGCGCCACTGCCTGTGAACCCCAGCCCGCAAGCAGAGCAGGAGGCCCTGCTCTCCGCTCTGCACATCCTCCCGCGGAGGCTGCGGGCGGCTCGCAGCGAGCACCCTCCTGCTGAGTGCTCTTCCCAGCAGGTGGCACGGCTCCATTGGGAACCACGGCCTCGTTCGGCCCGCAGCTCTGTCCCCAAACACACCCGGTCCAGCCCGCTCCAAGCTCTCCGGCAGCACGTGCAGCCAACAATGCAGGAAAAGCCACTCCTGGGCAAGATCCACCATAAAAAAGTGCGGATCCTTGTGCATGGGCTGGGAAGGAGAGGGATAGAAAGCCAGTCCGTAATTCTGCCAGCCCTTCTGCCTTTCAGCTCGCGATGTGACGGGATGGAAGGATCCAGGACCCTGATTCTCCAAAGCTTGTGCTTAGTGTAGCAAAATTAGTCACTTCTTCCCTGGGTCTTGAGCCTATTTTGCTCTAATCAGACAGGGGGGAGTGAAAACACAGTGTCCCTGCAGTCCGTGGGGCCCAGGGGCACCAAGGGCGGGCAGGGCACTGGGCTGCCACCACCAGCATGCCTGGAAACCTGGAGAAGTCTGTGTGGGCAGTGCTTGACCTGGACGCGGAGCCTGCGGCGCCTTGCCCCTCTGCCTCGGGTGGGCTTTATGCAGGGACAGAGGCCCTGGCAGGGAAGCTGCTCTTGCTCCGGCGACACGCGAATCGGGGATGCGGATGGCGTGTGGCGTGGGGAACGCGCAGGGGCTGGGGACGAGCCCTCGCTGCCCTCCCCCGTCAGAGCCTCCTCCGCAGACGGGACCCCCGCGCCGCCCCCGAAAGAGCCCCGCGGCTCGGGGCGCTGCGGCGCGGCCGGGGGAGGCGCGGGGCCGCGCGGGGAGGTGGGGCCGGGCCGGGCCGGGCCGGGCCGGGCCGGGCGGGCGGGCAGGTGAGCGCAGCCCGCGGTGCCGGAGCCGGCCATGGAGCCGCAGCGCAGGTAGCGAGCGCGTCCCCCCGGCCCGCAGCGCCCGCTGCGGCCGGGGCGGCACCGGGGCCCGCGGGGCTGCCGGCGGGCGGGGGGCCCGTCCGTGCTCCGCGCTGTTCGGGGGGGCGGGCGGCGGGACAGACCCCCGGCCGCCCCCCTCCCGCCTGCAAGTGGCGGGGGGAGACGCTTGGGCGGGAGGGGACCGCGGGGGAGCCCGTGCCGGGATCCCGGGTGGCTCCTGGCGGGACCGAGCGAGTGCCAGAGCCGGGCAGCGCTGCTCGCGCGGCGCCGGACAGAGCCAGGCGAGCGGGGCCGGCGGCGGCAGCGCAGCGGGGCGCCCACCCGCGAGCGAGCAGCGACAGCCGGCACGGGCACGACGAGGCTGGTGAGTGACGCAGAGCAGGGCTTGGCGAGGACTCGCCCAGGAGGGCACTCGGGTGCTCGCCGGGCTGCGCCCGCGGGCAAGGTCCGGGCAAGGTGCGCGCTGCCCCGGCTGCCAGCACCTCCCTCTGCTGCCTCCACCAGCCAGGTGCCAGGCAGCTCTTCACATTCAGCCTTCCTCTCACAAAAATCAACTGAATGCCGTGACTTGGGACTTTGCCCTTTGTGTTCTCGGGGAAACAGGAGTCTAAGCAACTTCTTCGAGATTTCTTCCTTTGTGCTGTTCCTCTGATGCATCCCGTGGAGAAGAGCATCCTCTTCCCACCTCTCTTCCTGCAGCTCCTTCACCAGCCTTCATCCCTGCTGTGTTTTGCAGGCCACGACCTTTTGCCTATGGGCAGAGCCGTGTGCCACACGCTGGCACGTGCGAGGGGACTGGGGCTCCGTGGGTCTGCACTGCCGGCTGGGCCCGTCTCCCATGCAGGCAAAATCCTTCCTGAGTGGGCCACAGTAACCAACATCTGGGCTCGTTCTGGGGTCACAGCCCTGCTCCTGCCTGAAACGGCCCAAGAACTGCATGCCTGACAGAGCTCCCCAGGTTTCCCCGGCACTGATTGATCCCCAGAGCTTTTGGTATGCAACAGGAGACCATTTTTAGCTCAAAGTTTATTCTAAAAAGAGGGGGAAAGATAAAGTACTGCTGCATGCATGAATCCTCAAATAAATCAGGACTAATAGCAAAGGAAACTCAGAGGCGGCAGTGATGAATTTTACATTAAACTGTTGGCATCGCTACCACACATGAAAGCAATTCCCGCTGAATTGCTGGATCGTGTGCCACACTGCTGAATTTTGAATGAGACGGCAGCAGGTGAGGGGACGTGGAAGGTGCAGGGGACACCAGTGTAGCACAAGGGGGTAGACGCTCAGTGAGGAGGAAGAGCCATGAGCTTCCCAACAACCACCTCCCTGGTGCCTGTTGGGACCATCACAGCCTTTTTGGGGCAGAGTCGGGGAAAGGTGGAATAGCTCTCACATCCTTAAATTGCTAAAGACAGCAGGCACTGAATGAGATCAGGGCTGACGTGAGGCAGTGTCTGCACCAGACAAAGTGGCTGCGCAGGGCAACATGGTGACAAGGGCTCTGGCCAACGTGAGCCCTGGCGAGAGGGGCCGGAGGGCTCAGAGAGCACCCGCGGCAGCCGCTCTGTTGGCAGTGCCCAGGAGGGTGGACATGGCCACGTGCAGGGAGACGGTCAGGTGTGGCAGCTGGAATTGTTACATGTAGAGCTGGGGTCAGCTTTTGAACCTGGCTTCCAAAGAGAACCCAATGTGTGCAGCTGTTCTGTCTGTTATTTATTCCACTTCTCCCCCTACAATATTTTAGCACCCATTTTAAACCAAATTTGACAGAGGGGAGTCTCAAAGACTTCTAAATGCCTACAAGCCCTGTAAAAACAGGCAAGCAGCTGGGTGGAGGAGGAAGTGTCCACTAGTGCTATGCAGAGGGACTTGCAGTAGTCTGTGCTTAAGCCGTGTTAGTCACCAGAGTCCACATCTAGCCTGTAGCCCCACGTGTCCCAGGCGCTAAAGGTTAATTCCTGGTGGCCACAAGCATCAGCCCCACTGGGAGCCGAATGGTGCTTGCGGCTCTCTTGGAGTGACTTGCTGCATCTTGCTTGTGGAAACCACCTCCAGCTTCTCCTCACCTTTGAGGACAGTGAATGTGTTCATCAACCTACAAGCCTTCGGGACAAGCAGAAGCCTTCCTCCTTGCGTGAGAGGAGAGGAGTTCCCAGCCTCTGCCTTCTTCAGGGCTATCACCTACTGCCCCATGGAGCAAAGCTCCTGTGTGCATCTCCTCTGCTGCTGGGGACCAGGGCTCCGAGCACACCCTACCATCACCTCTCCTTCATCCTCCAAGATGCCACACAGCTTGCTGTCTTCTTCTTGTGCCTCCTTTACCCAGGGAAAGCTCATCAGCAACACCACCCCTCCTGCACAGAGGGTGACCATCCACCGCAGCCTTGCAGGGAGGCCCCAGGCACTCCCTGCGCTCCAAGATTTGCAGAGCTGCCCCCTCCATCAGATGGTCTGTCTGTGTGGAAGCCTCCAGCACAGTGGGGACAGCAACCCCAACAGCTCCCACAGAGTGTGCCCTGCAGCACGGCATAACTGCATCTGAGTAAGGTTTTATACAACCTCCCTGTAGCATGTGCAAACAGGGTGTTCCCACCATAACCAGGGTCAGCTGGAACTCCAGCTCCCTGCAGTCCGGCAATGCACGGAGCTCGTCAGCAGCAGCTACACCTCACTTGGGCTTCCCAGGAGAGGCTGTGGCCGTCCTTGCCTCGCGCTCCTTACCTGTCACCACCAAGCACCTACTGGTCCCTCAGAGGGTCCCCAGAAATCCCTGACACTGCTGTGCCGTGGGTGCCTCTCAGCAGCACAGCTCCTGAGCAGCCCCAGACCCTTTCCCGAGTGCAGGAAGGAGGTGGGCAGGATCAGCACCAGCAGTGGGGTGCCGGGAAAGGGACACATTCTCCGGGTCGGGAAGCCCATCCTGTGTCAGGAAGCTGGTCCCCCTTTGCAAACCCTGTCTCGTCCAACAGCAACAGCAGCGTCGACCTGGCCAGAAGAGCCAGGCTGCTGGTGCTGGTGCTGCGGAGTGTGATGGACCCACTGGTGGCCCCAGATGCTGCCGTCACCAGCCTCGGAGCACTCAGCCACGATGCTTTGGGACCGTGGAGCGTTTTGCTGCCCTGGTCCATTGCTTGCTGACCGGAGGGCCGTGACCGCCGGCCGCTCCTGCTTCCTCAGGCCATGCAGGATGTGCGCGTGCCATGGGCGCTGGGGGATCCAGGGCCAAGCGCCAGTGACGGCGGTGGCAGCGGGGGGCTGGCGAGCCGGACTCGCAGCGCCGCCGTGGGTCGTACCACTGCGGAGGCGGGGGTGGGCGGCCACAGGTAGCCCCTCGCCGCCGCTCCGCAATGGTCTAAGCAGCGCTGAACAGTTCCTGGAAAACTCGCCCAGGGAGGCAGCGGGTGCCCGCAGCGCCGGCAGCAGGAGGTGCGAGGCCCGGCGGGCAGCACCTCCCGGCGGGAGCCTGGCCCCACGTGCACTGCCTGCACCCCAGCTCTGCCACCCAGGCAGCCGTGTGTCTGGGGAGCTGCCAGGACGAAAAAGGGGGAAAAAGGGACAAGCTGGCTGCCATGGCTGCAACACCCTGCTGGTAGGTGACCCCGGGATCTCTTCCCTCCCTGCTGAGCTTTGGTCCCGCTGCTGGGTGCCCCGTGGGGCGGGGGAGTGGGGCTGCTGGGGACGCCCTCAGGACACCTGCGGGAGAGGTGGGAGAGGCAAGTGCCTCCGCCGGGCACCTGACAACTTCATGGTGGGCAGTGCCAGCGGCTTTTGGGGACAGCCAGTGCCGCACACAGAGCTGTGGCCAGTGGGGAGAGAGGTGCCGCCCACCACGCTCTCCTCCTGCATGGAGTTCCACGCAGGGAGAGGTGGGGAGGAGGAGACCAAGGCAGCACCCCCACGCAGCCGGACCCCACGTTGGAGCTGGCGGGGGCTCCCGGAGGGCAGCAATCGACCAGCTGGGCAGTCGGGAGGTGCCTTTTTCTCTCACCCATCGCTGGCGTAGGGAACACACAATGCCTCCCACGGGTGCTCCAGCCCTCTGCCTGGCTCCTTTCCCCCCGGGCCGTGCAGCAAGCCAGGGGCCCAGCATGAACTGTGAGGATGCTGTGCCAGGCACTGGCTGCTTCTCTCCATGCCCGCCCCTCTCTGAGCGAGCGTGGGCTCTCAGAAGTTGCTCTGTAGAGAAAACTTGCCGCCAATCTGCCCTCTTTCGTTTTTGTTTCTGACCCGGGAGCACCTCGCGCAGCGCTCCCAGCCTCACACCCGTGTGCTCTCCCCGAGCCCATTTCCAGGGAGCTCAGTGTCTGGCTGCAGGTTTCCAGTGACCCTGCTGCTCCTCCTGACCGCGGCGTGGCTGGCGTCTGCGCACCCGCGTGTGCACGCAGCAGGCAAGCTGGGGGCTCTGTGGCCTTGTATTTCTGGTTTTTCTTTTCTTTTTCTTTTTCTACAAATAATCTCACTGGGAAACCGCCCTGGGCAGTTTCTGGCTTTGAGTTTCCTTTCTTGGGGAGAGGTTGGTGGACTGTGGGAGGCCCCAGAGAAGATGCTGTGATCTGAGATGAAATAAGAGAGATGTCTACAGAGATGAAATATTTTCTCGCTTCCTTTATGCCTCGCTCAGACAAAAGACACCTCAAAACAGCACGAAACCTGCCCGCCCGGGCCAGCACGTGCTGCAAAGTGCCTGGGCACAGTTCAGCTTGGCTCTCGCCTGCAGGAAGATGCTCTGCAGAAGCGGGCGGGCTGGGGTTGCAGGAAAGGCATGGGGTGATTCAGGACGATGACAGCGCTGCTGTATCGCGCAGCTGCCCCTGTGCAGATGGCCCTGCTTGGCCGCTCCTGCCCCCAGCCCCCGCGGCTGCTTCGTAGGGCGGAGGTGCAGACACCTGGGTGGACCTGGGTTTTTCTCCAGGGAAGCCTGTTCCTGCCTCCCAGTGGGAGAGGGGAAGGAGAAGAGCTGGGGAGATCTGAATCCTGAACAAGGGAAAATGTAAAATGGGGGAAGCGGAAGATCTGACTTTTGAAAGCACAGAGGGTGAGAAGGGCAATCTACATGAAGGGGGAGGCATCAGCAACCTGAGCAGCAGGAATGAGGCGCTCTGGAGTACAAACCTCTGGCAGAGGCAGACCCTTCTCAAGCCGAGGGCTCTGGCATGCCATGCTGCTGGCCAGGAGGTGGGCACATATGCCCCAGGGGTGCCCCATGACAGGCATCCCCATCCCTGTCCATCCAGGAATCACTGCAGGCTTCCTATGGCCAGTGAGCAAACGCACGGGTGTGGAGCTTTGTGCAGGAGCGCAGGTCTGGCCTGCGGGTAACCGAGCCGACACCACATACCTGCTTCTCCTGGCAGCAGTGAGCAGCTCAGATCCTAGCAATTGCATTACAGGGCATGCGTTAGCTGGCAGATCGTCTGAGCCGGCTCCATGGGGAGGCGAGAAGCCGTGAGCAGCAGGGCTCCCCAGGGCCCGGTGCTGAGAAGAGCCCTGGCAGGAACAGGCTGTGGACAGCGGGGAGCAGCCAGAGGCTGGCCCGGACGCCGCATGGGGCCGCAGTGTGGCCGGGTGGCTGCCACGGCTCCTGAGGGATTTGCTGGTGGGCATCCAGGAGCTGCTGTGTGCAGTGCCCAGGGCAGCGCTGCTTTGCAGCCTGGCACAGCCGCTCCGACCAGTAAACCCGGCAAACAGCATCTCCTTGGGCGTCTTGAAGCGGCCCCTTTCAGCTGAGTTTAGCAGTGGAGGACACAAGACTCTCAGATCAAGGGATGCAGTAGAAGCCCCTGCTGTGGGAAGCACTGGGCGGGCACAGGCCCAAACAGCTGAGCCAATGGCCACCCCTTCCCCTGGTGCCTACGTGCCCTGGGGCAGCCCCCAGCCCCTACAGGGTCAAGACCAGCCCTGCTGTACCAGGACGGCAGTGCTGAAAAGGGGCAAGGGGGGAGAAGCCTCAGTGACAGCAAGTGCTCAGGGCGGTGACAGCAGCCAGCGGTGCCCCCGGGGAGGCAGCCAAGGCCGCCCGGCGCGTCGGCAGCTGCTGCGTGATGAAGAGCTCCGGCGCCCGGCGACCCTGGAGGGGAGCAGCCGCTGCCGCACACGACACAAATTGAATTACTCTGCAAATGAGCTCACTTAGGAGGGCAGCCTGGGGAGCGGGGGCAATCTGCAGCCACACAGCCCCCGGGGGAGCCGGCGTCTCACGTCCCAGCTGCCGCTCGCAGACAGTCTGGGAAGGCTGGGGTAGGAGGGCTGCAGCCGGCGCCGGAGAAGAGATGGGGATGCTGGAAGGAGCAGAGCCCTGGCTGTCCCCCAGGGGTAGCCAGGGCCAAGCCTGCCCCCAGCTGCTCACTCACCTTCTCTGCCCTCCTCCTTGCAGCGGTGCCCAGCGAACGCTGTGGTGCCCCTGCTCAGCCCGGTGCCCAGCCTCGCCAGCACCAGGACTGCGCCACCACCTCCTGCTGCTGCTCCTGCTGCCGTCCCTGTGGCCACCCACCGCTGCGCTGAAGCCCGCACTGCCTCCCATCGTCCCGGACCGGCCCTTCCTGGTGGCCTGGAACGCCCCCAGTACACGGTGCCTGAGCGCCTACCACGTACCCCTTGACTTGGACGCCTTTGGCATTCTGGTGAACCGCCGGGAGGCCTTCACTGGGGGCAACATCACCATCTTCTACTACGACCAGCTGGGGCTCTACCCCTACTACCAGAACAGCTCTGTGCCCCCCACTGCTGTCAACGGGGGCTGTCCCCAGAATGCCAGCCTGCAGGACCACCTGGGCAAGATGGTGAAGGACATCCTGCGGACCATGCCCTCCGAGAGCTTCGCTGGGCTGGCTGTCATCGACTGGGAGAACTGGAGGCCTCTGTGGATCCGCAACTGGGACAAGAAGAACATCTACCGCAGCATGTCAGCCCAGCTGGTGAGACGGGGCAATCCCGGCTGGAGCGACGAGCAGGTGGACCTGCGGGCCAAGTGGGAGTTTGAGAAGGCTGCTGTCAACTTCATGTCAGAGACGCTCAAGCTGGCACGGGCGCTGCGGCCCCGCGGTTGGTGGGGCTACTACCTCTTCCCCGACTGCTACAACTACCACTACTGGGATGACTTCGGGGGCTACACGGGCCACTGCCCACCCTTGGAGGTGCAGCGCAACGACAAGCTGCTGTGGTTGTGGGAGCAGAGCAGAGCCCTCTATCCCTCCATCTACATGGAGGAGGTGTTGCGCGACTCGCCACAGGGCAGGCGCTTCGTGGGCGCCAAGCTGCGTGAGGCGCTGCGCGTGGCCGAGCTGCCCTCTGCCCCGCACTCACTGCCCGTCTTCGCCTACGCACGGCCCTTTTACACCTACACGCTGAAGGAGCTGAGCCAGGTGGGCACCCGCGCGGTCCTGCCCTCACGTGGTGGCGCAGAGGAGGCGGGAGGGAAACGGGAGACCTCGTTGTTGCCGTCATTGCATGTCTCCATTCTCGTGTGGAGGCAGGGAGGATGAGGGCGGGCACACAGGGGAGGCGCCTGCCTCAGCCCATGCCACCCGCTCTCCCGCAGGCGGACCTGGTGCACACCATCGGGCAGGCGGCTGCCGCGGGCGCACACGGCGTTGTCCTCTGGGGAGATGTGGAGTACTCACGCAACCGGGTAAGGTGGCTGCGGGCATGCTCCTCAGAGGTGGCTTCAGTCCACTTGGCCCCTGGCACTGGGGAGCTGGCGGAGGCGTGGGCGGCCACGCTCATGCCATCACTCTCTCCTCCTGCCAGAGCAACTGCCAGAAGATCCGCAACTACCTGCTGGGCGCCCTGGGTCCTTACATCGTCAACGTGACGCTGGCAGCCCAGCTGTGCAGCCGCCAGCTGTGCCACGGCCACGGGCGCTGCCTGCGCCGGCGCCCCGACTCTGACACCTACCTGCACCTGGACGCTGGCACCTTCCGCATCCGCGTGACGGCCGAGGGTGGGCGGGCGCGCGTGGCGGTGCGCGGGGCGCCTGCCCGCTGGCACACGCAGCGCATGGCGCGTGACTTCGCCTGCCACTGCTATCAAGGCTGGCGGGGCGAGCGCTGCGTGGCTGCCAGCTCGGAGGGCCCCCGCGCCGTCAGGGACACCAGGACTGCCGCTGCCACCATCCTGCTGGCCTGGGTGCTGTACTCGGTCCCCTGAGCAGGAGCAGGGCAAGTGCCATGGGGCTAATTTAAGGACACCTCGCTCCCTCTGGAGGGGTTGGCACCAGCGCAGGAGCAGCTTTAACCTTATTTATGGTGCAAATTCTGACCTCGAAGAACTGTTTGTATCTCTCCCACCCTATTCCCCTTTTTACCACCACCTGGCCAGCTTGCAGCCATTGCCGGTGCCAATGTCTGCTCCACTTCAGGACATGTTTGGAAGGTTCTTGCTCTTAATGTGCAAAGGGACTTTTCTGACAGTGCTGTGGTGCTGCTGGGCGCCTTTCCCCACGCACGGTGCTACCCTGCAGCTGGTGCAGGTGTGCGTGGCCGCGGGCCTGCTGGCGTGCAGCAGCACGCTCCTGCCTCCCCAGCAAGGGGAAACACGCAGGGGTTGCTCTTTTTTTTTTTTTTGTATTAAACTATTTTTTGCCCTGTGCATGGAGGAGTTGTGTCTTGCAGCCTCCTGCTCCCACTGCAAGGAGAGCAGCGCTGCACCCCGGGCCTGTCCGAGGGTGCTGGACGAGACTCCTCCAGGAATGGGCAAAGTGCACGGTGTGGACAGCAGCTCCTGCCTGCCCAAAGCCTCCTCGAGCCTTCTGGAGTCCTCTGCTCCAGGCCGGCGGAGAGGTGCCGGTGCACTCCCTGCCCCCCACAGCAGCACTGGGATAGGAGCAGCCTCCTGCCGGGGAGGCCCAGTGCATGGGAGCAACTGCCTTTCAGGAACATTCCTGGTGGGAATTGAGGGCTTTGCCTCACTCCCTTGTTTGTAACCACAGCCTGGGCATGGGTGTGAGCCATCCTGCCCGTCCTGGTCCTGACTCTGCCTTCCATCAGCAACTGCTTCTCCAGGGGCTGCTGCTGAGGCCAGGCTCGCAGCAGGTGTGTCGCAGGCGATCCCTATCCCTTGCTGAGCTGCAGCAGCTCCCCATGCAGACCTGTGGCAACGGGTCCAGACATCCAGATTTGGGGTAATTTGCTGATGTCTCTTGCCAGTCCGAGCTGAGGGAGAGTGAGGGAGCTGACTAGAGCCGCAGTCCACCAAGGGGCTGCATGTGCCTTGCTGCCACCTCCTCTCCAGGTTTGGCAGGACATGCAGAGGGAAGAGGGATGTGTGGGCTCCAGCCACATCCGGGAAGCTGGACAGGCAGCGCTCGGGGGCGACGTGGATGCCTCAGTGTCTGTCTCGCAGGTTGGGACACGCTTCCCCTCTGTCTGTCAGGACTCGCCTTGCCAGGCGCAGGCTCCCAGGAAGCTGCAGAAAGGTTAAGCATCGTGCTCTGACATGTTCAGTGCAGCCCCCAGGCACCACGTGTGCTCCTGCCCCCATCCAGCCCCCTGCATGCAGGGCCCGGATGCCATCGCCATGTTGAGGAGTCCCCACGACAGCCCGTCTCCCACCCCTGCCTTGCCCACCAGCCCACAGGCAGCTTGGTGCAGCCACCTGGTTTTAACCCTGTGCCGTGGTGGTGGGCAGCCCTGGCTCCCAGGCATCCTGCACGCATCCCCCTCGATCCCAGGGAAAGCTCCCTGGGGCTGGGAAAGGTGTCTGCTCTTGCCTGCATTCCTTACAGGATGCCTCCTGCTCCAGTGGTGGCTGGAATGAAGCAGCAACACAAGGGTCAGGTATTTGCAGGGACAGGCCGGGGGGAAGCTGTGTGAGGCAGGGAAGCTCACTGAAAAGGTGGGCTCTGCTGCTGGGAACGGGCTGCAGCTGGGCCTCGTGCTGCGGAGCCGGCTCCAGCCCTAGCCCCCACAGGCATTGCGCTGCCCCCAGCTCCCTCTGAGCTCCCCTTCCTGCAGCCAGGACCTCAGCCTGCCAGGCTGGGCGTGCTCCACGGCCAGGGGACAGAGCTGGGTCCCGGGCCGTCAAGGGCGGAGTGCGGCGGCTTTGCGTGACACCGAGGATACGGGAGCTTCTGCTCTAGCAACTGCCACGGCAGAAAGCTGGTGCGGGCACAGCTCTGTGCCAGCACAGGTGGGCTCCACCTGGCCCAGCGAGCACCACGGCCCAGCCTGGAGACCTGTCTGCTGTTACCCCATGGTTATCCCGGGAACTAAATGAATGAGGATGCAAAAGCCAGTCCAGGACCCATGTGCTGCCCACCACGGGACTGGTGCAGGCACCCGTTCTCTTCCCATCCCTTCTCTTTCTCCTGCAGCTCCTGCTTTCTCCCCCCACCACAATGCAAGAATTCTCCTCACAGAGGGTGGCCTCATCGTGCTCCTTCTAGAATGTTCCCTGGGGAGCCCTGTCACCCCCAAACGCTGCTCAGCCCCGTAGAAACAAAGCTGCAAGCCCAAAGTTCCCTGACTGTCAGCTCCCGCCGGTGCCCTGGGCTCCAGCTCAGCCCAGCCAGAGGAACAGGGCCGGGGCCCTCGCCAGCTCCGGAGATGGTTTCGCCAAGAGCGGGAGAGCAGACAGCCCCGCTGCAGCCCTCCCGCAAAGCAGTTGCCGGGAAAGGTAGCGGCAGAGGAGGCCGAGGAAGACCAGGCTCATCTCCCAGTGCGTGGAGGACAGATAGAAACTTTATTGTGCAGGGGGCAGGGCACCGGTGCCACAGCTGGCGGTGGCCACACGGCTCGTCCCGCGGGGCTGTCAGGGCCGCCTGTACGGGTGGCGGGTCCGCTGGGCAAGGTGGGAGCGTCCTGGGCGCCGCTCCGGTCCTGGGCGCCGCTTCCGGTCCGGAAGTGCTCGCGGCCCGCGCTGGTAGCCAGTCCCTGTGCAGAGAGCCAAGCGGCACTAGCAGCAGCTGCTGCTGGGCCCTGGCCGTGCCCCGGGACAGGCGAAACCTCCTACCTGGATACAGTCCCGGTGGAACCAGGCCCCTCTGCACGATGGGCACACCATGGTGCCAAAGGTGAGGCTGTCCTCCAGCCGCTCGAAGCAGATGATGCAGAGCGTTTCTGCATCAGGTGTCACGGGCACGCTCTGCTGCGGCCGGTGCTCCGAGCAGTAGGATCTGGGGCGAAGACGGCAGAGAGGAGCAGGGTGAGGAAGCGCTGGGGCTGCCAGGCTCCGCAGGGCGGGCAAAGGGGCCGCAGGAACCCTGCGCAGCCTGGTTCTGGCAGCCCCTCGCAGGGTCACGGGACGCACAGAGGCTCCTGCAGCCCTTACCTGTACTGCTTGAAAAACTGTGTCACGCAGCTGCTGTCCACGGCGCAGGGGAGGTGGAAGCTGCGGCCGCAGCCCTTCCCCCGGCCGTCTATGGAGGCACCGCGTTCGCCGCACACGAAGCAGCTCTGCAGAGAGCGTGGCAGCCCCGTGGGCGACGTGCGCTGGGCCTCCCCGGCCAGCCCCGCGTCCCCAGGAAAGGCCCCGGTGCCTCCCGTCCCGCAGAGCCTCCTCGCGCACGAGGTCGCTGCCTGCGCTGGAGCCGCCGGAGCTCCCGGGAGCGTCGTCGGAGCCGCTCGGAACGCGGCCTTTGTGTCCCGCGCCCCCGGCTGAGCCCTCCCGAGCCTCTGCGCGCACGGAGCTGCCAGCCCTGTCCCGGCCTCACCTTCTGGCTCGCAGCCTTGAGTATGCGTTTGATATCTGCTGGGAGGAACCCGCAGATACCCTGGTCGTCCGCGCCGCGCTGCGCCAGCCCGGTGGTGAGATAGTGCAAACGGGAGAGCGCCGGGGCTCCGAGGGGCTGTTCCTGGGCCTGCTGGACACGGCTCGTCCCGCGGGACTGTCAGGGCCGCCTGTACGGGTGGCGGGTCCGCTGAGCAAGGCGGGAGCGTCCTGGGCGCCGCTCCGGTCCTGGGCGCCGCTCCGGTCCTGGCCGCGCTGCCTGGGGGCTGCTCTCGGGAGCCGGGGAGCTGGAAGCCAACGCGGATTCCCCTCGGCTGCTGGTTGCGGAGCTCGCCGCGTCTGACGGCGAGCTCGAGGGTGTCGCAGAGGCGGAGGGCGACGCGCGTGTTTGCCGGCTTCTTGAGCTGGAGCCGGGAGCACGAGCAGAGCTGGGAGCTGCCGCCGCTTCTGTGCTGGTGCTGGCGGCATCGGGCGGCTGTGGCTGCACCCTGGGGGCTGTGAGGGCAGGGGGACAGTGAGCAGCATGGCCGCGAGACCCTGCCTGGCCCTGGCCCTGGCCCGAGCCCGGGGCCGCGGGGCTTTGCCTCTTACCGGGGCCCAGGCCAGCACACTCGTCGCACTCCCAGGTGTCCCTCGTTACTGCGGAGCAGCGCCGGTGCGTCCCCCTGGCTGCGCACGAGCTGCACAGGATGAGCTCCCAGGGCCTGGGCAAGCAAACGGGCTGGTGCTGTGGCAGCCGGGGCTGGCCGCGATGCCGGCAGGGCGACCAAGGCCAAGGGAGCGGATCAGGGCAGCGCCCGGCCCCACTCCGGCGCTGAGCGCCTGCTCGCGGCACGACGGCCTCCGCGGCCAGCCCGGCGGCTGCCAGAGGCAGCTTCGGTGCCCTACCCTCTTTCCTCCGCTCGCTGCCTCCCTCTACGATAGAGGCAGCGGCTGGCATCGCACTGGCTGTGCCGGTCGTACAGCTCCTCGTACTGGCCGTCCTCCCAGGCAGGGTTTCTGCAGGAAAAGGAAGGGGAGCTCGTGAGCCTTCCCCGCTCGCCTGGCTCCCATCCCGCCTCCAGCTCCGTGGGGAGCCCGGCATGAGGGCAGCAGGACACCAACTTGAACTGGACCAGGATCCCCATTCGGAGCATTTCTGGCAGGAATCTCCTCCTGTCGTTGCACCCGGGGCAGCGGAAGTGCCCGCGGCCCGCGCTGGTAGCCAGTCCCTGTGCAGAGAGCCAAGCGGCACTAGCAGCAGCTGCTGCTGGGCCCTGGCCGTGCCCCGGGACAGGCGAAACCTCCTACCTGGATACAGTCCCGGTGGAACCAGGCCCCTCTGCACGATGGGCACACCATGGTGCCAAAGGAGAGGCTGTCCTCCAGCCGCTCGAAGCAGATGATGCAGAGCGTTTCTGCATCAGGTGTCACGGGCACGCTCTGCTGCGGCCGGTGCTCCGAGCAGTAGGATCTGGGGCGAAGGCGGCAGAGAGGAGCAGGGTGAGGAAGCGCTGGGGCTGCCAGGCTCCGCAGGACGGGCAAAGGGGCCGCAGGAACCCTGCGCAGCCTGGTTCTGGCAGCCCCTCGCAGGGTCACGGGACGCACGGAGGCTCCTGCAGCCCTTACCTGTACTGACTGAAAAACTGCATCAGGCAGCTGCTGTCCACGGCGCAGGGGAGGTGGAAGCTGCGGCCGCAGCCCTTCCTCCGGCAGTCGATGGAGGCACCGCGCTCGCCGCACACGAAGCAGCTCTGCAGAGAGCGCGGCAGCCCCATGGGCGACGTGCGCTGGGCCTCCCCGGCCAGCCCCGCGTCCCCAGGAAAGGCCCCGGTGCCTCCCGTCCCGCAGAGCCTCCTCGCGCATGAGGTCGCTGCCTGCGCTGGAGCCGCCGGAGCTCCCGGGAGCGTCGTCGGAGCCGCTCGGAACGCGGCCTTTGTGTCCCGCGCCCCCGGCTGAGCCCTCCCGAGCCTCTGCGCGCACGGAGCTGCCGGCCCTGCCCCGGCCTCACCTTCTGGCTCGCAGCCTTGACTATGCGTTTGATATCTGCTGGGAGGAACCCGCAGATACCCTGGTCGTCCGCGCCGCGCTGCGCCAGCCCGGTGGCGAGATACTGCAAACGGGACAGCGCCGGGGCTCAGGGGGGGCTCCGAGGGGCTGTTCCTGGGCAGCGCAGGAGCCCCCGGGCAGCTCACCAGGCAGCGCTCGTGGACGCAGAGGCCGTGCTTCCTGTGCCGCTTCCCGACGACGGTCTCGGGGACGTCGGCCCGGCGGCAGAGCACGCACGCTGCAGGGAGAGCGAAGGCGCCCGCCGCTCAGCACCCGGCAGCACGCGGGGCGCAGGGAGACGTGGGGACGGGCACGGCGCCCTCACCCTGCTCGCGAGAGTCAGGCGCCTTCCTCTTCATCCTGAAACTTGGGATTCTTGTCCACCAAAAACTCTGGAGAGTCCTAGCACTGACGCACTGGGGTTCTCTTCCAGATCTCCTCTGGTGACCCTGTGGTGACAGGGCTCCCGGGTGAGAGCGGGGCAGGGGAGCCTGGATCCGCCAGGCAGGGACCCCGTGACTGCCCCGCGAGGTCCGCGCCACCCCCGCCTCCCCAGCCCTCCGCTCGCGTGGCCTCCTCTCGCGTCCGCTCTCCGCTCCCCGCCGCCATCCGCTCGCATCCACTCGCCGACCTTCCCAAGCCGCTCGGAGGCGCTTCCTCCGAACTCAGCCTTGCTGGCGTCCAGCGGCCCCTTATGTGCTGCCCGCACGGCCGTGTCACAGGGTACCGCTGTGACACGGTGCTCGTGCGGCACAGTCATGACACGGCAGCTACAGGCACGACGGCCTCTGTGACATGGCCAGGGACATCCGTGCAGCCGGCCGGACAGCCCCGCGGGATGAGCCCTGTGCCAACCGCTGGCTACAGCACCGGTGCCCTGCTCCTTGCAGAATAAATTCCCCCTGCCGTCCATGTGCAGGAAGATGAGCCGGGTCTTCCTCGGCCTCCTCCACCGCTGCCTGTCGCGGCGGCTGCTCCAGCGGGGCTGTCCGCTCTGCGGCTCTTGGCGAGAGCTCTCTCAGCAAGGCTGGGCTGCCAGGGTCCATCCTCCTCCCCGGCCTTGGCTTCTTTGCTTCTGCCCACAGGGTGCTCCTGGCTGGGGCTTTTTGCTTGGAGGCCATGGCTGAGGAGCACCTGCGGGGCCAGCATACGTTTACCGTCTGCCCCAAGGCCCGGGCAGAGCAGAGCAGAAGCCCAGAGACACAGAACTGTCCTTTCCCCGTGTCCTGCTGGCCTGCACCTCCCTTTGCCCTCTCCTATACCCCATGGCTCCTGCCACGAGGGAGCGATCGTCCCTGCCAGGCTGGTTCAAAGCACTAAAGCCCTGTGGGCCGACAGCACCTGGTCGGTGCGGCAGACACTGGAGAGCTCAAGGCAGCTCTGAAGCTCCCAGATGTAGAGAGGGTCCAACGGAGAGCCACAAAGATGATTAAGGGGCTGGAGCATCTATCGTATGAGGAAAGAGTGAGCGAGCTGGGCCTGTTTAGCCTGGAGGAGAGAAGACTGGGAGGGGATGTGAGCAATACGTACAAGTACCTGAGGGGAGAATGTAGGGAGGATGGGGCCAAACTCTTCTCGCTGGTGGCCGGTGACAAGGGGTGCAAGTTGAAACACAGGCAGTTCCACCCCCATGTGAGGAAGAACTTCTCTGCTGTGAGGGTGCCAGAGCCCTGCAACAGGCTGCCCAGAGAGGCTGTGGAGTCTCCTTCTCTGGAGACCTTCAAGACCCGCCTGGATGCCACCATGTGCTCTGGGTGTCCCTGCCGGAACATTGGAGTTGGACTAGATGGTCTCTAGAGGTCCCTTCCAAGCTCAGCCGTTCTGGGATTCTGTGAAATCTCCCCAGCTGAGCTCGGCAGGGTGCAAGTGTGCGGTCGCTCCAGGCCAGCCGCAGCCGCTGGTTTCTCCACAGCGGGACGGGAGGTGGCCGAAGGCAGAAGCACCCACACCACCTCCCTGCGAGCGCCCGAGGAGCCAGAGGCTCCCAGGTGCACAACCGCCGTCCCAAAGGCTCAAGAGCCCCTCGGGATTCACTTGCTGAGCTGCAGCAGCTCCCCATGCAGACCTGTGGCAACGGGTCCAGACATCCAGATTTGGGGTAATTTGCTGATGTCTCTTGCCAGTCCGAGCTGAGGGAGAGTGAGGGAGCTGACTAGAGCCGCAGTCCACCAAGGGGCTGCATGTGCCTTGCTGCCACCTCCTCTCCAGGCTTGGCAGGACATGCAGAGGGAAGAGGGATGTGTGGGCTCCAGCCACATCCGGGAAGCTGGACAGGCAGCGCTCGGGGGCGACGTGGATGCCTCAGTGTCTGTCTCGCAGGTTGGGACACGCTTCCCCTCTGTCTGTCAGGACTCGCCTTGCCAGGCGCAGGCTCCCAGGAAGCTGCAGAAAGGTTAAGCATCGTGCTCTGACATGTTCAGTGCAGCCCCCAGGCACCACGTGTGCTCCTGCCCCCATCCAGCCCCCTGCATGCAGGGCCCGGATGCCATCGCCATGTTGAGGAGTCCCCACGACAGCCCGTCTCCCACCCCTGCCTTGCCCACCAGCCCACAGGCAGCTTGGTGCAGCCACCTGGTTTTAACCCTGTGCCGTGGTGGTGGGCAGCCCTGGCTCCCAGGCATCCTGCACGCATCCCCCTCGATCCCAGGGAAAGCTCCCTGGGGCTGGGAAAGGTGTCTGCTCTTGCCTGCATTCCTTACAGGATGCCTCCTGCTCCAGTGGTGGCTGGAATGAAGCAGCAACACAAGGGTCAGGTATTTGCAGGGACAGGCCGGGGGGAAGCTGTGTGAGGCAGGGAAGCTCACTGAAAAGGTGGGCTCTGCTGCTGGGAACGGGCTGCAGCTGGGCCTCGTGCTGCGGAGCCGGCTCCAGCCCTAGCCCCCACAGGCATTGCGCTGCCCCCAGCTCCCTCTGAGCTCCCCTTCCTGCAGCCAGGACCTCAGCCTGCCAGGCTGGGCGTGCTCCACGGCCAGGGGACAGAGCTGGGTCCCGGGCCGTCAAGGGCGGAGTGCGGCGGCTTTGCGTGACACCGAGGATACGGGAGCTTCTGCTCTAGCAACTGCCACGGCAGAAAGCTGGTGCGGGCACAGCTCTGTGCCAGCACAGGTGGGCTCCACCTGGCCCAGCGAGCACCACGGCCCAGCCTGGAGACCTGTCTGCTGTTACCCCATGGTTATCCCGGGAACTAAATGAATGAGGATGCAAAAGCCAGTCCAGGACCCATGTGCTGCCCACCACGGGACTGGTGCAGGCACCCGTTCTCTTCCCATCCCTTCTCTTTCTCCTGCAGCTCCTGCTTTCTCCCCCCACCACAATGCAAGAATTCTCCTCACAGAGGGTGGCCTCATCGTGCTCCTTCTAGAATGTTCCCTGGGGAGCCCTGTCACCCCCAAACGCTGCTCAGCCCCGTAGAAACAAAGCTGCAAGCCCAAAGTTCCCTGACTGTCAGCTCCCGCCGGTGCCCTGGGCTCCAGCTCAGCCCAGCCAGAGGAACAGGGCCGGGGCCCTCGCCAGCTCCGGAGATGGTTTCGCCAAGAGCGGGAGAGCAGACAGCCCCGCTGCAGCCCTCCCGCAAAGCAGTTGCCGGGAAAGGTAGCGGCAGAGGAGGCCGAGGAAGACCAGGCTCATCTCCCAGTGCGTGGAGGACAGATAGAAACTTTATTGTGCAGGGGGCAGGGCACCGGTGCCACAGCTGGCGGTGGCCACACGGCTCGTCCCGCGGGGCTGTCAGGGCCGCCTGTACGGGTGGCGGGTCCGCTGGGCAAGGTGGGAGCGTCCTGGGCGCCGCTCCGGTCCTGGGCGCCGCTTCCGGTCCGGAAGTGCTCGCGGCCCGCGCTGGTAGCCAGTCCCTGTGCAGAGAGCCAAGCGGCACTAGCAGCAGCTGCTGCTGGGCCCTGGCCGTGCCCCGGGACAGGCGAAACCTCCTACCTGGATACAGTCCCGGTGGAACCAGGCCCCTCTGCACGATGGGCACACCATGGTGCCAAAGGTGAGGCTGTCCTCCAGCCGCTCGAAGCAGATGATGCAGAGCGTTTCTGCATCAGGTGTCACGGGCACGCTCTGCTGCGGCCGGTGCTCCGAGCAGTAGGATCTGGGGCGAAGACGGCAGAGAGGAGCAGGGTGAGGAAGCGCTGGGGCTGCCAGGCTCCGCAGGGCGGGCAAAGGGGCCGCAGGAACCCTGCGCAGCCTGGTTCTGGCAGCCCCTCGCAGGGTCACGGGACGCACAGAGGCTCCTGCAGCCCTTACCTGTACTGCTTGAAAAACTGTGTCACGCAGCTGCTGTCCACGGCGCAGGGGAGGTGGAAGCTGCGGCCGCAGCCCTTCCCCCGGCCGTCTATGGAGGCACCGCGTTCGCCGCACACGAAGCAGCTCTGCAGAGAGCGTGGCAGCCCCGTGGGCGACGTGCGCTGGGCCTCCCCGGCCAGCCCCGCGTCCCCAGGAAAGGCCCCGGTGCCTCCCGTCCCGCAGAGCCTCCTCGCGCACGAGGTCGCTGCCTGCGCTGGAGCCGCCGGAGCTCCCGGGAGCGTCGTCGGAGCCGCTCGGAACGCGGCCTTTGTGTCCCGCGCCCCCGGCTGAGCCCTCCCGAGCCTCTGCGCGCACGGAGCTGCCAGCCCTGTCCCGGCCTCACCTTCTGGCTCGCAGCCTTGAGTATGCGTTTGATATCTGCTGGGAGGAACCCGCAGATACCCTGGTCGTCCGCGCCGCGCTGCGCCAGCCCGGTGGTGAGATAGTGCAAACGGGAGAGCGCCGGGGCTCCGAGGGGCTGTTCCTGGGCCTGCTGGACACGGCTCGTCCCGCGGGACTGTCAGGGCCGCCTGTACGGGTGGCGGGTCCGCTGAGCAAGGCGGGAGCGTCCTGGGCGCCGCTCCGGTCCTGGGCGCCGCTCCGGTCCTGGCCGCGCTGCCTGGGGGCTGCTCTCGGGAGCCGGGGAGCTGGAAGCCAACGCGGATTCCCCTCGGCTGCTGGTTGCGGAGCTCGCCGCGTCTGACGGCGAGCTCGAGGGTGTCGCAGAGGCGGAGGGCGACGCGCGTGTTTGCCGGCTTCTTGAGCTGGAGCCGGGAGCACGAGCAGAGCTGGGAGCTGCCGCCGCTTCTGTGCTGGTGCTGGCGGCATCGGGCGGCTGTGGCTGCACCCTGGGGGCTGTGAGGGCAGGGGGACAGTGAGCAGCATGGCCGCGAGACCCTGCCTGGCCCTGGCCCTGGCCCGAGCCCGGGGCCGCGGGGCTTTGCCTCTTACCGGGGCCCAGGCCAGCACACTCGTCGCACTCCCAGGTGTCCCTCGTTACTGCGGAGCAGCGCCGGTGCGTCCCCCTGGCTGCGCACGAGCTGCACAGGATGAGCTCCCAGGGCCTGGGCAAGCAAACGGGCTGGTGCTGTGGCAGCCGGGGCTGGCCGCGATGCCGGCAGGGCGACCAAGGCCAAGGGAGCGGATCAGGGCAGCGCCCGGCCCCACTCCGGCGCTGAGCGCCTGCTCGCGGCACGACGGCCTCCGCGGCCAGCCCGGCGGCTGCCAGAGGCAGCTTCGGTGCCCTACCCTCTTTCCTCCGCTCGCTGCCTCCCTCTACGATAGAGGCAGCGGCTGGCATCGCACTGGCTGTGCCGGTCGTACAGCTCCTCGTACTGGCCGTCCTCCCAGGCAGGGTTTCTGCAGGAAAAGGAAGGGGAGCTCGTGAGCCTTCCCCGCTCGCCTGGCTCCCATCCCGCCTCCAGCTCCGTGGGGAGCCCGGCATGAGGGCAGCAGGACACCAACTTGAACTGGACCAGGATCCCCATTCGGAGCATTTCTGGCAGGAATCTCCTCCTGTCGTTGCACCCGGGGCAGCGGAAGTGCCCGCGGCCCGCGCTGGTAGCCAGTCCCTGTGCAGAGAGCCAAGCGGCACTAGCAGCAGCTGCTGCTGGGCCCTGGCCGTGCCCCGGGACAGGCGAAACCTCCTACCTGGATACAGTCCCGGTGGAACCAGGCCCCTCTGCACGATGGGCACACCATGGTGCCAAAGGAGAGGCTGTCCTCCAGCCGCTCGAAGCAGATGATGCAGAGCGTTTCTGCATCAGGTGTCACGGGCACGCTCTGCTGCGGCCGGTGCTCCGAGCAGTAGGATCTGGGGCGAAGGCGGCAGAGAGGAGCAGGGTGAGGAAGCGCTGGGGCTGCCAGGCTCCGCAGGACGGGCAAAGGGGCCGCAGGAACCCTGCGCAGCCTGGTTCTGGCAGCCCCTCGCAGGGTCACGGGACGCACGGAGGCTCCTGCAGCCCTTACCTGTACTGACTGAAAAACTGCATCAGGCAGCTGCTGTCCACGGCGCAGGGGAGGTGGAAGCTGCGGCCGCAGCCCTTCCTCCGGCAGTCGATGGAGGCACCGCGCTCGCCGCACACGAAGCAGCTCTGCAGAGAGCGCGGCAGCCCCATGGGCGACGTGCGCTGGGCCTCCCCGGCCAGCCCCGCGTCCCCAGGAAAGGCCCCGGTGCCTCCCGTCCCGCAGAGCCTCCTCGCGCATGAGGTCGCTGCCTGCGCTGGAGCCGCCGGAGCTCCCGGGAGCGTCGTCGGAGCCGCTCGGAACGCGGCCTTTGTGTCCCGCGCCCCCGGCTGAGCCCTCCCGAGCCTCTGCGCGCACGGAGCTGCCGGCCCTGCCCCGGCCTCACCTTCTGGCTCGCAGCCTTGACTATGCGTTTGATATCTGCTGGGAGGAACCCGCAGATACCCTGGTCGTCCGCGCCGCGCTGCGCCAGCCCGGTGGCGAGATACTGCAAACGGGACAGCGCCGGGGCTCAGGGGGGGCTCCGAGGGGCTGTTCCTGGGCAGCGCAGGAGCCCCCGGGCAGCTCACCAGGCAGCGCTCGTGGACGCAGAGGCCGTGCTTCCTGTGCCGCTTCCCGACGACGGTCTCGGGGACGTCGGCCCGGCGGCAGAGCACGCACGCTGCAGGGAGAGCGAAGGCGCCCGCCGCTCAGCACCCGGCAGCACGCGGGGCGCAGGGAGACGTGGGGACGGGCACGGCGCCCTCACCCTGCTCGCGAGAGTCAGGCGCCTTCCTCTTCATCCTGAAACTTGGGATTCTTGTCCACCAAAAACTCTGGAGAGTCCTAGCACTGACGCACTGGGGTTCTCTTCCAGATCTCCTCTGGTGACCCTGTGGTGACAGGGCTCCCGGGTGAGAGCGGGGCAGGGGAGCCTGGATCCGCCAGGCAGGGACCCCGTGACTGCCCCGCGAGGTCCGCGCCACCCCCGCCTCCCCAGCCCTCCGCTCGCGTGGCCTCCTCTCGCGTCCGCTCTCCGCTCCCCGCCGCCATCCGCTCGCATCCACTCGCCGACCTTCCCAAGCCGCTCGGAGGCGCTTCCTCCGAACTCAGCCTTGCTGGCGTCCAGCGGCCCCTTATGTGCTGCCCGCACGGCCGTGTCACAGGGTACCGCTGTGACACGGTGCTCGTGCGGCACAGTCATGACACGGCAGCTACAGGCACGACGGCCTCTGTGACATGGCCAGGGACATCCGTGCAGCCGGCCGGACAGCCCCGCGGGATGAGCCCTGTGCCAACCGCTGGCTACAGCACCGGTGCCCTGCTCCTTGCAGAATAAATTCCCCCTGCCGTCCATGTGCAGGAAGATGAGCCGGGTCTTCCTCGGCCTCCTCCACCGCTGCCTGTCGCGGCGGCTGCTCCAGCGGGGCTGTCCGCTCTGCGGCTCTTGGCGAGAGCTCTCTCAGCAAGGCTGGGCTGCCAGGGTCCATCCTCCTCCCCGGCCTTGGCTTCTTTGCTTCTGCCCACAGGGTGCTCCTGGCTGGGGCTTTTTGCTTGGAGGCCATGGCTGAGGAGCACCTGCGGGGCCAGCATACGTTTACCGTCTGCCCCAAGGCCCGGGCAGAGCAGAGCAGAAGCCCAGAGACACAGAACTGTCCTTTCCCCGTGTCCTGCTGGCCTGCACCTCCCTTTGCCCTCTCCTATACCCCATGGCTCCTGCCACGAGGGAGCGATCGTCCCTGCCAGGCTGGTTCAAAGCACTAAAGCCCTGTGGGCCGACAGCACCTGGTCGGTGCGGCAGACACTGGAGAGCTCAAGGCAGCTCTGAAGCTCCCAGATGTAGAGAGGGTCCAACGGAGAGCCACAAAGATGATTAAGGGGCTGGAGCATCTATCGTATGAGGAAAGAGTGAGCGAGCTGGGCCTGTTTAGCCTGGAGGAGAGAAGACTGGGAGGGGATGTGAGCAATACGTACAAGTACCTGAGGGGAGAATGTAGGGAGGATGGGGCCAAACTCTTCTCGCTGGTGGCCGGTGACAAGGGGTGCAAGTTGAAACACAGGCAGTTCCACCCCCATGTGAGGAAGAACTTCTCTGCTGTGAGGGTGCCAGAGCCCTGCAACAGGCTGCCCAGAGAGGCTGTGGAGTCTCCTTCTCTGGAGACCTTCAAGACCCGCCTGGATGCCACCATGTGCTCTGGGTGTCCCTGCCGGAACATTGGAGTTGGACTAGATGGTCTCTAGAGGTCCCTTCCAAGCTCAGCCGTTCTGGGATTCTGTGAAATCTCCCCAGCTGAGCTCGGCAGGGTGCAAGTGTGCGGTCGCTCCAGGCCAGCCGCAGCCGCTGGTTTCTCCACAGCGGGACGGGAGGTGGCCGAAGGCAGAAGCACCCACACCACCTCCCTGCGAGCGCCTGAGGAGCCAGAGGCTCCCAGGTGCACAACCGCCGTCCCAAAGGCTCAAGAGCCCCTCGGGATTCACTTGCTGAGCTGCAGCAGCTCCCCATGCAGACCTGTGGCAACGGGTCCAGACATCCAGATTTGGGGTAATTTGCTGATGTCTCTTGCCAGTCCGAGCTGAGGGAGAGTGAGGGAGCTGACTAGAGCCGCAGTCCACCAAGGGGCTGCATGTGCCTTGCTGCCACCTCCTCTCCAGGCTTGGCAGGACATGCAGAGGGAAGAGGGATGTGTGGGCTCCAGCCACATCCGGGAAGCTGGACAGGCAGCGCTCGGGGGCGACGTGGATGCCTCAGTGTCTGTCTCGCAGGTTGGGACACGCTTCCCCTCTGTCTGTCAGGACTCGCCTTGCCAGGCGCAGGCTCCCAGGAAGCTGCAGAAAGGTTAAGCATCGTGCTCTGACATGTTCAGTGCAGCCCCCAGGCACCACGTGTGCTCCTGCCCCCATCCAGCCCCCTGCATGCAGGGCCCGGATGCCATCGCCATGTTGAGGAGTCCCCACGACAGCCCGTCTCCCACCCCTGCCTTGCCCACCAGCCCACAGGCAGCTTGGTGCAGCCACCTGGTTTTAACCCTGTGCCGTGGTGGTGGGCAGCCCTGGCTCCCAGGCATCCTGCACGCATCCCCCTCGATCCCAGGGAAAGCTCCCTGGGGCTGGGAAAGGTGTCTGCTCTTGCCTGCATTCCTTACAGGATGCCTCCTGCTCCAGTGGTGGCTGGAATGAAGCAGCAACACAAGGGTCAGGTATTTGCAGGGACAGGCCGGGGGGAAGCTGTGTGAGGCAGGGAAGCTCACTGAAAAGGTGGGCTCTGCTGCTGGGAACGGGCTGCAGCTGGGCCTCGTGCTGCGGAGCCGGCTCCAGCCCTAGCCCCCACAGGCATTGCGCTGCCCCCAGCTCCCTCTGAGCTCCCCTTCCTGCAGCCAGGACCTCAGCCTGCCAGGCTGGGCGTGCTCCACGGCCAGGGGACAGAGCTGGGTCCCGGGCCGTCAAGGGCGGAGTGCGGCGGCTTTGCGTGACACCGAGGATACGGGAGCTTCTGCTCTAGCAACTGCCACGGCAGAAAGCTGGTGCGGGCACAGCTCTGTGCCAGCACAGGTGGGCTCCACCCGGCCCAGCGAGCACCACGGCCCAGCCTGGAGACCTGTCTGCTGTTACCCCATGGTTATCCTGGGAACTAAATGAATGAGGATGCAAAAGCCAGTCCAGGACCCATGTGCTGCCCACCACGGGACTGGTGCAGGCACCCGTTCTCTTCCCATCCCTTCTCTTTCTCCTGCAGCTCCTGCTTTCTCCCCCCACCACAATGCAAGAATTCTCCTCACAGAGGGTGGCCTCATCGTGCTCCTTCTAGAATGTTCCCTGGGGAGCCCTGTCACCCCCAAACGCTGCTCAGCCCCATAGAAACAAAGCTGCAAGCCCAAAGTTCCCTGACTGTCAGCTCCCGCCGGTGCCCTGGGCTCCAGCTCAGCCCAGCCAGAGGAACAGGGCCGGGGCCCTCGCCAGCTCCGGAGATGGTTTCGCCAAGAGCGGGAGAGCAGACAGCCCCGCTGCAGCCCTCCCGCAAAGCAGTTGCCGGGAAAGGTAGCGGCAGAGGAGGCCGAGGAAGACCAGGCTCATCTCCCAGTGCGTGGAGGACAGATAGAAACTTTATTGTGCAGGGGGCAGGGCACCGGTGCCACAGCTGGCGGTGGCCACACGGCTCGTCCCGCGGGGCTGTCAGGGCCGCCTGTACGGGTGGCGGGTCCGCTGGGCAAGGTGGGAGCGTCCTGGGCGCCGCTCCGGTCCTGGGCGCCGCTTCCGGTCCGGAAGTGCTCGCGGCCCGCGCTGGTAGCCAGTCCCTGTGCAGAGAGCCAAGCGGCACTAGCAGCAGCTGCTGCTGGGCCCTGGCCGTGCCCCGGGACAGGCGAAACCTCCTACCTGGATACAGTCCCGGTGGAACCAGGCCCCTCTGCACGATGGGCACACCATGGTGCCAAAGGTGAGGCTGTCCTCCAGCCGCTCGAAGCAGATGATGCAGAGCGTTTCTGCATCAGGTGTCACGGGCACGCTCTGCTGCGGCCGGTGCTCCGAGCAGTAGGATCTGGGGCGAAGATGGCAGAGAGGAGCAGGGTGAGGAAGCGCTGGGGCTGCCAGGCTCCGCAGGGCGGGCAAAGGGGCCGCAGGAACCCTGCGCAGCCTGGTTCTGGCAGCCCCTCGCAGGGTCACGGGACGCACAGAGGCTCCTGCAGCCCTTACCTGTACTGCTTGAAAAACTGTGTCACGCAGCTGCTGTCCACGGCGCAGGGGAGGTGGAAGCTGCGGCCGCAGCCCTTCCCCCGGCCGTCTATGGAGGCACCGCGTTCGCCGCACACGAAGCAGCTCTGCAGAGAGCGTGGCAGCCCCGTGGGCGACGTGCGCTGGGCCTCCCCGGCCAGCCCCGCGTCCCCAGGAAAGGCCCCGGTGCCTCCCGTCCCGCAGAGCCTCCTCGCGCACGAGGTCGCTGCCTGCGCTGGAGCCGCCGGAGCTCCCGGGAGCGTCGTCGGAGCCGCTCGGAACGCGGCCTTTGTGTCCCGCGCCCCCGGCTGAGCCCTCCCGAGCCTCTGCGCGCACGGAGCTGCCAGCCCTGTCCCGGCCTCACCTTCTGGCTCGCAGCCTTGAGTATGCGTTTGATATCTGCTGGGAGGAACCCGCAGATACCCTGGTCGTCCGCGCCGCGCTGCGCCAGCCCGGTGGTGAGATAGTGCAAACGGGAGAGCGCCGGGGCTCCGAGGGGCTGTTCCTGGGCCTGCTGGACACGGCTCGTCCCGCGGGACTGTCAGGGCCGCCTGTACGGGTGGCGGGTCCGCTGAGCAAGGCGGGAGCGTCCTGGGCGCCGCTCCGGTCCTGGGCGCCGCTCCGGTCCTGGCCGCGCTGCCTGGGGGCTGCTCTCGGGAGCCGGGGAGCTGGAAGCCAACGCGGATTCCCCTCGGCTGCTGGTTGCGGAGCTCGCCGCGTCTGACGGCGAGCTCGAGGGTGTCGCAGAGGCGGAGGGCGACGCGCGTGTTTGCCGGCTTCTTGAGCTGGAGCCGGGAGCACGAGCAGAGCTGGGAGCTGCCGCCGCTTCTGTGCTGGTGCTGGCGGCATCGGGCGGCTGTGGCTGCACCCTGGGGGCTGTGAGGGCAGGGGGACAGTGAGCAGCATGGCCGCGAGACCCTGCCTGGCCCTGGCCCTGGCCCGAGCCCGGGGCCGCGGGGCTTTGCCTCTTACCGGGGCCCAGGCCAGCACACTCGTCGCACTCCCAGGTGTCCCTCGTTACTGCGGAGCAGCGCCGGTGCGTCCCCCTGGCTGCGCACGAGCTGCACAGGATGAGCTCCCAGGGCCTGGGCAAGCAAACGGGCTGGTGCTGTGGCAGCCGGGGCTGGCCGCGATGCCGGCAGGGCGACCAAGGCCAAGGGAGCGGATCAGGGCAGCGCCCGGCCCCACTCCGGCGCTGAGCGCCTGCTCGCGGCACGACGGCCTCCGCGGCCAGCCCGGCGGCTGCCAGAGGCAGCTTCGGTGCCCTACCCTCTTTCCTCCGCTCGCTGCCTCCCTCTACGATAGAGGCAGCGGCTGGCATCGCACTGGCTGTGCCGGTCGTACAGCTCCTCGTACTGGCCGTCCTCCCAGGCAGGGTTTCTGCAGGAAAAGGAAGGGGAGCTCGTGAGCCTTCCCCGCTCGCCTGGCTCCCATCCCGCCTCCAGCTCCGTGGGGAGCCCGGCATGAGGGCAGCAGGACACCAACTTGAACTGGACCAGGATCCCCATTCGGAGCATTTCTGGCAGGAATCTCCTCCTGTCGTTGCACCCGGGGCAGCGGAAGTGCCCGCGGCCCGCGCTGGTAGCCAGTCCCTGTGCAGAGAGCCAAGCGGCACTAGCAGCAGCTGCTGCTGGGCCCTGGCCGTGCCCCGGGACAGGCGAAACCTCCTACCTGGATACAGTCCCGGTGGAACCAGGCCCCTCTGCACGATGGGCACACCATGGTGCCAAAGGAGAGGCTGTCCTCCAGCCGCTCGAAGCAGATGATGCAGAGCGTTTCTGCATCAGGTGTCACGGGCACGCTCTGCTGCGGCCGGTGCTCCGAGCAGTAGGATCTGGGGCGAAGGCGGCAGAGAGGAGCAGGGTGAGGAAGCGCTGGGGCTGCCAGGCTCCGCAGGACGGGCAAAGGGGCCGCAGGAACCCTGCGCAGCCTGGTTCTGGCAGCCCCTCGCAGGGTCACGGGACGCACGGAGGCTCCTGCAGCCCTTACCTGTACTGACTGAAAAACTGCATCAGGCAGCTGCTGTCCACGGCGCAGGGGAGGTGGAAGCTGCGGCCGCAGCCCTTCCTCCGGCAGTCGATGGAGGCACCGCGCTCGCCGCACACGAAGCAGCTCTGCAGAGAGCGCGGCAGCCCCATGGGCGACGTGCGCTGGGCCTCCCCGGCCAGCCCCGCGTCCCCAGGAAAGGCCCCGGTGCCTCCCGTCCCGCAGAGCCTCCTCGCGCATGAGGTCGCTGCCTGCGCTGGAGCCGCCGGAGCTCCCGGGAGCGTCGTCGGAGCCGCTCGGAACGCGGCCTTTGTGTCCCGCGCCCCCGGCTGAGCCCTCCCGAGCCTCTGCGCGCACGGAGCTGCCGGCCCTGCCCCGGCCTCACCTTCTGGCTCGCAGCCTTGACTATGCGTTTGATATCTGCTGGGAGGAACCCGCAGATACCCTGGTCGTCCGCGCCGCGCTGCGCCAGCCCGGTGGCGAGATACTGCAAACGGGACAGCGCCGGGGCTCAGGGGGGGCTCCGAGGGGCTGTTCCTGGGCAGCGCAGGAGCCCCCGGGCAGCTCACCAGGCAGCGCTCGTGGACGCAGAGGCCGTGCTTCCTGTGCCGCTTCCCGACGACGGTCTCGGGGACGTCGGCCCGGCGGCAGAGCACGCACGCTGCAGGGAGAGCGAAGGCGCCCGCCGCTCAGCACCCGGCAGCACGCGGGGCGCAGGGAGACGTGGGGACGGGCACGGCGCCCTCACCCTGCTCGCGAGAGTCAGGCGCCTTCCTCTTCATCCTGAAACTTGGGATTCTTGTCCACCAAAAACTCTGGAGAGTCCTAGCACTGACGCACTGGGGTTCTCTTCCAGATCTCCTCTGGTGACCCTGTGGTGACAGGGCTCCCGGGTGAGAGCGGGGCAGGGGAGCCTGGATCCGCCAGGCAGGGACCCCGTGACTGCCCCGCGAGGTCCGCGCCACCCCCGCCTCCCCAGCCCTCCGCTCGCGTGGCCTCCTCTCGCGTCCGCTCTCCGCTCCCCGCCGCCATCCGCTCGCATCCACTCGCCGACCTTCCCAAGCCGCTCGGAGGCGCTTCCTCCGAACTCAGCCTTGCTGGCGTCCAGCGGCCCCTTATGTGCTGCCCGCACGGCCATGTCACAGGGTACCGCTGTGACACGGTGCTCGTGCGGCACAGTCATGACACGGCAGCTACAGGCACGACGGCCTCTGTGACATGGCCAGGGACATCCGTGCAGCCGGCCGGACAGCCCCGCGGGATGAGCCCTGTGCCAACCGCTGGCTACAGCACCGGTGCCCTGCTCCTTGCAGAATAAATTCCCCCTGCCGTCCATGTGCAGGAAGATGAGCCGGGTCTTCCTCGGCCTCCTCCGCCGCTGCCTGTCGCGGCGGCTGCTCCAGCGGGGCTGTCCGCTCTGCGGCTCTTGGCGAGAGCTCTCTCAGCAAGGCTGGGCTGCCAGGGTCCATCCTCCTCCCCGGCCTTGGCTTCTTTGCTTCTGCCCACAGGGTGCTCCTGGCTGGGGCTTTTTGCTTGGAGGCCATGGCTGAGGAGCACCTGCGGGGCCAGCATACGTTTACCGTCTGCCCCAAGGCCCGGGCAGAGCAGAGCAGAAGCCCAGAGACACAGAACTGTCCTTTCCCCGTGTCCTGCTGGCCTGCACCTCCCTTTGCCCTCTCCTATACCCCATGGCTCCTGCCACGAGGGAGCGATCGTCCCTGCCAGGCTGGTTCAAAGCACTAAAGCCCCGTGGGCCGACAGCACCTGGTCGGTGCGGCAGACACTGGAGAGCTCAAGGCAGCTCTGAAGCTCCCAGATGTAGAGAGGGTCCAACGGAGAGCCACAAAGATGATTAAGGGGCTGGAGCATCCGTCGTATGAGGAAAGAGTGAGCGAGCTGGGCCTGTTTAGCCTGGAGGAGAGAAGACTGGGAGGGGATGTGAGCAATACGTACAAGTACCTGAGGGGAGAATGTAGGGAGGATGGGGCCAAACTCTTCTCGCTGGTGGCCGGTGACAAGGGGTGCAAGTTGAAACACAGGCAATTCCACCCCCATGTGAGGAAGAACTTCTCTGCTGTGAGGGTGCCAGAGCCCTGCAACAGGCTGCCCAGAGAGGCTGTGGAGTCTCCTTCTCTGGAGACCTTCAAGACCCGCCTAGATGCCACCATGTGCTCTGGGTGTCCCTGCCGGAACATTGGAGTTGGACTAGATGGTCTCTAGAGGTCCCTTCCAAGCTCAGCCGTTCTGGGATTCTGTGAAATCTCCCCAGCTGAGCTCGGCAGGGTGCAAGTGTGCGGTCGCTCCAGGCCAGCCGCAGCCGCTGGTTTCTCCACAGCGGGACGGGAGGTGGCCGAAGGCAGAAGCACCCACACCACCTCCCTGCGAGCGCCCGAGGAGCCAGAGGCTCCCAGGTGCACAACCGCCGTCCCAAAGGCTCACGAGCCCCTCGGGATTCACTTGCTGAGCTGCAGCAGCTCCCCATGCAGACCTGTGGCAACGGGTCCAGACATCCAGATTTGGGGTAATTTGCTGATGTCTCTTGCCAGTCCGAGCTGAGGGAGAGTGAGGGAGCTGACTAGAGCCGCAGTCCACCAAGGGGCTGCATGTGCCTTGCTGCCACCTCCTCTCCAGGCTTGGCAGGACATGCAGAGGGAAGAGGGATGTGTGGGCTCCAGCCACATCCGGGAAGCTGGACAGGCAGCGCTCGGGGGCGACGTGGATGCCTCAGTGTCTGTCTCGCAGGTTGGGACACGCTTCCCCTCTGTCTGTCAGGACTCGCCTTGCCAGGCGCAGGCTCCCAGGAAGCTGCAGAAAGGTTAAGCATCGTGCTCTGACATGTTCAGTGCAGCCCCCAGGCACCACGTGTGCTCCTGCCCCCATCCAGCCCCCTGCATGCAGGGCCCGGATGCCATCGCCATGTTGAGGAGTCCCCACGACAGCCCGTCTCCCACCCCTGCCTTGCCCACCAGCCCACAGGCAGCTTGGTGCAGCCACCTGGTTTTAACCCTGTGCCGTGGTGGTGGGCAGCCCTGGCTCCCAGGCATCCTGCACGCATCCCCCTCGATCCCAGGGAAAGCTCCCTGGGGCTGGGAAAGGTGTCTGCTCTTGCCTGCATTCCTTACAGGATGCCTCCTGCTCCAGTGGTGGCTGGAATGAAGCAGCAACACAAGGGTCAGGTATTTGCAGGGACAGGCCGGGGGGAAGCTGTGTGAGGCAGGGAAGCTCACTGAAAAGGTGGGCTCTGCTGCTGGGAACGGGCTGCAGCTGGGCCTCGTGCTGCGGAGCCGGCTCCAGCCCTAGCCCCCACAGGCATTGCGCTGCCCCCAGCTCCCTCTGAGCTCCCCTTCCTGCAGCCAGGACCTCAGCCTGCCAGGCTGGGCGTGCTCCACGGCCAGGGGACAGAGCTGGGTCCCGGGCCGTCAAGGGCGGAGTGCGGCGGCTTTGCGTGACACCGAGGATACGGGAGCTTCTGCTCTAGCAACTGCCACGGCAGAAAGCTGGTGCGGGCACAGCTCTGTGCCAGCACAGGTGGGCTCCACCCGGCCCAGCGAGCACCACGGCCCAGCCTGGAGACCTGTCTGCTGTTACCCCATGGTTATCCTGGGAACTAAATGAATGAGGATGCAAAAGCCAGTCCAGGACCCATGTGCTGCCCACCACGGGACTGGTGCAGGCACCCGTTCTCTTCCCATCCCTTCTCTTTCTCCTGCAGCTCCTGCTTTCTCCCCCCACCACAATGCAAGAATTCTCCTCACAGAGGGTGGCCTCATCGTGCTCCTTCTAGAATGTTCCCTGGGGAGCCCTGTCACCCCCAAACGCTGCTCAGCCCCGTAGAAACAAAGCTGCAAGCCCAAAGTTCCCTGACTGTCAGCTCCCGCCGGTGCCCTGGGCTCCAGCTCAGCCCAGCCAGAGGAACAGGGCCGGGGCCCTCGCCAGCTCCGGAGATGGTTTCGCCAAGAGCGGGAGAGCAGACAGCCCCGCTGCAGCCCTCCCGCAAAGCAGTTGCCGGGAAAGGTAGCGGCAGAGGAGGCCGAGGAAGACCAGGCTCATCTCCCAGTGCGTGGAGGACAGATAGAAACTTTATTGTGCAGGGGGCAGGGCACCGGTGCCACAGCTGGCGGTGGCCACACGGCTCGTCCCGCGGGGCTGTCAGGGCCGCCTGTACGGGTGGCGGGTCCGCTGGGCAAGGTGGGAGCGTCCTGGGCGCCGCTCCGGTCCTGGGCGCCGCTTCCGGTCCGGAAGTGCTCGCGGCCCGCGCTGGTAGCCAGTCCCTGTGCAGAGAGCCAAGCGGCACTAGCAGCAGCTGCTGCTGGGCCCTGGCCGTGCCCCGGGACAGGCGAAACCTCCTACCTGGATACAGTCCCGGTGGAACCAGGCCCCTCTGCACGATGGGCACACCATGGTGCCAAAGGTGAGGCTGTCCTCCAGCCGCTCGAAGCAGATGATGCAGAGCGTTTCTGCATCAGGTGTCACGGGCACGCTCTGCTGCGGCCGGTGCTCCGAGCAGTAGGATCTGGGGCGAAGACGGCAGAGAGGAGCAGGGTGAGGAAGCGCTGGGGCTGCCAGGCTCCGCAGGGCGGGCAAAGGGGCCGCAGGAACCCTGCGCAGCCTGGTTCTGGCAGCCCCTCGCAGGGTCATGGGACGCACAGAGGCTCCTGCAGCCCTTACCTGTACTGCTTGAAAAACTGTGTCACGCAGCTGCTGTCCACGGCGCAGGGGAGGTGGAAGCTGCGGCCGCAGCCCTTCCCCCGGCCGTCTATGGAGGCACCGCGTTCGCCGCACACGAAGCAGCTCTGCAGAGAGCGTGGCAGCCCCGTGGGCGACGTGCGCTGGGCCTCCCCGGCCAGCCCCGCGTCCCCAGGAAAGGCCCCGGTGCCTCCCGTCCCGCAGAGCCTCCTCGCGCACGAGGTCGCTGCCTGCGCTGGAGCCGCCGGAGCTCCCGGGAGCGTCGTCGGAGCCGCTCGGAACGCGGCCTTTGTGTCCCGCGCCCCCGGCTGAGCCCTCCCGAGCCTCTGCGCGCACGGAGCTGCCAGCCCTGTCCCGGCCTCACCTTCTGGCTCGCAGCCTTGAGTATGCGTTTGATATCTGCTGGGAGGAACCCGCAGATACCCTGGTCGTCCGCGCCGCGCTGCGCCAGCCCGGTGGTGAGATAGTGCAAACGGGAGAGCGCCGGGGCTCCGAGGGGCTGTTCCTGGGCCTGCTGGACACGGCTCGTCCCGCGGGACTGTCAGGGCCGCCTGTACGGGTGGCGGGTCCGCTGAGCAAGGCGGGAGCGTCCTGGGCGCCGCTCCGGTCCTGGGCGCCGCTCCGGTCCTGGCCGCGCTGCCTGGGGGCTGCTCTCGGGAGCCGGGGAGCTGGAAGCCAACGCGGATTCCCCTCGGCTGCTGGTTGCGGAGCTCGCCGCGTCTGACGGCGAGCTCGAGGGTGTCGCAGAGGCGGAGGGCGACGCGCGTGTTTGCCGGCTTCTTGAGCTGGAGCCGGGAGCACGAGCAGAGCTGGGAGCTGCCGCCGCTTCTGTGCTGGTGCTGGCGGCATCGGGCGGCTGTGGCTGCACCCTGGGGGCTGTGAGGGCAGGGGGACAGTGAGCAGCATGGCCGCGAGACCCTGCCTGGCCCTGGCCCTGGCCCGAGCCCGGGGCCGCGGGGCTTTGCCTCTTACCGGGGCCCAGGCCAGCACACTCGTCGCACTCCCAGGTGTCCCTCGTTACTGCGGAGCAGCGCCGGTGCGTCCCCCTGGCTGCGCACGAGCTGCACAGGATGAGCTCCCAGGGCCTGGGCAAGCAAACGGGCTGGTGCTGTGGCAGCCGGGGCTGGCCGCGATGCCGGCAGGGCGACCAAGGCCAAGGGAGCGGATCAGGGCAGCGCCCGGCCCCACTCCGGCGCTGAGCGCCTGCTCGCGGCACGACGGCCTCCGCGGCCAGCCCGGCGGCTGCCAGAGGCAGCTTCGGTGCCCTACCCTCTTTCCTCCGCTCGCTGCCTCCCTCTACGATAGAGGCAGCGGCTGGCATCGCACTGGCTGTGCCGGTCGTACAGCTCCTCGTACTGGCCGTCCTCCCAGGCAGGGTTTCTGCAGGAAAAGGAAGGGGAGCTCGTGAGCCTTCCCCGCTCGCCTGGCTCCCATCCCGCCTCCAGCTCCGTGGGGAGCCCGGCATGAGGGCAGCAGGACACCAACTTGAACTGGACCAGGATCCCCATTCGGAGCATTTCTGGCAGGAATCTCCTCCTGTCGTTGCACCCGGGGCAGCGGAAGTGCCCGCGGCCCGCGCTGGTAGCCAGTCCCTGTGCAGAGAGCCAAGCGGCACTAGCAGCAGCTGCTGCTGGGCCCTGGCCGTGCCCCGGGACAGGCGAAACCTCCTACCTGGATACAGTCCCGGTGGAACCAGGCCCCTCTGCACGATGGGCACACCATGGTGCCAAAGGAGAGGCTGTCCTCCAGCCGCTCGAAGCAGATGATGCAGAGCGTTTCTGCATCAGGTGTCACGGGCACGCTCTGCTGCGGCCGGTGCTCCGAGCAGTAGGATCTGGGGCGAAGGCGGCAGAGAGGAGCAGGGTGAGGAAGCGCTGGGGCTGCCAGGCTCCGCAGGACGGGCAAAGGGGCCGCAGGAACCCTGCGCAGCCTGGTTCTGGCAGCCCCTCGCAGGGTCACGGGACGCACGGAGGCTCCTGCAGCCCTTACCTGTACTGACTGAAAAACTGCATCAGGCAGCTGCTGTCCACGGCGCAGGGGAGGTGGAAGCTGCGGCCGCAGCCCTTCCTCCGGCAGTCGATGGAGGCACCGCGCTCGCCGCACACGAAGCAGCTCTGCAGAGAGCGCGGCAGCCCCATGGGCGACGTGCGCTGGGCCTCCCCGGCCAGCCCCGCGTCCCCAGGAAAGGCCCCGGTGCCTCCCGTCCCGCAGAGCCTCCTCGCGCATGAGGTCGCTGCCTGCGCTGGAGCCGCCGGAGCTCCCGGGAGCGTCGTCGGAGCCGCTCGGAACGCGGCCTTTGTGTCCCGCGCCCCCGGCTGAGCCCTCCCGAGCCTCTGCGCGCACGGAGCTGCCGGCCCTGCCCCGGCCTCACCTTCTGGCTCGCAGCCTTGACTATGCGTTTGATATCTGCTGGGAGGAACCCGCAGATACCCTGGTCGTCCGCGCCGCGCTGCGCCAGCCCGGTGGCGAGATACTGCAAACGGGACAGCGCCGGGGCTCAGGGGGGGCTCCGAGGGGCTGTTCCTGGGCAGCGCAGGAGCCCCCGGGCAGCTCACCAGGCAGCGCTCGTGGACGCAGAGGCCGTGCTTCCTGTGCCGCTTCCCGACGACGGTCTCGGGGACGTCGGCCCGGCGGCAGAGCACGCACGCTGCAGGGAGAGCGAAGGCGCCCGCCGCTCAGCACCCGGCAGCACGCGGGGCGCAGGGAGACGTGGGGACGGGCACGGCGCCCTCACCCTGCTCGCGAGAGTCAGGCGCCTTCCTCTTCATCCTGAAACTTGGGATTCTTGTCCACCAAAAACTCTGGAGAGTCCTAGCACTGACGCACTGGGGTTCTCTTCCAGATCTCCTCTGGTGACCCTGTGGTGACAGGGCTCCCGGGTGAGAGCGGGGCAGGGGAGCCTGGATCCGCCAGGCAGGGACCCCGTGACTGCCCCGCGAGGTCCGCGCCACCCCCGCCTCCCCAGCCCTCCGCTCGCGTGGCCTCCTCTCGCGTCCGCTCTCCGCTCCCCGCCGCCATCCGCTCGCATCCACTCGCCGACCTTCCCAAGCCGCTCGGAGGCGCTTCCTCCGAACTCAGCCTTGCTGGCGTCCAGCGGCCCCTTATGTGCTGCCCGCACGGCCGTGTCACAGGGTACCGCTGTGACACGGTGCTCGTGCGGCACAGTCATGACACGGCAGCTACAGGCACGACGGCCTCTGTGACATGGCCAGGGACATCCGTGCAGCCGGCCGGACAGCCCCGCGGGATGAGCCCTGTGCCAACCGCTGGCTACAGCACCGGTGCCCTGCTCCTTGCAGAATAAATTCCCCCTGCCGTCCATGTGCAGGAAGATGAGCCGGGTCTTCCTCGGCCTCCTCCACCGCTGCCTGTCGCGGCGGCTGCTCCAGCGGGGCTGTCCGCTCTGCGGCTCTTGGCGAGAGCTCTCTCAGCAAGGCTGGGCTGCCAGGGTCCATCCTCCTCCCCGGCCTTGGCTTCTTTGCTTCTGCCCACAGGGTGCTCCTGGCTGGGGCTTTTTGCTTGGAGGCCATGGCTGAGGAGCACCTGCGGGGCCAGCATACGTTTACCGTCTGCCCCAAGGCCCGGGCAGAGCAGAGCAGAAGCCCAGAGACACAGAACTGTCCTTTCCCCGTGTCCTGCTGGCCTGCACCTCCCTTTGCCCTCTCCTATACCCCATGGCTCCTGCCACGAGGGAGCGATCGTCCCTGCCAGGCTGGTTCAAAGCACTAAAGCCCTGTGGGCCGACAGCACCTGGTCGGTGCGGCAGACACTGGAGAGCTCAAGGCAGCTCTGAAGCTCCCAGATGTAGAGAGGGTCCAACGGAGAGCCACAAAGATGATTAAGGGGCTGGAGCATCTATCGTATGAGGAAAGAGTGAGCGAGCTGGGCCTGTTTAGCCTGGAGGAGAGAAGACTGGGAGGGGATGTGAGCAATACGTACAAGTACCTGAGGGGAGAATGTAGGGAGGATGGGGCCAAACTCTTCTCGCTGGTGGCCGGTGACAAGGGGTGCAAGTTGAAACACAGGCAGTTCCACCCCCATGTGAGGAAGAACTTCTCTGCTGTGAGGGTGCCAGAGCCCTGCAACAGGCTGCCCAGAGAGGCTGTGGAGTCTCCTTCTCTGGAGACCTTCAAGACCCGCCTGGATGCCACCATGTGCTCTGGGTGTCCCTGCCGGAACATTGGAGTTGGACTAGATGGTCTCTAGAGGTCCCTTCCAAGCTCAGCCGTTCTGGGATTCTGTGAAATCTCCCCAGCTGAGCTCGGCAGGGTGCAAGTGTGCGGTCGCTCCAGGCCAGCCGCAGCCGCTGGTTTCTCCACAGCGGGACGGGAGGTGGCCGAAGGCAGAAGCACCCACACCACCTCCCTGCGAGCGCCTGAGGAGCCAGAGGCTCCCAGGTGCACAACCGCCGTCCCAAAGGCTCAAGAGCCCCTCGGGATTCACTTGCTGAGCTGCAGCAGCTCCCCATGCAGACCTGTGGCAACGGGTCCAGACATCCAGATTTGGGGTAATTTGCTGATGTCTCTTGCCAGTCCGAGCTGAGGGAGAGTGAGGGAGCTGACTAGAGCCGCAGTCCACCAAGGGGCTGCATGTGCCTTGCTGCCACCTCCTCTCCAGGCTTGGCAGGACATGCAGAGGGAAGAGGGATGTGTGGGCTCCAGCCACATCCGGGAAGCTGGACAGGCAGCGCTCGGGGGCGACGTGGATGCCTCAGTGTCTGTCTCGCAGGTTGGGACACGCTTCCCCTCTGTCTGTCAGGACTCGCCTTGCCAGGCGCAGGCTCCCAGGAAGCTGCAGAAAGGTTAAGCATCGTGCTCTGACATGTTCAGTGCAGCCCCCAGGCACCACGTGTGCTCCTGCCCCCATCCAGCCCCCTGCATGCAGGGCCCGGATGCCATCGCCATGTTGAGGAGTCCCCACGACAGCCCGTCTCCCACCCCTGCCTTGCCCACCAGCCCACAGGCAGCTTGGTGCAGCCACCTGGTTTTAACCCTGTGCCGTGGTGGTGGGCAGCCCTGGCTCCCAGGCATCCTGCACGCATCCCCCTCGATCCCAGGGAAAGCTCCCTGGGGCTGGGAAAGGTGTCTGCTCTTGCCTGCATTCCTTACAGGATGCCTCCTGCTCCAGTGGTGGCTGGAATGAAGCAGCAACACAAGGGTCAGGTATTTGCAGGGACAGGCCGGGGGGAAGCTGTGTGAGGCAGGGAAGCTCACTGAAAAGGTGGGCTCTGCTGCTGGGAACGGGCTGCAGCTGGGCCTCGTGCTGCGGAGCCGGCTCCAGCCCTAGCCCCCACAGGCATTGCGCTGCCCCCAGCTCCCTCTGAGCTCCCCTTCCTGCAGCCAGGACCTCAGCCTGCCAGGCTGGGCGTGCTCCACGGCCAGGGGACAGAGCTGGGTCCCGGGCCGTCAAGGGCGGAGTGCGGCGGCTTTGCGTGACACCGAGGATACGGGAGCTTCTGCTCTAGCAACTGCCACGGCAGAAAGCTGGTGCGGGCACAGCTCTGTGCCAGCACAGGTGGGCTCCACCTGGCCCAGCGAGCACCACGGCCCAGCCTGGAGACCTGTCTGCTGTTACCCCATGGTTATCCCGGGAACTAAATGAATGAGGATGCAAAAGCCAGTCCAGGACCCATGTGCTGCCCACCACGGGACTGGTGCAGGCACCCGTTCTCTTCCCATCCCTTCTCTTTCTCCTGCAGCTCCTGCTTTCTCCCCCCACCACAATGCAAGAATTCTCCTCACAGAGGGTGGCCTCATCGTGCTCCTTCTAGAATGTTCCCTGGGGAGCCCTGTCACCCCCAAACGCTGCTCAGCCCCGTAGAAACAAAGCTGCAAGCCCAAAGTTCCCTGACTGTCAGCTCCCGCCGGTGCCCTGGGCTCCAGCTCAGCCCAGCCAGAGGAACAGGGCCGGGGCCCTCGCCAGCTCCGGAGATGGTTTCGCCAAGAGCGGGAGAGCAGACAGCCCCGCTGCAGCCCTCCCGCAAAGCAGTTGCCGGGAAAGGTAGCGGCAGAGGAGGCCGAGGAAGACCAGGCTCATCTCCCAGTGCGTGGAGGACAGATAGAAACTTTATTGTGCAGGGGGCAGGGCACCGGTGCCACAGCTGGCGGTGGCCACACGGCTCGTCCCGCGGGGCTGTCAGGGCCGCCTGTACGGGTGGCGGGTCCGCTGGGCAAGGTGGGAGCGTCCTGGGCGCCGCTCCGGTCCTGGGCGCCGCTTCCGGTCCGGAAGTGCTCGCGGCCCGCGCTGGTAGCCAGTCCCTGTGCAGAGAGCCAAGCGGCACTAGCAGCAGCTGCTGCTGGGCCCTGGCCGTGCCCCGGGACAGGCGAAACCTCCTACCTGGATACAGTCCCGGTGGAACCAGGCCCCTCTGCACGATGGGCACACCATGGTGCCAAAGGTGAGGCTGTCCTCCAGCCGCTCGAAGCAGATGATGCAGAGCGTTTCTGCATCAGGTGTCACGGGCACGCTCTGCTGCGGCCGGTGCTCCGAGCAGTAGGATCTGGGGCGAAGACGGCAGAGAGGAGCAGGGTGAGGAAGCGCTGGGGCTGCCAGGCTCCGCAGGGCGGGCAAAGGGGCCGCAGGAACCCTGCGCAGCCTGGTTCTGGCAGCCCCTCGCAGGGTCACGGGACGCACAGAGGCTCCTGCAGCCCTTACCTGTACTGCTTGAAAAACTGTGTCACGCAGCTGCTGTCCACGGCGCAGGGGAGGTGGAAGCTGCGGCCGCAGCCCTTCCCCCGGCCGTCTATGGAGGCACCGCGTTCGCCGCACACGAAGCAGCTCTGCAGAGAGCGTGGCAGCCCCGTGGGCGACGTGCGCTGGGCCTCCCCGGCCAGCCCCGCGTCCCCAGGAAAGGCCCCGGTGCCTCCCGTCCCGCAGAGCCTCCTCGCGCACGAGGTCGCTGCCTGCGCTGGAGCCGCCGGAGCTCCCGGGAGCGTCGTCGGAGCCGCTCGGAACGCGGCCTTTGTGTCCCGCGCCCCCGGCTGAGCCCTCCCGAGCCTCTGCGCGCACGGAGCTGCCAGCCCTGTCCCGGCCTCACCTTCTGGCTCGCAGCCTTGAGTATGCGTTTGATATCTGCTGGGAGGAACCCGCAGATACCCTGGTCGTCCGCGCCGCGCTGCGCCAGCCCGGTGGTGAGATAGTGCAAACGGGAGAGCGCCGGGGCTCCGAGGGGCTGTTCCTGGGCCTGCTGGACACGGCTCGTCCCGCGGGACTGTCAGGGCCGCCTGTACGGGTGGCGGGTCCGCTGAGCAAGGCGGGAGCGTCCTGGGCGCCGCTCCGGTCCTGGGCGCCGCTCCGGTCCTGGCCGCGCTGCCTGGGGGCTGCTCTCGGGAGCCGGGGAGCTGGAAGCCAACGCGGATTCCCCTCGGCTGCTGGTTGCGGAGCTCGCCGCGTCTGACGGCGAGCTCGAGGGTGTCGCAGAGGCGGAGGGCGACGCGCGTGTTTGCCGGCTTCTTGAGCTGGAGCCGGGAGCACGAGCAGAGCTGGGAGCTGCCGCCGCTTCTGTGCTGGTGCTGGCGGCATCGGGCGGCTGTGGCTGCACCCTGGGGGCTGTGAGGGCAGGGGGACAGTGAGCAGCATGGCCGCGAGACCCTGCCTGGCCCTGGCCCTGGCCCGAGCCCGGGGCCGCGGGGCTTTGCCTCTTACCGGGGCCCAGGCCAGCACACTCGTCGCACTCCCAGGTGTCCCTCGTTACTGCGGAGCAGCGCCGGTGCGTCCCCCTGGCTGCGCACGAGCTGCACAGGATGAGCTCCCAGGGCCTGGGCAAGCAAACGGGCTGGTGCTGTGGCAGCCGGGGCTGGCCGCGATGCCGGCAGGGCGACCAAGGCCAAGGGAGCGGATCAGGGCAGCGCCCGGCCCCACTCCGGCGCTGAGCGCCTGCTCGCGGCACGACGGCCTCCGCGGCCAGCCCGGCGGCTGCCAGAGGCAGCTTCGGTGCCCTACCCTCTTTCCTCCGCTCGCTGCCTCCCTCTACGATAGAGGCAGCGGCTGGCATCGCACTGGCTGTGCCGGTCGTACAGCTCCTCGTACTGGCCGTCCTCCCAGGCAGGGTTTCTGCAGGAAAAGGAAGGGGAGCTCGTGAGCCTTCCCCGCTCGCCTGGCTCCCATCCCGCCTCCAGCTCCGTGGGGAGCCCGGCATGAGGGCAGCAGGACACCAACTTGAACTGGACCAGGATCCCCATTCGGAGCATTTCTGGCAGGAATCTCCTCCTGTCGTTGCACCCGGGGCAGCGGAAGTGCCCGCGGCCCGCGCTGGTAGCCAGTCCCTGTGCAGAGAGCCAAGCGGCACTAGCAGCAGCTGCTGCTGGGCCCTGGCCGTGCCCCGGGACAGGCGAAACCTCCTACCTGGATACAGTCCCGGTGGAACCAGGCCCCTCTGCACGATGGGCACACCATGGTGCCAAAGGAGAGGCTGTCCTCCAGCCGCTCGAAGCAGATGATGCAGAGCGTTTCTGCATCAGGTGTCACGGGCACGCTCTGCTGCGGCCGGTGCTCCGAGCAGTAGGATCTGGGGCGAAGGCGGCAGAGAGGAGCAGGGTGAGGAAGCGCTGGGGCTGCCAGGCTCCGCAGGACGGGCAAAGGGGCCGCAGGAACCCTGCGCAGCCTGGTTCTGGCAGCCCCTCGCAGGGTCACGGGACGCACGGAGGCTCCTGCAGCCCTTACCTGTACTGACTGAAAAACTGCATCAGGCAGCTGCTGTCCACGGCGCAGGGGAGGTGGAAGCTGCGGCCGCAGCCCTTCCTCCGGCAGTCGATGGAGGCACCGCGCTCGCCGCACACGAAGCAGCTCTGCAGAGAGCGCGGCAGCCCCATGGGCGACGTGCGCTGGGCCTCCCCGGCCAGCCCCGCGTCCCCAGGAAAGGCCCCGGTGCCTCCCGTCCCGCAGAGCCTCCTCGCGCATGAGGTCGCTGCCTGCGCTGGAGCCGCCGGAGCTCCCGGGAGCGTCGTCGGAGCCGCTCGGAACGCGGCCTTTGTGTCCCGCGCCCCCGGCTGAGCCCTCCCGAGCCTCTGCGCGCACGGAGCTGCCGGCCCTGCCCCGGCCTCACCTTCTGGCTCGCAGCCTTGACTATGCGTTTGATATCTGCTGGGAGGAACCCGCAGATACCCTGGTCGTCCGCGCCGCGCTGCGCCAGCCCGGTGGCGAGATACTGCAAACGGGACAGCGCCGGGGCTCAGGGGGGGCTCCGAGGGGCTGTTCCTGGGCAGCGCAGGAGCCCCCGGGCAGCTCACCAGGCAGCGCTCGTGGACGCAGAGGCCGTGCTTCCTGTGCCGCTTCCCGACGACGGTCTCGGGGACGTCGGCCCGGCGGCAGAGCACGCACGCTGCAGGGAGAGCGAAGGCGCCCGCCGCTCAGCACCCGGCAGCACGCGGGGCGCAGGGAGACGTGGGGACGGGCACGGCGCCCTCACCCTGCTCGCGAGAGTCAGGCGCCTTCCTCTTCATCCTGAAACTTGGGATTCTTGTCCACCAAAAACTCTGGAGAGTCCTAGCACTGACGCACTGGGGTTCTCTTCCAGATCTCCTCTGGTGACCCTGTGGTGACAGGGCTCCCGGGTGAGAGCGGGGCAGGGGAGCCTGGATCCGCCAGGCAGGGACCCCGTGACTGCCCCGCGAGGTCCGCGCCACCCCCGCCTCCCCAGCCCTCCGCTCGCGTGGCCTCCTCTCGCGTCCGCTCTCCGCTCCCCGCCGCCATCCGCTCGCATCCACTCGCCGACCTTCCCAAGCCGCTCGGAGGCGCTTCCTCCGAACTCAGCCTTGCTGGCGTCCAGCGGCCCCTTATGTGCTGCCCGCACGGCCGTGTCACAGGGTACCGCTGTGACACGGTGCTCGTGCGGCACAGTCATGACACGGCAGCTACAGGCACGACGGCCTCTGTGACATGGCCAGGGACATCCGTGCAGCCGGCCGGACAGCCCCGCGGGATGAGCCCTGTGCCAACCGCTGGCTACAGCACCGGTGCCCTGCTCCTTGCAGAATAAATTCCCCCTGCCGTCCATGTGCAGGAAGATGAGCCGGGTCTTCCTCGGCCTCCTCCACCGCTGCCTGTCGCGGCGGCTGCTCCAGCGGGGCTGTCCGCTCTGCGGCTCTTGGCGAGAGCTCTCTCAGCAAGGCTGGGCTGCCAGGGTCCATCCTCCTCCCCGGCCTTGGCTTCTTTGCTTCTGCCCACAGGGTGCTCCTGGCTGGGGCTTTTTGCTTGGAGGCCATGGCTGAGGAGCACCTGCGGGGCCAGCATACGTTTACCGTCTGCCCCAAGGCCCGGGCAGAGCAGAGCAGAAGCCCAGAGACACAGAACTGTCCTTTCCCCGTGTCCTGCTGGCCTGCACCTCCCTTTGCCCTCTCCTATACCCCATGGCTCCTGCCACGAGGGAGCGATCGTCCCTGCCAGGCTGGTTCAAAGCACTAAAGCCCTGTGGGCCGACAGCACCTGGTCGGTGCGGCAGACACTGGAGAGCTCAAGGCAGCTCTGAAGCTCCCAGATGTAGAGAGGGTCCAACGGAGAGCCACAAAGATGATTAAGGGGCTGGAGCATCTATCGTATGAGGAAAGAGTGAGCGAGCTGGGCCTGTTTAGCCTGGAGGAGAGAAGACTGGGAGGGGATGTGAGCAATACGTACAAGTACCTGAGGGGAGAATGTAGGGAGGATGGGGCCAAACTCTTCTCGCTGGTGGCCGGTGACAAGGGGTGCAAGTTGAAACACAGGCAGTTCCACCCCCATGTGAGGAAGAACTTCTCTGCTGTGAGGGTGCCAGAGCCCTGCAACAGGCTGCCCAGAGAGGCTGTGGAGTCTCCTTCTCTGGAGACCTTCAAGACCCGCCTGGATGCCACCATGTGCTCTGGGTGTCCCTGCCGGAACATTGGAGTTGGACTAGATGGTCTCTAGAGGTCCCTTCCAAGCTCAGCCGTTCTGGGATTCTGTGAAATCTCCCCAGCTGAGCTCGGCAGGGTGCAAGTGTGCGGTCGCTCCAGGCCAGCCGCAGCCGCTGGTTTCTCCACAGCGGGACGGGAGGTGGCCGAAGGCAGAAGCACCCACACCACCTCCCTGCGAGCGCCTGAGGAGCCAGAGGCTCCCAGGTGCACAACCGCCGTCCCAAAGGCTCACGAGCCCCTCGGGATTCACTTGCTGAGCTGCAGCAGCTCCCCATGCAGACCTGTGGCAACGGGTCCAGACATCCAGATTTGGGGTAATTTGCTGATGTCTCTTGCCAGTCCGAGCTGAGGGAGAGTGAGGGAGCTGACTAGAGCCGCAGTCCACCAAGGGGCTGCATGTGCCTTGCTGCCACCTCCTCTCCAGGCTTGGCAGGACATGCAGAGGGAAGAGGGATGTGTGGGCTCCAGCCACATCCGGGAAGCTGGACAGGCAGCGCTCGGGGGCGACGTGGATGCCTCAGTGTCTGTCTCGCAGGTTGGGACACGCTTCCCCTCTGTCTGTCAGGACTCGCCTTGCCAGGCGCAGGCTCCCAGGAAGCTGCAGAAAGGTTAAGCATCGTGCTCTGACATGTTCAGTGCAGCCCCCAGGCACCACGTGTGCTCCTGCCCCCATCCAGCCCCCTGCATGCAGGGCCCGGATGCCATCGCCATGTTGAGGAGTCCCCACGACAGCCCGTCTCCCACCCCTGCCTTGCCCACCAGCCCACAGGCAGCTTGGTGCAGCCACCTGGTTTTAACCCTGTGCCGTGGTGGTGGGCAGCCCTGGCTCCCAGGCATCCTGCACGCATCCCCCTCGATCCCAGGGAAAGCTCCCTGGGGCTGGGAAAGGTGTCTGCTCTTGCCTGCATTCCTTACAGGATGCCTCCTGCTCCAGTGGTGGCTGGAATGAAGCAGCAACACAAGGGTCAGGTATTTGCAGGGACAGGCCGGGGGGAAGCTGTGTGAGGCAGGGAAGCTCACTGAAAAGGTGGGCTCTGCTGCTGGGAACGGGCTGCAGCTGGGCCTCGTGCTGCGGAGCCGGCTCCAGCCCTAGCCCCCACAGGCATTGCGCTGCCCCCAGCTCCCTCTGAGCTCCCCTTCCTGCAGCCAGGACCTCAGCCTGCCAGGCTGGGCGTGCTCCACGGCCAGGGGACAGAGCTGGGTCCCGGGCCGTCAAGGGCGGAGTGCGGCGGCTTTGCGTGACACCGAGGATACGGGAGCTTCTGCTCTAGCAACTGCCACGGCAGAAAGCTGGTGCGGGCACAGCTCTGTGCCAGCACAGGTGGGCTCCACCTGGCCCAGCGAGCACCACGGCCCAGCCTGGAGACCTGTCTGCTGTTACCCCATGGTTATCCCGGGAACTAAATGAATGAGGATGCAAAAGCCAGTCCAGGACCCATGTGCTGCCCACCACGGGACTGGTGCAGGCACCCGTTCTCTTCCCATCCCTTCTCTTTCTCCTGCAGCTCCTGCTTTCTCCCCCCACCACAATGCAAGAATTCTCCTCACAGAGGGTGGCCTCATCGTGCTCCTTCTAGAATGTTCCCTGGGGAGCCCTGTCACCCCCAAACGCTGCTCAGCCCCGTAGAAACAAAGCTGCAAGCCCAAAGTTCCCTGACTGTCAGCTCCCGCCGGTGCCCTGGGCTCCAGCTCAGCCCAGCCAGAGGAACAGGGCCGGGGCCCTCGCCAGCTCCGGAGATGGTTTCGCCAAGAGCGGGAGAGCAGACAGCCCCGCTGCAGCCCTCCCGCAAAGCAGTTGCCGGGAAAGGTAGCGGCAGAGGAGGCCGAGGAAGACCAGGCTCATCTCCCAGTGCGTGGAGGACAGATAGAAACTTTATTGTGCAGGGGGCAGGGCACCGGTGCCACAGCTGGCGGTGGCCACACGGCTCGTCCCGCGGGGCTGTCAGGGCCGCCTGTACGGGTGGCGGGTCCGCTGGGCAAGGTGGGAGCGTCCTGGGCGCCGCTCCGGTCCTGGGCGCCGCTTCCGGTCCGGAAGTGCTCGCGGCCCGCGCTGGTAGCCAGTCCCTGTGCAGAGAGCCAAGCGGCACTAGCAGCAGCTGCTGCTGGGCCCTGGCCGTGCCCCGGGACAGGCGAAACCTCCTACCTGGATACAGTCCCGGTGGAACCAGGCCCCTCTGCACGATGGGCACACCATGGTGCCAAAGGTGAGGCTGTCCTCCAGCCGCTCGAAGCAGATGATGCAGAGCGTTTCTGCATCAGGTGTCACGGGCACGCTCTGCTGCGGCCGGTGCTCCGAGCAGTAGGATCTGGGGCGAAGACGGCAGAGAGGAGCAGGGTGAGGAAGCGCTGGGGCTGCCAGGCTCCGCAGGGCGGGCAAAGGGGCCGCAGGAACCCTGCGCAGCCTGGTTCTGGCAGCCCCTCGCAGGGTCACGGGACGCACAGAGGCTCCTGCAGCCCTTACCTGTACTGCTTGAAAAACTGTGTCACGCAGCTGCTGTCCACGGCGCAGGGGAGGTGGAAGCTGCGGCCGCAGCCCTTCCCCCGGCCGTCTATGGAGGCACCGCGTTCGCCGCACACGAAGCAGCTCTGCAGAGAGCGTGGCAGCCCCGTGGGCGACGTGCGCTGGGCCTCCCCGGCCAGCCCCGCGTCCCCAGGAAAGGCCCCGGTGCCTCCCGTCCCGCAGAGCCTCCTCGCGCATGAGGTCGCTGCCTGCGCTGGAGCCGCCGGAGCTCCCGGGAGCGTCGTCGGAGCCGCTCGGAACGCGGCCTTTGTGTCCCGCGCCCCCGGCTGAGCCCTCCCGAGCCTCTGCGCGCACGGAGCTGCCAGCCCTGTCCCGGCCTCACCTTCTGGCTCGCAGCCTTGAGTATGCGTTTGATATCTGCTGGGAGGAACCCGCAGATACCCTGGTCATCCGCGCCGCGCTGCGCCAGCCCGGTGGTGAGATAGTGCAAACGGGAGAGCGCCGGGGCTCCGAGGGGCTGTTCCTGGGCCTGCTGGACACGGCTCGTCCCGCGGGACTGTCAGGGCCGCCTGTACGGGTGGCGGGTCCGCTGAGCAAGGCGGGAGCGTCCTGGGCGCCGCTCCGGTCCTGGGCGCCGCTCCGGTCCTGGCCGCGCTGCCTGGGGGCTGCTCTCGGGAGCCGGGGAGCTGGAAGCCAACGCGGATTCCCCTCGGCTGCTGGTTGCGGAGCTCGCCGCGTCTGACGGCGAGCTCGAGGGTGTCGCAGAGGCGGAGGGCGACGCGCGTGTTTGCCGGCTTCTTGAGCTGGAGCCGGGAGCACGAGCAGAGCTGGGAGCTGCCGCCGCTTCTGTGCTGGTGCTGGCGGCATCGGGCGGCTGTGGCTGCACCCTGGGGGCTGTGAGGGCAGGGGGACAGTGAGCAGCATGGCCGCGAGACCCTGCCTGGCCCTGGCCCTGGCCCGAGCCCGGGGCCGCGGGGCTTTGCCTCTTACCGGGGCCCAGGCCAGCACACTCGTCGCACTCCCAGGTGTCCCTCGTTACTGCGGAGCAGCGCCGGTGCGTCCCCCTGGCTGCGCACGAGCTGCACAGGATGAGCTCCCAGGGCCTGGGCAAGCAAACGGGCTGGTGCTGTGGTAGCCGGGGCTGGCCGCGATGCCGGCAGGGCGACCAAGGCCAAGGGAGCGGATCAGGGCAGCGCCCGGCCCCACTCCGGCGCTGAGCGCCTGCTCGCGGCACGACGGCCTCCGCGGCCAGCCCGGCGGCTGCCAGAGGCAGCTTCGGTGCCCTACCCTCTTTCCTCCGCTCGCTGCCTCCCTCTACGATAGAGGCAGCGGCTGGCATCGCACTGGCTGTGCCGGTCGTACAGCTCCTCGTACTGGCCGTCCTCCCAGGCAGGGTTTCTGCAGGAAAAGGAAGGGGAGCTCGTGAGCCTTCCCCGCTCGCCTGGCTCCCATCCCGCCTCCAGCTCCGTGGGGAGCCCGGCATGAGGGCAGCAGGACACCAACTTGAACTGGACCAGGATCCCCATTCGGAGCATTTCTGGCAGGAATCTCCTCCTGTCGTTGCACCCGGGGCAGCGGAAGTGCCCGCGGCCCGCGCTGGTAGCCAGTCCCTGTGCAGAGAGCCAAGCGGCACTAGCAGCAGCTGCTGCTGGGCCCTGGCCGTGCCCCGGGACAGGCGAAACCTCCTACCTGGATACAGTCCCGGTGGAACCAGGCCCCTCTGCACGATGGGCACACCATGGTGCCAAAGGAGAGGCTGTCCTCCAGCCGCTCGAAGCAGATGATGCAGAGCGTTTCTGCATCAGGTGTCACGGGCACGCTCTGCTGCGGCCGGTGCTCCGAGCAGTAGGATCTGGGGCGAAGGCGGCAGAGAGGAGCAGGGTGAGGAAGCGCTGGGGCTGCCAGGCTCCGCAGGACGGGCAAAGGGGCCGCAGGAACCCTGCGCAGCCTGGTTCTGGCAGCCCCTCGCAGGGTCACGGGACGCACGGAGGCTCCTGCAGCCCTTACCTGTACTGACTGAAAAACTGCATCAGGCAGCTGCTGTCCACGGCGCAGGGGAGGTGGAAGCTGCGGCCGCAGCCCTTCCTCCGGCAGTCGATGGAGGCACCGCGCTCGCCGCACACGAAGCAGCTCTGCAGAGAGCGCGGCAGCCCCATGGGCGACGTGCGCTGGGCCTCCCCGGCCAGCCCCGCGTCCCCAGGAAAGGCCCCGGTGCCTCCCGTCCCGCAGAGCCTCCTCGCGCATGAGGTCGCTGCCTGCGCTGGAGCCGCCGGAGCTCCCGGGAGCGTCGTCGGAGCCGCTCGGAACGCGGCCTTTGTGTCCCGCGCCCCCGGCTGAGCCCTCCCGAGCCTCTGCGCGCACGGAGCTGCCGGCCCTGCCCCGGCCTCACCTTCTGGCTCGCAGCCTTGACTATGCGTTTGATATCTGCTGGGAGGAACCCGCAGATACCCTGGTCGTCCGCGCCGCGCTGCGCCAGCCCGGTGGCGAGATACTGCAAACGGGACAGCGCCGGGGCTCAGGGGGGGCTCCGAGGGGCTGTTCCTGGGCAGCGCAGGAGCCCCCGGGCAGCTCACCAGGCAGCGCTCGTGGACGCAGAGGCCGTGCTTCCTGTGCCGCTTCCCGACGACGGTCTCGGGGACGTCGGCCCGGCGGCAGAGCACGCACGCTGCAGGGAGAGCGAAGGCGCCCGCCGCTCAGCACCCGGCAGCACGCGGGGCGCAGGGAGACGTGGGGACGGGCACGGCGCCCTCACCCTGCTCGCGAGAGTCAGGCGCCTTCCTCTTCATCCTGAAACTTGGGATTCTTGTCCACCAAAAACTCTGGAGAGTCCTAGCACTGACGCACTGGGGTTCTCTTCCAGATCTCCTCTGGTGACCCTGTGGTGACAGGGCTCCCGGGTGAGAGCGGGGCAGGGGAGCCTGGATCCGCCAGGCAGGGACCCCGTGACTGCCCCGCGAGGTCCGCGCCACCCCCGCCTCCCCAGCCCTCCGCTCGCGTGGCCTCCTCTCGCGTCCGCTCTCCGCTCCCCGCCGCCATCCGCTCGCATCCACTCGCCGACCTTCCCAAGCCGCTCGGAGGCGCTTCCTCCGAACTCAGCCTTGCTGGCGTCCAGCGGCCCCTTATGTGCTGCCCGCACGGCCGTGTCACAGGGTACCGCTGTGACACGGTGCTCGTGCGGCACAGTCATGACACGGCAGCTACAGGCACGACGGCCTCTGTGACATGGCCAGGGACATCCGTGCAGCCGGCCGGACAGCCCCGCGGGATGAGCCCTGTGCCAACCGCTGGCTACAGCACCGGTGCCCTGCTCCTTGCAGAATAAATTCCCCCTGCCGTCCATGTGCAGGAAGATGAGCCGGGTCTTCCTCGGCCTCCTCCACCGCTGCCTGTCGCGGCGGCTGCTCCAGCGGGGCTGTCCGCTCTGCGGCTCTTGGCGAGAGCTCTCTCAGCAAGGCTGGGCTGCCAGGGTCCATCCTCCTCCCCGGCCTTGGCTTCTTTGCTTCTGCCCACAGGGTGCTCCTGGCTGGGGCTTTTTGCTTGGAGGCCATGGCTGAGGAGCACCTGCGGGGCCAGCATACGTTTACCGTCTGCCCCAAGGCCCGGGCAGAGCAGAGCAGAAGCCCAGAGACACAGAACTGTCCTTTCCCCGTGTCCTGCTGGCCTGCACCTCCCTTTGCCCTCTCCTATACCCCATGGCTCCTGCCACGAGGGAGCGATCGTCCCTGCCAGGCTGGTTCAAAGCACTAAAGCCCTGTGGGCCGACAGCACCTGGTCGGTGCGGCAGACACTGGAGAGCTCAAGGCAGCTCTGAAGCTCCCAGATGTAGAGAGGGTCCAACGGAGAGCCACAAAGATGATTAAGGGGCTGGAGCATCTATCGTATGAGGAAAGAGTGAGCGAGCTGGGCCTGTTTAGCCTGGAGGAGAGAAGACTGGGAGGGGATGTGAGCAATACGTACAAGTACCTGAGGGGAGAATGTAGGGAGGATGGGGCCAAACTCTTCTCGCTGGTGGCCGGTGACAAGGGGTGCAAGTTGAAACACAGGCAGTTCCACCCCCATGTGAGGAAGAACTTCTCTGCTGTGAGGGTGCCAGAGCCCTGCAACAGGCTGCCCAGAGAGGCTGTGGAGTCTCCTTCTCTGGAGACCTTCAAGACCCGCCTGGATGCCACCATGTGCTCTGGGTGTCCCTGCCGGAACATTGGAGTTGGACTAGATGGTCTCTAGAGGTCCCTTCCAAGCTCAGCCGTTCTGGGATTCTGTGAAATCTCCCCAGCTGAGCTCGGCAGGGTGCAAGTGTGCGGTCGCTCCAGGCCAGCCGCAGCCGCTGGTTTCTCCACAGCGGGACGGGAGGTGGCCGAAGGCAGAAGCACCCACACCACCTCCCTGCGAGCGCCTGAGGAGCCAGAGGCTCCCAGGTGCACAACCGCCGTCCCAAAGGCTCAAGAGCCCCTCGGGATTCACTTGCTGAGCTGCAGCAGCTCCCCATGCAGACCTGTGGCAACGGGTCCAGACATCCAGATTTGGGGTAATTTGCTGATGTCTCTTGCCAGTCCGAGCTGAGGGAGAGTGAGGGAGCTGACTAGAGCCGCAGTCCACCAAGGGGCTGCATGTGCCTTGCTGCCACCTCCTCTCCAGGCTTGGCAGGACATGCAGAGGGAAGAGGGATGTGTGGGCTCCAGCCACATCCGGGAAGCTGGACAGGCAGCGCTCGGGGGCGACGTGGATGCCTCAGTGTCTGTCTCGCAGGTTGGGACACGCTTCCCCTCTGTCTGTCAGGACTCGCCTTGCCAGGCGCAGGCTCCCAGGAAGCTGCAGAAAGGTTAAGCATCGTGCTCTGACATGTTCAGTGCAGCCCCCAGGCACCACGTGTGCTCCTGCCCCCATCCAGCCCCCTGCATGCAGGGCCCGGATGCCATCGCCATGTTGAGGAGTCCCCACGACAGCCCGTCTCCCACCCCTGCCTTGCCCACCAGCCCACAGGCAGCTTGGTGCAGCCACCTGGTTTTAACCCTGTGCCGTGGTGGTGGGCAGCCCTGGCTCCCAGGCATCCTGCACGCATCCCCCTCGATCCCAGGGAAAGCTCCCTGGGGCTGGGAAAGGTGTCTGCTCTTGCCTGCATTCCTTACAGGATGCCTCCTGCTCCAGTGGTGGCTGGAATGAAGCAGCAACACAAGGGTCAGGTATTTGCAGGGACAGGCCGGGGGGAAGCTGTGTGAGGCAGGGAAGCTCACTGAAAAGGTGGGCTCTGCTGCTGGGAACGGGCTGCAGCTGGGCCTCGTGCTGCGGAGCCGGCTCCAGCCCTAGCCCCCACAGGCATTGCGCTGCCCCCAGCTCCCTCTGAGCTCCCCTTCCTGCAGCCAGGACCTCAGCCTGCCAGGCTGGGCGTGCTCCACGGCCAGGGGACAGAGCTGGGTCCCGGGCCGTCAAGGGCGGAGTGCGGCGGCTTTGCGTGACACCGAGGATACGGGAGCTTCTGCTCTAGCAACTGCCACGGCAGAAAGCTGGTGCGGGCACAGCTCTGTGCCAGCACAGGTGGGCTCCACCCGGCCCAGCGAGCACCACGGCCCAGCCTGGAGACCTGTCTGCTGTTACCCCATGGTTATCCTGGGAACTAAATGAATGAGGATGCAAAAGCCAGTCCAGGACCCATGTGCTGCCCACCACGGGACTGGTGCAGGCACCCGTTCTCTTCCCATCCCTTCTCTTTCTCCTGCAGCTCCTGCTTTCTCCCCCCACCACAATGCAAGAATTCTCCTCACAGAGGGTGGCCTCATCGTGCTCCTTCTAGAATGTTCCCTGGGGAGCCCTGTCACCCCCAAACGCTGCTCAGCCCCATAGAAACAAAGCTGCAAGCCCAAAGTTCCCTGACTGTCAGCTCCCGCCGGTGCCCTGGGCTCCAGCTCAGCCCAGCCAGAGGAACAGGGCCGGGGCCCTCGCCAGCTCCGGAGATGGTTTCGCCAAGAGCGGGAGAGCAGACAGCCCCGCTGCAGCCCTCCCGCAAAGCAGTTGCCGGGAAAGGTAGCGGCAGAGGAGGCCGAGGAAGACCAGGCTCATCTCCCAGTGCGTGGAGGACAGATAGAAACTTTATTGTGCAGGGGGCAGGGCACCGGTGCCACAGCTGGCGGTGGCCACACGGCTCGTCCCGCGGGGCTGTCAGGGCCGCCTGTACGGGTGGCGGGTCCGCTGGGCAAGGTGGGAGCGTCCTGGGCGCCGCTCCGGTCCTGGGCGCCGCTTCCGGTCCGGAAGTGCTCGCGGCCCGCGCTGGTAGCCAGTCCCTGTGCAGAGAGCCAAGCGGCACTAGCAGCAGCTGCTGCTGGGCCCTGGCCGTGCCCCGGGACAGGCGAAACCTCCTACCTGGATACAGTCCCGGTGGAACCAGGCCCCTCTGCACGATGGGCACACCATGGTGCCAAAGGTGAGGCTGTCCTCCAGCCGCTCGAAGCAGATGATGCAGAGCGTTTCTGCATCAGGTGTCACGGGCACGCTCTGCTGCGGCCGGTGCTCCGAGCAGTAGGATCTGGGGCGAAGATGGCAGAGAGGAGCAGGGTGAGGAAGCGCTGGGGCTGCCAGGCTCCGCAGGGCGGGCAAAGGGGCCGCAGGAACCCTGCGCAGCCTGGTTCTGGCAGCCCCTCGCAGGGTCACGGGACGCACAGAGGCTCCTGCAGCCCTTACCTGTACTGCTTGAAAAACTGTGTCACGCAGCTGCTGTCCACGGCGCAGGGGAGGTGGAAGCTGCGGCCGCAGCCCTTCCCCCGGCCGTCTATGGAGGCACCGCGTTCGCCGCACACGAAGCAGCTCTGCAGAGAGCGTGGCAGCCCCGTGGGCGACGTGCGCTGGGCCTCCCCGGCCAGCCCCGCGTCCCCAGGAAAGGCCCCGGTGCCTCCCGTCCCGCAGAGCCTCCTCGCGCACGAGGTCGCTGCCTGCGCTGGAGCCGCCGGAGCTCCCGGGAGCGTCGTCGGAGCCGCTCGGAACGCGGCCTTTGTGTCCCGCGCCCCCGGCTGAGCCCTCCCGAGCCTCTGCGCGCACGGAGCTGCCAGCCCTGTCCCGGCCTCACCTTCTGGCTCGCAGCCTTGAGTATGCGTTTGATATCTGCTGGGAGGAACCCGCAGATACCCTGGTCGTCCGCGCCGCGCTGCGCCAGCCCGGTGGTGAGATAGTGCAAACGGGAGAGCGCCGGGGCTCCGAGGGGCTGTTCCTGGGCCTGCTGGACACGGCTCGTCCCGCGGGACTGTCAGGGCCGCCTGTACGGGTGGCGGGTCCGCTGAGCAAGGCGGGAGCGTCCTGGGCGCCGCTCCGGTCCTGGGCGCCGCTCCGGTCCTGGCCGCGCTGCCTGGGGGCTGCTCTCGGGAGCCGGGGAGCTGGAAGCCAACGCGGATTCCCCTCGGCTGCTGGTTGCGGAGCTCGCCGCGTCTGACGGCGAGCTCGAGGGTGTCGCAGAGGCGGAGGGCGACGCGCGTGTTTGCCGGCTTCTTGAGCTGGAGCCGGGAGCACGAGCAGAGCTGGGAGCTGCCGCCGCTTCTGTGCTGGTGCTGGCGGCATCGGGCGGCTGTGGCTGCACCCTGGGGGCTGTGAGGGCAGGGGGACAGTGAGCAGCATGGCCGCGAGACCCTGCCTGGCCCTGGCCCTGGCCCGAGCCCGGGGCCGCGGGGCTTTGCCTCTTACCGGGGCCCAGGCCAGCACACTCGTCGCACTCCCAGGTGTCCCTCGTTACTGCGGAGCAGCGCCGGTGCGTCCCCCTGGCTGCGCACGAGCTGCACAGGATGAGCTCCCAGGGCCTGGGCAAGCAAACGGGCTGGTGCTGTGGCAGCCGGGGCTGGCCGCGATGCCGGCAGGGCGACCAAGGCCAAGGGAGCGGATCAGGGCAGCGCCCGGCCCCACTCCGGCGCTGAGCGCCTGCTCGCGGCACGACGGCCTCCGCGGCCAGCCCGGCGGCTGCCAGAGGCAGCTTCGGTGCCCTACCCTCTTTCCTCCGCTCGCTGCCTCCCTCTACGATAGAGGCAGCGGCTGGCATCGCACTGGCTGTGCCGGTCGTACAGCTCCTCGTACTGGCCGTCCTCCCAGGCAGGGTTTCTGCAGGAAAAGGAAGGGGAGCTCGTGAGCCTTCCCCGCTCGCCTGGCTCCCATCCCGCCTCCAGCTCCGTGGGGAGCCCGGCATGAGGGCAGCAGGACACCAACTTGAACTGGACCAGGATCCCCATTCGGAGCATTTCTGGCAGGAATCTCCTCCTGTCGTTGCACCCGGGGCAGCGGAAGTGCCCGCGGCCCGCGCTGGTAGCCAGTCCCTGTGCAGAGAGCCAAGCGGCACTAGCAGCAGCTGCTGCTGGGCCCTGGCCGTGCCCCGGGACAGGCGAAACCTCCTACCTGGATACAGTCCCGGTGGAACCAGGCCCCTCTGCACGATGGGCACACCATGGTGCCAAAGGAGAGGCTGTCCTCCAGCCGCTCGAAGCAGATGATGCAGAGCGTTTCTGCATCAGGTGTCACGGGCACGCTCTGCTGCGGCCGGTGCTCCGAGCAGTAGGATCTGGGGCGAAGGCGGCAGAGAGGAGCAGGGTGAGGAAGCGCTGGGGCTGCCAGGCTCCGCAGGACGGGCAAAGGGGCCGCAGGAACCCTGCGCAGCCTGGTTCTGGCAGCCCCTCGCAGGGTCACGGGACGCACGGAGGCTCCTGCAGCCCTTACCTGTACTGACTGAAAAACTGCATCAGGCAGCTGCTGTCCACGGCGCAGGGGAGGTGGAAGCTGCGGCCGCAGCCCTTCCTCCGGCAGTCGATGGAGGCACCGCGCTCGCCGCACACGAAGCAGCTCTGCAGAGAGCGCGGCAGCCCCATGGGCGACGTGCGCTGGGCCTCCCCGGCCAGCCCCGCGTCCCCAGGAAAGGCCCCGGTGCCTCCCGTCCCGCAGAGCCTCCTCGCGCATGAGGTCGCTGCCTGCGCTGGAGCCGCCGGAGCTCCCGGGAGCGTCGTCGGAGCCGCTCGGAACGCGGCCTTTGTGTCCCGCGCCCCCGGCTGAGCCCTCCCGAGCCTCTGCGCGCACGGAGCTGCCGGCCCTGCCCCGGCCTCACCTTCTGGCTCGCAGCCTTGACTATGCGTTTGATATCTGCTGGGAGGAACCCGCAGATACCCTGGTCGTCCGCGCCGCGCTGCGCCAGCCCGGTGGCGAGATACTGCAAACGGGACAGCGCCGGGGCTCAGGGGGGGCTCCGAGGGGCTGTTCCTGGGCAGCGCAGGAGCCCCCGGGCAGCTCACCAGGCAGCGCTCGTGGACGCAGAGGCCGTGCTTCCTGTGCCGCTTCCCGACGACGGTCTCGGGGACGTCGGCCCGGCGGCAGAGCACGCACGCTGCAGGGAGAGCGAAGGCGCCCGCCGCTCAGCACCCGGCAGCACGCGGGGCGCAGGGAGACGTGGGGACGGGCACGGCGCCCTCACCCTGCTCGCGAGAGTCAGGCGCCTTCCTCTTCATCCTGAAACTTGGGATTCTTGTCCACCAAAAACTCTGGAGAGTCCTAGCACTGACGCACTGGGGTTCTCTTCCAGATCTCCTCTGGTGACCCTGTGGTGACAGGGCTCCCGGGTGAGAGCGGGGCAGGGGAGCCTGGATCCGCCAGGCAGGGACCCCGTGACTGCCCCGCGAGGTCCGCGCCACCCCCGCCTCCCCAGCCCTCCGCTCGCGTGGCCTCCTCTCGCGTCCGCTCTCCGCTCCCCGCCGCCATCCGCTCGCATCCACTCGCCGACCTTCCCAAGCCGCTCGGAGGCGCTTCCTCCGAACTCAGCCTTGCTGGCGTCCAGCGGCCCCTTATGTGCTGCCCGCACGGCCGTGTCACAGGGTACCGCTGTGACACGGTGCTCGTGCGGCACAGTCATGACACGGCAGCTACAGGCACGACGGCCTCTGTGACATGGCCAGGGACATCCGTGCAGCCGGCCGGACAGCCCCGCGGGATGAGCCCTGTGCCAACCGCTGGCTACAGCACCGGTGCCCTGCTCCTTGCAGAATAAATTCCCCCTGCCGTCCATGTGCAGGAAGATGAGCCGGGTCTTCCTCGGCCTCCTCCGCCGCTGCCTGTCGCGGCGGCTGCTCCAGCGGGGCTGTCCGCTCTGCGGCTCTTGGCGAGAGCTCTCTCAGCAAGGCTGGGCTGCCAGGGTCCATCCTCCTCCCCGGCCTTGGCTTCTTTGCTTCTGCCCACAGGGTGCTCCTGGCTGGGGCTTTTTGCTTGGAGGCCATGGCTGAGGAGCACCTGCGGGGCCAGCATACGTTTACCGTCTGCCCCAAGGCCCGGGCAGAGCAGAGCAGAAGCCCAGAGACACAGAACTGTCCTTTCCCCGTGTCCTGCTGGCCTGCACCTCCCTTTGCCCTCTCCTATACCCCATGGCTCCTGCCACGAGGGAGCGATCGTCCCTGCCAGGCTGGTTCAAAGCACTAAAGCCCTGTGGGCCGACAGCACCTGGTCGGTGCGGCAGACACTGGAGAGCTCAAGGCAGCTCTGAAGCTCCCAGATGTAGAGAGGGTCCAACGGAGAGCCACAAAGATGATTAAGGGGCTGGAGCATCTATCGTATGAGGAAAGAGTGAGCGAGCTGGGCCTGTTTAGCCTGGAGGAGAGAAGACTGGGAGGGGATGTGAGCAATACGTACAAGTACCTGAGGGGAGAATGTAGGGAGGATGGGGCCAAACTCTTCTCGCTGGTGGCCGGTGACAAGGGGTGCAAGTTGAAACACAGGCAGTTCCACCCCCATGTGAGGAAGAACTTCTCTGCTGTGAGGGTGCCAGAGCCCTGCAACAGGCTGCCCAGAGAGGCTGTGGAGTCTCCTTCTCTGGAGACCTTCAAGACCCGCCTGGATGCCACCATGTGCTCTGGGTGTCCCTGCCGGAACATTGGAGTTGGACTAGATGGTCTCTAGAGGTCCCTTCCAAGTTCAGCCGTTCTGGGATTCTGTGAAATCTCCCCAGCTGAGCTCGGCAGGGTGCAAGTGTGCGGTCGCTCCAGGCCAGCCGCAGCCGCTGGTTTCTCCGCAGCGGGACGGGAGGTGCCCACCTCCCTGCGAGCACCCGAGGAGCCAGAGGCTCCCAGGTGCACAACCGCCGTCCCAAAGGCTCACGAGCCCCTCGGGATTCACTAAGGACCCCAGCTCTGAAAGGCACCCAGCGAGGCCAGAGGCAGACGGGGAAGAGAGGGATGGGACTTGCAGAGGTCGGGTCCATCCCACTGCCCTCTTGTCGCAGGGCTGGGGATGCTGGAGCAGCAAGAGCGAGATGTGGCCTCCTGCCCGCCGGGGCCGATAAACACAGCGGCCCAGGCCGCGCGAAGGCCCGGGAAGCGGCCTTAATGCACACACCTCACAGGAGTCTCCAGGCTGTTGTAAAAATACTTTATAATTTAGAAAATACAGCGTTCAGTACAGTGTGCTCTGCCTCCCCGGCTTCACACATCCCCGGGGTGCCGGTGCCACTCGCCCCGCTGCATGCGGTCCCCATGCGACACGGGCACGTTCTGCACCAAGGCGGGCAGAACGCAGGGCGGTTGTCACCAACCTGGGGCTTCCATGTGCGAGGGACAGGCAGGAGTGTCTGCCCTCCAAACACAGCTGGCGCCAGCAGTGAGACATGCTGCCCCGCAGATCCCCCGCTATGAGGCCTCACTTGAGGCAGCCCCTCAAGGCTGGGGACGGCCCGTGAGGGGCCAAACGGAGTTTAGGCTGGGCCGTGTGGCAGCAGGAGGCCCCGCAGCCCGGCTGGCCCAGCCCGGCCAGTACAACTTGCAGACGAGAAGGGTGAGCCCTGTTTGGGGACAGGGAGCTGAACTCGCACCCAAAGCAAAGCCCTCCAGGTGGCTGGGGTCCCTGGAGTGTCGCCTTAGGGAGCTGCTGAGCTCAGACATTCCAGTGGCCTCCCACCTTCCTCCTGCCGGCAGGGAGGCCATCTCCCATCCATAGAGGACAGCCAGAAAAGGAAGCGGAGCTGGACATGACCCTGCCTGCGGCCCTTCCTCCTTCCCGTGTGCTGCTTGGGGCTCTGCTCGCACCCCAAGCTTTAAGGGCTGTGAAGGCAGATCAAAAAAGAGGGCTCCAAGGTCTTGCTGGGCCCATCGACCTCTGGCCCTTTTGGACGCCTCCCCCCAACTCCCTTGGAAAACAATCCCCAGGGCCAGGCGCTTCTCCACTTCGCCACATTCAGCCACCTCCAGGAACCCATGGCAGGGATGCCAAGCCTCAGGAGCTCCCAGCTTGCCTCTCCTGCAGCCTCAGGAGGGGCCTGAGGTGCCCTCAGGTGGGCAGCGAGGGCAGGGGAGGCCTAGCTTTGCTGGTGACAGCTGGCGACACGCTGGGGACACGGGACATACTGGGGAGGCCTGGGCAGGCAGAACACCCAGGGACAGCATGGGATGGCTGCATACTGGCGCCGTTCTGCGCGGGAAGGGAAGTGTCTGCCCTATTCTTCCTTCCCCATGTCGAACCCCAGTGCCGCCCAGAGGAAGCAGCAAGAGCAGCTGGGAGACAGCGGTTCGTGCTGGCACGGCCCCGGCCCCAACCGCTGTCTCTGGCCACAAGGCCTGCAGCGCCGCTACGGAGCCTGCTCTGCCCCAGTCACAAGCAACGAGGGGACGGGAAGAGGCGTCCTCATGCCCAGAAAGTTGGAGCCAGATTAAGCACGGGCCATGGCACCTCCCGGCCTCCTCTACTGGGGCCTCTGAGCCTCTCCTATGGGGGGCCTTTAAGCCTCCCAGCCTCTGATATGGGGGACTGGGAGCTTCCTGGCCTCCTCTATGGGGGCATCTGAGCCTCCTGGACTCCGATATGGGGGACTAGGGGCCTCCTCTATGGGGTCTCTGAGCCTCCTGGACTCCGACACTCGGGCCTCTGAGCCTCCCAACCTCCACTATGGGGGTCTGGGAGCTTCCCAGCATCCTCTATGGGGGCCTCTAAGCCTCCCCGCCTCCTCTATGGGGTCTCTGAGCCTCCTGGACTCCTCTATGTGGGGCTCTGGGCCTCCCACCCTTTGCTATGGGGGTCTGGGAGCTTCCCAGCCTCGTCTATGGGGACCTCTGAGCCTCCCGGCCTTCGATATGGGGGACCCTGACTCCTTCCGGTCTCCTCTATGGGGATCTGTGAGCCTCTCCTATGGGGAGCTGGGAGCCTCCCGGTCTCTTCTATGGGGGGTCTCTGAGCCTCCTGGACTCCTCTACAGGGGCCTACGAGCCTCCCGGCCTCCTCTATGGGGGTCCTGATTCTGGGCTCTTATATGGGTCCTGATTCTGGGTCCTGATATAGGGCTCCTGATCCTGAGCCTCCTGGACTCCACTACTGGGCTCTAAGAGTCTTCCAGCCTCCTCTATGAGGGTCTCTGGCCCTCTCCTATGGAGACATGGAGAGTCCCGGTCTCCGCTATGGGGTCCTCTGAGCCTCTCGGCCTCTCATGTGGTGGCCTCTGAGCCTCCTGGACTCTGATATGGGTGACTGGGAGCCTCCTAGCCTCCTCTATGGGGGTCTGGGAGCCTCCCAGCATCCGATATAGGGGGCCCTGGAGCCTCCTGGCCTCCACTATGGGGAACTGGGAGCCTCCTGGCTTCTTATATGGGGCCCCCTGAGCCTCCTGGACTCCACTATGGGGAGCTTGGAGCCTCCCAGCCTCCTCTATGGAGGTCTCTGAGCCTCTCCTATGGGGGGGCCTGGAGCCTCCTGGACTCTGCTATGGGGGCCCTGAGGCCTCCCGGTCTCCTCTATGGGGGTCTCTGAGCCTCTCCTATGGGTAGCTGGGAGCCTCCCGGTCTCTTCTATGGGGGGCCTCTGGGCCTCCTGGACTCCACTACTGGGCTCTAAGAGTCTACCAGCCTCCTCTATGGGGATCTCTGAGCCTCTCCTATGGGGACATGGAGAGTCCCGGTCTCCGCTATGGGGTCCTCTGAGCCTCTCGGCCTCTCATATGGTGGACTCTGAGCCTCCTGGACTCCGATATGGGGGACTGGGAGCCTCCTAGCCTTCTCTATGGGGGTCTCTGAGCCTCCTGGACTCCTCTACAGGGGCCTCTGGGCCTCCCAGCCTCCTCTATGGAGGTCTCTGAGCCTCTCCTATGGGGGGGGCCTGGAGCCTCCTGGATCTGCTATGGGGGCCCTGGGGCCTCCCGGCCTCCTCTATGGGGGCCTCGGAGCCTCCCAGCTTTTGTATGGGGGTATGGGAGCTTCCCAGGCTCCTCTACAGGGGCCTCTGAGCCTCCCGGCATCCGCTGTGGGGGACTGGGAGCCCCCCGGCCTCTAATATGGGGGCCTCTCAGCCTTCAGCCTCTGATATGGGGGACTGGGAGCATCCTGGCCTCTCATACAAGTGCCTCTGAGCCTCCTGGCCTCCTCTATGTGGGTCTGGGACCCTCCGATATGGGAACGTAGAGCCTCTCCACCTCCTCTGTGGGGGCCTCTGAGCCTCCTGGCCTCCAATATGGGGGTCTCTTAGCTTCTCCCATTGGCGGCCTGGAGCCTCCTGGACTCCGCTATGGGAGGCCTGGGGCCTCCTGGTCTCCGATATGGGGACTTAGAGCCTCTCCTATGGGTGGCTGGGAGCCTCCCGGCCACTAATACAGGGGGTCTCTGAATCTCCCGGTCTCCTCTGTGGGGGCTTCTGAGCCTCATGGACTCCACTATGGGGGCCTCTGGACATCCCCGCCTCCTCTATGGGGGCACCCTGGAGCCTCCTGGCCTCTGATTTGGGGGTCTTTGAGTCTCCTCAATTCCGATATGGGGAGGAGGGAGCCTCCCGGCCTCCTCTATAGGTGCCTCTGAGGCTCTCCTATGGGGGGCCTCTAAGTCTCCCAGCCTCTGATATGGGAGACTGGCAGCCTCCTGGCTTCTCATACAGGAGCCTCAGAGCCTCCTGGCCTCCACTATGGGGGTCTGGGAGCCTCCGATATGGGGACCTAGAGCCTCTTGACCTCCTCTGTCGGGGCCTCTGAGCCTCCTGGACTCTGCTATGGGGGCCCTGGGGCCTCAAGACCTCCGATATGGGGACTTAAAGCCTTTCGTATGGGGGGGCTGGGAGTCTCCGGGCCACTGATACGGGGTGCCTCTGAGCCTACCGGCCTCCTCTGTGGGGGCTTTTGAGCCTCATGGACTCCACTATGGGGGCTTCTGAGCCTCCTGGCCTCTCATATAGGGGCCTCTGAGTGTCCCAGCCTTCTCTATGGGGGCCTCTGAGCCTCCCGGCTTCCGATATGGAGGGCCCTGCAGCCTCCTGGCTTCTGATATGGGAGTCTCTGAGTCTTCTGGACTTGGATATGGGGAGCTGGGAGACTTCCGGCCTCCTCTATGGGGGCCTCTGAGCCTCCTGGACGTCACTATTGGGGTCTGGGAGTCTGCCAGCCTCCTCTATTGGGGTCTCCCAGCCTCTCCTATGGGGGCCTAGAGCCTCCCATATGGGGATCTAGAGCCTCTCGACCTCCTCTTTGGGGGCCTCTGAGCCACCCGGCCTCCTCTATGGGGGACTGGGACCCTCGTGGCCTCCGATAGAGAGGACCCAGGAGCCTCCTGGCCTCCACTAGGGGAGCTTCCTGGCCTCTCATATGGGGACCTCTGAGGCTCCTGGACTCTGATATGGGGAGCTGGGAGCCTCCCAACCTCTCATATGGGGGCTTCTGGGCCTCTCCTGTGGGGACCTGGAGACTACCGGCCTCCTCTATGGGGGACTGGGAGCCTCCTGGCCTCTCATAAGGGGGCCTCTGAGCCTCCTGGACTCCGATATGGGGGATTGGGAGCCCCGTTATGGGGACCTAGGGCCTCTCGACCTCCGCTGTCAAGGTCCTCTGAGCCTCGTGACCTCCAAAATGGGGAGCTTGGAGCCTCCCCGCCTCTCATATGGGGGCCTCTGAGCCTCTCTTGTGGGGACCTGGAGACTTCTGGTCTCTGCTACGGGGGATTCTGAGTCTCCTGGACTCCTCTATGGGGACCTCTGAGCCTCCTGAATGCTGATATGGGGGACTGGGAGCCTCCTGGCCTCCGACATGGAGGACCCTGGAGCCTCCTGGCCTCCGCTATGGGGAGCTGGGAGCCTCCCGGCCTCCTCTACTGGGGCCTCTGAGCCTCTCCTATGGGGGGTCTCTAAGCCTCCCAGCCTCTGATATGGGGGACTGGGAGCCTCTTGGCCTCTCATACGGGATCCGCTGAACCTCCTGGCCTGCTCTATGGGGGTGTCTGAGCCTCTCCTATGGGGGCCCTGGGGCCTCCTGGCCTCCGATTTGGGGACCTAGAGCCTCTCCTATGTGGGGCTAGTAGCCTCCCGGCCTCTGCCATGGGCACATATGAACCTCGTGGCCTCCTCTGTGGGGGTCTCTGAGTCTCCTGGACTCCACCATGGGGGTCTCTCAGCCTCCTGGCCTCTCATATAGGGGCCTCTGAGTGTCCCAACTGTCTATATGGGGGCCTCTGAGATTCCTGGACTCGGATATGGGGAGCTGGGAGCCTCCCAGCCTCCGATATGGGGGGCCCTGGAGCCCCCTGGCCTCCTATATGGGGGTCTCTGAGTGTCTTGGACTCGCGCATGGGGAGTTGGGAGCCTCCCGGCCTCCTATAAGGGGGCCTCTGAGCCTCCTGGCCTTCGCTATGGGGGGCCCTGGAGCCTCCCGGACTCCTCTATTGGAGCCTCTGAGCCTCCTGGACTCCACTATTGGGGTCTGGGACTCTCCCAGCCTCTCCTATGGGGGCCTGGAGATTCCCGGTCTCCGCCAAGGGGGTCCCTGAGTCTCCTGGCCTCTCATATGGAGGCCTTAGAGCCTCCCAACCTCCTCTATGTGGGCCTCTGAGCCTCCTGGCCTCCACTATGGGGGGCCCTGGAGCCTCCTGACCTCCTATATGGGGATCTCTAAGCCTCTCCTATGGGGATCTGGGAGCCTCCCGGCCTCCTCTATGGGGGCCTCTGAGCCTCACATATGGGGGGCCTCTAAGACTCCCAGCTTCTGATATGGGGGACTGGGAGCCTCCTGGCCTCTCAGACAGGAGCCTCTGAGCCTCCTGGCCTCCACTTTCGGGATCTGGGAGCTTCGCATATGGGGACCTAGAGGTTCTCAAACTCCTCTGTCGGGACCTCTGAACCTCCTGGCCTCCTCTATGGGGGTCTCTGAGCCTCTCCTATGGGGGGACTGGAGCCTCCTGGACTCTGCTATGGGGGCCCTGGGGCCTCTCGGCCTCCGATATGGGGACCTAGAGCCTGTCCTATGGGAGTCTGGGAGCCTCCCGGTCTCTTCTATGGGGGGTCTCTGAGCCTCCTGGCCTCCCATATGGGGGCCTCTGAGCCTTTCCTATGAGGGTAGGGAGCCTCCCGGCCTCATCTCTGGGGGACTCTGAGCCTCCTGGACTCCACTATGGGCGTCTCTCAGCCTCCTGGCCTCTCATACAGGGACCTATGAGTGTCCCAGCCTTCTCTATGGGGGCCTCTGAGCCTCCTGGGCTCGGATATTGGGAGCTGGGAGCCTCCTGGCCTCCTATATGGGGGCCTCTGAGCCTCCCAGCCTCTGATATGGGGGCCTGTGAGCCTCTGCTATTGGGGTTTGGAAGGCTCCCGGCATCCTCTATGGGAGCCTCTGAGCCTCCTGGACTCCGATATGGGGCACTGGGAGCCTCCTGGCCTCCTCTATGGGGTCTCATAGCCTCCTGGACTCCTCTATGGGGGGCTCTGAGCCTCCTGGCTTCTCATATGGGGGCCTCTGAGCCTCTCCTAAGGGTGCTTCTGATTGTCCCAGTCTCCTCTATGGGGGGCTTGATCCTCTTGACGTCCTCTATAGAGGCCTATGAGCCTCCTCAACTCCGCAATGGGGGTCTCTGAGCCTTTCTTATGGGGGGCCTGGAGCCTCCTGGACTCTGCTATGGGGGCCCTGGGGCCTCCCGGCCTCCGATATGGGGACCTAGAGCCTCTCCTATGGGGTTTGGGAGCCTCCCGGCCTCCAATATGGGGGTCTCAGAGCCTCCCGGCCTCCAATATGGGGGCCTCTGAGCTCTCGTATGGGGGTCTGGGAGCCCCCCGGCCTCCTCTGTGGGGGCCTCTGAGCATCTCCTATGAATTGGCTGGAGCCTCCAGGGGTCCGCGATGGGGGCCCTGGGACCTCCCAGCGTTCGATATGGGGACCTAGAGCCTCTCCTATGGGGGTCTCTGAGCCTCCTGGACTCCACTATTGGGGTCTGGGAGTCTCCCAACCTCCTCTATAGGGGTATCCCAGCCACTCCCAGCCTCCTGTCCACTCACACAGGGGCCACTGAGCCTCCCAGCCTCCTCTATGGGGGCCTCTGAGCCTCCTGGACTCTGATATGGGGGACTGGGAGCCTCCTGGCCTCCTCTATGACCTCTCTGAGCCTCCTGGACTCCTCTATGGGGGTCTCTGAACCTCCCACCCTCCTGTCCACTCACACGGGGACCACTGAGCCTCCCAGCCTCCTCTAGGGCAACTCTGAGCCTCCTGCCCTCCTCTATGGGCGTCTCTGAGCCACCCGGCCTCCTCTATAGGGGCCTCTGAGCCTCTCCTATGGGGGGGGCGGGGCCTCAAAGCCTCCCAGCCTCTCATATGGGGGACTGGGAGCCTCCGGGTCTCTCATACAGGAGCCTCTGAGCCTTCTGGCCTCCGCTATGGGAGCCCCAATATGGGGACCTAGAGCCTCTCGACCTCCCCTCTCAAGGTCCTCTGAAGCCTCCAGATCTCTGAATTGGGGAGCTTGGAACCTCCCCGCCTCTCATATGGGGGCCTATGAGCCTCTCTTGTGGGGACCTGGAGACTCCTGGTCTCTGCTGCAGGGGATTCTGAGCCTCCTGGACTCCTCTATGGGGACCTCTGAGCCTCCTGAATGCCGATATGGGGGACTAGGAGCCTCCTGGCCTCCGACATGGAGGGCCCTGGAGCCTCCTGGCCTCCCATATGGGGAATTGGGAGCCTCCTGGCTTCTCATATGGGGGCCTCTAAGGCTCCTGGACTCCGCTATGGGGAGCTGGGAGCCTCCCAGCCTCTGATATGGGGGACTGGGAGCCTCCTGGCCTCCTCTATGGGGGCATCTGAGCCTCCTGGACTCCGATATGGGGGACTAGGGGCCTCCTCCATGGGGTCTCTGAGCGTCCTGGACTCCGACACTCGGGCCTCTGAGCCTCCCAACCTCCACTATGGGGGTCTGGGAGCTTCCCAGCATCCTCTATGGGGGCCTCTAAGCCTCCCCGCCTCCTCTATGGGGTCTCTGAGCCTCCTGGACTCCTCTATGTGGGGCTCTGGGCCTCCCACCCTTTGCTATGGGGGTCTGGGAGCTTCCCAGCCTCGTCTATGGGGACCTCTGAGCCTCCCAGCCTTCGATATGGGGGACCCTGTCTCCTCCCAGTCTCCTCTATAGGGGTCTGTGAGCCTCTCCTATGGGGAACTGGGAGCCTTCCGGTCTCTTCTATGGGGGGCCTCTGAGCCTCCTGGACTCCACTACTGGGCTCTAAGAGTCTTCCAGCCTCCTCTATGGGGGGTCTCTGAGCCTCTCCTATGGGGACATGGAGAGTCCCGGTCTCCGCTATGGGGTCCTCTGAGCCTCCTGGCCTCTCATATGGGGGTCTCTGAGCATTCTGGACTCCGATATGGGGGGCTGGGAGCCTCCTAGCCTCCTCTATGGGGGTCTCTGGGCCTCCTGGACTCCTCTACTGGGGCCTCTGAGTCTCCTGGCCTCCTCTATGGGCGTCTGGGAGCCTCCCAGCATCCGATATGGGGGGCCCTGGAGCCTCCTGGCCTCCACTATAGGGAACTGGGAGCCTCCTGGCTTCTCATATGGGGGCTCCTGAGCCTCCTGGACTCCACCTTGGGGAGCTTGGAGCCTCCCAGCCTACTCTATGGGGGGCCTCTAAGCCTCCCAGCCTCTGATATGGGGGACTGCGAGCCTCCTGGCCTCTCATACAGGAGCCTCTGAGCCTCCTGGCCTGTGCTATGGGGGTCTTGGAGCCTCTGATATGGGGACCTAGAGCCTCTCGACCTGCTCTGTGGGGGCCTCTGAGCCTCCTGGCCTCCGATAGGGAAGCTGGGTCCCTCCTGGCCTCTATTATGGAGGTCTCTGAACCTCTCCTGTGGGGGGCCTGGAGCCTTCTGGACTCTGCTATGGGGGCCCTGGGGCCTCTGGCCTCCTCTATGGGGTCTCTGCGCCTTCTGGACTCCTCTATGGTGGGCCTCGGAGCCTCCCAGCGTTTGTATGGGGGTATGGGAGCTTCCCAGGCTCCTCTACGGGGTCCTCTGAGCCTCCCAGCCTCCTCTATCAGGGACTGGGAGCCTCCCAGCTTCCAATATGGGGGTCTCTGAGCATGTCCTACGAGGGGCCTCTAAACCTCCCAGCCTCTCATATGGGGGACTGGGAGCCTCCTGGCCTCTCAGACAGGTGCCTCTGAGCCGCCTGGCCTCCTCTCTGGGGGTCTGTGAGCCTCCAATATGGGGACCTAGAGCCTCTCGACCTCCTCTGTGGGGGCCTCTGAGCCTCCTGGCCTCCAATATGGGGGTCTCTTAGCTTCTCCCATTGGTGGCTTGGAGCCTCCTGGACTCCGCTATGGGGGGCCTGGGGCCTCCCAGCCTCCACTACGGGGACTTAGAGCCTCTCCTATGGGGGTCTCTGAGCCTCCCGGCCACTGATACAGGGGGTCTCTGAGCCTTCTGGCCTCTTCTGTGGGGGCTTCTGAGCCTCATGGACTCCACTATGGGGGCCTCTGAGCCTCCCGGTCTCCTCTATGGGGGGATCCTGGAGTCTCCTGTCCTCTGACATGGGGGTCTCTGAGTCTCCTGTACTCCGATATGGGGAGCTGGGAGCCTCCCAGCCTCCTCTATGGGGGCCTCTGAGCCTCCCGGCCTTCAATATGGGGGGCCCTGGCGCCTCCCTGTCTCCTCTTTGGAGATCTCTGAGCCTCTCCTATGAGGGACTGGGAGCCTCCCCGCATCCGATATGGGGGGCCCTGGAGCCTCTTGGCCTCCACTATGGGGAACTTGGAGCTCCTGGCCTCTCATATGGGGGCCTCTGAGCCTCCTGGACTCCACTATGGGGAGCTGGTAGCCTCTCGGCCTCTCATATGGGGGCCTCTGAGCCTCTCCTGTGGGGACTTGGAGATTAAGCCCCCATAGAGGAGGGCAGCACAGGGCTGGCTCTCAAAAGGGACAATCTCTCATGCCACAAATGCCAACCACCACTACAAAGCTCCCTGCACAGGGACCACAGCCCGTCTGCAACCCGATGGTGCCCGGGCTGCTACAAGACTTGCCTCGAGGGGCTGCTTCGACTGAGAGACGGAGAAGCGAAGAGCAGAAGTCTGTAGGAAGGGGGAGCAGGGAAAAGAAGCATTTTGTTTTCTCATATTAAACTAATGCCAAACATCCTTTCCTTCCTTTGCATAGACCATCGCGCCGATAAGTCCTTCACTTGGTGCAGATATCAGGTAATCCGAGGAAGCTTCAAGAGCAACAGCCCCAAACCCAGGTGCCTCTAGATCAAGCTGGGCACATGTTCCCTGTTGTTCTTGTCCTCCTTCAAGCGCCCCAGGACTTGCACACAGACATGGGAAAGAAACAAAAAAAAAAAAATACACCCAGATTCCCTGCCCCTCTCCCCACCACTCCACCCCAGGGTGGAAACAGACTGTTCTGATTTTAGAAAGGAAATAAAAGGAAAAAGAGAAGGGGGAGGGGAAAGAAAGTCTGAGATGGAGGAAAAAGATCCCCAGGTCAGCAGAGAGGCCTGGAAGTGGAGGGGTGGGAGCTTGGAAACACCATTTGGATGCTGTCCTGTTCACAGGCCTATTCCTGCCCCATCCTCCTGCCCCTCCGGGATCTAACTGTCTTCGCCATTCTCTCCTGGCCCTTTGATAAGGCGCTTCTGTCCGCGTTTGCCCACGGGCCCCTTGGGCTTGGCGAAGGCCTGCTTGAAGGCGTGCTGCTTGGGGTGCACCTCGTCGTAGAGGAACTCTGCCGTCAGCTCCGCTCCATCGTCTATCTCGATCTGTGTAGACAAGTGACAGGTCACTGCTCTGCTCCTGCGCACAGAGCCAGCACCTCATGCTGTTCTTCAGGTCCCCTGAGGGGACCTCCCACCTCTCCTCTCTGGGTTCACACCAGTGGGGTTTGCTCAAGGACCTGGAGAACCCAGACAACGACCTCTCACAGGGGAAAGCACCAACCCTCCGGGCAACCGGCCCCTCACTCAGCTTCCCCACTGGATGGGCCAAGGACACCGCAAAGGGTATCCATCTCAGAGGAGGCCAAGTGTTTGGGTTCTCTCACTCCCCTCATCCTTCTCTTGTGGGCCCTGGACTGGAGAAACTCCAAGCCAGAAGGGGTGCAGGCCAAATGCCATTCCTCTCCCATTAGGTAGGAGAATCTTCTCCCAAGCCACTGGTACTGGGGACGTTTTTGTTGGGGATGGGTTAAACAATGCATTACTGTTCGCATTTTCTCCAACCTTCTCTTCAGGCTACCTTGAAACGACTCTAGCCATGCTCGAGGCCTCCCAGACTTCCCTGGAGAAGGCCCTTTTCAAACCTGGGGACATGCTGCCCCTTGGACACATGCCCTTGACTTGACCGTGGCACATTCCCTGCACAGAGCTCTCCACAGTCCTGTGCAGGCAGCCTGGCCTTACCTTCTTTGCTATCTCCAGGCAGAACTCCTGCTCTACGGTGTCAAGCAAGTGGCTCTTGCAGCTGGAGTACAGCATGCGCTCCTTGATGCTGCACTTGTACCCAGGCATGGAGTAGATAAACACTGCAGGAGAAGAGCAGGGCTGTCAGCATGGGCTAGGTTCAGGATCAAGGAGAACCTTGCCCGGTCCTGGCCGTCATGGGCCGAGTACCAGCTCTGGCAGGGCTGCAGGGGGAGCGCAGGGACACGAGCACAGCCATAACTCACCGACAGACTCCAGGTAGTCTCCCTCGTGAGAGTGCTTGTACAGAAAGAAGTGGTAGCGAGCGGAGTCCTGGGGGATCCTCTTGGGCAGGTCAGCGATCTCCGTGGGGCTTGTGTGCACCAGGTCTATGGTCTCCCGCTCCAGATCCAGCTTCTAATCGACAAAGGGATGGGGAAGGGCAAAATGAGCGAGGTTTCAAGAGGCAAAGGATACTTGGGGAGGGTCAGGAAAGCTGCCCGAGGGCCCTACCAGCTGGATGTAATTGATCTTCTTCTGCTTCAGTGCCTGGATCGCTTGCTGAGCATCCAGCTGCAGGGGAAAGGCCAGGCCTTGCAGGGTCTGGTGCTTGCTCTCCACACTGATCTCCGTCTTCACCTGGGGATGGAATCCGCACCGAGCGTCAGAGAAGGGACAGGTGACACAGCAAGGGGTAGGCATGGACAGAAAGGAAAAGCCACTGGCCACGCTGCCTCTCGGCTGCCCCGGGGCACAGCCCCACGGACCTGCGGGGTAGCCCAGGCCCTGCGAGCGCGGGCCACCACGCGTGACCAACACCAGGCAGCTTAGAATCATGCAGATGTGTCGGGGGAAATCAGGCGATTCCCGGAAAAACTGCCTCAGATGCCCCAAGCAGAGGCAACGGCTCTACCTCAAACCTGCAAAGAGTTTCAGCAGCATGACATACAAGGAGCCATTTGCCATGAAAGAAATGTTTCTGCTGCAAAAGAAACATTTAAAATTCAGAGGGACTCTGGTGTTTCTTACAGCACCACTGCTCTTTGGCAAATAATCTGTCAGAGTCTGGATCCAGCCATGCATCCCCAGGCTGGTGTTTCCCAGCCTTGCAGGTTTAGACCCCCCTCCTCTCCTCTGCACAACTGCTCCCAGCAAAGAGGATCTCCAACTCCCACTGGTTTCATTTACCTTTCTCAGCACCAGGCTGTACTGGCGATGAATTCCCCAGGGGGGATAGCTGAGGGGTATTGTAACCAATGCACAAACATTCCTCTCTTCATATATGTATTTATATATATACCTGGGCAGTCTGACTGTGGTGTACAGGCATCCGCTCCACCACTGGAGGGGATATCCACAGCTCAGGGATGTTCCCGCCACTCTTTCCAAGCAAACCCTAGCAGACGAAGGCCCCGCTTTGTGGCAGCGGGAAGCGCACAGCAACCAGGCCTGCAGCTAGGTCAGCAAACCCAGGACACCAAACGCCACTTCAAAGAGGGAGGGTAACAGAGCAGAGAAGTCACAGGAGCTTCCTAATGGGAAGCCACATCATCCCGGCAGCCGGGAGCCTCTGTCCCGAGCAGGACACCCACCGGGACAGAGGCGATGCCCCTGGCAGGAGGTGGCACCGAGGGTGATGTGACCTTGCCAAGAGGGAGGAGAGAGCTCAGAGCACAACAGTCTGCAGGCAGGGCCTACCTCCTTGGGGCCGGGGGACTCTACGAGCGACGGGCAGCAGCAACAGCCCCCTACCATCTGTCACGGAATACAGGGAGACGGAGTCACACCGACGGGCGCAGCTATCCCACCTATCCGCAAAGCTTCGGGCGCTCAGTTTGCCCCACTAAGGCACAGTCTGGCGATGTCACGAGCTCTAGTCCCTCCCTCCATCCAACACAGCCCTTGGGACTTAAGTGACCCTTTTTGGACACCCGACGCCAGAGCTGGGGGACAGCTCCCGGAGGGCAAGAGAGGGGCTTGGACAGCGAGTCACTCGGAGGGGATAAGTGAAGTGCAGCATGCAGAAACACTCAGGGAAGAGCAAGACAGGCCCAGGGCGCGCGCGGGTTGGCCCAGGGACATCCTACCATCTCGCTGCTCGAGTCCTGTGAACACGAGTCCTGGCAGCGTGAGGACAGGAGAGAGGCCATGAGTTCCCGCCGTGCACGGGACGAGTGCCAGCGGAGCGCTCGGCCAGCACAGGGCAAGGGGGGACACAGGAGGGGACGCTCGTCCGAGATGAGGAGGGGAGCACCGAGACGCGGGGCGAGACGGCCGCCTACCATCTCTCTGCCGGGGGCCAAGGAGCGCAGGTCCTGGGAGCGTGGGCAGGGATGGCAACAAAAAACACATGGAAGACATCAGCGTGGAGAGACCCGAGACGGGGAGGACGCGTGCGAGACGAGGCACACACACGGGGAGCGGAGAGCTGGCAGCGCTGCCTGCTGCCACTGTGTACCTTAGCGCGGCCCTGGTCACCTCCATGGATGTCTCTGTGCAGAGCCAGGTCCTGGCCGACCGCTGCTCCCAACCCTGCCCTCTCCTATGGGCTGCAGAAGCCGTTCAGGCAGCAGGGGCTCCCCGGGCCTGTCCCCGACCCCCCGCAGGCCCAGGTGCTGTCAGCGACACCAATGCAGGGATGAGCTCCTGGGCCCCTCTGAGCAAGCGGCGACCATGGGGAAGGGCCTGCCAGCGCTCCGGCCCCTGAGTCGTGAGCCCAGGAGCGCGCGACCCGTTCACCGCCGTCCCGAGGAACCGCTCCAGGGCTGTCCGGGAAAGGGGGGCCGCCAGGCTCTGCTCTCCCGTGGCCCCACGGGATGCTTGGACATCAGCGAGGCCCCAGGGCCAGGGAGGGCACACAATCTTGCCTGGTTGGTGGAAAGACTTTACCGTCACAACCCGGCCAGATCCTCTGCTTTCTCCCCTTCACATGCCTCAGAAATTCAATGAGGCTGGAAGGATCAGCAGGAGCAGAGAGCGAGGGCTTCAGCACCGAGTGTGCTAGAGGCAGAAAACTCCAGGAGACCAAGGGTTGTCCTGGCAACGCCAGCCCCACCACCTGCCACGTCTCGGATATTTTCTCCTCCTTCCCTGTTGAAATGTCCGTGTGTGTCCGGCCTGGCCATCACACAGCTCGGGAGACGTGCGCGGGCCGCATCCCGCACTCCCAGCTCGAGCCTGGCCTTTCCGTGGCTCCGGGGCCGCGTGCAGGTCTTGTATTAGCTCCTTAGAACCTGGATTTTTCCCTTGTACGCTCAATTGCCAACTCGAAGCCTATGCATAAAACTGATGCATGGGGACACTAGCCACTCTGCTCCCTCTCAGTCCTCTTGCCTCTTTCCACAAGTCCCGAGCGGCCCGTGGCTCCGGCAGACACGAGACGTGAGGAATCGCAGAGGGCAGCTAAGAGGCGCTTTCCCCTCCTGCGGGCATTAATGTAGCTCAAACGAAATTAAAAGCTGTTTCTGGACTGTCTGCTGACAACCGCCGACTCGGTAAAGCCACCGATGCGTTTTCTGGCTGTTTGGAAGCATTTTCAAGCAGAAAGGGCAAAATTTAAGGGCTCCCACCACACTTGACCCAGCTTGAGGGCATCACACAGCATCACCTCTTTCCATGCAGTTCTCCGATTGCAGCCAAAGCCCAGACACAGTCCCCTGCTTTTCCAGAGACTGGGCAACTTCCCAGCTGGGAAGGTTTTTTTTTTAGGTGAAGGCTCACACTGATCACTTCCCTAAGAGCATGTTTGCACCTCTTGGGTACACTGAAAACCGGTCTGAAAAACAGAATTAAAGCCTGCCAACACGCAGAAGAGGTGTTGTCCCAGTTGGATTCCTGCCTATGTCACTGCAGAAGTCTGCTCTGCTGCTACCAAACCAGTGTGGCACCAGCAGCTGCATCCCGCCGCTCTGCCGATGCCCTTCGCCTCCCACCCCGCGCCACTTCCGAGCCTCTTCCCTATGGAGGTTCCCAGGGAGCTTCTGCCACCCAAGAAATCCAGCCACCTTCAGGGGGGACACTGCAAAACGGGTCAGCATCTCAGGCAGTCGTGCACCGAAAGTGTTAGAAAGCAAAAACGGGAGGCGCGCCGAAAGCAGCAACCCCAGGCAAGGGGCAGGCACATGCAGAGCAAAGCAGCGACAGCTCAGCCGCTTGCAGGCTGGTGTCTTTTAAAGAAACAGTGTCCCGTGTGTCACTTCCAAAGCACTAGAGGGTTTGCTGAGCGCAGGGGTACATCGGGGCCTTTCTCGGGGCGCAGTTTCAGCTCCTGAGCAGCAAGGGGCTGCAATGCGGCTGCTGCCGCAGCCTCTGCCCGCCGGCCCGCACAGCCTCCTCACCCGCTCCCACCAAGGAGGGCACGTGAGTGTGCGCTGAGCTCTGCGATGCTGTGGCCGTGGCATGCGGGGTGGGGACAGCGAGGGAGGCAGGAATGCAGCGTCGAGAGCACTTACATTCCCACCGCAAATAAACCAGATAAAATAACTGTCACCGCAGGTGCAATTACTCCAGCCTGCAAGCCAAGCGCTTCCACGTAGCAGCGTGGTTTGGGGGTTTGCCGGGAGGTCAGGAGGCAGCACTGTTTTAAGCAGGATGCTTCCATCTGGGTAATGCTCCCAAGCCCCTCCGGATGAGAACACGGTTTTGCATCGCCTCAGAAACTCACTCCAAATTGCAGGTACGGCAGAGTCACAAATTTCCCCCACCCCAGGCAACTCAGTGTGGGACTGAGGGACAGAGCAGCAGTTCCCGCTCCAAGTGAAAGGAAGAGCAGAGGCAGCCCTCAGACCAGCACAGAGAGCTTTCTGCAAACCAATTGCTTAGGGTTTTCACACCTTCAAAGCTGCGGGCAAAGCGTTGATTTCCCTCTGCCTAAATGCAAACGACTCTTTCCTGCTGCAGGGGCTTACACAGGGGACAGTGTACCTTTAAAACAAAAACTAAGCAAACACAAAACCCAAACTCGTCCCAAACCCTTCAGCAAACCCTGACTCACTCAGCAGCCAGGTCTCCCAAAGGCAACCCCAGCGTGGGGAGCAAAGCACTGCAGGTCAACCAGAAAACAAGCAGCAGGCACCACTTACCTGGGCCGCTTTGCCCTGCAAGACACAGCCAAGGAAAGCACTTAATGCTGCAGCGCTGCCAGCGAGGGGACGGCACACGCGTGACGGCGGGAGCCCGGAGGAGCCAGAGGAAAAGCGAGGCCCCAGCTGCACCGATGAGGCCAGACACGCTCGCCCTTCTGTGTGAAATCCCCCACGGATACAACTGCTTCCAGGCACGGTGGCCACGCAGCGAGCCCATCCCCTCAGCGTTTCCGTACCATGCACGGAGCTTAGCACAACTGCAGCAAGATGCCTTTTGCTTGAGGTATTATAGCCTTGCTCTCCCCCTACCCCACGCCACTTCCCAGAACATAAGTCTGAAATTTAGGCCGTGAAGAAGACTCTTTTGGGATTGCATCCCTCATTTATAGCTACAGAGCAAGAGCAGGACAAAGTGCAATGCTGGAATCAAGAGATCAGTCTGAATTCCTCCTGCCTTCCCCTGCAATTCAAACTCAGTTCTGTCTGGAGCGGATCAGAGACAGTGGGTCTGCTTTCAGTCTTGGACAAACCATCTCCTAATAGCCAGCTACAGCAAGTGAAACAGACACCGGAGCACCAGTCCTAGCAAGGGAAGAAAGAATGAAAGAAAAAGAAAGAAGGAAGAAAAGTCTTTTAAAATTCCTCTTTCTGGAGGACATTTGACCACAAGTCATGGTGGGATACTCAGTCCACCTCAGCAAGAGCAGGAAAAATGGTTAGAGAAGAGAGGCACGAGGGAGCTCCACAGGCTCGAGCCATCCCTGCAGCCAAAGCTCACGCTGGGCACAGGCAGCCTGGCCTCACGGCCCAGCGCAGGGTCTCGGAGCCCATCTGAGCAGGGGACCGAGGACACCCACCTCGTTGATGCGGATCTGCTGGAGCTCTTGTTCCGCCGCGGTCAGCGGGGCCGGAGCGGAGCAGGACGACACGTGCTTTTGGTAGCCGCTTAGGGACACGTCTTCCTGCAGGCAGAGGGACACAGCAGGACGGGGAGCATCAGGGGCTGGTTAGCACGGCCGTACGGGCAAGATCAGCATAGGAAAGCAGAAGAAAAGCCTCCCACCAACCACTGCTGGACAGGGAAGGCCACCCAGACAACCAGCACGGCCCAGGCTCTGCAGCAGTGTGCTCCAGCGGGACACTGCCACCGCGTGGCACTTGTTTTCCCTCGTTTTGCCTCTAAACAGAGCAGCTGGCGGGAGCTCCTAGGAACCCTCCTCCCAGGAACCCTCCTCCCGTCCCTTCTGCAAAGGCAGCCTTCCCGGGGCAGCTGTGACCATACCTTAACCGTCCCAAACATCTCGTCCTTTATGTGCCCTCCTCCGAACTCCTTCTTCACCGTGGCTCGGGTTGCAGCGTAGAGCATCTTCAGCCTGACCTGTGCAAGGAGAGAGGGGGCGAATGCAGTCAGAGAGGAGGGGCACAGCGGGACGGAGGGCTCTGCCTCTGCTCCGGAGCAACCGCGGGGATTCGCGGCTGCCTCCCCATCTGCCACCGGCTGCAGCGCCAGCTTTACAAACCAGCAAGCCCAGGTTATGGCAACAGCCTGGCCTGCCACCGCCTTCACTTGCCACCAAAACCACGGCTCACGCTGACCTTTGAGACCGAAAACGTCCCTGGAAACTGGCTCCTCTCAGGAGCCTGGTAGCCCAACAAGGACCAAAGTCACCTCCGTGTTTTTCAAGAACGTGCTGCTACAGACCATTTCCAACAAGCACTGCAAAATCAAAAATGTCTAGATGCAGATTCCAGCTCTCTCGCATGTGCCCTCTCTCTTGGAGTAGAAACCTTTCCCTGGGTATTCAAGCTGCAGAAAATTGCCCTGGAAGCCACCTGGAAGCAACTGCCTGGTTTCTGTTTTGATTTTGTTTCTAACTTTAGCGTCTCCAGCGTTAGGGGATGGCTCGTTTAGCTCCGAGTCAGAGAGGTCACAGAGCAGGCAGCAGAGCCCATCAGCTCCATGTCCAGGCCATGGTCACGCACGCATGGTGCGGCCTTGCTGGGCTCTGTCCTCAATCGAAGCCGCAATCCCACCACACAGGGTTGCTCCGCGCTCCGCCTTCCCATCTCAGAGCGCCGGCACTTCAGCGCTTGGCACAAAGTGTTTTTCATCTGCACTTTGGGTTTCTACAAGGGAAGGTCGAAATACTGCTGGCAGCGTTTAAAGGCAGACAGTCACCTTATTAGGGAGCGCCACACGAGTCGAGCCCATGTTTCTCCAAAAAGCACAGCTTTTTGGGACATCTCAGACAAATTGCCTCCAAACAGAGCTAGAACAGATGACGCTGCTGAAAACTTCCACCTTCGAATCAACTAACCAGACAGGAGCACAGCAGTGCAGAGGGTGGACGCTGGCTCCACGCAGAGTCCTGCAAACGTCTCTGTAGCAAGGGAATGAGAGCGCTGAGATCTTTTTCTAGTGAGCTGTTGTGAGGGAACAGACTTCAAAGAAAAACTTCCCACTGACAAGGCAAAATGTTTTGTTTCCGCTCACCTTTTAACACTTCTTTTACAGTGTTCTTCTTCAATACGTTCAGTAGAGAAGAACTTTTAGAATGTCCTTTGGTGCAAGATGCTTTTGTGCTAAGAGCCTACATGTTTTATTTAATATATTGAACAGTAGTTCTATACCAAAGTGCCAAAGTTTGGGGTTCACTGAAAGCTTTTAAGGGAGATGCCTTTAACAAAACAGCACTTTCCAAACGAGAGGCTGCATGACCAAACTTTAAAGCAGCATCAGATACAGCTTTGTGCTTTTGCACCAGCTCTGCTGCCAGCTTGAGACTTTGTTAAACATCATCTCCAAAAGCTTCACCTGCTGCTGCACCTTAAGACATTCCCCCATCCCCAGAGCTGTCTCTCCTCGTGAGTGGGCGCGCGGCGAGGGATGGAGGAGCGCGAGGAGCTCACCGGGGAGTTGTCGGGGGACCAGGAGATGAACAGCCACTCGTAGCCCTGGGCGTTCTGGCTGTCCAGGCGGTACAGGATGTAGCTCGGCTGCTGCTCGTCCAGCAGCGGCAGCACCAAGGCGTCGTAGTCCGCGTCCCAGCGCCGCGACAGCTCCTTGTGCGCTCCCAACACGAGCTGTTCTGGAAGGAGAGGAAGGCAAGGGTCATGCGGGAGAGCGGCAAGGCTCGACTTGGGGCGAGGGCTGCTCACGGGCCTCTGGGGGCTCCCTGAAACACCAGGGCCAGGTGCTGAGGGCCCCGGGCCAACCTGGCCGCTCATCTCCCACCCACTTCCAGCGCGAGGCCGGAGGACCCAGGCTTCCCTCTGCATCCCACTGTCTATCCAACCAGCTTCTCTCCTGTGCTTCTCGCGGTGGGGTCTCCATTTGCAGAGGCCATCAACGGTGTCACGGTGGCCTGGCCCCTGGCCAGGGGCCCTCAGCACCTCCCAGCTCCACGCAGCTCAGGGCTGCAAGCACAGGCGGATGCACAGGGGAATGAACCCTCTGCTTCTTCAGCAGGGAATTTCAAGGGGCTTTGGAGCTACAGGACCCTCCCGGCTCTGCCCACACAGGGCGCCACATGGAACTAGGTCTGGCGAGACACAGGGTGCCAAGGAAGAGCCCACAGCAAAAGCCAAGCAGGCTGGGAAGGGAGCCAAAGGCACCCTCATCGCTTCCCTGCCATCCCAGACATTCGAGAGTCGCAAAAGACACCCAAAGCCCATACCCGGGGCAGCTGGGGGCTTCCCTCCACCACGGGGACCCAGCTCGGCCGCCCCGACCGGCCCGGCGGGCGCCGGGGCTGCTCGCAGCGCTGGGGTCTCTGGAAGTGACCTACATATTTGAGACACGTGGCCACATCTCAAGTGTCCGGGGCTTATTTTCTCCCACTGGCACAGAAGTATAAACAGGGTTGGGAGTCCCAAATGCCAAGCAGAGCGCCTGGCTCCCATGGGATGCATCCGGAGGCAGCCAGGGACAGGCTCCTCGGCTCTGCTCACCCCAGGCGTTATTAGCAGGTGTTGAAGGAGAAGAGAGGGAGGGAAAACAGATCTAGGCCTTCTTAGAATATTCCAGCTAGAAAACACCCCCGCGGAACAGCTGCCGGCTGCACAAGGCTTGGCAGCAATCAAAAACGCACAACAGCCAGCAGCAAACAGTCGGACAACAGCCTCGACGACGGGCAGGCTGCTGCCCGCCACAGGAAAGCTGGGATCACATTCCCAGCAGGGCAAACAAGGCCAGCGGAATCGGGCACGCAGACGTAGTTATGGCAGGGGAGGCACCTCCAGCTTCAGTGGTCAGTGCCCCAACCAAGCAAATAAACAACATGACCCGTCCTCTTGGATGCCAAGAAGTGCGTGTGGAGCCTTCGGACCCTTGGGAGTGCAGGCTCAGGGTCCTCCAGGACGTACGTGGAGCTCCCAGGCCCTGCTGCAAGAGGGGAGAGGCACTGGCAGACTAGGAACGCGCTCAGCAGAGCTGCCAAACGACTCTCTGAATACTCAGACAACTTTCATGCACCACCGGGTGGAACATGCTTCTTTAGTCGGATCAGAGAGGAGTCAAGTGTTTGACTCCCACACCAGGGGTAAATCACTGCTGCCCACCAGACTAGGGCATTTTCACAGAGAGCAGAGCCTGCCCCTTGACAGCAGAACACCCTAAACCCAGGGGAGCTTTCCTGAACATGGACAGGGCCACACTTGCAAAAAGCAGAAGAGGCTTCAGGTTTCAAGATGATTAACAACTTGCTCAGAGCTCTTGTGCCAGAGCTGCCCCAGAGAGGCACCACCAGGCCGCGTACGGCCTGTGGACATGCCCAGCCTGCACTTTTAGCACAAAGACGGTGCAAATAGACCTTAACTTGCGCAAAACTCTTTGGGGAGAGGGAGGAAGGGAGTCACAAGAAGTCAAGGTACCCCTAAAACACGCAAGGCAGCCATGGAAAAATACTCTATGCCAAGAGCTGGCTTCACACAGAGACTGCAATGAATTTCTCCTGGTCGACCCATCAGCAGCTTGTGCACGTCCCCCTTTGCCAAGTGACCCAACATCCCCTGCACAAGGTGAGCCCTCTTCACACACATTCCTGCTGCAAATCAATGCTGATCCTCATCAGGTCATGATTCCCAGGCTCTGTGCAAGTCAGGCTCGAGGAGAGCACCTGGAAGAAGCAGATTGCAGCAGCGCTGCCAGCAACCGGCACCACCTGGGCTCTCATGAGGCCGCAGGACCCACTCCTGCCGCTGCAGCACCAGCGCTGGGGCCTGCAACAAGCCCAACGAGCAGGAGCCGAGTTGCTTCAACGACTACGCAGCTGATCTCAAACGCGACAGATTCTGGAGACGCATGAGTCATTTTGAAACAAACAAGCAACGAAAAGATGAGACTTCTCTTTTCAGAGGCAGCCGGACTTCCTGAACCGTATCGGCTCTCTGCAGAGCCCGGGCAGGAACCGTGAGCAGGCTCCACCACGGGGCCTGCACAGAGCACCTCTGCTCCCTCGGAGGACAGGGAGCACCATGGATCAAGCACCAGGAACCTGCCCGTCCGCTCTCCTTGGGCACATCTCCAACCTCACTCCTCAGCTTTTCTTGCTTCTTTGCATGTTCCTCCCCTCGCCTCTCCGCAGCTCCACTCAAAGACCGGGCTGTGTTCAGGGCAAACTTTCTTCTCCAGCCCACGCAGCATCTTCCCATGCATGATCCAGGTGGTTGCTGTCCCGTTTGCCCAGAGAGCGTCAGAAAAGGGAGCCCCCCTCACCACACTGGGCTCTGCAGCGACGGAGGCTCAGGACATTCCTGCACGTGGGAGGATCCGTGAACGGAGGAAAGGGGCAACTCGCACCCCGTTTTGACAAGGATGACCCCGGTTCTCCTCGCAATGGGGTGGACAGCCCGAGTCACCAGCAGCGCCACCACTCACTCATTCCTGGCAGGCCGAGCCCTCCCCGGCACAGAGGTGCCCCAGGATCCGCGGGGTGATCGGGCAGATCCCGCAGGGCTGGGAGCAGCTGCTGGGCCAGGCTGGGAAACAGGAGGCAGCGGCAGCTGGGGACAGGGAGAGCCGGACCCGGCCGCACAAAACGCTGCCAAACGTGGCTGGGCTAAAAAGCAGCTGGTGACAATGACACATCGCACGGACAGATATAGCCCAGCGAGCCCCGAGCGGGGAGTATGGTTCTCATCAAGAGTCTCTTGCTGGGAGCAGTAGTCACAATCCCAAGTCAGCACTGCAAGTCCTCGCACCTTGATCAACAGGCTGAGCCCGCATGACTTATCCTAACAGGAGCCAGACTCCCTCTTTTCAAGAGGAAAAGGAGCTGAAAGAGGCAAAGAAATCACTGTGGAGAAATCCTCCAAATTTGAGGCTATGCTGCTCTTCCAAAAGCTGCTTTATGCTGCTTAAAGCCCAGCCTGCTGTGCAGGACGAAAAGGTCCCTTTAAGCCACCTTCCACGGCCACTTTCGTGTCCCTCTCCATACTCGCTGCTTCGCACCACCCGGCTGCGGCGCGACGTTATTCCTGGTTTTCCTCTAGGACTGTCTGTCAGATCCCAGCTCCTCCGTGCCACAGCACAGGGGACATCCCTGCCCCACGGGATACCCGGGCTGGGACACCTCGGAGCCCCGGCGGTGCCAGGCTGATCCCCGTCCTGCACCGGCAGCTCCCGGCTCCACGGCGGACGGAGCTGGCATCGTGATGGAGCCGGTGGCAGCAGCCTGGCAGGGCGCTGCCAGCCGCGTTCACGTGAGAAACAAGTTCATGCCATTGTAAGAGACTGAGGTTATGGAAAAAGCTGCCCCGCGGCCTCTCCGCTGAGCCGCTCAATCAGTGCCTTGTTCCACGGGTTTTTTGGATAGATATAGAGGCAACTCAGTGTCCCCTCTGCCAGGTCCGGCTGTGAGGCGGGCTCCGCGCATCCCCGCGGTAACAGCAGCGGGAAGGAGCGCGTGGCTTTCACGGCCAGGGCTCCCACCTCTGCTCCGAGAGCTGGCAGAGGCTGCGAGCGGAGCCGCGCTCCAGGGCCGGCGCTTCCTTTGGGAGAGGCTGGAGCACAGGCGGAGTCGGGAGGCCGCGCTCCTGCGGCTCCGCGGCCCGCTCCAAAGCGAGCGCGCGCTCCGGCTGCCGCGGGAGGCTGCCACCCGCGCCGCCCACGTTCCTGCAGCGCCTGCAGGGCTCCCTGCGGCCTGGCGCTCCGTCTCAGACACGGAAAAGCCCCCGGAGCCCCGCACCAAGCAGCCGCATCCAGGGACAGCACGGCCGAGCCGCCCCAACACGGGGCTCTGCCAGCCCAGCGGCACCGCAGCGCCAGGGAGCCTGGCCCTGCGCCCACGTCAGCCCCCACGGGTGCCCACGGGTCCCTTCTGGACCGCTGCCCTTCCAGAAAGTCCCAGCAAGACCTTCCGTGGGGCCCCACAAACAGCGGTCCTCTTCTGAGGCACCACATCCCACTGCAGCCATAAAGCCGAGAGGATAAACAGCAGAGCAGGGGTCAAAGCACTGAAAAACGGCACTTACCATCCTCGATGATGACTTTGATGAGGCGAACGGAACCATTCCGGGCTTTGGCAAAAAAGTCCCTTAATTCCGTGGTGGCTGAAAGAACCAGAAACATCGTGGTCAGATGGAGCAGCTGAACCAGGCGTGACGCTGCTCTTTGGCAGGGGGAGGAACTTGGCAGGAGAAAAACTTCAGTAAAACAAAAAACACTAGCACAAAAGCTAGTTATTATAAAAGTAATAACAATAATACAAAAAACAAACAAGGGGCTTCTTCATTAGCCTTTCATCAGGGGAAGTGAAGTGCTGCGTCGCCCAGAGGCGTCAGAGTTAAGTAGCAGCTGGGAGCACATGTGATCCAGATAACTTGATACTTGGCCTGCGTGAACATAATCACCCAAATTTAGACGACGGCTTGGCCGCTGCAGGCGGCCAGAGCTCAAGTGACAAGTTTATTAACTTTAGAGAGCAGCGAGGCTTGCGCGAGGGCTGCCTGGGATATGTCACGACAGGCGGCCGGCTCCGACGGCCGGGATCCCGGAGCCAGGATCCGTCCAACCGGGAGTCGCCAGCTCAGATCCAAGCACCTCTGAAGGGAAGGATAATCCGCGAGGGCTCGGGGCATTCGCCTGTTTGCAGGTTGCGGCAGCGGGACGTAACCTCTGCCAAGGTTGGATTCCCGGATGCCAGGATCAACAGCGACTGCCCCGCTAGATTTAATCGCTCCAGCTCGTCGGGAACAGCCAAGCTTGAGCTGGGATTGGAGCCTTAATCTACCAGAAAGCATCACTGGTGCCGTGCACCCATCCTGCCCGTTGGAAATGCTATGGGAGGACCTGAGCGAAGGCAACAGGAAGAGATCCAGACTGGAGAGGCTGAACCCCAGGACAAGGGACATTCCCCAGGCGGCAGCTCCCATGGAAAGCCACTCGGATGCCCTCCCCTGGGGAAGGCCAGGGATGCCCCGGCTCGCATGGATACTCAAGATCAAGAGGGTCAGAGCTCCCCAGGGAGCCCGGGCCCTTGCACAGAGATGAGAGGCTGAGCAAGGCAACCGCTGCCAACCGCGCGGAGGCCACGGAAACACCGAGCAGCAGCGCCCGGAGCAGGGCCCTCCGGGGACCCTTCCCGAGCTGCCTTCCTCGGCGTGCGCGCTCCACCTGCACCCATTGCAGAGCAGCGGAGCTGGGCATGCCGCTCGCTCCAGCACCGGAGCATCCCAGTCGACAGCTCCGGCGCCTGGAGAAACACCCCCGGCAGCAGCGGGAAGAGCCGTCCCCTGTCGCCGGGGCCGTGTCTGTTCCGTGCCGGCAACATGGACACCGGATACCTGGGCACCGCCGCGGGGAAAACGCGTCCCTGGGCTGCCGGGAGCTGCGCGCGCAGCGGGGAGGCCGAGGGGGAAAGCGCCGGAGCCGCCAGCCCGGGCGACACGCGCCGGCCCGGAGCCGCCAGCGCCGCTGCACGCGGTGCCTCACGGGAAAAGACCTCAAGCGGGGCCTGCGGCTCACACAGCCCTGGGGCAGAAGGAAACAAGGGGACGCATCCCCCACATCCATATGGAGACGCAGCGAGGAGGTGGGACGGGACACCCCGAGGAGCCGCCCAGGAAACTGCTGCTTCCGTCGGAGCTGCGACTGTCCCCCGGTGTGAAACACACCTGAGCAGAGCGCTTGGTACTTCCCCCACCCCAACGTTTCTTCTTCTGTGGGAGGACAAGGCAAAAACGGAGAGAGAAGCAGCTCCCCGAAACAACAAAAGTCACTTCCAAGCACAGAGATGTCACCTCAGCAAGACGGCAGACACAGCAGCAGGTGAAGGGCACGCAGAGCCCTGGCTGCGGCACACCAGTGACGGAGGGAACAGTGCCAGGCGGTCCCCAATGGTATCTTACAAAAGACATAAGATTCGGGGGGCAACCCCACCATTAGGAATCCGTCTCCTTCACCAGCATCCAGGCACATGGCTCTCCCTGCTCCCAATACACCTGCTCAGAACTTCATTTTCTCCCTGCACCAGCACGAGCTGGGCTTGCTCCCAAGCTGCTACCTAAGCTGGTCTGGGATTTTTAACCCCTTTTTTTCTCTCACCAAGATGGGCTGTTTCCTTCCAGCAGCATCTGTGGCTACTGCCAGGTGCTGAGGTCTTCCTCATGGAGAGATTTACAGCAGAACTTGTACAAGAAACAAAAGGTCCTGAGGGACAGGGAGCTTCCAAAAAACCTCAAAGCAGACTTAAACTTCATTGAAAATAATAGTAAAAATGGTAAGTAAATAATGGTAATAAGAATAAAAAACACTTAAAATCATGTTGGTGTCTGAAATTCCCTTATGTCTGCTGCAATGCAGAATCACAACCCAGTGAAGAGAAACAAGCCGCTAGGGAGGCTTTCAGCACCGGCTCGGCAACCGCGACATTAGAGCGTGATTACGGGTTAATTGGCTCAGCAGCCGTGACGAGGCAGCTCGCGTGCCCAAAATGTTAATGTGGGAGGGCAGGGGCTGCTGCTGCTGCTGGGAGGAGGAGAGGACACGTCAGCCCACGGCGAGGCGCAGAGCAAGACGCGCAGCTCGAGAGGCACCGGCTACAGCTGAAGAAGCCGCGTGGGAATCCAAGGGGGACGTTCCTGGCTGCTGCCCAGCAAGTCCACGGGACACAGTGGTGATGGTTTTCTCTTTTTTTTTTTTTTTTTAATCAAATCAAGCCCAGCTCCTGTCAGTGGGATGCAAACCAGCACAGAGGAGATGGCAGATCAAAGAAGCCAAACGCAACCAAGACGTTTCAAGGCAGGGAAGCCCTGAGGGCCAGTGGGGGAATTAGGATGGAGGCGAGAAGGAAGGTCACAAGTTCATTCCAGCTGACAGTTTCTCGCAGGAACCACAGTTTGTGGCACATTTCTGCAACACATGGGGACCACAAGAGGCAGCCGGGTTAACCCACAAGCCCTGCTGCCCTCTCTCCCTGAGGCTTCCTGTCACCTTTGCGAGCCAGGTGAGGTGAGGAAGGAGGACCCCAACGGGACAGCAAGGGCGAGGCGGGCAAAGGAGGGCTGCTGCGCAGGGCTAACGGCAGCAGCGCTTCCGCTGCGGGTTCCGCTCGAGCGGAGGGCTGGCTGGGAGCTCCCCGCAGCACAGCGAGCCCGGGCACGGCCGCGATGCGACAACGGGGGAAGGACGCGCCACCCAGCAGAGAGCTGCAACGCACGAGCCACCTGCCTTTGGGGGCGGGAGGGAAGGGGGTAACCAGAAACTCACCAGCTTAACATCAGTTCCTGGAAAATCCTGGAACAAATCAGACAATCCAAAAGCATAAACACCAGCTGGGCTACAGCCAGCAGGCATATCTATCGGGAACATATTGCTTCAGATCGATCTAATTCCTTCCAGCAGAGAAACAGGTCTGCGGGCCGTGCAGAAGCACCGCAGTTCACAGGTCTCAGCTCCACTCAGCTTTTAAGTGTCTCAAGTTCCATAAGCCAGTTTAGGAAACGGGGTCTTGGTGAATCCTACAGCACCAGGCCAACACGGTGCAAATAACTTGCTCGGGAAGTTATTAAAGGTTGGGTCAAGCAAGATCTCCAAGGGCCTGCTGTGGGTCACTCCACAGTCCCAGAACAGCTCTGACAAGTGCAACAGTGCCATTTCTGCAGCTATAACCTGGAAGCTAGAAGAGATGCAAATGCGCACCGGAGGACAAGGAGGAGAGCTCATCATTCTCTCAGCAGATTGGAGAAACGGGCTGGAAAAAAGAGAAATAGAATGAAACTCAATTGGAAGAAAAGCAAAGTGCAGCACTGGGATGAGAACAGCCAGCTACACTGACGCAGGGCAGGGAACAGCCGGTGCAGCACTTCCTGTGAAGAAGCTGGTACACTGGGTCACAAGCTGAACACGGCTTAACAACATCATGCTCTTGCCAAGGGAGGTAAAAAGCCAGGTCACTGCTGAAGGAGCAACCAGGAGCAGGGCCTCAATGCGGCCGCGCTGCTTGGTGCGGCCAAGGCTTGGGGACTCAGCGGTTGGGGACAGCAGCAAGGTGACAGCACTAGGAAACACAGCTCAGGAGAGGGTGAGGGAGCCGAGGAGAAGAACATGGCATCAAAAAGCCAACTATTTCCATCAGTTCTTCAGCCAGGAGCGACAGGCCCTGACCAGCAGCCAGTGTGGTCCTGGCTAGGCACTGGGAGTGCTCTGGCCCTGACGGTGCCCAAAGCCCAGCAAGGCCTGGGGACAAGGAGCCTCCACGCTGCCCCGAGGGGCCAGCGGCGCCGCTGCCTTGATGCTGGGGTTGCCACATGGCAACCTCGAGAACCTCCCAACCTTCCTTCCCCCGACTCGGCCCTGCTGAGCTAGAAACAGGCAATGATATGAGGCGCACACACACATCGCCAGGGAGCTGCTTTCCTGCAGGAGCTGGGACATGTTATTCCCTAGGAGCCCTCCAGACAATTTCTCGGTGCAGCCCACAAGGCTACAGACGCACTAAAGCTGCCGGCACAGCGGGGAGGACGAGGCCGAAGGGTGGCCCTGCAGGTGGCCCTGCCTGGGGCCTGCGGGCCAGCACAGTGGTCCCTTCCCGAGCTGCAGGGAGCTCTGCTTCCCGGGCCCGCTCTCCCGGCGCCCGCTCCGCGGAGCGGACCCTGGGGACAGGCGTGCGCGGTGACAGCGCTGCCACGGCAACCCGTCCGGCTGACACGGCACACGCCGCGGGGAAGCAAACGGGCGCCCCCAGCCGCAGGCGCCGCCGGCCGAACCTTCCCGATGCCGCCGCGCTCCCGGATCAATAATACATGCTCCCTGAAACGGATGCCTCCCTGAGCACGCTGCCTCACCCGCGCCTCCGGACAGGCAACCCGAGCCCCCGGCCATCAATCTTTCATTGCCGGGACATAATCTTCGAGCGGAAGCGACTCCAAGCAGCTCTGCTTTCCTGTCACGGCTGCACCCCCGCAGGGCCCAGAGAAGGGGACCACCCTGCACCCCGGGCATGCCGGCACGCCAAGCTCCACGCATTGGAGGCACAAAAGAGCCACCGCTGCTAAAAACGCTCCTTTGCATTCAGCCCCAGCATATATCACCTGCTCAACCTTCCTGTTACCGCGAGCTCTTATGTGGGCAGCTTTGGCCAATTTAAGACGCTAGGGGGATTTTATTTCTCACTATAAAAAAGATTTGCCCTTGTAGATTTTGTTTTCTCTGAGAAAAAAAAAGCTCAGAGATCAAGAAAAAAAAAGAAGGAAAGGAAAACCCCCTCTGAGCAAGTGAGGACACGATGAAGCTCCTTCCAATTTTCCACGAGGCTGGGCTCTATTCCCCATGAGGGTTTAACACAGGCGACTCCTTGCCCAGATTGCAAATGCTGCCTAGGGACTTCCAGCCACTCATCTACCATGAGCAATTCGCTTTGCAACACCTTGTTTTCCACACGTATGTCTGTGAACTCTTCCGCCTCCGCTTCCGCATCTCCCGCTTCAGGATGAGAATTAGCCTCACGTTTGCCCAGGCTGGGAGACGCAGTGCCCACCCCGACACTTGTGAGGGGCCTGGACCCCACAACGTCCAAGAGCCAAGCTGAGGTTCAGCGAGGGGCAGGAACCAGGTAGGTCACCCTGATCACCCCTCGGCAGAGGCCACCTTGGCTCTGCGCCTCACGGCCACCCTCGGAGCGGACCTGTGCGCTCTGCACTCCTCAGACACGACCCCCACTGCGAGGGCCGGGCCTCCCGGCTTCGCTCTCGGGGCAGCGGCTGCCGGGGGAGTTCAGTTTTGTGCCCTGAGCAGCCCCGGCCACCCCGACACACAGCAACAGCCAGTTCAGGGCAGGTAAAGCCAGGGACACGCTGCTGACAGCTCCAACTGGCACCCCCAGAAGATCCCTCTCCTCATGGCAGAAACAGAGGTCAGAAGCACCAAACGTGCTGCTCTCACTGTCTCCTGCCAGGTTGGCCACTCGGGGGCCTGTTCAAAGACAGACATGTCTTTAGTCAGCTCAGCAGCCCCTGTGCCCTCTAAGAGATGATCCATCCTCCTCCAGGAGGGTCTTCTTGGCTTCATCCAGCACTGCCAGCAAGGGGAGCGGAGCTGCGGCCAGCCAGGAGGGACCAACGCACTGCCCATGGCCACTGCCAGGGCCCTGCCCGCATTCCCCCCCAGAACGCATTCCTACGACGCCAGTGAAACCGTGCAGAAGAACAGACACCAACCTCTATTCTCTTCCGATTGAAGAAACCTATATGTTAGCAGCTCGCCTTAGAAAATACAGACTTCTTTATTTTCTAGATCAAAAAAACAACCCCTTTAAGAGATGACTTCTTACTCTCAGAGATCAGAAAGAGTCCTTAGAAGCAACTGAAAATCTCACCCAAAGCAAGTGGATAATTTTGCACCAACATCAAAACTTTGCCTCGGGTCTACATGATCCACATCCCTTTATAAGGCGCTGTGGATTTAACCTTGGATTTAAACCAGAGAGAGAGCAGAGTGTCCATCTAACACGGCTCAGGGCAGAACACGGGCTGTAAAACACCACCTGGTAAGGCCTCCGCAGCAGCAGTTAAAAAGCAAGCTCACAGCCAAAAGAACCCCAGAGCAGCCCTTGACAAGCAGCTTCTTCAACTCCACTCTGCCCAACAGTCACCCGGGGCAGCCCCCTTTTCTCACCAGCATTGTCAGGTGAGTGGCCACAGATACCCTCCAAATCTCTCTCCTGTCTCCAGGCTTCAGGCTGAGCTGCAGTTCCCGGGCAAACACCCCAGGCCGCGGTGCATGCCTGGCCATTGCCTCCCTCCCCATCGAGCATCTTCCCCAACTGTTAGGGACTTAAAGACTGCAGATCCCCCGGCCTGGCAGCACGGCCGCTGCCGGCTGCAAAGGAAAAGGAGGTCGCTGGAGTTTCCAAGTCACCCGGAGCGGTCCCTCCCCTTCATGCTGTCAGCTGATATCCCATTCTCACTTCCTCCTGCGCTAAAACTCGCCCGGGACAGGGCTGGCTAAGGCGGCCCGAAGGACTACCCTGCTCGCAGGGTGCCCCAGCACGCCCGGGTGCAGCGCTGGGCAGCAAACGGTGCTGCTGCTCGCTGAGCAAGCGCTCCCCGGAGAAACAGCCGGCAGCACAAGGCAGAAAAGGCCTGGACTGCCGGGCAAGGAAACGCCTGACAGGTGCCGAGCAGCCAGCGCAGGCTTTGCAGAGCCCTACCTGCCTCCTCCGGACGAGGCCAGCGTCGCGTGGGCCCAGGAGTCCCCTCCGACGTCAGCGGCTGAGTCAGCAGCCGGAGGGGTGACTCAGTATCCCCGGAAAGCTGCAGGCGAGCCCGCGCAGCGCCCGCCGCCAGCCCGGCTCCCGCAGCGAGCCGGAGCGGCCCTCGCGCCTGCCCCGCTCCTAAACCAGCTGACGTGCAGGACCGTAGTCACGCCGGGAGCAGGCGCCTGCCGGCAAAAGGGACACGAGCGTTAAAAGAAAAATCAGCAGCGGGGAGGGAGATCTGGAAAATTCCTCCTTGTTGGCAAGCGGCAGGGCAGGGTGGGGAAGTCTGCATGGCAGAGGAGACCACGGGGCGCCAAAACCAACCAGGTGCTTCCCTTGAGCCTTGCCTCATGGGCACGTAAGGAGATGAACATTTAGCAAGGAAGATACTGCTTCCTGGAAAAGAACACAGGGCCCCAAACTGACAAGCGATCAGAGCACGGAGCCCCCACACCACGCTCTGGTACGGACACGACGGAGCAGGGCACAACGGCCCTCGGTCTCTCTGGGGAAGAAGCGGAGAGAAAGACCTTGTCCCCCTGCAGAGAGCTGCTCTGGATCACGGCCTGCATCTCCATCACTTCTTTATGCTGAGGCTCATCCTGGACTAATAAATCCAATCAGTTAGCAGAGATGAGTAAAATTGCATCGGAAACGTGCACATCTAGAGGGATGCCAGAGATGCTGCAAGCGCTGCGTAAACAGGAGCTCCTCTTCATAACTGCCGAGCACGTGGAGATGGACAAGCTCCCCACACGACGTCCCAGCTAACCTAGCACAAGAAACAACAGGCAGGACAAGAGGGGACACTGAGGTTGCCCAACAGACAGAGGGAAGACCTGCAATGACAGACTTGACCTGACCCTGCCGATTTCTGTCGCGCTGCACGGCACTGCGTGGCAAAGGCGCCAACAACGTGCCACAGGAAAGGGGCAGAGCCACCTCGCTGCCTCCTTGTCCAGCACTCACACCACGGTGGGTGAGGGTCTCTGAGAGCTGCTCTTCAGCTTTGCAAGGCGAGGGGATCTGCACCGGCTCCATTTCAAGCAATGGGGCATCTGCATCCCCCAGCAAGAAGAGGGTCCTAACGGAGCAGCACAGGAAGGGACAGCTGCAGAGACCAACCTGCTCTGCAACAGGAGCCACGGGAGAGCTCTCTGCAGCGGGAAGGGAGCACAGGGTGCTGTGCTCTGGCTTCATCCCATCGACTGGAACCTCTTCACTGGATGCTGAACTTCAGCATCTCGGCTTTGTGCTTAAACTGGAGGCGAAGAACGTGAACCCAAATGCTGTCAGCTATCCAGACACCCCGCAGCCACCCCAGGCAAAGCAGGCGAAACACACCCAAGCACCATGAGCCAGTGCTGCACAGGCGCTGCTCCTCCCAGAGGGAAGGATGCTCCTGGCCGTGTCCTCGAGCAACGGGAAGGCGTTGGGGAAGGAAAGGTCATGCGACGAGCAAAGAGCAGCCATAAACTCCAGCCGCTCGCAGGAAGGTGGTTAACGCGGGGCAGTGAGGGGGTCACAGCCTGTGCCCACGCGCAGGGACACGCGCCACCGCCGCTGACACCCGACCCGGCGCAGCGCTGCCCACGCGGGCGGGTGGACCGCGGCCCCGACGTCGCATCTCCAGCATCTCCGCTTGCATATTGATGGGGTTACATAAATTATGCACCAAGTAGAGCTCTAATTAATGCTGCCAAAGAAGCTGCCAGCTGGGGAGGAGGAGGAGGGAAGCACTATGAAAACGCACACAATCACATACCAAGAAACCCGCCAATCTGGGAGCCATCACCGCCACCCATGGCTCCTGCCCCAATTATCTCGTTTTTCTCTCCAAATCGGCCCTCTCCATCCCAAGCGAGGGGCTGGGGGAGGTCAACAGCGGCGGGTTTTTTTGGGGGGTGCGTTCCCTGCGTTTCCGTGTTCGCACCTTCCTGCCGCCCTCCGAGCGCCAGGAGGGCCCGAGGCGGCGGCCGAACGCGGCGCGGGCGCGGCACGGAGGCCACGAGCCCGCGGGGACCCCGCGCCACGCAGCGGGGCCGCGGCCGGGCACGGCGCCCACGCGAGCGGGGCCTGGCCGCAGGCGGGACGCGGCGGCCGCCCCGCGCGGGCGCGGAGAGGCGGCGGCGGCGCCGCGGGGACCCCCGCGCCCCTCACCGTGGATGCCGGTCTGGTGGGTCATGGCTCCGCCGCTCCGCTCGCGCCTCCCGGCCCGGACACGGCTGCGCAGGCGGCGCCGCCCGCCGCGCTTCCGGGGCCGCCCCGCGCCGCGGCGCCCCCTGCCGGAGCCCGCGGAGACGCGGGAGACGCGGCCAGGGCCGCAGGCGGAGCCAGCGCGCTGCCCTCCCCGCCGTGGGGCGGCCGGGCCCACGCGTGTCCCCGCACGCGCTTCTCGGGGCACAGCGGCGCCGTCCCCGCGCCCCTCGCGCCCGTCCCCGCGTGGGGGCGGCCCTCGCTCCCGCTCCTGCGGTGCCGCTGCACGGCGCGAGCCGCGGGGCCCGCACCCGAGCGCGGCCGCTCGTCCCAGCTTTAGCCGGGCCGGGGCGGGCGCGGGACGCCCCGAAGGGACCCCGGCCACGGCCGCGGGTGGCAGGAGGCGCCGCGGGCCGGGGCGGAGCCGCGCGGGAGGCGGAGGCGGCTGCAGGCCGCGCCGCGCAGGCCGGGCCGGGCCGGGCCGGGCCGGGGCCCCCATGTCCTCCGAGTGGCTGCGGCGGCTGCGGCGGGGCGGCCCCGCGGCGCGGCCCGGCCCGGAGCGCGAGGCGCGCGCGGCGCCCGCCGCGCTCCGCTACCGCCGGCCCCGCTTCCTGCGCGGCGCCGAGGACGGGGACGAGGACGAGGAGGAGGAGGAGGAGAGCGCGCGGGCCCGGCGGGCCGTGCGGGGCGGCGGCGGCGAGCGGGGCCTGCCCTGGGGAGCCGGCTACGCCGAGTGAGTGCGGCCGGGCCGAGCCGAGCCGAGCCGGGCCGGGGGGCGGGGTGAGGGGGCGCCCCAGCGGGCCCGGAGCCCCCGAACTCCTGGTGCTGGAGAGGAGGGGAGCGGGGCTGGCTCCTCCTGCTCTGCTCTCCGGGCTGCACCGAGGCCCCTTGGGAGCTGGGAAGGGAGGGCTGGCTGCGTCCTTCCCAGCTCCCGCGACTGCTTGAGCCTTCACCACCCCCAGAACGTAGAAACCGGCTGGAAATCTGCAAGCCTGGGGCTCGCACCCAAAGTGGCCGCTGCCCTGTGGTCCCAGGCAGCGGCAGCAGGAGCCCCTCGGCACCCCATGGCCAGGGGCTACAACACAGTGAGGAGCTGGGTGAGGGAGGTGGGTTCCCACCCTGGGACAAGCAGGAACAAGGCTGGAAGAATGGGGACAGCAGTTTTGCAACTCCCTGTGTCACCGAGGAGCGAGCGCTGCCCAGCTCCTGCCCTGTAGCTCCTTGTGTCCCTGGCCTTTCCCAGCAGTGCATACAGGACTTGATATTTAGCTTTGTGTCAAAGAGACCCTTGAAGTAACAAGAGCAGGGTGAAAGGAAGGAGCTGAGGGTCTCTCCCAGGTCCAGCCCTTTGCTGGGGCTGTGTCACGTAACTGCCAGCTGGCAGGGAGCGAGCACTGCTCAGGACGTTGGTGTGTCTCACCTGGAGCGTTTGCACCCGCAGGGTTATCAATGCCGAGAAGTCGGAGTTCAACGAGGACCAGGCAGCGTGTTGTCAAATCTCCATTCGACAGAGAGAGCTGAGCCAGGAGGAGGACGAGGAGTGGCTGATCCTGTGCTCCACGCGGGTATGTAGCCTGCTGTGTGCCTGTCCTAATCCTGCAGTGGGCCCTGATCCACATCCGAGGCCCCAGGGATGGGAAACATGGGGTTGCCTTGTCCATCCTGCGTAGCCACCAACACAGGCTGGGGCCCTTCCTGGGATATGTCTTGGAGTGCCCTGTGACTGGCCAGCTAAGGCCCAGCTCTGTCTGCACACGTATTTGGGCAGGTTATTGCTTGGGTTCTGCTGCCTCCATCTTTCCATGCTCATCTGCCACTGCTGTCTGCACTGCCCATGCCTTGGGGCATCCTATAGCTGCCCCAGCCCTTCACTCTCTTGTTCTGCTTTCAGGGTGCTGTGGACATTAATTACTATTACTCAGAGACTGCAAGGTGCACCAGCAACCCTTGCCTTACTGGGAAGAGCTTTGCCTCTTTCGTGAGCAGAAGAGGCCCCTCTGCCCTAAAACACAGAGGAGGGGCAGGCTGGGCAATGGTGCCTGCGCCCAGCTCTGGTTGGCAATCCAGCAGCTCGGAGGATGATGCCCTCGCAGGTCTGGGAGGGCAGCAAACGGGTGTCACACCAGTCTGTGCCCTGCAGGGGAGTAACCAGGTGCAGGCAAGGGCAGAGGGGGTGGAAGAGCCAGACAGAAAACATCCAGCAGAGCCCTGGCTGTTACCCTGCTGGCTACACGGCCTCGCTCCTGTTGTTCCCCCTATTCAAAGGTCTCCTTCACCTTTTTGTCTCTCCTCCCCACTGCAGTATCTGACAGGTTCCTACTGGGCGCTGTTTGATGGCCACGGTGGCCCCGAAGCTGCCATCATCGCCTCCAACTATTTGCATTACTGCATTAAGCAGAAGCTGGAGGAGGTTGTGGGGGGCATCACAGAGGCGCAGCCTCCCATGCACCTGAGCAGACGCTGCGTTTGCGACAGCGACCCCCAGTTTGTGCAGGAGAAGCAGATCCAAGCAGAAGACCTGGTGGTGGGAGCCCTGGAAAACGCCTTCCAGGAATGCGTGAGTGGTTGTGCCAAAGCAGTGGTGTCTTTTATCTTACTGGTTTCCTGGGGGCTGTGTGCAGCCAGTCAGTGCTCTGGATATCAGCTAGGAAGCACGAGGCAGCTCTGCCGCTTACATCACTCTCCCAACTTGGTTAAACCAACAGGATGAAGTAATCGGGCAGGAGATGGAAGCTACAAACCAGACTGGAGGCTGCACAGCCCTGGCAGCCCTTTATCTCCAGGGAAAGCTGTATGTGGCTAATGCTGGGGACAGCAGGTGAGCCACAGTGAAGGGGGCAGTTGCCAGGGGGCTGGGAAATAAACAGGGCTTCCCCCACCTTAATCCCACAAAAGGAACAGCCTTTCCATGCTGGGGCACAGCTGCCCAGCTGTTTCTGTGATGCCTGCTCTGGATGGATGGAGGTGCTCAGGTGGATGGAGGGAGAGAGGGATGTGCTCGTGCCTCCTGCTGCCTGGTGCTGCTTTGCCCTGGTTACAGCAGCCCTCGTGCCTGGCTGCCCGCGGGGCCGGTGTCAGCAAGAGGAGGGCAGTGCAGAAGGCTCTGCGTGGGGGATGCAGAGGACGCTGCTCAGTGCCCTGCCTCTCTCCCTCGCAGGGCACTGCTCGTTCTGAAAGACAGCGTTGTGCCCATGAGCTGCGAGTTCACACCCGAGACAGAGAGGCAGCGGATCCAGCACTTGGTGAGTGACTCCTGTCACATATCGGATAACCCAGCTGAGAGCACGTCACTAGGGGAGGGTCAGGGAGAGCTCAAGGCCAGAGCACAACTTGCTTCCTTGAAGGCTGCAGTAAGGACAGGGTGGCCGGAACTTCATCTGTAACACTTTGGGCCTTCAAGCGTGCTTCCCAACGCTGTCCTTAGGCTTTTCCCATTCTGCAGACAGGAATGTGAGTCCCACGGCAGGAGCAGTATGTGGCTTTAGTGCCCATCTCTTCCAGAGCAGCGTCTGTCCACCCTCATGTCTGTGTTCCCTCCTCCAGGCCTTTCTCTTCCCCAAGCTCCTGGGTGGCGAGTTCACACGCTTTGAGTTTCCACGGAGGTTGAAGGGAGATGACGTGGGCCAGAAAGTCCTGTACCGGGATTACTTCATGGAGGGCTGGTGAGTCCTTTCTGCACGAGGAGATGGAGGACAGCAGCGCCGCACAGAGCAGCTTTAGGGCAGAGAAGGGGCTGTGCGAACCCAGCACTGGGGAGAAGAGCCAGCTCGATGGTGCAGAACTGGGGCAGGTCACACAAGTGACGCTGCGAGTGGCTACGCAGAAGTAGCTCCCATGCTGTAGGAGCTGAGCCCTCAGAGGCAGGTCAGGAAGCAGCTACAAGGAACAGCCCTGGGCTCCCGCAGAGTGGAGCAGGGGCAAGTCCCTTGGGGAGAGGGAGAGAGCGGGGCATTTGCTGTATCTGCAAGTCTCCTTGTTTCTCCCTTGCGCAACTCCCTGGGAATAGGAGCACCGCGAGGGTCAAGTAACAGTTGAAAAGCTCAGATAAAGTTGTACCCTCAAGGCAGACAAATCCCAGGTCAACACGGAATCTTCTGTTCTAGGGGATACAAGACAGTGGAGAAAGCCGACCTCAAGTACCCTCTTGTCCACGGCCACGGGAAGCAGGTAGCTTCATGTCCTACACGCTGCAGGCAGAGGCGAGTCTGCTGGGGGTGCCTGGAGCATCCCGGTCGCTCCCAGTCACTTTCTGGAGCACTGCCACCACACTGCTGCTGCAGAGCACACACTGCTCTGCGTCCCTGCATGGGTCACAGCAGCTCCCTTTGCTTAGTGCTGCCCATTAGTGACAGCAGAGCAGGAGGAGGATGGTGTGAACTGGACCCCCTTGGGTACAGAGACTGCTTCTAGTACCTGAGCTGGAGCAGACAGGCAGCCTGGCCTTTCCTGGTCAGCCCCTGTGCACAACAGCTCATTTCAGGTGTCACCTCCCTGTGCTATCAGCAGATCTCACCACCTCCAGCAGCAACTAGTGCCTCTGCCACTAACCCCCTCACTGAAGAGGAGGTTGAAGAGCAGTCTGGAGAGGGAAGGAGGTAGGAGAAGCAGTGACTACACACAGCCAGAGTGAGTGTGCTGGGGTCAGGCAGGAGTGCTGTCACCTCCAGTGCCATTTTCCCCCATGCCACCCTCTGCAGAACTGCCTGTGCAAGGAGAAAAGTCACTTTCCTTCAAAGAAACCCAAATTATCTCCCATGTCACCCCAAGTCAAAAGCAGATGCAGCCATTGACTTCTAGATGTCTGAAGCATTACCCCAAGTACATGCTACTTCCACCAGGCTGAAACTCTAGGGCACACCAGAGTCCAACAGCCCGAGCTACTGCCAGCAAGGACCATCCACATTCAGGCAGTCGTGTCTCCATATCCACCTCAGGCCATCCTGATCACGTTATCTCTGTGATCTCCAGGGGCTGTTTGATGCAATACTTGGAGAAGGGTCATATAGGCAACACACCTTAGTCACCAAAGCCACATACCTATTTTTAGAGGTGGCACACACTGATTTTCAGTGCTGGTTTGCTTTGCTTGGAACCAGGCTCGCTTGCTGGGGACTCTGGCTGTCTCTCGAGGGCTGGGGGATCATCAGCTCAAAGTCATCGACACCAACATTGAAGTCAAACCTTTCCTCTCATGCATTCCTAAGGTGAGTCGCAGCATGCGGGAATTGCTGGAATTAAACACACTGCTCCCCCTCTGTAATAGCCCCAACTTTACAGATCTGGCAGGTCAGCCTTGTCCTGTTCCCACCCCATCTCTCCGCTTCCCAGAAAGTCCCCAGGGTTGCAGTGACCTAGCAGCACTGCAACAGGGCAACACAAAGTGGTCAGGGCACAGATGGCTAAGTCAAAGGAACCCTCTCAGCCCCCTGCTCTGTAACATTGTAGCAAGTGAAGTTGCTTCCAGCTTCCTGACCACAACAGGGTCTGCTCACAGGCAGGTTGTCACTTGGAAGAGTTTTGCTGCCTATGATTACCCTTGCACAGAGAAGCTAAAGAATCACAGGGTTGTTGAATGCTGCCAAAGTCAGATGCAACAGGGAAACTTACAACCCTTGGTAAATACCTTGAATTCTCATTGTGAGAATGTGCTTTACTCATGCTGTTCTCCAGGTGAAGGTATTTGACTTTGCTCTGCATGACATAAAGGAGGATGACATCCTTGTCATGGCAACCGATGGCCTTTGGGATGTTCTGTGCAATGAAGAGGTGGCCCATATGGTCAGGACCTTCCTTGCAGAAAACAGGACAGACCCCCACAGGTAACACCCATCTCTTACCCTTGCCACATCTCAGTGTTGCTCTTACAGCATCATGTCAAATAGAAATTCACATCTTTTTCACCCCCAGGTTTTCAGAACTGGCCAAGCACTTAGTACGCAGAGCAAGAGGAAAGAAAACAGGCCACCAGTGGATGCTGGATGACAGCCACGAAGCATCCTACGATGACATCTCTGTGTTCGTCATCCCCCTGCACAACAGGGATGTGAAGTGTTAGCATGGCCAACAGTGCTCCCCTACTGCGGAGCCACTCGGCCTCAAAGCAAGACAGGGAAGTTCGTGGTGCAGGTGCACTTCTCGAGCAAAACCACCTCCCGTGGAACCTGAGAATGCTCCGGCAGCATCATGTACAAGAGGATCAAGAAAATTAACTCTTTATGAACATGCAAGGAAAGAACAGGGGGCAACAAGTCATTCCTTTTGCTCCTTTCCCTCTATTGTGCTGAGAGATTCAAAGGCAGCCACGAAAGAGCCCAATTCCTAACATCTTCAGGTGCAGTTAGTCTCCAATCCACATCCTCATGACCTCCCCCACCTTTCTGGTTTGCACAGGAGATCCAGCCAGGCTCCCAAAGAGCTGGACACTAATCCAATCAAACTGGCTGCACAGGCTGCAGGGCCCTCAGCCACTTGCTGTTGAACAAGATCTACAGCAAGAGGAGCTGTCACTGCCAGGACAGTGTCACCCGAGGCCGTGCCTGCCCCATACAGCCCAAATGTTGAAGCAGTTGCCTAGGGCCCTTCCAGGGAGAAAGCTGCTTCCCGTAGGCAGCGCCCTTTCCGAACAAGATGCTGTCAGCAGATGAAGCTACAAAGAAGGGTACAGGCCTTGCTGTTACTTAGGAGCATTAAGTATATGGCAAATGATGCAATGTGTGTACTTCTAACAAAGGTTTGTTAGAAGTCCACGACCCTCAACAGTTTTCTGTTCATTCAGGTGTCATTCACAGCGAGGCTGCTGTTGGAGCAGTAGCCCTGATGAGATCTCAAGCAATTCAGTACATCAGCTCATTTGCTAGAAGACCTCTAAGGAAAATAAAAGCAGTTTTTCCAATGTGTCTGAGTGCTGCATTACAAACACTACGCTCATTGCAGCACCAGGGAGGGCAGGGAGCAAGATGGGCCAGACTGAATTGTGCTGGGAACTGCACTGGGCTGGTTTGGACCCTGCTCATTGGGCAGGTCACTTGGGATGTGGACAAGTCTCCCATCTTCCCAAATCCCAATTCTTGTTTTTATCATTCATTTATACACCCTGCAACATTACCCAGGGGAACAAGACAAGCCCCAGTATTTGATTGTCAAGTGCTCCAGTTCTGTAAGGATGAAAGTCCTAGTATTTAACAACTTATTTCACTGTTAACTTTCAACAGCTTTAATCTTGTCAGAGGTTTTGCACAGACCTGACATTGAAAGAGATGGCCAGAGAAGAGTGGGGGAGTATTTCCTTCAGAATGCTAAACTTGTATTTTGTTTAAACTGTGAGAGGCAGCTAGCAAATGCTTATTTCCTGCTGCAAGAACCTGGGTCAAAGAAGGGGGGAGCCTTCCCAGGTCTTTGCGTATGGTTTAAGCAAGCGCTATAACAAGAAGACTTATCTGCAGCTTGACTCCTTCCCCATTCTCTTGTGCTTAAAATGCTGCACGTGTAGTTTGACCCCACATTGCCACCCACATCCAGCAACTTGAGTGTAAGCACCTGTGAAGCCTGTCTCACTCTGAATCCAGAAGCTGTTTCTTCAGCCCCAGGGGAGGGCTCTGCCCTTGCAGCCCCATCACAGGCTTCTGTGAACACCACACATCAGACAAGCAGCTTCCCTGCTCTGGCACATTCCTGGGCCACAGAATCCTCCTGAAAGGGGCAATAAATGCAGAGATAGTGTTAGATGCATCACGTTTTCCGCTGCAGAATTTGCCTTTCCATAACCAAGGTGCTTTTAAAATACACGATTCTTCTCATTCCCCTCTCAGAAACCAACAATTTGTATCACACTGGATGAACGCAGAATTTACAGTACTCAGTAATCTGTCTACAAAATATTTATTGATAACAGCCACAACATTGAATTATCCACATATGTAGTTTTCTGTGACAAAGCATAATTTCACTTCATATATATTTACACTTATCTGGCAGATCCCATCTAGGAGTTAAATTCACAATACCAGCTCACAACCAAGGAGAACAGCTTCTCTGAAAGGCTCAACAGGACCCTAACCTCTGACCAAAAAAAATAAGGTGAAGACTCTTAAAGTGCACATATAGCCAGAAGTGAGATGGGGAAAGATGCACTGCTGCTGCCAAATTTCTTTACTGGATTTCTCTGTCCCCCAGAGCGGAGGCCGGGGTACGAACCAAGGATGAGGAGTCTGAAACGACGTCTCGACGTGGAGAATGACACCCAAGCTTCCTACAAGCCGAGCAGAGGGGCTGCCCAAGGCTGCTGCTCGTTTAGGCAGCGGGTGACGAGTCCGGCACATCCTTCATTTTGAAGGGAGGTCTTTATTCCATCCCAGAGCAGGACGGGGGGATCATCTTTTAAATCTCAACTTTGGGGGAATGGAAACTATTTTCTGCTTGGCTCTACACGGGGCTGCGTACTCTATTAGACACGCGAGGGATATTTTTATGTTTTGACGTTTCTGGGCAACCTTAAGAGCGTAACACTTACAGTCCTGGTACTTTTAGAGAAGCATGTAAAAGTTGGAAGCTAATACCTTTATTCACCTTTCAATGCCATTTCGTTTTATAGAACCAACTGGTACCGCAGGTTCTTGACTGCCGTTGGCACATTTCCATCTCCTAAAGGTGGACGGGAAGTGTTCACCACTCCATGAGCCAAAAAGAGATCTTGGCTACCACATGGGTGGCAACAGGCCCTGGAAAAGCACCCAGTTTAATTTTGAACTGCACATGAGGGTTGTGTTGTGCATGAACCTGTAAACTACCTCCACCCCAGAAAGCCACCGGTGCTCTCACGACATGCATCCTTCTAGATCAGCACTTTGATTAAAAGGAAAAAAAAACATTTCATGCTGCAATGCACAGAGATTTACAACACTGCAAGCAGAAGAGAAGTGAACAACAGTCTTCAAACCAGTGCAAAACATGAGCAAAGAGCGTTTTTAGAAAGAAAAAGCCTCCAAACGCTTGCCTGGGGAAGTTATGACAAACACAGCTGGGGGCTCTCGCTTCCCTTGTTAGCCAAGGGACTTTGCAAAACCTTCCAAGCCCATTTGCTACCAAAGGCCAAGGTCAAGCAGTTAAAACGCACCACCAACCCCAAGGAGCTGCGTGTTGTGTTAGAAAGCACCGCTCACAGACACCGACAATGGTGAAATAGCACCGGGATGCAGCAGTCCTGAGGTCGGGAAGTACTGGGGAGATCTCCTCATGGCAGGGGACCAAGCTATCCGTGTTCCTCTGCCCTGGGCATTTTGGGGGTGAGAGCAGGACTGCGCACACCAGGGACACCAAGGCACCTAACTCCAGCAGCAGACGCTGCTTGGCAAGATCTCCAGCATCATCAGTCCAGCCCCTCTTCCCTCCTCTGGCCTGGGCAGGCTGGCTCACACCACACACGATGCTAGCGCAGAGGGCTTCGAGTGTCCCCAGCAGCACGAGTGGAGGGAGGTCACAAAGCCCCACGGGAACCGGGGCCAGACCCCGGCCCGGAGCCGCGCAGGCTGCCTCCCGCTCGGCCGTCCCGCTGACGGCACCGCGCGCCCCTCGCAAGCGGCCGCCGCAGCTCAGCGCCCGCTGCGACTCCAAGGGGCCAGCGCTGCACAAGTGCTCACCCGGCAGCCCCAAACGCTCCCACAAGGGCTGTGAAAATGCAAGAGAAAGCAAGACAGGGAAGCGGCTCTACGGGCCAATTTGCTTCTCCAGGGAGACATGCTCTGAATTATATACAGGGCCCAACAGCTAAGAAATTTGGCTTTAACGTGGAACATCTAGACCAGTTACCTAAGGTAAAACATGACAGCACTGTTTTCAGCATGCACTGATACTCAGAGCACACAGAACACACCCATTTCCACGTTTATTTTGTCACCTTTCCAAGCTTTTGTATTTAGGAGAGGGGAAGTGCATGCGACAAGGCAAGGGAAAGCTTTTGCTTTCCAAGCCGTGACCCAGCAAATCAAACCAGGAGTGTTTGGCAAAGGAGGGGCACGAGGATCAGCGTGTCTACACGGGGCCTTTCCCAGCCTCCCGGCTGCCTCTCGGGGCAGTGCTTGAAGGCTGCCTCGCACTGTACCCCAGCAAGCTCCCCTGGAGTGAGAGCGCATTCCCTTCTTGTCTCCCAGAGGGACATTCCTTGGAGCCAGGCCACAGCAGAGCCAAGTCACACTGCACCTGGAACAGCTTTTGCATTCAGTTCTGCAGACTCTGTCTGGCAAGAGAGAGTAGCTCCTCCAGCGCTCACCGGAAACCTGCACGACCTGTGACAAAGCGCGCGCTGAGCCAGCTGTGCACGCCCCTTCCACCCGCGAAAGGGATGTGGCTCTAAACCTGGGCTGGGAGAGTTTAACGGAGCTTATTTACAAACCAGGAGGGGATAACTGCATCGGTGAAGGCAAACAGCCTAAACAGCCCACAATACTGGCCCACATCGTATTCTTTAATATCTAAAAGTAAAAAAATATGGCCCATTCCCACTACCCTCCCTCCTCCCCTCCAATATTTACAAGTAAGATCAGCCAGGATGATACATGAGAAAGACACATGGGCAGACTGATTTCAATCCTCGCTCGGTTTCTCCAGCTTGCTGCCGTCAACCTCCTTTATTGCTTGGGCACTGACCAGATCTCCTCAGCACTGCGTGTGCCTCGGGGAGGCTGCCACAGCAAAGGAGACTCCTTCAAGCTCTGGCAGTGGAGAAAACCTCTATGTTTTGCTGCACACTAAAACAACAAAAAAAGGATGATAGGCCATGTAATGCTTATTTACAGTCACAAACTTTCAGCACGTGTTCAGCTGCAAAAAGCACCCAGCATCTACTATCTGAGTTAAAAACAGTCAGCATTCATGTTTGGCACAGGAGTAACTCTGCATCCGCAGACCACAATGAAATCAAAAATTCCCGATGTTAAAACACGCGCTCGTGGGGGGAAAAAACTGCATGTTCAACCTTGGAACATCAACAACATTGTACATTTACAGGAAAAATAAAAACACAATTACAGATTAAAAACTGCCACAAGCATTTTATAAATAAATTGGACTCCGTTGCTCAGGAATAATACCGTGCCAGCTCCAGCCTCAGGTGGGAATGGACTGGAAGGTAAGAAAGAGCCACATGCTGCTTCTGAACATACGAGGAGGTTGAGTGGAGGAGTCCTTGCAAAGGAATGCAGCAAACAAAGGTAAGACATATGGAAACATAACACAGGAGTGGGAACAGTTGAGGAGAGCTAAGCAATCCCAACACTATCCTTGGGAGAGTAGGCTGCTGTTAGCACTAGGGATGTCACCTGGCAGCAGCTGCAGCGTAGGAATTAGTCATCGATAGTTGGCAACCAAAAGGCCTGCAAAAGAGGAAAAAAACATGTTTTACATAGCAGAACACAGGCCTCCTTGCAGCACGGGTCAGGAGTCCATTGCTGCTCCCTTCTGCATACACATGGGCAGAGCCCACAAGGAAGCAGTGCCCCAACAGTTTAGATTACAATTCTTGCTTGCCCTGCTCTGCACATTCTCTAGAGCAAGCCAGGCACAAAAAGCCAACACAGCAGTCACATTATAACCACCTAAAGCACCTTCACCCACTGTGCTGTCACCCTGCATCTGCTCAAGCCCAGGTCTGCCAGGACCTGCAGCGAGGCAGGGAGCACTGGCAGAGCCCGGGGCCTTCTCAGCTTTACTCCAAAGGGCCAGGACATGAATGCACTAGAGGAACTTAACCCTATCTCTTACCATATTGGAACATGCACTAGCAAAAGTCATGAATTTTGGATTGAACTGCAGGCAGGTTATAGGACCCGTGTGTTTCCCATCCAGCACAGCCACCTTCATGCCGCTTTCCCCATTCCAAACATGAATCTTGCCATCCTCTGAACCTGTGAGCAGGAGTAAAACAAAAACACAAATCAAGATACAGAAGATACACTGGAGAGGTCCACACACAGATAAACATTTGACTAGTTAAGCACAAAATCAAACCAAAGGCTTTGGCTTGAAGATAACCAGATATCAACACATTATGCTGACTAGCAGAAGCTTCATTAGAGATATCACTGCCTTAATGAGTTCAGCAGAGCAAGCTTTTCATTTTAATTATGCCGGCAAGCTTTCACTATCACAGTGCTCAGGAGCTGCATACTTAGCATTTTTACTATTTAAGTCTCTTTTAGTCTCATCTTAAGTAGGATTCCTAATAAAAAGTGCACAGAATTTTCTTCTGCTTCCATATTTCTCTGTACGCCCTTCCAGAGGCAAAAAAATAAGCAGCACAAGTTGCACACTAAGCATAAGTAAAAAATGAACAGGAATAAGCACTTTAGATTTTCTTCCTACTGCAGTTTTCGTTTGGAAGGGCACAAGCAGAAAATTCCTGGCCAGAAAAAAAAAAGTCTATCAATTGCCAGTAAATTAAACAATTTGACATACCAGCTAGAGCCATGAGCAAACAGAGAATAAAAAGAAAGCGCCTAGAGGGACAACACCCCACAGAAGCATTAGAGGGCAGCGCATGCCCGGGGTGCCCAACCTGCAGCACCAGCTTTGACAGGAGCTGCAGCTGCTTCCTGCCACCCACCTCTCAGACCTTGCTGCACAGCAAAAGGACTCTGCAGCTTAGGGTTACCTTGTATTATTTAGATATATGCTGGTCCCAGAGACACTCTTTTAGTCCTAGGCAACACATCTGGTTTCAGAACACATAAATGCTAAGGATATCATCTTACCTATCATGATGAACTGAGAGTCTGGCGTGAAGGATGCCTCCAGCGTGACAGCCTTACTGTTGTTATACCCCTAGGGCACAAAACAGGACACCATGTAGCAGAGAGCACGTCCACACGCTCACAGCAAAGGGCACCTTCCTCCCTATGGCCCTGCAGGGCTTTGAGGGCAGAGAGGAGCAGGACTGCTGCTTTTTGGTGATAACGGGCCTAAATTTACCTTTTCCTCACTGATGAGGAAACAGACATCTGTACCAAAAGGAGACACAGACAAGCTTTTAAAGTGGAAATAGAGGTTTAAAGAATGTCCCGAGTTCAAGACAAACCAGACAACCTGTCAGCCCATATGTTAAGCAGCCTCCTTTGAAATCCATACCTTGTCATTCACAACAGGAAGGAAGAGATCTAGCCCACAACACAAAGCACCATCTTAGCTGTTTGCCACTGGGTTCACATCACCCCCATCAAGTTCTTAGCACCAAGTTTCAAGCAGGTAATACAGAAAATGTGCTCACCCCAAACGTATGCAGGACAGCTCCTTTGAAAGCATCAATCAGTCGAATGAAGCCTCCATTGGTTGATATGAGGATGAGTTTGCCATCATTACTGAACTTCAAACCTGTCCACTCGCATGTTCGATCATACTGCATTTTAAAGGTAGCAAATGGACCCTTCAAAGGAAAAAAAGAAGAGGAAAAGTGACAGACTGCATGCATCACTGCTAATAAGAGGCTACTATTACTGCTAGCAAAAAAAAAAGTTTTTTTTTTTTTTTTTTTTAAAGCTGCATACCCTGATAGAACAGAAAAACACAAGCTACCAGCCAAAGAAAAATGTTACAGCAATAACCTGCCACTGTGTATAGGTTTCAAAGAGAAGTGTGAAGCCCTGGCTTTCCAGAGTCATCATTCAGTATCTCGTACTCCCACAGGAGACGCACACACAACCATGGTTCACTGCCAGTCGAGTTTCAAGAGAATTCAATCCTACTACATCCAAGAAAAGAAATTTAAGGCATGGTTAAGTTTTCATTTTCCAGCAAGGCTGCCTACTGAAGCTAAACTAGGAACTTGTGGCACAGTTTTAGAAAGTCAGTGGCAATAACTAGCACCAAGCATAGCTTCAGCCATATCCAGTTTGGGTGTCCGCCCAATGATCGTGGTCTGTCCATCTTTCCTAACGCTCTTCACCAAAGAAAACCCCTCCACCCCAAACAGGGGTCTGAAACAAGTTAAAGATCTGGCTGAAGCAAACCTGATCCTGGAGTGGATTTCAGGAAACCATGCTGCTGAAACCATGAACTTGCCTCTACTTACTTACCAAAACTCCCCAGGTAACAGCTAGCGGCGACCCAGTGTTTCAAGCAAGCGTGGATGCTGAATGATGGGTTTAGATACTTCTGGGGAGCTAACAGGCATAAGAAACGAAGCGCGCATATCTTACCTTGTCAAAAGAGCGGAGATCATAAAGCTTCACCATTTCAGAATTGACTCCAGCAGCAAAAATCAACCCCTCGGGGTCAAAAGAGCACACAGGCTTCCCCTGGAGATGCATAAGACCCTAAAAAGTAGAGCGGTACAGTTTATTTCATTAAATGGATGTGCTCGTTTCCAGCAACACCCTTTGATCCCACTGTGAGCAGGACAGCAACCTACAGGCTGAAAGCTGCAAGTTTATCACAAATACAGAGTTTTACAAAAATTTCAGGCATCAGCTCCTCAAACAAAAGCAACTCTGACTACTCCAGGTGGCTGTACAGAGCTCCAGAGCCGGCAGTAAGGAATCTAACACTCAAAATGCCACCGTGAGCAGGACGGCTGTGACTCCTCTGCACTGCTTCACCGCACGACGGCTGCCATCCCATGGGCAAACTGGGAATGACAAGCGTCACTCCCCATACGTGCTTCCCAAACTTTCCAGGATGCAGCTTCTACCTGCAAGTCCTGGCTCTGCTAGTCTCATAGTTTCAGGCATTAGCATAAATCACAGAGCTGCCAAGGAATTTACAATTTTATCTGTTGCAACTCCTACACTGAGAAGCATTACAAAGTAAATTTACACATGAGCAAGAATAAACGGTGAGCAGCTCATTTAGAGCACGCCTCCAGGAAAGGGTGGAATTAAGATTTCTAAGTTAAAAAAAACACTTGTTTTTAAGGTAAAAAAACACTGTTTTGTCAGAAATGTAACTCCCAAAGAGACTGCGGAGTCTCCTTCTCTGGAGATTTTCCAAACCTGCCTGGATGCCTCCCTGTGCCTTGTGCTCTAGGTGTCCCTGCTTGTGCAAGGGGGGTGGTCTAGATGATCTCTAGAGGTCCCTTCCAACCTCAACTGTTCTGTGATTCATTTTGCATTTACAGTTGTACCAGCTGGCATCAGTACCTGCCCCTCTTACCAACACTTTGGTTCCACTAAGAAAGGAGAATACAACAAAAGTACAATGTTTCTCAGCCCACATAAGCGTGTTCCAAGCAAAAGAAAAAAAAATATACCGTATTCCAGCAAAATAAGAAAATAATTTCTGAACAAAGCAAAAAACTATTGACTCTACTCTAACAGGTGGCACCAATAAAAAAAAGGCAGCACAAGCGGTGAACAGACCTTACAGTAGTTGTTTTAGACCTCCAATTTCTTCATCACATTTAATGGCACTGAGATATTGACTTTGAGCACAAAGACTCTACGGACACTCCAATAAAATAAGTCTCTCAATTCCTGCTCTGTTACCATGCCCAGCCCAGGAGAGATGCCTGCTAGAAGAGCACACTCGTTGCACCGTGTAGCAGCCTGATTAGCAAACTGATGACATCCAGCTCTTCTCTTGTTTCATCAGCTCTGGGTGCTACTTCTTGCTCTTCCCAGGGCCTCTCCAGCACAGAGATAAGGGTCAAAGTGAGTAATGTTACTAATATTTCATAAGGATTCATGATCCAAATTCCTTCAGCATTCCAGGGAGGCATCAGTGCTAACTCTGCAGCCTATGTTAGAGTGGTAGTATTTGTTTTTGTAGCAAGTACGCAGCCACTGCACACCACTCTAGCCAAAAGAATGTTCCCTAATGCACAAAAATGCACCCATGAATTTGATATTCCTACCTGGCAATTTGGAGAGCGGAGATCCCAAAGTCGAATAGTTTTATCGAGAGATCCAGAAATAAAAGTATCATCCACTGGAGACATTGAAAGGGCAACCACTCTGTAACACAGAGGAGCACATGAATCCTGATGCAACATCTAGCCCAACAGTTGCATGCAAGTTTCTAATTCCCCATGAGTACTCTTCTACCAAGAGAAGGAGCCTCAGTTGAGTCTAACACAATTCATACTCATGACAACCATTATTTCCATCTCTCCTGTACTGTTCTGCAGATGACATCTTACCTTTTTGTGTGCCCCGGGAAATACCGGATGTATTTGTTGTCATGCAGCGACAAGTATCGTATTGTATCTGAAACCATAAGAATAAAACACAAGCCTTATCACACCATGAGCATAACAGGTTGCACAGTAAACCTGGACCTGACAGCACGAGACTCTTGCCACACTAAGTAAACCTGGTTCCTTGACTTCAGGTCTGACTTAAACAGCATCAAGTTCGAAAGAGACATAAAGCAACGTGGTTTCCACCGGCGAGAATGGAAAGCGTCAGGAAGGGTATTTTCCATAGTCCAAGCACGTTAAGATTTATAAACTGCCACATGACTTTTAACAGAATCGCAGAACGGTTGATGTTGGACGGAACCTCTGGAGACCATTCAGTGCAACTTCCCCTGCTCAAGCAGGGTCACCCAGAGCAGGTGGCCACGGCCCTCTTGAGTATCTTACAAGGATGGAGTCTCCCCAGCCTCTCTGGGCAGCCTGCCCCAGTGCTCTATTACCCTCAGAGTGAAGTTTTGCCTCTTACCCTACCGCTGGGCACCGCTGAGTAGAGTCTGGCCCCATCCTCTCTACACCCTCCTTTCAGACACTTACACACTGATAAGATCCCTCTCAGCCTTCTCTTCTCCAGGTTGACAGGCCCAACTCTCAGCCTTTCCTCATATGAGGGATGCTCCAGTCCCTCAACCATTTTAGTAGCCCTCCACTGGGCTCACTCCAGTAGCAAATTATAAATTAACTTTTAAAGCATTAGAAGATTTTATTCCATCATTCTCATAAAATCTGGACTCTACAAGTTGATTTCACCACCTTTTTTTGCTTTGTCTCCAGGCAAACAATAAGCATAGAAAATGCATGAATTCCAGCACTTAGCCAGAGAGTAGATGAATATGGACTGCAAAGCCAGGACAGGAACACTAAAAAATAGCAAGTCTTAAACAAAAAAGTTTTTAATCGAATAATCAACACCTTTATGAACTCTCTGCATTTAGTCAGGTGCAACCTCGAGAGAGGGACAGAGAAATAAGAATTTGAGTTGAGAGTTTTTCTGCCTTGGAAATCACCACTTTTTGCCTGAAACTTCCCATCCTGCTGAGATCAGAGTTCCACACTATCCTCTAATATTTGACAACAAAATTAAGGGCAACTCATCAAATGGGAAACAATCCTGACCACACACCATTCTAGAGGCTCTAGAAGGCTTAAATAACTATCCCAAAAACATTAACGCACAAAAGTAAGTTTCACATTCCGATATGAGCGGACGGAACGTGCTCCAAGCAGGCTGTTCACACACACATCTCGTGTTCTCCTGCAAGGACTGGCATTACCTGATTCCAGAAGGATCCGTGCAGAACTTGGGTTTCTTTTAAGAGGAGGCATGGGGGAAACGCAGCTGAGAGGGTCCCCGGCGGCAGCGCTCTGTCCCAGGCAAGGCAGTGGCCTGTACAGTTATCTCCTGTACCGGGTGGTATCATAGACCCTCAAACTGTACAAACTACTACCTCAGCCTGGGAGCAGGCAGGCGCGACTCAGCTCACACGTCTTGAGAAACTCTTCCGAAATAAACAAATCGCAGCAACTCCAACATAAACCGAGTGTTTGGGAGCAAGTGTCAGCCCTCCTACAACACATCCGGCTTCATTTTCTCTTCTGGTAACAGCAAGGTAGGCCAAATGCAACGCTCCTTGCCCAAGAGTACATGTATTAGACTAGTACTAAGGCATGTGGACCCCAGAGCATAGGTACAAAATGCACTGATAGTTTTCATTAGCCTTGCAGTTAGTACAAGCAACAAGTATTTTCACACTCTTTCTATCCTCACTAAAGACTGATAATAATGCAATTCTGAAGGACGAACACTCTGAACTTCTGGTTGCAAGACTACGACTACAAAGCAATATTGAGACAATCTGAAACATTACAAAGAAATATTATTGCATAGAAGAATTATTGAATGTATCTGTGCAAATTGCTAAATTTGAATTTTAAATTAAAACCCAAATATAAATTAATAAATAAAAACTTGCCATGAAGCTCCATCTGGGCACTTACCATCTATTTTGTTGGAGCTGTAGACCACCGTGTTGGCAGCGTGCGTGTACCTGATGAGGTCCACTCCATACTTCTTGCTGTACAGCGTTCTCTTGGGTCTGCCAGAAGGAAGCAGAAATAGCTGCACCCGCTGCAGAAGCTCAGACTCACCACACTAACAATACTAGACCATTAGAAGTTGCCAGATGCTTTCAGGCAAGGAAAGAAAAACATTTATATTTAATTCTCAAGCAAGGCCCGAGGCTCAAAGAGTTCATTACAACACCTCCAAAATTCAGCAGCCTCCTTCAAAAATTCCTTTCCCATGATGTCTACTGTGAAGAGTTGGAGGGCCTAAAGTAATGAGTCCTTAATGTCAAACAGCACTGCCTCATCATTCACTTGCCCTTCAAAATACTCCAATTCTTCTTCTGGGTTTTCTTTTTTAGTTCCCCATTCAGAATAATTTGGTTGGGGACAGGGATTGCCTTTGTATTTTCTGTTTGTTCAAAACCTAGACCTGAGTGCCTGGCTCAGAACCAGGGCTTTTTGTTATGAGCACAACCACATATGTATTATTAGTCTTAAAAGCACCAGAGATGCTCTCAAACTGCTGGACAATTGTACTCAAATCCCAACCTTAATTAAAGTATAAGACTCCGATGTAACATGCTGTGATATAATTAAAGACATTCTAATGAGAGCTGTGAAGACCTACAAAACTGGACTTTTAGGGTCTGTGATGTACAAAGTGAAGTACTGCAATAACAGACACTTAGGTGAAAAGTCAAGTTAGAAGCAGCAGTTTAAGCACATCTTTCAGCTGCAGATGAGGCAGAAGCTCCTCAGCACCCTCCTGCCCCAGCTACGGTAGCAGAGTGGTTCCTGCAGCTGGGCAGCAAACCAGCAAGGGATGCTGATCAAGGTTAGCAATAACACAATTCTTTTTCTTCCAGAAAGCTACTTTTAATCTAGAAATTCTGAACTCTGTTTATTACCCAGCCCCATAAAAAGCTCTGTCGATGCAAGCTGAGGACGGTGTGAGAACGGAAACAAACAGCAGGAGCCCTTTGAACCAAAACCACGACCAGAGCAACAGCTCAGGCTATACCCTCGGGCATGAGGTGCCTCTAAGGTGCCTCACTTTCTTTCCTTGTTTTCATTAGCCTGAAATCTACCCATCCAAACAAGAGCAGAAACTGGAGACACTCCATTCTAAAGCAAAAATAGTCTTCACGGATTAATTTTTACAGAGCAGAAGTCACAGCGCCAGCCTTTGGGTGAACTTGCTGGGACTAAACTTCCAAAAACTGAAAGTCTATACAGGAAAAGTAACTAAAAGCTCTACATTACCCATATCATTCACTCCAAATCTTCACAGGTTCTTCTTCAGTTCTTTACAGTAAACTTTCAAAGCTCCAAAAATTCGACAGGTGCAACCATGGTACAGATGGAAAGCACAAATGTAAGTGCTTTAAATTTAGGAACCAATGTTCACCGACATTATATTTAAGGTACTTCCCCATTCTGCTCTTTGTGGTTACCTGAGCTATGCACATGCAACTTGCTTTTACTTTATTTATTTACAAATACCAAAACCTCATGCCTGCTGTTTCTTCCTTACCCATGAAAGGTTTAAAGCTCAGAAGCGCTAACCAGAATAAGAACACAGCTTGCTGAGACAGCTGTCAGGCTGAGTAAAATAACAGGCAAAGGCGGCACAACACAGGAGCAAATTAAAACTTCCTGGCAGCACCCAGAGTTCAGACACAAAACCTTGGAGCTTTCCTAACCAAAAGAAAAAAGGACAAAATAAGGAGTAGTAAAAACCTTGAAAACTTGCTCTGTTCTGGAATAGACTTGAGTTTTTTCTCATGTTACATTTTACAATTGTAATTTGCCACTGGTGACTGGACAAACGAGCCGAGTTTGCAAATTTCTCTCTCCACATTATTTTAAATAATGTGGTACAAAGTGTCCACAAAGTGTATATGTACACAAACTCTAAATTGGAAAAATACCATGACCAACAGTCAGACTTTTTCCCTTTCTAACTGGGGAGGGGCAATCCCTTAAACTTGAGAATATACATGAAGATATTAACAACAAGAAACAGACACGAGATTTTTACCAAAGAGGAGGAAAGCAACTGTTATTTGCCCAAAGGTGAAGTTTCCATGGAAGCTGGTAAAAGCAGCAGTGTGCCACTTGGCACACAACACCATCTGCTGCAATTTACTACTTACATACAAAAAGGAAAGCTTCCAGTTTTGTGTATTTTTAAACAAATTGCTATCACTAAACATAAGCCAACTTTAAGGTTAATATACTGAGCTCACTGGAAAAAAACCATCAAGAAATATCCCCAAAGAAAAATTCTTCAGAAAATAACTGTCAAGGCTGCTATAAAACAAAACACGGGCAAGGTTTGTAAGAAGTAGTGTCAGCACAGGTAGAACGGATACAACCAGCACAGGTTGTATCGCCAGGCTCACCGATACAGCTACCGTGCTGTGGTTAGACAGGAACCAGGGCAGATCTGTGCTCTCTGGAACAGGAAACGCTGGATTCCACCGCCCTACAACCCTTGGACCCCAGGCTGGATACACTATCACCAAAGCGGTACTAGAATCCGTAAAGACCGAAGGAAAGGCCCAATTTTCAATCAAAGCCCTGGGCATAAAATAATATACAACTAATACATACTGAAATGCAACCTAAACAAACCTTTGCTAGGCCACTGTTATATTGTACCAGGCTCACAAGGTACCACTTTACTCTGAGCATTTTCGATCATTCTTAAACCCCACCAGATGTTGACAAGCCTCTTGATTTTTGCTTTGAGACAGTTCTTCCCTGAAGTTACTTGTTAATGTATAGTGGATTGAAATCACAAGAGTGACCATTTACACATTTGGAAAACAAAGGGAATGTCATCTCCAAAATTACTGTACGTTCAGGAAAAAATAACACTAGTCTTTCAAGCTTGTTCCGTATACAAAATAAAGAGACGTTCTTTCAAGGAGAGAATCTTGTCCTGGCGTTTGCTGGCCAACACAGCTTAGAAATGGCAGTCCCCTCAGACGGGCTTGCTTACACCAGGAAGGGGATTCCCCTCTCCCTACAGTTTATTCTGGAATGGCAAAGCAAGCAGACAGGCATGCACATACTTAAAGCGGAACTGAACAAAGTTGCACTTTTGAGTTTCTCAGCTTTACTCCTACTAAAAGGAAACCAAATGAAAGAAGCAAGTCAAAATTTTGCCACTGTTATACTGGGAAAAGCTTACCATTTAGGCCACCTTTACTACATCAAAAGCAGAAAACTCTTCCGCTGGCCCTTAGATTCTTTAGGAATAATACTTACAAGACGACAAGAGATTCAGACCTTTGAAACAAACTAACTATAGGTGGGAATCTGTCAAATTCCACCACATCACAACAATAATCAGTCACTGATTCAATTTTTCATCACCATGCAAACCTCCTGAGACAAAGTAATTCACAGCCCAAGCTTTCTAAGATGAGACAAAAGCATCCCCTTCATCCCTAGACACCTCCAAAATCACATCTGTGGTTGAAGCTGGTTAATAGTACGTGAGCAGCATCCAAATTAACCTTGTAGCCACTGCAGAAATGCACCCCAAACGTGGGTTACCTTGCTCAAACTGCTCTCTTTGCCCTATAATACTGCAGCAAGAGACCATCGATCTTTTATGTCTAACTTAATTAAAGCAAATCCTTTCACTGTACAGCATCCACCAGGACTGCAGAGAGAGAGGAATGAAAGGACCAAATGCCTCCCAACTCATCAAATTGTTCTTTACAAGTTTGAAAGGGGAAGAAGAATCAATAGTATCTGCATTAACAGCACTCAGCCCTTCTGCTATGGTATGTGATGAGGACCTAGAATAGCGCCCATGGCAGACAGCATCCATATTATGTTACCTGTTCTTATTTATACAAGTAATGCATTTCAAATTAATATTTGCTGTGTATCAGGGAGTGGCAAGAACATTAACCTGCAAAGCGAACAGTCTAAGCAAATATAAAACAACATACAATAAAAATGGCACAGAATAAAGAGACAAAGCAGAAGACAGGCTGTCCAACGCAGCAGGTACAAGGTCCTGCTCAGACGGGTAAGGGTGAGGAAATAAGCAGGACGGGTGAGGAAGGCAGGATTACCATAAAACACATGCAGCACCACCACACCTCCCTCCTGGCACTCCTAAGCAGGATCATTTTCACTCCTGTTTTGCTGCCCTATCCATCCTCTTTCCTACAAACAGCACTTTTTTCTTGCATTGTTATATGAACGTGATGCTGTCTACTCTCATCTGCCCAAAAAGTCTCCAAGTCTCTACACCAGCAGTAAAGTTAAACATAATTGAGAATAATTTAGATGAGTTGCATAGTTGCGCCAAACACACAGTGCCTTACTTGCAACCACTGTTTTTCTTTGCATCATTCTCAGCTTTTAAATTCCTTATTGCATGATATATATCAAGAGACAAATCTCTTTGGTTCCCTGAACTGAATTCCAGGCTCAGCTTTCACCTCTCTACGGCACCTTGAAGCTTTGACTGAAAATCAGTATCCTAAATGTGAAAATATTTTTTAACAACTCAAAATTGCCCAGACAGCAGGTTTTTAAAGAAATAATACACTCATTTGGCTCCCTTTGCCCCAGCTCTCATAAAATACTTTGTGGTTACTCTAAGATAAAAACCACAACTGATTTTCTTTGCATACTTGCATTCTCTGAGCAAGAAGACCATATTTCAAGCGCTGTGCAAACTACAGTAATCCACCCAAAAGTTGGGACAAAGATTGTGTGAATGGTAAAGGAAGCAGGATAAACGGCACAACTGCATTCAGTGAGCAACCAATGCACCTAAATCCATTAACAGTTTATTAATAACGCTAAATAAGATTAGTCAACAGGGATATTTATTGGTTCATTATTAATTTGGACCACTTCTGGAGATAGACGCAAGTCACAGGGGTAATTTAAAGGTGCTTCATGGATAAAAATGCGACTAGAAAAGGGATTTTGAGCAGGGAGCAGCCGCTTTCCCCAGCGCACTCCGCGATCGGGGCGCTCCGTTTGGAGGCGCGCGGGGAGCCGCTCTCACAGACACCCCCGCTCGGAAGCCCACGGCTCCCCGCGAGGCGGCAGGGGGAAGCCCCGGGCTGGCACTTCCCTGCCGGGCCGAGCCCGCCCCCGATCGCCGTTACCGCCCCCGGCCCCGGGGGACGCGCCCAGAGGAGCGGCCCGGGCAGCGGGCGGCCCTGCCCGCGCCTCCCGGAGCCGCGGCCCGCACTCACTTGCCCTCCTGGCAGTCGTAGAGCACGATGGAGTCGTCGTCGCTGCTGGAGATGACGGTCTCGCCGTTGGGGCTGAAGTCGAAGCAGTTGATCTTGTCCGAGTTCTCGCGGAAGACCTTGGCCACGCGGAAGCTCCGCAGCACGTTGTCCGTGAGCTTCATGCCGCGGGGCCGTGCCGGGCCGCGCCGCGGGCGGCGGGGAGGGGGCGGCGGGCGGCGGCGGCGCGCGGGCCGCTCAGGCCGCGGCGAGGCGGCTCCTCCGCATTGTGTCCGCCATCTTGTGCGCCGCCACGGGCGGGGCGGCGCGCGGGGCACGGCGGGAGCGCGGGGCGGGGCCGCCGCTCCGCCGCGGGGCTTTGTGGGAGGGCGGCGGGGCGCGCGCGCGGCCTGCTGGGAGGGAGAAGGGCACTGACGTGTGGCGGCGGCCATTTTGAGTGTGGCGCTCCCCCGCAGCGCCGCCTGTCACCGTGGCCTCGGCAGCCGCTGTAGTCCCAAGCACACAGGGCCCCGCTCCTCCACGCCACGCGTGCCCACCTGGGGGAGGGGGGGTTGGTTGGCCACAGACCGTGACAAGGGCACCAGGCCACCACCGTGAGGTGGGACTGCCAAGCGAGCAGGGCTGCGGGAGCTGTGCCTGTTCCTTCCCTCTACCCTCGTCCATGGAGCAGCCTCCGCCGCGCTCCTGGGGCCACCGGCTCTCCCAGCCATGTGAAACGCTGTGGGTGGCACGGGGTGAAAACCAGTCACTAGTGTGGCGGTGGCTGCAGGCCGAGCGCCTCTGGATGGCATCCAGAGAACAGTCCCTGTGCCGCTGCCTTCGGTATTTTGCCTCTTTTTTGCTCCTCTGTTTCTTGCTCTGTTTTGTTTCCTATCCATAAGGAAAAGGGGTCTCAGGGGTCAGGGTGGTTTGTGGCTGCAGAGCCTCAGCAGCTCCCATTGCTTATCCGCAGGGAAAGCCCTGGGGTGCTTCTCCCCAGGGATCCTGCCCTCGCCTCAAAGCCAGCCAGGAGCTCAGCTCCTTCAGTCGAGACTTAGCTCCCATATTTATCTGCGCCTGCTCTGACACCAGAATCCCCTTTCCTTTAATATAATCAATGATGATACTTTTCCTTTTCAAGCATTATTCTCCATGCACAGCAATATCTATCAGACCCTTTAAAATTTCCCCAATAAAATTTCCCATAAGCTGGTATTTTAATTTTAGGAGAATACCCTTCCTGTCATTATTTCAGTCCTCGAGAAGCTTAGAACCCAAAGAAGGAAATATAAACCCTAGATGCCTTCATACGTGTTAACTGTATTTCTCTTTCATAGTCTCCAGAACAGTTTGCTTTTGCTTTTAGAATAATATTGCCCTCCTGTGGTCAAACACCAGTAAATCTGGCAAGTATTGTCAAAGGTCTGTTTACATGTCACTCAAATACGGTTAATTATTGCACATGCATATGTCTCATTTGGTAAAACAAAAGTCTTTTCTGCGCTTACTTGCTCCTGCAGTTTGTTTACTACAGCTCACTATTACAGATTTAGGTCCTTTTGTATCCTGATCAGACTGGCTAGCCAGCATGATTCAAGGAGCTTTATTCTGAAATGAATAGAGGGTTTTAACACCGGAGTACAGGAGGACTCAACAAAAGTCACCTTTATTACCTCTGAGGGTGTCAGGGTCAGCTCCCCGTTGCGGGTCAGCCTAAACTCTAAAATGTATCTTCATACAGTGAAAGATGTTAGAGAAATGCAGAACAGCAGTCCTCCTGCACACTGCAGATTGTAAGATCAAAGCCTGGATTATCTCATGTGGCCCAAAGATGACTCATCAATACCATCATAAGACAATTTACTTCAAAACACCTACAATACTTAGCCAAGTTTTAGATTGTATAACACTGTGGGTTGTTGATTTGATATTTTGTCACTCCCTTTTTATTCTTTCTTCTGCCTTCCTTCCTAATCACTGGAACTTAGTTTGTCAGTTTATACCAAGCTGGAATTTAATTGGCAGGATAATTGGGTCTTCTAGCAAAATGTCATATTATGTAGGAATTATGGATAATGACCTGCAAAACCAGTTAATGGAAAGGAGGTTTAATTGCTGCCTGAGTGATATTGATTAAATGCAGGTATTCTACCTATGCATTTATATATTACTTACCGTTGTAACCTAACCTACGCAATGCAAACAGTTCTGTGCTTGATTTGCTCAGATAATGGACATGAATTTCAGGGAGATGCTGTTCTTAACAACACTGCTCGGGTGCCACTGGGGATGCAGCCCGTGCTGCCCTCCAGGCCGCCGAAGAAGCTGTGGGAGAGACCAGATCCCCCCAGATCGACTCAGGGCCTCCTCATGTGATAGCAAGCTGCCACCTGGACCTGAGCCACTGATTTGTGCCCTCTGAGCCCAGTGAGTGAGCTGTTTCTAGCCAGTCCAACAGCCTGTTGCCCAGCCCGCGCTTGCTAATGAGAACAGTGTCACAAACCTCACTGAAGTCGAGGTGGATTACATCCACCACTCTCCCTTGCTCCCATAGCCAGGCCTCAGCCTAGGAGGCAGCCGTAATTGTAATCCTGGACTGATTAATATTCCTGCTCCTTCTCCTCTTATGTCATTTCACTGAAGAGCTCATAAATTTTTGCTATTAATCCCAAAGAGCATGACCTTGTGTGCTGCAGTACTGAATTTCACCCCCTTCCTATTATTCCAGTCCTCAAGGGCTGGCAACTTTTCATCTTCTCTAGAATGCTATGATCCTTCTCTGTATTTTAAATGACTGTCAACTTTGATTGCAATTTGACTCGGAATAGAGAGCTTGAGAAATTGCAGCATAAAGGAAGGAGACTTGGCATGGACTTGGCTTCGGGTAGTGCTGTTCTGCACTGAACTTCAGAAGGATTTTTTTAGTTAGTTTTTTTCTCTTCCCTACAATCCCAAGCACATGGGAAAATCATTTCCAAAAGGTATATTGGGAGTGAAGGCAGTGTGACCTAGAAAAACTAGTAAGATGCATATGTCAAATACAGTTAATTTTTTTTACTAATGATGCTGATCTATACATATATATATAATGCTGAACAGAACACTTATCTTCCCTATATCTGGCCTTAGGCTACATTCCCCATCAAAGGCAAAGAGACCCTGTTGACTCTTTCCTGGTGAGTAAATCAGTCATAAGAGCAACATGTTTCTTTTCCAAGAAGTGTACAGAAAACAGGAAATTAGGACTCCTGGGTTTCCAAAGCTCAGCATATTCTTGAACGAAGGTGCTCGGACTCCATCCTTTCTCCTTGCCCCGCTAGCAGACCAGCTATGGAGAGCTCTTGTCTAATCATGCCACTTCTGTCTATGTCCTTTTCCTTCCCAGTGACTGCTGCAGGAGTGCCGTGGTGACCCGAGGAGAACGGAATTGTCCCGTCCTTGTCCCCCGTCCCTCGCAGCACCGCGTTGTGCACAGAATTCCTCATATCAGAGCAGTGATCAGTTGGTGCATCTCACCTGCAGGTATTTTATCTTTTATAAAGTGTGAATAAAACCGCATGGTAATTTTATGCAAATCCGTGTGGGATTAAAAAATAATCAAATTCTAAATTTTCATTTAAAGAGATTAGTCTTGAAAAATCCCCCACCTAATCCTCCTGGAATAGTCACTTGGAACAAACCTTCCTCTCCTTGTTTTCCTCCTGGGTCCTGCGCATCTCCTGGCAAACTTTCCCAAAATGCTTTTGGGACCGTTTGGGGCAGCAAGCTTGATTTTGAGCAAGGCTCACCAGGCAAATTAAAGTTGATATATCGAGGGATCGAAAAGACGTGTCAGCAAGTGGGAACATGGGAGTTAAATGCAGTAGAATCTGAGCTCTGTTGTACTTCATAGGTAAACTCCCTTGATAATGCATGAAAAATGGAAGAGTTAAGCCTTGGTGAGTTTAATGTAATTTAGGTACCAAGAGGCCTGAAGAAAGTCATGTAGCAAGAAAAATGAGTAGCAGGAGACTCTGCTAAGACTTGCTGTAACTGCTATTTTAGCTCTGTAATAGGGATGTAATCGGTCTTCTACACCATGAGCTCAAATTATTAGCTTGAACAACTGGGGCTTGGTCCAAAGTCATCTCGAGTTTTCTTTCTGGTGCCCTCAGGGATTTGGGGCTCTGTGCATGGTGGACCCAGCACCAATCACTGGCACACGGGGGGAATCCAGAGAAATCCCAGTGACGTTAGCTGGAAACTAACTTAGAGTCATGAAGATATCACCTAGTTAGGCTTCCAGAGCATTAATATTCAACATCCTCAGACCTTGCAGCACAGGTTCCTTTGGGGATATTGTGATCAGATCAGCCTGCAACAAGCCCAATTGCTTTGTCTTAAAAAAATACAAGCCTATGATATAAACTCATGGAAAAAAAACTCCGAACAGGGCACCAGAGTAGCTGGGCTCTGCCCAGCGTGGCAGGCTGGCCCTGGAAGGGAGCGTTTTTTCTGCTTTCGGCTGCCCGCTGCGGAGCGAGGGCTGGCTCATTTTTCTCCTTGCGTAGCTCATTTGTGCACTGTCTTCCCCGCAGCGTGGGGCCAAGCCCGCGGCGCAGGCTGTGCCTGCCTGTGTCCGTGCCGCTGGCTCCCGCCACCGTCCCATTTACCTGGCAGCTCCCCACGTCTCTGCCCCGGGGCTGGATGTTTCTGTCTTCCTCTGGCCTTGGCTCCTTGCCTGCCTAATTGCTTTAATTAAAAAGTTAATGAAAGATAATGCAAGCAAGTATTTCGCCTACGTTTTAGCGCAGTCCAGGTTCCTCTTTCCTCCCTCTTTCCCAGAGAAGGTGAAAATTAGGAGCTGGGTTTTTGCTGCGAGAGCTAACAGAGAAAGCTGCTGCGACTTAGGAGGAGCCCTGTGCAGAAAGAGCAGCAGCTCTTGTAGTGGCAATGCATGCAACGAGGAAACATCGCTCATTAACAAAAGCTGAGAGAGTTTTCATTTAAAGGGGATAATCTAAAACCCTTGCAGTTCTCCTGTCTTTTTGGAACGGGCAATTCTCAGCATCGTTTTCCTGAGTTCCACACTCCAGGCGTTCCCGACCTGGGAAGCTCAGGTCAGCTGGAACATGAGTCCGTAGGAGTCACCTCGCCAGCACCCTCCTTAGCCCAGCTTCCTCCAAGCAAACCAGGGGCAGAAGGTGGCAGGGAGGCGACAATGTCACTTCTCCATGTCCTGGACAGAGCAGCGAACTGGCAATTCCCTTATCCCTAGACCCACCACCCCGGCAGTAGCCCGAGAGCTGCCATTTGGGCGCCTTTCCCTTCCAAGGCTGCGTGCGTGCGGGTGCGAGGCCGTGCTCCCTTCCCTTCATCTTGCTTTCAAAGCCTGGGCGAGAGGAGCAGGGATGTTATTTTTTAATGCGCGCGACTGCTCCCCGCCGCCGCTGCAGCACCCGCTGCCTGAGTCGGTATAAATAAATCACAGGAAAGTGGCTGGGCGACGTCACTAGCGGCCCCGGCGGCGCAGGGGGAGCCCCCGGCGCTCCTGCGGGGCCTAATCCGAGCTGACAGCGAGCGGAGCCGCACGCTGAGAGCTCCCGAGCTAGTGGGAAGGTGCCAAATCCAGCTCAAGCCGCAGCGGCGCAGAGCCGGCGATGTGGATCACTCTGGATTTACCCCCGCGAACCCGCAATCGGTATCGGGGCTGTTAACTGAGATCCCACGAAGGGAAGGGAAGGGAAGGGAAGCCGCGGTTCCTCTTGCCGCTGCCGGAGGAGAGCACGGCTCCTGCCCAGCTCACACTGTTGCCTCGTGCCTGGAGGGAAGGAAAGACCCCGCATGGAGCCGCACAGCCCAACCCAGAAGGGCTGTCGCAAAGTTTGTCCAGCTTGATGATTAACAGCAATGCTGCGGGAGGGACGGGGCGAGAGACCTCTGCACCCGCGAGCGCTCCGAGCAGGGCCCAGCCGCTGGCCTTGTCCCCAAGCGGTCCCTTTGCAGAAGAGGGCAGAGCTGGCAGGTAACGCGGACACCGGCGTGTGCCGGGGGCTGTCCAGGCCCCACAGTGAGGGGCCAAGAGCCGCATGTCACAGGCTCTTTGGCACCGGGAGAAAGGCAGTGAACTTGCTGTGAAGGGAGGAGGGAAAGGAGCAAGAAATGCTGCACATGGCCGGGAGGAATGGAGGGAGGCCCCCGAGCCCTGGTCCCATCCTCGGTCCGGACCAGCACCCCTACCTTGAGCAGCTGTGGTTCCTCTGCCCACGCTCGTGGCAAGCGCGCGTGACGCTGATACCGCCCGAGGACCAGCTCGGATGGACTTCCCGGGTGCAGCTGGGCCCTCCAGCCCTCCTGGAGCTCCGAATGGGATTTTAGCGGAGAGCGAGAGGAATGAGAAAAATCAGCCTCTTCAGCGCGGAAACCCTCCGCTCCCTCCCGGGTGACGGCGCTGCCTTGCCTTGCAGGTGGGAGCGCGCGGGCGGCATGTCCCTGGCGGAGCACGCGCGGGCCCTGCTCGGCAGCGCTGTGGCCAGCGTGCGCCCGGCCGCGATGCTGAGGCGGGCGCTGGCGCTGCGGGCGGACGGGCGCCCGCGCCTGCTCGTGCAGGGCCGCGCGTTCCCGCTGCGCGGGAGCCTCTACCTCGTGGGCTTCGGCAAGGCCGTGCTGGGCATGGCCGCCGCCGCCGAGGACATCCTGGGCGAGCAGCTCGCGCGGGGCATCGTCAGCGTCCCCACGGGCATCCAGGAGAGCCTGCGGCGAGCAGGAATGCAGTAAGGAGCCTGCGCCGGGCCAGTTTGCGGGGGGGCTGCTGGGGATTTGTCCTCTGCGGGTGTTGCTGTCCCCGTGTCCACCGCGCTGTCCTGGCCCTCTGGTCCTCCCCGTGGCACTGGTGCATGGGCAACTTACTGGGGAGGTGGGGAGACCCTCAGCACAGGCACCCTCCCTGCCCCGGGCTGTGGCGGAGCTGGGCGAGCACAGGGACACGTGGATGGGCACCAGGGTGACACAGGCCCTGCACGCCCGCAGGGACATGCTGCTGAGGCCGCACAGCAGGATCCGGGTCATGGAAGGCGCCAAGGACAACCTGCCCGACCAGGAGGCGCTGCGGGCAGCGGGCGCCATCCGCGAGCTGGCCGAGGGGCTGGGCGCCGACGACCTGCTCCTCGTGCTCATCTCAGGTAACGCCCGGCGCGGGCTCTGCCTCAGCGCCCCGCTGCAGCCCGAAGGCTCCCCCTGCTCCCCCTCAGCCAGCATCCTGACAAGTGATTGAAACAGGGGCCTTGGCTATTTTTTTCCTTTTCCTTGCTCATCGTGTTTTATTGATGCAGGTTTCCCTCTAACCTCAGAGCAGCCCTTCCCCATTTGTGGCAGGTTTTGGCAGTGCTTCTGTCCGCCTTTACCCTCCACTTGCATCTCACTCCCAATCCTTTTTTTACCATCCAGTTTGCTTTTCCTGTCTAACGTTTTTCCTGCCTCCTTCGCTGCTGTCCCATACCCAATTGCATGAACTCCCTGAACGGGATTCCTCGTGAAGAGGCATCACGCCGGCATCTGAGGGTCCGTTGTGCTTCTCTCCCCTGCTTCCTTCCTCCCGGGCTTTGCTCGGCACATCGGCAGCTCCCCGACTTGCCACAGACGCAGCCGGTGTCTGCGTGCCGGAGACAGCTGAGGTTTCACCACGGAGGAGCGGGTGCCTCTGCCTTGGGGCTGGCCAGCCCGCGCGCCCTCCTGCCCCGCTCTCTCCTCTGCCTTCCAGGTGGTGGCTCGGCCCTGCTGCCAGCTCCCCGGCCGCCCGTCCTTCTCGAGGAGAAGCAGGAGCTCACGAGGCTGCTGGCTTCCCGAGGGGCCACCATACAGGAGCTCAACACGGTCCGCAAGGCCCTGTCCCTGCTGAAGGGCGGAGGGCTGGCGCGGCTGGCATACCCGGCACAGGTAAGCGGTGAGGAAGCCACGGGAGCGCACCCGGCTGCTCTCCAAAGGGCTGTTTCCTTGGCTGGTCCAGCTGTGTTTGCAGGTTTTGCACCCATCACTGAGCAAATCCCATTATTTTGGGGGGAATCTGTTTCCCAAACAACAGGTCTTGGCCTCCCCGGAGAGGACTGCAAAGGTTTGGAGTATCTTGTCCAAAGCCAAGGAAGTTGCTCAAAAGGGAGAAAGGCTTCAGCTGCCCTTGCAGACAGTTTCAGCCTGAGGAGAGAAAATCTTTTGCTTTGCAGGTGTAACTCTGAGCAGTGTCCATGCCTTGGCACGGGCGCCTGTCTCTGCCCGCCACGTTAACCCGCTTCTCTTGGCAGGTGGTGAGCCTCATCCTTTCCGATGTGATTGGCGACCCCCTGGACGTCATAGCGAGCGGGCCCACCGCAGCCAGCTCCCACAGCGTGCAGGACTGCCTGCACGTCCTGGACAAATACGAGCTGCTGACCCGCCTGCCCAGGTCGGTGGAAACAGTCCTGTCCAGCTCTCCAGCAAAACCCACCGCTCCGGAAGATTATTCCCACGTCTTCAACGTTATCATCGGCTCCAACGCGCTGGCTTTGGCCGAGGCCAAGCGGCGGGCGGAGGAGCTGGGCTACGTGGCCGTGGTGCTGAGCGCGGCCGTGTGCGGCGACGTGGACCGTGTGGCCGCGCTCTACTGCCAGCTCATCCAGCTGGCGTGCGGGGCCCTGGCGGCCGGGCCTGCGAGCGCCGCGGGGACGGCGCCGCTGCTGCAGCTGGCGGCCGAGCTGCAGCTCCCCGGCTGGGATCCCGGGGAGACGCTGCGGGCGCTGCGGGGAGCGCGGCGCGGCGGCGCGCTCTGCGTGCTGGCCGGCGGGGAGACCACGGTGCGGCTGCGCGGCGGCGGCCGGGGAGGCCGCAACCAGGAGCTGGCGCTGCGCGTGGGGCTGGGGCTGCACCGAGCGCGGGCGGACGAGCCCGGCGGCCCCCTGGGCGCCTGCGACGTCGTCTTCCTCAGCGGCGGCACCGACGGGCAGGACGGGCCCACGGCGGCGGCGGGGGCCGTCTGCGGCCCCGAGCTGGTGGACGAGGCGCGCGGCGAGGGCCTCGACGCCCAGGCCTTCCTCAGCAATAATGACTCCTACTCCTTCTTCCACCGGCTCCAGCGGGGACGGCACCTCCTGGTGACGGGCTTGACGGGAACCAACGTCATGGACATCCAGGTTGTCTTAATTCGAGCCAAGGAGAGATCCTGAGAGCTCCCTCCGCACCTATCTAGGACCAAGGGCAAATGAGGACATTAACACTGGAGACAAATATAAACTGCTTAAATTAGGGCTAGCTGTCGAGGTCGCTAAAATCTTTGAGAGAAAGACCCCACTAATTAGACACACGAGAAGACGTCCCCAGCAAAAGCATCAGGAAGAGTCAGACACTTAATTGGGATTAGAAGGGCAAGCAGAGCACCACGTTAGGGACACGGGGGCTGCATCAACACCTCTCTGCAGGAGCCAGCACGGCTGCACCAGCTTGGGCTCGGGTTCGAAGCCGCGGGGCAAGCAAGGCCGCAGCGGCGGCTGTGCCTGCAGCCCCAAGGGGCTCCGGCAGGTTTTAGGGGTTGTGTTACGGCGACCAGAGGCCCCCGAAGCAGCTGCAAGGGCTGGGCTGGCAGGTGTGTGGCCAGAGCACCGTGTCCCGAGTGCCCCCAACGCCGAGGGACGCGCGCCCTCCCGCTGCTCGCGTGTGCCGGCTTCTCCGGGGAAAGGCCTGGGTTATGAGCGCCACGTACCTGCGCCGGGGCTTGTTTCCCAAACGGGCTTCTCCCAAATGATTAAAGAGTCGTGGGGAGAGGAGGCTGATGAAAGGTCTCCTGAAAGGATGGGGCCCTTTGAAGCGCGCTTCACATCTGCGCTTGCTCGGCCGCCGCACACGGGTTTGTTCTTCGCCCTTCTTTCCTAATGAGGAGATAACGGACGAAGATGTTGACCAAGGACATTCGCGTTACGGGACTGCTCCTCCGATGCTGCTACCTGCGTAGGGCCAAGCTTCATTCCTGCCCAGTTGCTTTGAGGAGCCGAAACCACCTTCCCAAAGCGATGAGGGCGCCGGAGGCAGCTCCGAGAGGGACGCAGTCCTTGCTCCGCGTGAGGAGCTTTGGTGGGCATCACTTACCTGCCAGGGGCCGTTTGCTCTGGGTAGGGGCAGCCCCTCCAACACGCAGTGAAGCCCCTGGGGACATCCCTGCTCCAGGCTTGCAGCCACCTTTGGAAAAACCATCTGGAAAACGAAGGGATAAAGGCCCTCTCCAGGGCAGGCAGCGCGGTGGCCTCGGGGAAGCCCAGGTGACACAGGGGACGGGGTGGCCGGGCGCTCTTGGTGGCCAAACAGCATGAACGGCCGGAGAAGCCACCAGGGCATTAACAGGGCGAGCTATGGGCGGTAAATTACAAACCTTGGCTGCTGCCCTTGGCTCTGCTCTTTCCTCTTAGGAAGCATTAATATCCCGGCTCCCAGTGTGCCCATTAGCACTTCATTAAGGATCCAATAATGATAAACGCAGACGGACTTTATTTTGCGCCGGGCCTGATTAATGGCTAATATTTCCCCAGGTGTAATGGGGCCCTTGCCTTATGAAGTGGTGGGAAGGGCTCTGCTGGATGATTCCCACCGTTTTCGCTACCGGGACCCACTGAACGGAGCCCGCGGAGCAGTGGAGGCTCCCGAGGCCCGCGGGGAGCGTCGCGCTGGGGCGGCCGCACGGTCCCGGCCGGGGTGCTGCTCACGTGGCTCCTGCTGCTCCGATGCAGGACAACCGCTCCGGGAAGGCTCCTGAAAGCAGGGACGGGGGCACCGCTCCAGCCCGGCTTCCCGCGGCTCCCGCGCGGGCCGCTCTCCGCTGCAGGGCGCCGGCGTTTTGCACGGCTTCAATCCCTATATGAAGTGCGTGACGTATAATCACATAGGAATAAAAAGCCATACAAGACGGCAGGCCGCGAGGCGCCGCGGGGCGCCGGCGACGTCGAGTCCCAGTGTGGCGGCTGCGGGGCCCTCGCTGCCTCCGGGGCGCTCGGGCTCCTCGGCGGGTCCGGCAGCCGAGCCCTGCGGGGGACAAAGGAGAGAGGTGGCATCTCAGCGAGGACAATGTGGGCCCTGCCGCGGCTGCCCCACGCAGCCCCGGGGGAGACGACTCGGGCAGCGAGGAGCCCCCCAGCCGCCTGTTCCGAGAGCCCAGGGAGCCCCAGCAGGTTCCAGGTAAACCGAGGTGCTCCCGAGACCATGTGACAAGGGACACTGGGGTCCCTCCCGGCACAGGGAGGCAGACGGAGAGCAGGAAGAGCTCATCAAAGGGCTGCAGGGTTGGGGTGTTCCCAGGGGGAATGCTTCTTAAGATCCCGGCTTCTCCTTAGCCATCACTGGGAACATCTCCAGGTGAGTCCATGGAGGATGTTCCCGCTCCCCGGGGACGTATCCCCCACTGCTCCAGGGAAAACAGCGCCAGAACAGGGAGCCTTCAGACCCCCGCCTGGCACTGAGTGCCCATCACCCGTGCACGGGGCTGCTGAAAACCCTGGGACCAGCCAGGGCGCTTCGCAATGTGCCAGTGCTCATGGGGCGCTGACTCCTTGGGGCATTCTCAAGCCACTCTTGGGGGGAAAAAAAAAAAAGGCAATTAAAGGATTGTTGCTTGATGAATCGCAGGAAAAGATGCATTTCTGAATCACCGTACCCAGGTCGGAGGAGAACACCAGCGGCGCGGAGTGTTGGAGCAATTATTCTCCACGAGCGCGTGAATCATTAGGTATAATTGCCCTAATAAATACAAGTGAGATAACAGGAGGCTGCAGCCGAAGCAGCGAGCGCAGAGCGAGCAGGGGCTGCGAGGAACGGGAGCGCCAGACCCGGACACATCCCAGCTCCCGCTCCCCTTGGTGCCCGCAGCTTTCCTGCCCCAAACCGCATCTCCTGGGGGCAGCAGCTGCTCAATCCCAATGGAAACATTCCAGGTTTCCCTGGGAAAACCCCAGCAGAACCCCCCAGCGCAAGCTCTGTGTTGACATTTTGAGAGGAAGCAGGAATTTTCTCCTCCACTTAAAATGTCATCGCGGGCTTTGCTTAAAAAGGAGCCCTGGCCAGAACGACATTGTCAGGGGAAATGTTGACTTAAAAGCAAAAAGAACAGCCCCCAAAATGGGGAAATGAAAAGTTTCCAGCCAAAATGAGATTTCTTGCAGGAAAATCAGTATTTTTGAAGGAAAACAAAACCAAAAATAAGGTAAATCAAGAGCCCTTCAGCTCAGTTTCCCCCGCATGCCCTGTGCCACCCCGGAGCAGCCGGCGCTTCCTGGTGAGCCTGGCACAGCATCCTCCTTCCCACGCATCCCAGCATGGGCTGGGCTGGAGCGTCGCTCCGGAGCCCGGGAGCTCCCGCAGGAGCGCTGCCGCTGCCGCAGTCTCTTTGGAGCCATCCAGGATGGATTCCACCTCCCCTGGGGCTCTCGGCAGCCTCCCACGGGGGAGCAGGATCCAGCTTCGGCCCCAGGGGAATCCCTGCTTGCTCGCCAGGAATAAGAGGATCGATTCCCTGGCACATGGGAACAGGGCCAGGGTCTCCGGGGAGAGCTGTGCCTGCCACGGAGCCGCTGCGGGGACAGCCCGGGCCTCGGAGCGATGGCAAGTGCAGGCAGGGGCTGGTGGCTGCTGTGCAACGCCGGGCAAATCCACGCAATCCTGGGCAAATCCTGGGGTATCTCGGGCAATGCCAGGCATGGGATCCAGCTCCCAGCTGGGAACGTCTCCATCCCATCATAGCGGAGGCCACCCGGGGCGCAGGAACGGCGCTGGGGGGAGGCAGCCACCACACGCGCGCGGAGGGACAAGGTGCCACCACGGCGAGGGGCTCATCCCTGCGCTCTGCGTAACTGCACTCTGGCACCCGGCAGGTTGCAGGTGCTCGTCCCTGTCCCCGCGAGCCGGACACACACGACCAGCGCCGGCCCCAGCAGCTGGCGGCCGCAGGCGGCAGCGGCAACGTGTCCGCGGCCCCTCTTTGTCTGCGGGATAATAGCAGCCGCGCGGCCCCCCGGGGCCCGGCACCGGCCAGCCGCCAGCGCCGGGAGGGGACAAAAAAAGCAAGTGACACTGGAGCGGAGACGCCACAAGGTCACCAGCTCCCGCCGCACAAACCCGTGCGCTGCCCCACTCCGACACTGCGGCCACCTACGGACCAAGATCGGAGCCAGGAGGTGCCAGGGACCGTCTCCCGCAGCCCAGCGGCAGTCAGGTCTGCAGGAATTAGCAGGATGAAACCGGGCAGAGAAAAGCGCCAAGCTGCCTCCCTGGGCTCTCCCTGTGCCACGTTGTCCCCCATGTGAGCCCGGCTAGTGGCCACTCGGGATGCCCCGCGATGCATCTGGCCTGCGGAAAAACCGTGAGGGAGAAGAGAAGTCCTCGCTGGGGACGACAGCAGGGCCAGGTGGGCATCGAGGCTGCATCGGCCCAGGGCAAAGCTCCCTCCTTCCTGAGGGCATCGAGCATCCGCCCAGGCAGCATGGGATGGCCGAGGTCTGGGCACCCTCCTCGCACCATCCTGCTCAGCTGAGCCCACCTTTATTGTGGGAACGTTTGATTCCCAGACCGTGGAGCCACCCAAGCTGCAGGAGCAGCCCCAAGGGGCCTTCCTGGGACGAGGCCGCTGTGCGCAAGGGTTTTGGAAGCAGCCTCCTCCTGCAGCCGCCCCTGAGGCCGCTGCCCGGCGCGGGCTGCTTCTCTTTGCTCCTTACGGAGCCAGAGCAGGAAGAGCCGGAGCAGAGGCAACGCACTGCGCTCATCCCAGAGCCCGGTACCGCGGCGTGTTCCCTCCCCAACACGGCTCCAGCACAGCCGGAGCCAGCCGAGCTCCCCGAGTTGTCTGTACTTTCCCGTAGCCGGTCCGGCTGCCCCAGGACCAACAAGGACCACAGTGACCCCACAGCCCCCTATTCAGCCTTGCCCTGCAGCCCGGGCGACTCACAACGTGCCAGGGAAATCCCAGTGCCAGCCTCCGTATCAGATGGAGATAAGGACTGAAGCTCCCGCTGCTGCCTGGGGAGAGCCAAGGGGCTGGATTCTGCGTCCAGCAGCACGGCCGGATGACCCCGAGTGCTCCCCAGGGCGCCGCCGAGGTGCCCCCCATCCCCACGCAGACAAAGGCGACGCTGGACGCAGCCACGCGGGCTCGGCCACCCCGAGCAGTGGGAAAAAGACTCCCCCCCTCGCCCCCAGTGCCACAGGGAGCACCGGCATCGCGGGAGATACCTGTGCCGTGGCCAACGCCGCAGCTCCGCTCGGCTCCCACTCGCCCCAGGCTGCGGCGGCCGCAGGCTCCGGGCGGCATCGCCCTGCCCAGCGGGCACTGACGCAGCAGGGCCCGTGTGCCCGTGCCGGAGCCGGGCGCTGCACGGGCTTGGGCGGCAGCGCTCGCCCTCCGGAGGGTCACGCAGCCAGGGCCAACTTCGCCCGCGGAGCCGGCCCTGTTTTGCAGCAGAAACAAAGGCGAGGGCTGGAGCGAGAGTGCAGGAGAGAAACCGGGCGGGGGGGCCGGGGGGAAAATTAAAGCTCGGCCCCTGAAGCGAGAGGGGAGGGCACGGCCGGGCCCACAGGCACCGCGGCCAGGGTGGAAGGGCGAAAATGGAGATGGGGAGAGCTGAAGAGCAGCCCCATGGGGCTACGGGCGCAGCCACCGGCCACCCCGACTGCCCGAACGGAGCCTGCGGGATCCCCGAGGGTCTCCGAGGGCAATGCGGGGGAGTCTTGGCAGTCGGGGAGGGGGGCAGCGCTGTGCAGAGCCCCTCGTGGCCAGGGCTCTCCTGCAGAGAAGGGGCCAAAATTGCCCCCCGTGCGGGGACACCCAGGAGGGCAGCAGGGTCAGTCCCGCGCGGCCTGGGGAGGCCACCGCAGCCCCCACGTCCCGCACGCTGCAAGGGGGCTGGCTCCCCTTCCCGCGCCGCCTGGGGAGGAACGACCCGGTGCCGGGCGCAGGGAGAGCCCCGACCGCGGCGCGGGAGCAGCGGCCGAGGGGACCGCGGGGCTGCGGCGCCCGAGCGGGACCCGCCGCCGCGGGCCGGGGCAGCGCCCGCCGGGCGCGCAGGGAGGTGCCCGCGCCGGGCAGCCCCGCGCCCGCCTTGCCCGGGCCGAGCACCGGCGGGGCAGCGCGCTCCGCCCGGCGAGCCCCGGGGAGCTCCGGGGAGCCCCAGGGAGCGGGCGGGGGCTGCGTGCAGGTGCGGGAGGGCAGGATGCGGGCGGCGCTGCCCGCTGCTCCTGGGGCTCCGCTGCAGCCGTGACGGCCCCCGCTCCGGCCGAGCCGCGGCCCCTGCGTGGGGGCCGCATCCTGCTCCCCGCGCCGGGCGGGGACACGCGCGGACGGGCGGGCACGCGCGCGGAGGGGCGAGCGCTCAGCCCGGCAGCGGGGGCCGCGGGCAGCCCTGGGGGGAGCCCCAGCCCCGCTCCCGGGTACCGTCCCGGTGCCGCCCGGCAGCTCCGCGCGACCCACCCGAGGCGCCAGCTCGGGGCGCCCGGCGCGGGCAGAACCCGGACTCGGACTCGGACTCGGACCCGAACCCGAACCCCGACCCGGAGCGTCCCCGCCGCCCGCCCGGCCGCTCCTACCTGCGCGGCGGCTCCGGCGGCCCCGTGTGCGGCTGCCGCGGGGGCCCGGCCCCCTCCCCTCCCCTCCGCCCCCGCCTCCCGGACCGCCCCCTCGCGGCCCCCCCCGCCCGGAGCCGCCGGTGCCCACGGGGGCGGGGGGAGCCGAGGAGGGGCGGGGGGCGCAGGCGGGACCGGCCCAGCCCGGCCCGGCCCGGCCCGGGGGTGCGGACACGGCCGCAGCTCCCCCCGCGTCCCGCCGCGGCGCGCGGGGTGGCCCCAACACGGCCCACGGCAGCGCGAGGCGCTGGGGGGCCCACGCAGCAGCCGGGCCCCCACGGGCTGCCCGCTTTGCGCCCTCACCAACAGGCCCTGGTGCCTGCGGAAGGGTGCGGGGCTGCAGGGGGGTCCGCGCAGTCCAACCCCGTGGACGTTGCTGCAGGGCACGTGGGGAGACGGTTGGTCCCGCCAGGCCACCCTCTCCTTGGCATAGCAGGGCTGCAGGACACGTTGGGGGCACCCAATCTGGGCCCTGCCCCTGCACCCAGGGAGCACCGAGGCTCGGGCAGACAAGGGGAGACGCCTGCGCGGCACCATCTCGGCTGGGGGATCAGTGCTTCCCCCCCAGTCACTTCAGGCTCCCTTTTGGGAACCATCCTGGGCATCCCGAGGGCCCTGCATGAATTGGACTCTCGCCTGGCACCCTCAGATGTTCCTGCTGTCCTGCAAGCACTAATAAAGTTGTTAATTAATTAATAAGCTGGCAACAGAGATACTGCTTAGAAACATTGCTTTCCAAGAGAGCAGCAAGCACCTGAACTGGGATCACCGACACAAGAGAGCTCCAAAGGGCAGGAGACATTTTAGCAGTGGGGCTCCCGCTCCATGTGCGCGAATCCCCTGGGCTCCCCTGTGAGCTCTGCGTGGCCGGAGCAGTGGCCGAGCCGGATTCCCTTCGGACGCCCGTCCGGGAAGCCGCCGGGCTCCGGAGGCAATTCCGCCTCCGCGCGGGAGGGACTTCCAGGCTGCCGCGCCAACAAAGGCTGTTAAGTGTGGCCAGGTAAGGAGCTTTCCTCCAGCTGGCCGTCCACAGGCTTTTCCCTTGTGGGGAGGAATTATCTGGGGATTTTTCTTCTTTTATTTTGGCCCCCGCGGCGCCGGGCACTGGAGCAGAAGCAAGCAGGTAGCAGGCGCTTTCATCCCGGCCGGCTCCCCGCGGCTCTGGCCGGGAGCGTCAAAGGCAGCCGCCGAGGCTGGGCAAAGCCAGCCAGAGCCGGGATAAGCTGCTGCCGCTGGGAATTCCTTCTTATTTTAAGCAGCTGAAAGGTACCTGGGGATTAGCCCCTTTTGCACCGCTCGGTGAACTGCGCCTGGCTCTCCGGTCGCACGGACGCCCCTCTCTGTGGCATCGCGGCTGCCAGCGGACCCCACTGTGCCGGGCTCCACCTCATGCTGCCGCCCTCGTCTCCTCTCATCCCGGCGGGAGCACCCGGCCGCTGCGGGGGGCAGCAGCAGAGGGTGATGGAGAGCGGCTCTTCCTCCACCCCCACCTCCTCCTCCTCCTCTCGCCCGCCGCGGCAATGAGATTAAAACAATTGCCCTGTTATTTGTTTCATATTTAATACCCAGTCGAGCAGCAGAGCTGCCAGCCATCCGCTGCCATCCATCAGCGGCGCGCGGTCCCCCCGCGAGCCCGCGCCTCACTGAAGAAAGAAAAACAAAATTGGGCTAATTTATTATTCATTCGCTCATTAAGCCCGCGCTAACCGCCTAGATTAGAAAAGAAAACAGGCTCGTGCCTTTTGCTCGGCGAAGGGCCCGCGTGGGAATAGTGCCCGGTGCGGGGCCCAAGGAGGGTCACAGCAGCCCATCCCCTGCCCGTCGGGGCTGCGGGTGGCCGCGCGGGCCCAGAGCCTGCACACATGTACACGCTCCTACGGACTCCGGCTGCAGCTGGACAAGAAATAGGTTGGCTTGAAAAATGCATCACTTTGATGCAAATGAAAAAGGCAGGGGCAAAACGAGCTGGCTGGCAAAAGGTTTCCCTTTTTTTCTTATTTTATTTTCATTTTTTTCTTTCTTTCCCCCTTTCCTGACAGCTTCCTCCCCTTCCAAGCAGGTTGCAGCTCATTAATAAAGGAGCGGTTGTGCCAAGCGGAGTGTGATGCGGATCGGGACCCCATGGAAGAGGCTCCCGGGTCCCCGCGCGGCCTCCCGGGCGCTGCCGCTGCGAAGCAGCTTCGTGTGTCTATAGAAAAGCTGTCGCCGCGATATTTTATTCATGCCCCTCTCCCCTTCCCTCCGCTTGGAAATTCCGGGAGCAGCCAGCAGGCAGCTCGCGCCGGGAGGAAGCCAGAATCCCCTTTTAAAAATGAATTACGCATGCAAGTCACAGCAGCCGGAGGCGCACGAGCCGGAGCCGCCGGGCGCCACGTGCGAGCGAGCGCCTGCCCGGGCTTGACGGCACCGGCGGCCCCTTCCCGGGCAGGGGCATCGCAGGGGACCGGCCGCCAGGCCCCGGTCACGAGGGCCACCCCAGGCAGAGCTGCCCCGGTTCTGCCTTGCAGGGGGGAACTCCGTGTTTTTTCCTCCTGGAGGAGGCTGCGCTGGGCTCCATGCACTGAGTTATCCCTAAAGGGCTGCTCTGCACCAAGTGCCAGCCTGCAGTGACGCGTGTGCGTTCCCTTTTTTTGTCTGTTGGCGTGTCCCTCTGTAAATGCATCGCCCAGGCTCCCGGCGCACACAGCTCCCCAGGGACACCTGCACACGGGTGACCAGACACACGGCCACGCTGGGCACCTCTACGCTGCGCCCGCCAGAGGCAGCGGCATGAGCGTGGGGACACGCGGGAGCACCCCCGGAAGAGCTGGGAATGCCGGGAGACTCGGCCAGCTGCAGCATCCTTGCACCAGGGATGGCCGCTCCGGCTCGGAAACCCTCCTCGGCGGCTCTCCCTCGGCTTCCTCGCCGTTCGTCTAAAGCGGCTAATTTTAAACGAAGCTGCCCTCCCCTGACACGGATCTCCCCGCGGCCTGGAAATTAAATGTAGGCTGTAATTTGGCATTTGAGAAGCGAAAGGGATGGTGGCCCTAAGGGAAAAGATAACAGCTCGGCTGTTTGTGTTAAAGAGCTGTCTGCGAGCTGCAAAGTGCAGCAGGAGCTCGCGCCGGCCGCCGGGCCGGCTGCCAAGAGCGCAGCCCGCACCACGACCTGCCTGCGGCGCCGCGCGCCGGCCCGAGCCCATCCCGTCCCCCGCCAGAGCGCCGGGGAAATAAAGCTTCGCTCAGGCCTAATAAAGCCTTGGCGTTGGCCTAAAACAAAGATTAACTCTAATTCCAAGCACCTTCCTCCAAAGGGCCGTTATTAAAAATTGAGGAATGTAAAAATAGGCGCTGCGAGTGGCGGAACATGCCTACTTGGGGGGCAGTTTCTGCCAAATGAGAGGGATCGGCCAAAGCGATGTGGATTTCAGCCGGTGCGAGGGCTTGCGAGGTCCCTGCCTGGGACGGGGACGGCCGGGAGAGCCGCTTTCCTGGGAGGCGCGAGGGGAGCGTGTGGCACCAGGGAGCACTCGGTTGCTCCGCGCGCTCCGCTCCGCTGGGTGCCCTTCCTGCGGCAGCGGCACCCGGAGGGCCGCGCTCCCAGCCCCGTGCGCCGCTCTGCCACTTTGCCTAGTGTGTTAATTATTTTAACTGCCTTGTTTGCCAGCTTATCTCGCCGCTCAGCCCCAGCCCTGCGCGTAGAACACGCCGCCTTCGGCTTCTCCGAAACCCCAGCCAGTGAAAACTGCTCCCAGGAGCGCCTGCCAGGATGCGGGATACGCGGGGAGCCCCGCGGCACCGTCCTCAGCACCGTCCTCCTCCAGCTCCTTCCGACGCTTTGCAGCATGTTGGAAGTGGCCGCCTGCTCCTGTCTTGTGCCCTTAGGGAGAGCAGAGCGAGTCCAACAAGTTCTGGGCATGGAAAAGCCTCTGGAAAATCTACCTACGGGGTGCTGAATGAGAGGGATAGTATCCTCAGCCCTCCCGAGGCGTCACCCCCTGTCCCCTCCGGACACCACGGAGGTGGCAGACCCGGCGCCCGCGGCTCCTGGCCGCCCGCTCCATTCGCAGGCCCATCACGGGCTCAGCAGCTCCAGCGCCGGCGGGAAGTGCGCGGGTTTGATCTATAATTTACAGAGCCGCTCGCCCGGGGAGCGGCTGCAGGAGCCTGGGAGAGCGATGCTGCCCTCTTGGCTCACTCCTCGTTTAATTTAAAGAAATATATATATATCTTTTTGGAAAGAGACGGCATCAGTAACCACCAGTGACAGCTGCCATCGCCTCGCTGCCCCTGCCACCACCTGGTGCCCTGCACATCCCCTGCATCCCACCTGCAGCCTCTCCAGGACACAGATGCACCCAAGGGGAACACACAGTGCAGTATGGAGGGACCAAATCCAGACACCCGGGATGCTGGATGTGGCAGGGACAGCCAGAGAACCCCAGCAGCAGGGACAAGTCCCCTTGGGGCGGCAGCGGCCCCACCGTGGGCCCTTGGCCAGCCAGACCTGACGCTCATGGGCAGGTGCCCGGCTCCCACCCGTGCCCAGCGCGTCGCCGCTCTCCCTCGCGGGCACATTTACTCGTTAGGGAAGCCGGGATGATGGAGTATCCTGCCCAAGCAGAGGAAGCCAGGCAAAACCTCACCATCCATCAGGACCCCCACTTTCTGCCAAGCGCATTAGGGGATAATTAAGTAAAAATAGGCCTTCCGACCAGTGTAGCTCATTAAGGGCTAATTAAGTTAATTAGTGCCAGGTGTGGATTGCAGCGCTTGCGCGCGTGGCTGTTGTTTGCTGTAATTGCATTTTCTCAGCAGCTTCCTCCACCGGGCTGGAGTGGAGCCAGCGAGCGCCCGCTGTGGGGCTTACGGGCGCTAGGGATGGCACCGTGTCCCTTCCCAGCACTCACAGGGCCCGCGGCTGTCCCCTCCTCGCCGGGAGCAGGCCCAGGAGCTCGATGGCTGGCGCGGGGCAGCGCCGCATCCTCACGGCTCCCCCTTTCCGGCAGCCGGGATCGTTCCCCGCGCTCCGGAGGCTCCCCGGCTCCTCGGCCCTCTCCCCTTCTCCTTTTGCATAATGGATAGGCTGTGAGTAATGGGAAATGGCAGGCCAGCCGCGCTCGCTGGCAGCCCCTTAATGAAGAATATGGAAATCTCATCAGTCCAATCAGGCCAGCAAATGAAACTGCTTTCCCCCGCCGATGTGAGCAGAAGTCTAACGACCCGCACGCCCGGCCCCATCCTTCTCCCAGGAACCCCCCTTTCCCTTCCCCTTCCACTGCTGACAACTGAGCTGTGAACTTCATTTCTCCGGCGAGCGGAGCCCCGGCCTCTCTCCCTCGCCCCCCTTCCCTGGGCTTGTGGCAGCAATTATTGCTGGCCGGAGCGCTGCTTGTGCTCTGATGCGGCGGGACCGGTCCCGTCTGCGCGTGTCACCTGCCTCTGGCTCCCGGTTTCTGCCTGCAGCCTCCCCTGGTTCCTCTTCGTGATCACGGCTGAGAGCACTGCGTCCTCCTGCCCGTTCCACTCTCACTTCCCTGCCCTTCACCTGTAGCGTTTTCTTGTGTTTCTGTGTGTTTTTCCAGTTGTTCCGGATAGCCGAGGTGTGGTCTTACGTAGGCCATCGCATACGTGGACACATGAAACGCTGCCCTACAGTTGGGCTGCCACGCTGGTCAAGCAGCTTGTTTTCCAGCCTGTATCCCAGCAGGAAGCTTTCCTGAGGAAGGCCAGCCTTGTTCTTAGTGAGATGTGGTCATATTGGGGTCTTGAACTCCGCCAGGAGCTGCAGGAGGATGGTCATCCTGGTGGAGAAGCTCGACCCGAGGAGCAGAGGCTCAGCTCTACCCCGGACGCTTGGCGCGGGCCCTTCCCGCAGGATCCGTGCCACGACCTGGATTTGCTGAGCCCACAATGACACTGAGCAAGCGCCTATTTGCCCCTGGCCTTGCCCGAGCAGGCTCCAATGCCCCCCTTGCTGCCTTCCCGGTGAATCCGGCCGCTGGCAGGGATCGCTCCTCTTGCCGGGTTAGGGGAATGTTTAATCGCTGCCTTTCAGAGCCAGCGCTTGGTTCCTGAATTGATGGCGCGCTTTGGCTGTGAATTTGCCCGGAGGCACCGAGGTGAGTATATGTTTTAATAAAATCCCAAGATATGGATGCACCCAGAGCATTTATCCACCCATAAATACATCGACGCGCCTTGCACGGCCCAGGCTGCTAGCGGAAGGCGCGGGAAGCCATCCCTTTCCGTGAGTTACAAGATCGTATCTTAAAACACCTCTAACAAGCGGCGCTGAGCGCTGCAGCCAAGCCGGAGCGGCTCTCCGGCACGGGCTGTTTGTACACAGCCTTAATGAGAAAAACGGGCTGCCATTCAACGCGCTCATCAACATAAAGCCGCTGAAATTAAAGGCTGCGGAGACGCAGAGCGTTGCCATAAACATTTATTGCAACGCTCTGTGTATCATCAGCTGCTGATTTGGGGCAAGGGAAACATGCAGCTGAAATAATAGGATTTATCAGAGGCTGTTATGAGGGACTCGTGATGGATGGGTACAGACGTGAAGCAACGTGTCACCTCTGGTACCAGGCCATGCTTAAAATATAAAAAGGGGGGAGATTTGTTGCCTGTGTTAGCTATAATCTCTTACAATTTTGGAGTTTACACAAAGCTTCGGGACTCAACCACAGCTGCATGAGGAAGCAGCCAGAAGATACTGCCCTGGAACATCCTGGAGGATTGAGGAAAAGGGAAAAAAAAAAGAAGCCATGATCTCTAAATGCAAAGTGTGTAATTTGCTGGAAAGTTGACACCATTTCTGGTTTGTCTTGATGTATTTTTCATTTGTTTGATCTGCCTTGCATTTTTATATCCCTTCTTCGGACCGAAAAGCAAATATTGGAATTCCTCGAGCTGCTCTTTCTTTCCCTCCTTATTTTCCTCCCCTTCTACTGCAGCAAAACGACCGAGGGCCGCTAATGAGGCTCGGGACGATGCAGGGCCCAGGGCCGTCCAAGGCCCAGGGCCGCCGCTGCCCCACGCAGCAGCTCTGCACAACAGGTCGAGGCAGGAGACAAAGGCGCAGGCAGCGGCGCCGGCTCAGCCCCGCTCTAATCTAATTGCCTTTTGTGAGGCCGAGCAGCGTGTAATGCTCCTCCACTAACGAACCCAAGCGGGTGGGAGGACAACGAGGAAGGCAGCAGCAGGAGAGAGCACGGAGAAAGCGAGGAGCAGCTGATGGATTTTTTTTTTTTTAATTGATCTGAAAATGCAGGGTATGGATTTTTCTAAAAGGGAAACTCGGGTGAAATCTCTCCATCTCCCTCTTAGAAGTGATCCCCAAAAATATATTTTCATGCAAAACTCTCCAGCTTGCAAGTCATCCTTTTCCTTTTCTTTAAAATAATGTACACAAAGTACTTAATATTCCAAAAACAGAGGGCAGGGGGAAAAACCCAAACATTTCACATATTCAGATTTACAAATTTAGCTTTGGCCGCAGTTACCATCCTCCCCGGGCCACGCGGGGAAGCGCCTCGTACTCTTTTCACACCCAAGCCTCCCCTGGGGACTCCTCATCACGGTGGGATGATGCCCTGGCTAGGGGAGCTCAGCATCGCAGCTAAGACACTGCCCATGCCCTGCGGCCCAGGACAAAACCCCAGACCCAAGCGAGGAGGGATGGCAGCACAGGGACCGGAGCCCTCCGTGCAAAACTCCAGCGGGATCAATCTGCGATACCCGGGAATTCGATCCCCCAACACGGACACCGCTCGCTTTTCCGCTCCCTCCACTAGTGGCATCTCTGATGCAACCAAGCTCCCCAGGAGCCTCTGCTGTATCTCATTTATCTTGTTTAAATGGACTGCAGAAGGGACTTGCTTTTGTTTCCACCAACACAAAGCTGAAATAGCCCAGGCTACATTAGTGTGCAATGTGGGCGGTTGGAGAAAAATGGGTTTCCTGCTGCTTTGTATGTCCTAAAGCCTATTAACTGGTATTCTGTCTCGACCACTTCTTGTTTCATCTGACAAGTTAAGTTCGTATTGGCTTGATGAGACATCAGTGGCAGCAGCTCTCCTGCGCCAACCTGCCCCCTGCCATGATTCCTGCTCCGAAAACCCAGGCGTCGAGCGATTTGCCGCTGCGGAAAGCAGCCTTTCCTTCCAAAACAGGCAGGATTCGAAGGTGCTGCACCCCGTCTCTCAAAGACACCCTGTGGTCCCCCGCAGACCTCTACGATGCGCACGAGAACACACCTGCTTTCTTGGAGATGAGGTTGGGGGCACCCAAGCGACCAGTTCCTCCTGCAAGCACCTCGGTCTCGTCTCAGAAGCGAGGCTGGTAACCCTGCTTCTTCGTGCAGGTTTTTGGAGAGGCGGCCCAGGAGGCATCTCCACAGCTGCCTGGGATCTGGATGAGGTCCCAGAGACTTGCTGGGTTGAGCAGCTGTGCACGGTTCCACCTGCCGAACCCTGCAGAGATGCTGGCCAAGGCAGCGCGGAGCCTCCCGCGCTGCGAGGACGCACTGATGAGGACTCGAAATGGAAACAGGACTTTCCCACAGGGCTGCTGCTCAGAACCAGCCTCAGATCTGCCAGCTGAAGTTCCTTTCTGAAGGTCTCGGTGCCTCCTTTGAAGCAGAGGGTTAACAGCACTGTGAGATACTTGGACAAGCATCCATCAAGCGACAGGAGCTGTTTCAACCTTGCAGATCATGTGGGAGCTGGCTGGAAGTCTGGGCTCTGTACCAGCACACTGGGCTTCTGCCAGAGGCTGGGAAGGTCTCTGGAGAGCAGAGCTCCAGGCAAGGCTTGCAGGGCAGCTCTGCCTGCATGATGTCCTAGGAGAGGGAGCTACCTGGCACAGCCAGCCTGAAGAGGGTTACAGACAAGAGCTGGGTGGAGAAAGGATGTCTTCTTGACCCTTCTCCTTGCTCCTGGGCGGACAAGAAGGATCTCAGCTCACTGAATGACAGCGTTTCTGGCCTTGCTTTGCAGTGATGGACACCCTTACCACGGCTGGCAAAGCTTCAGCCTAGCTAGCCAAGCCAGCTAGCCCACCACGTAAAGGGAAGCGGTGCCCAGCGTCCCCACGTGCCAGCAGCCCCTCAGCCACTTGGGCAGCTCACGAGGGCACCGAACACCCTTTGCTCTCAGCCAGCATCTGGAGAGGCCAAAGGGAGCTCACAGGAGCCGAGAGGGCTCAGTCGCTGGACTGGCTCCTGCTGAGGTGCCACGAGAAGGACAAGCTCCTGCAGCCGCGCAGACGTGGGCACTTCTGGCATGTGCTGCAGAGACACTTCCAGGCGTGGGTAGGAGACAAAACATCTCCCCTGCCAGTCTGTAAAGAGATGCCAAAATTATCCAACCTTTTGCGGTAATGGCATTTACGGGAGAGGGAAGCATGAGCTTTGTGGATAGTGACAGGATGTCACTTCAAACAGCTGACACCAGCAGCGCAGCAGGGTCTGGCCAAGAAGTGATGTGCTTGCAGTGGCAACCTGGGTGCCTGCTCTCCGCTCACGTCTGGCCAGCTGGCTCCAGCCATCAGGAAGAGCCCGAGCTAACCGGGATCGTTCCTGCTGGGCGTGCAGAAGGAAAGGGTTAGCGGGAGGATGCACTGCTGCAGGGTAAATAGGTGCAGAGCAGTTTTAAGGCACTTACCAGATTACACAACAGGCCAGTTTTTTCCCATGTCTCAAAACCTTCCAACAGACTAATTTAGCTATCTCATGAGGCAGCAGTGTGCTCTCGTGGCCAAGAAGGCCAATGGGATCCTCGGGTGCATTAAGAAGAACATCTCCAGCAGGTCGAGGGAGGGGATCCTGCCGCATCTGGAGTATTGTGGGGAGGCCGCATCTGGAGTATTGTGTCCAGTTCTGGGCTCTACAGTATAAGAGGGATGTGGAGCTGCTGGAGAGAGTCCCGCGCAGGGCTACAAGGATGATCAGGGGCCTGGAACATCTGCCCTATGAGGAGAGGCTGAGGGAGCTGGGCCTGTTCAGCCTGGAGAAGAGAAGGCTGAGAGGGGACCTGAGCAGTGTCTAGAAGTACCTCAAGAGAGGCAGTGAGGAGGATGGTGCTGGCCTCTTTTCAGTGGTGGCCACCGACAGAACTAGAGGTAATGGCCACAAACTAAAGCATCAAAAGTTCCACAGGAACTTAAGGAAAAAATTCTTGACAGTGAAGGTGACAGAGCACTGGAACGGGCTGCCCAGAGAGGTTGTGGAGTCTCCTTCTCTGGAGATCTTCCAAACCCGCTTGGACGCAGTCCTGTGCCACGTGCTCTAGGTGACCCTGCGTGTGCAGGAGGGTTGGACTAGATGACCTAAAGAGGTCCCTTCCAACCTTAAGCATTCTATGATTCTATGATCTCAAGCTTTAAGGCTCACTATCAGCCTTTTTTTTTTTCCTGCAAAATCGATCCTGCCTCCCTGTAGCCCTTCAAGAGCTCTGCTCCCATTAGCAATGACCTTTCTGAACTTCAGTCGTCCTTCTTGCCCAGGAACATGTCTCTTCCGCCCAACTTCTTCCTGGAGAGCTGTCTGTGAGCATGTCCCAGCCTGCTTCCTCCTGCCTGCCCCAAGCTCTTCTCAGTCACACAAGGATGCCAGAAGGAAACCTAAGAAACACGAACGCTAACGCTCCTAGGAATGCAATAAAAGGGTCTGTTTTAGCGTGGCTTCACATTTCAGGGGTTGCTTAGAAGCCACTTTCAAACACTAGAATTCTCCTGGTGGAATTTGCAAGTCTGACAACCTGCACAAAAAAAAAAAAAAAAAAAAAGATCAGCACTTGAAAAAAATAAGTTCTCAGGTAATCTACAAAGCGCAGGGGTTGGCAGGTTGGTGTGAGGGAGGCGCAGGATACGAGGGAAAGGAGCGCAGCTCTGGGAGTACAGAGGTGAGGCTGTGCCCAGCCATTAACCCCTGATGCACGTTTATCAAACACAGCTCGGCCTGCGTCCACAGACATGCTCTGCTTGCTCCCTTCTGCTGGGAGGGCTCACCCTAACAGCAGCTTTTGGGCAGAATTTGCCAAGATTTCGCTAAAGGAAGGGCTGCAGCGTGTTGCTGTTTGCATTGACACATTTGCCCCATTATTCATGGCTGGTGTGCATTTTGTTTCCACTTGGTTCCCAGCATACTTTAGAGATGGGTTTTCATGCCTTCAAGGAAAACAGCATTGAAACAGTGCCAGAGCTATAGTCCTTTGCCAAGAGCCAACTGTGCATGCCCTGGCTTTGGTTTTCATTGGCTCTGCGCCCAGGAGAAGGTGTCTGCAATCCTGTTGTCTGTGTCCCCTTTCCTTCCCTTTTTTTTTCTCTTTCCCCCCCCACCTCCTTCCCAATAACTTTTTGAACCCATTGGCTGATTTTTCAATTAGATTTGAGAGAAGAGTAGGAGTCCCAAAGACATTTAAGTGCTATAAGAGCAAGTGCCAAGTCTTTTTCTTCCATCTTCTCACAGCTCCAGCTGAAGGGAAAAGCTGCGGCATATGAGCTCACCTCTAATTAGACATCAGATGACCCAATTGGGAGAGAACAATACCTTGAAAATCCATTAAGGAGCACAAAAAAAAAAAAAAAAAAAAAAAAAAGCAAGCTTCCACCAGCACCTCTCCTCATCCACAAGACTCTGGGTTGCTGCTGGTGGCAGTGCTCAAGGAAGAGGCGGGTGAGGCTCACACCTAGTCACTGTCGCACTCGGTGCTACAGGTGATGGGAACAAACACAGCGAGGTCAGAGAAAGGCAAAGCAGGGACCTCTGCCCTCCCTTCCCTCCCAAGCGGGTCCTTGCTCAGGCCAGTGGGACTTAGGCTTTATGGTCTGTTTATCTCCCTAGCAGAATTTAAGGAGAATAAACTCACAGGCCACCCCTCAGGGCTGGCTGCTCAGGGAAGACTCTCCTGCTCTGCACAGCTGTCCTGGAAAATGGTGAGGTAGGAGACACTGCAAATGGCGCTGCCTGGCCCACAACAGCTCCTGGAAGCCATTCACCCAAACACTTTGCTGTTTTGTCTTCTCTTATGACACTGGGGTTGGAGGACACGAAGCCTGCACCTTCTGTGAAGGAAAAAACTGCCACAGCTAACCCCAGGATGAAACCTAGAGGCAGGAGCTTCTCCCAGAGGGTTCCCGCTGCCGCCAGAGCCACACAGGAGAGGAACAGCAGCTCTGACCGTCCTACGTGAGGACACGGCTGGGGCCGTACTGCAGCCATGCAGTGGAGCGCGGGGAAGGGGCTGCCGCCCTTGCCGCCCTGGCACCAGCGGAGCGGGCAGCTGCTGGCATTCCCAGTCCTGCTTGGAGAGCACCCGCTAATAGGAATTCCTCAGCGGTGTCCCTGGGAGCCTCAATATTGAATCTCAAGGCAGTCTTTTGTCTGCTCTGCAGGCGGGCGAGCAAGAACTGTTAACTCTTCCCAGGCTGGCCGGGGCTCTCGTAACACGGAGCATGCGGACACTCCTGGGAAAAGCAGCTGCTCCGGGCCCAGCACAGGATCCGAGGAGCTCCTGCCTGCTCCACGGCCGGCTCAGCGCCCACCCGGCCTCCCGTTCTCCGAGAGGTGCCCCAGGAGGCTTGGAGCCACCAGGCACATGACACGCGATGAAGGGTTTTGTTTGCGCCGGTGGGAGCAGCTGTAGGCAGGAGAGGGGCGAGGAGGGAAGTTACAGAAAGAGAAATAAGGAGACAAAAGGCCTTTTTTTTTTTGGGTGGGGGTACGTGTTTGCACGGGAGGGCAGGAATTTCTTTTCTTTGCCCCTAGTCTAAAGTGCTTTCTTTAGTGCCTCCGGCGCTGCATGGGGCCTCGGTCAATAACATTCCTGGGCGGCCCCGCGGAAGGAGCCGGGCCGGGCGAGCGCGGCTCAATGAAATTCCTCGCACCTCACCCCGCAAACAGCCCCGCCGCCCGGCCTCACAAGGGCTGGGTACAAAAGTCCGGGTCCGAGGCTGAACAAAAGGATGGGGAAGAAAGTGCAGGTCGCCATGGCAACGCTGTCCAGGCCGGCTGTTTTTATCAGCAAGGGGCCGGGGTTTTCTGCCTGAGTTACAGGAATCCGAGGCAATTTATTTCTGCTGCAAGACAGAGGCTGCGGAGGGCGGGCGCACGGGAGGCGCCGGCTCTGCCGCGGCCTCGCTGAGCCCAGCGGGGCAGGTGGGCATCCCTGGGGATGCGGGAGCCACCGTGGTGGCCCTCCCGGGGGGACGTGCCACCGCCCTGCCACACGGCCACCGGGCTCTGCCCCAGAGCCCTCTCCATTTACCGGTGACACAGGACCTGCCACCCTCTTTGTGACCGACAGGCTGTATGAGCCTGGGAGAGCCTCTCCTTTTGGTGGCTTGAGATAAAGCGTTTTACAATTTAACCAGGACATAGGTTGTTATAATTCTCCTGCAGGTTGATGACTCCACCTCAGTGGCTTCTGCCAGGTGTGGGGCACCACTGCTACCTCAGACCAGACCCCCAAGGGCTGACCAAAGGCCAGTAAAACAGGGAGCACCAACTGCCCCCGCGTATCAGCTGGCAAAGCTGATCCATCCTCTGAGACCCCCTTGAGCCCCCAGCTGAGGATCCGGGACTGGGATGTGTGTCCCTCACATCAACAGGACAGAGCTCAGGTTAAAGAGCTCCAGAACTATCTGGATCCATGTCCTCAGGGCAGCTGTCAGCTACCAGGGCTGGGGACAAGAGTGTCATGCAAGAGACTTGGATGTGGTAAAGACAGCATGGTGCATCAAGCTGAGACACCCTGCAAAGCATGTGACTACAAAGAAAATTACTGGGCAGCTGCATCGCTTTGGGGAGCTAAAGGCAGCCAGTCTACTGGCAGCAAAGTTGTTCTTGATACAGCCCAGGAGCTATTTACCACCACAGCCTGGGTACGACAGTGGTGCTGACTGTATGGGACAGATGAAGGATGGAGAAAGAGCACAAGAACTGAATGGGGTAGCTGAACAAGAGAGAAGTCAGATTTTCAGTGCACTGAAGCCAGGGCGAACAGGTACTTACGCAGTCCAAGCAGAGCCAAGTGTCAAGCTGCAGGATGGGGAACAAGGTTGTTAGAGAGAACCTGTCATGGAAGGGGAGGGAGGAAAAAAAAACATCTATGTGACACCCTTGATCTTTTTTTTGGTAGGGGATTTGTGGATGGTCAGTAGCATGCAAAGCTTTAGGAGAAATCTTGTGGAAGAAAATGGTTAAACAGGTAGAAGAAAATAAGCTAAACTACAGGTAATCGTGTCAGAGATACCATACACCCAAGACACAAGCAGCTCATCTCTAACAGATTCTGTTGTCTGGACAAATTTCTAGACAAATTCAGCAAGCTGCATTCTAGGGAACAGCAGGGAAGTTATTAAAACTAAGATGATGGGATTAGTAGAAAACATAGAAAATGGGAGTAAACATGCCTCTGTAAGGAGCCAGCTAGAGTTGACGACTAGTGTCTCCCTGGAATCAATGTTGGGATTGATCTTGTTTATTCTCTTCATAAATTATGTTGTCATAAGAAGTGAGAGTGCTCAGACTGAGCTACTCGGTGACGCAAAAGAGGGAGGCGTTGTGAATGCAGAGGAGAAAGGGACATCAAACAGAAAGAAGCAGATGACCTTGGGCGCACAGAGGTAGGAATGAGCTGAAATTCAATAGCATTAAATGCAAGACTAATCACAAGGATTTCTGCAAGAAACAGGAAGCACATCAATTGGATGTGACTGAGCAGGAGGTGAGCTCGGATGTATTAGTTGATTCCAGGATGATTATAAACCACCAAGGAGCACAAAAAAAGTTGCACAAAAAAACGCAAGTGAGGCCTTAGTGCCCTGGGGCATTTCCAATTGAGGCAGAAAAATCATTAATGGCAGTGTACAAAGGACTGCCAAGCCCTCCTCTGCAATACGGTGCACAACCCTGGTCAGAAAGGGTGAGTTTATACTAGAAGCAATGCAGGAAAAGTCTCCCAGGATGATCAAGAGAAGGGAGATCCTGTTTCACAAGCAGCCTAGTAAAACAAAGGCTGAAAGGAGACACCTTCTCTATTTTGCTCTTTGGGGAGGTGGCCAGGACACACTGGAGGAAGAAAAGCTAAAGTAACAGGTGATGTTGGCATGAGAAGACTGAAGTACATCAGAAAATCTCAGGTAGTAGTTAGAAAGCACTTCCTGATCAAGGAGGCAGAGGGGCTCAGGAACTGCTCTGCATTAAGACATAGAGGGCAAAGAGCTGCTTGGTGAGTTAGGAAAGACCTTATGTGTTGCAGTTACCTGCAGCACCTGAAGGAGGGTCTCGCTGACCCCAGGGATGATGTCCTGCACCCCTGGCCTATGACAAGGCCACCTGAACGCCCGTCTCCTTCAGCGGGTGCCGCGGGCCCAGCTCTGTGGAGGCCCCGCTCGTGCCTGGCTCCTTCCCCCTCCCTGCCCGCGCGTCTGGAAACCGATCCTCGCTCCAACTTTAAAGAGGCAGAAAGAAAAGGAAAGCCGGTAGCCTGGCCCTTTGTATGGCAAAGCAGATTAGGGGCCTCGCTGGGATTTGGGTTGTGCTCAGTGAAGGGAAGGAGCTGCAGAAAGGGGAGGGCGGGCTCCGCTCTTGTCCGCAGCCAGGGAATTCAGGCCTGCCTTGGGTCCGCTCCTCCAATTCTTTTCTGTCTGCGTTTCCCCCTGCCACTTTCCTTGGCTTGACACTACGGATCAGCATGAATTTCATGAATTAAACCCACTGGAGGAATTGAAATGTGTTCGCCCCCTCCACATGTCGGCTGCCGAATCGGGAGAGCATTTGCCCAAACAAAAGCCAAATCCCCCTCCTAGGGGCAAGCAGGAAAAGGGTTCACTGCAGTGGTCTCTAGGCTGATGACAAAAGGTTCCCTGGACTATAGACAAGAAGGTTAATGCTGCCTTGGATTATCGGAACAGCTGTGGACTGGAGGGATCAGCTGCCACCTGTGTAATGAAAGCTCCACGGCTCCGTCCCAGGGGCCACGAGGCTGCCTGCCAGGCGCTTTGTGTCACCTGTGTGTCCGAGCTCGACACCAGGGCTGTTCTTTGCTCCACACCAGCTCCCCCACATCCAAAGCGCCCAGGCCGAGATGAGCCAACACTTGCCCAGATCCTCCCGCTGCCGTTGGGGCACAGAGATGGCCCAGGCCAACTCCTCCCTTAGCACACGATTCCCTTCTCCGTCTGCCACGGGGCCTGGCATGGACTTCCAGAACTGCTGGCTGCTCCCAGGCTGAAGTTTAGTCCCAAGAGCTGCACTTTGAACACCTGAAGGCCACATCCTTTTAAGCTCTGTAAAGTCATAGCTGGGGTATCTTAACACTTAAAATCTCTTCAGGCCTCCTGAGCTCAGGATTTG